>NC_092631.1:70420387-71093512 GCF_039555335.1 Amphiura filiformis
CACCCAACACAGCTGTTTAAACATTAATTCACTGAAAAGTTGAAAGTCTGTAACGTTCTTAAGCTATTATGTGTGGCATTGCCAAGAAATTGACGCCTTTCTTGCAGAGCCATATATGTAAGAGCTGACATTTGGTTTGTCATGTGTATCATGTTTATGCTTCTGAGTTGCCCTTTTAAAGGTAGAGAAGGATACGTTGTGCGACCAATAAGAAGTAAATAACAATAATTATAATATATACTTTTAAATATTATAATTTAAAAATAACACAATTGATTACATTTCTGAAGCTTTACTTGATTGTCTTGTGAAATATTCGAACCAAATTTGAAAGAAAAGCCTTGTCATCAAGCTTTTATCTCAAAATAAATACATAACAAGCAAGTTAACAATTAACGCAAGTAATGAACTCAATACATATATAAATATTCATGAATGCGTGGTCATGGGTTTATAAATTGTCAAGTGCAGAATTTTCATCAAGTTATTGAACCAAGTGCTTTCAATTACTCCTTAATTGAAATCGGAAGGAACGGAGTTACTATAGAAAGTACACTCGGGTAGAGTAGTTAATGCGCCACTGCATTCAATGTACACAAATCAGCAAAAAACTTTGATTTTTGTTTATAACATAAAAAGGGTGTGACCAGATCGACATATTCCACCACTCTATCTATCCTATTAATAAAATGGAGATTTTGGCATTAGGAGAAAGCTCATAATTTTCTAATAATCCAAGTGAAATTTTACGTTTGTTCCGTTTAGACGTTATGAACGAAAAAGTGATAGCCTTATTCTAATATTAAAACCGTTAGTCCTCTATATCTCACTCTCAAGATTTGGGAATCAGATAATTTTGGTATCCTATAATAGGTTTAGAATAATGTATACTTATCCCAAATTGAAAGTAATTAAAATATTATATTATGACATTTAGTGTCTGAGCAGTTTGATATCTCTTTACATCCGGTTTAGTTATCGAGATCAAAGTAATAATCTGAATATATCCTCAGTAATTTTGAATAACCTAAACATACGTTATTTTCTTTCTGTAAGAAAAAATGATGACTAAGCACACGCACAAGTAGAAGAAGCGGAAAGATCCCTTCGTAATTTATCTTTTGTTTTCATTTAAAATTTACGTTTTTCCCGTTTAGAAAAATACTGCCATCGGCAAAGACTGAACGAATCTTCAACGTCACCATAAAATTAAAGCGGTTGAATTCAAAAATATCATGAATGTTACGAATATTTGAGAGCAGACTTTTCAAACTATAGCACAATAAATAAGGTATAGTTTATGAATCGTACCTTACAGCATAAATAAGGGTAGATGTGAAAACATCAAGGTGACCATAATGTGCGCAAGGATATTTTGTTTAGTTTGAGCTATCAGAAATGGTAAATAATACAGAAACCACGACGTTATGAAACTCAAAGCGATTGAAGGTACAGATTCAAAAGTTGCAAATTTCATTAGTCATTTGGCGTCCGACGGTCTATGTTAAATAATTTGGAGAGACATCTTCTAAATCTAACATGGAGATCGGTCAATTTGGCTACGTATTATGTGATATATCACTAAAAAATCGATAGCAGTAATTTGTGATTAATATTGATATTTGATAGTAAAGTTCCTGTATTTTAAATGATTCGCTACGATATTTGTAATTTTTTCAAGGTCAAAACATTGCAAAATATTGTTTAATATGAATTTGCTTTAATAATTAGTTTAAAATATAACTCACGCACAATGCCAATGTCAAAATGTGTAGCGATTGAACAGCCTGTGGTCAGATATGACTTATTAAATCTCTGTTTTTTCTTCATAAAATGTTCTTATATCAAAGAATGTTACTTAAGTAAAATATTATGTTATTGTCTCGTTTCAGTCATCAAAAACACGAAAATTATGATTGACAGCATGTTGACAACTTTTACTTTTTATTTTGTTATTGTTAGGGAGCTGACTCAACGAGTATGCGTTAAAGGATTGTCATAGTTCATCTACTGACTTTATTTTTCGCTTATTACCACAGTTCATGTCAGCTTTGAATTATTGAATTAAGATAATCAAGGTACTACTGATGTGTCAAATTGTTTTTTATTTATATTGTCGCAAGTGGTATATATCCAAACATCTTCGTAAATAAAAACATCTGAAATTTTCAATTATTTTGCAATTGCACTTTTGGTCCGTCTTTCGCGTTTAGCTATACTACATGTATGTCAGTATGCTTCGAGTATATTTATAAATCTGTATTTATAAATACGCATGTGACCCATGGGCACGACATACCAAGACCAGCAAGCGTGACCAAATCCTCATACCATTCAAAGGATAGGAACTGTTTAGATAAATATCATCAAATTTAAGTGTTAATTGAACAGCAAAATTAATACATATGTTATCAAAAACAACATTTTGAAAGTTTATGCCGGCGGCAAAAAAATATTTATAGATGGAAACGTTTACAATATAACCATAAAGTTTAACAAAATATACAATTTTGCAGCACAGTAGTCTCGTGTTGTTTACCGCCATTTATTCAAATGCACGCCCATCCGCTATGTAGAAGGTCACTTCGAGACTTACCATGCTTACTGCGGTCTACATGCTGTTATGGCAGCGCGGAGGTGGTCATGTGCGTATATATAAATACGTATTTATAAATATAGTCGAAGCAAACTGTATGTTACCAACACACGATATATTGTCTGATTTTTGTTTTAATTTCAATAAGTTTTGACAAGGAAAAATACTACTATCACAACTATGAAGCATGTAAACTATTTCAGGCTCATGACTCAATATTTTATAGCAAGTATTCATGTTATCATGGTCGGCCATATTGAAGGTTCTCTCAATGATCCGTAAGGAATGAAGATCATGCACAAGTAAATGTATATACTATTTTTGTACACTACAACATTAATGCCGCAATCCGTTCACATTATGATATCAGATTTAGATATAGATAATCTTTTCCCTCATTGTATGATACAAAGAATAATAAAGAATAAGCGATAACACTTATAATGATGAGTGATTAGATACCTCTAAGGTAATACCCTTAAAATATGTATCTGGCGTAAATATACCTGACAAGACAGCAGGTAGCAGAGCAAATATGCAACAAACCAATCGTCATATTCATCAATGACATACTATACATTATACAAATTAAATATCTTGGATGGATCATGTTGATGTATCAACATAGATATATTGTATCAAAATATCATACACTTTTACTGCACATACTCAATAATTGCCAAAATATGCTAGATCGATACTTCCTCATTGTTTATGTGTATATTTGCTGTTTGTAATTGTGTTTACCCTTGCCTGAGATCGGTATGGATCTCAGTTGATCTTGGGGTTATATGTTCTTCTTTTGTTAATAAAGATGATTAAATAAATAGCGAGAACCAATCAGAAAGATTAGAAATATGCCAAGAGTGCATTAATTGTGTAATTATAGCACGCACACTCCGCGTTCTACTCGCCATGCTCGCAGTGCTTTGGGACGCGTTCATTTTTCTTGTGGGTTGATGCATTAATATTTGCTTGCATTTCCAAAATTTCTAGTGACAATTTTGTTTTAAAAAATATATAGCAAAAACCAGAGATGTTTTCCCTTGAATGAAATAGGTTAATAAATGCGCACGTATTACTTGTTGGGGGTGAAATAATACACATGGTATTAAATAATTCACGGTATTAAGTATTTTATGGTGATAAATATTCTGCATATACTGAATGCAAAGTTGTATTTTTTTTTATAAATTAGAAATAGGCGTCTACAAAGTCATCAAAGCTTTCATTACATAATGCATGTAATCTAGTATCTGTGATATGAACAGGTTGATGAACTAACGATAACCACTATGCTAAGGGTCACGTCAGCTAGAAATTAACCTGAAATTACAACTTTCATCAAAGCAAATTGGGACACGTCCTGGTCTTGAAATAACATCCTGCTCCAGGTAATATGGACCACTTGTCACCAATGTAAAAGGTAAAAAGGTAATACCGGCGTTGTATAGGTATTAATTGGAATAACCCCTGAAGGACGACTTTCTTGGACACCCTATTTCAGTTATTTTCCTTTTTGTACACCCTGGGGTAATGTTCCGGCCGAATCACCCATTTCAAATGTTATGACCGCATAATGGAGATCCTGATATTTGTAGTTTGTTTGCACATTTATGCTTGTGTTAAAAATGTCAAAACTCTAAATGTTGATGAAATATAAGGTGTTCTGCTTTATCAAATCATTGATTGTTCCATTTAACATTTTTGGCCATGCAAAAAGCGGGGCAAAAAGCAAAGAATAATAGTACCAGCAAAATTGGTATCAAAATTGATCATTGCTTTTTCCCAATTTTAAACTTAAATACCTATACTTTATTGACTTATACTTATCCTTCATTTCAAGCTATTCTTACCAATTTTAGAATCACAGAGAGTGATACAATTATACTTCAAACAACTATGAAAGATAAGTATTATCAATCAAATTGGTATACTTTGGAGTTGATTTTTTATTAACAGCCTATATATCAAAGCACATAATGATTGTTTAATGTAAAAATAATACAAAGATCTTTGCTTTTAAATTGGCAGCAATATTGACAGAATTGAAATAGAGCGTCGCATTTTGGCAAGATAGATGCTTTAGACGAGTGTGAAATGTTATGATATATTCCAGGGAATCGTATCATGTCGTGAACTTTCTGTCTAGGTAAATTTGAACTGAGGTTAGGAAATACTCCCATTCAAAAAGGAAATGGATGGGGAGGCCAACCTAAGGTGTTTCACAAGTAGTTGATCGATGACAAGAATTTTTGAAACGGAAAATGGCAGACTTGGGTGGATAATAAGTTTCGACAAGTTTAACTGTGAAGCGATTGAAACACTATATTGCTCGATAACCGATAACCTCTTTTCTGCACTTCTGCACCTATCGAAATACATATCTTTTGAGAGAGAAAGGGATGGGGAAGAGGAGGAAAGACACGTACAGTTATAATGATGAATTACACTGAGTAAATAGAACCCCCTTTCCGTATTTTCTAAAATCGCACTTATTTGTCAAAGCGACAAATAGGGGTAATCGAATGAAATTGTTTCAAATGAAAAGTACTGTTTAAATGTGCAGCTTTGAAAAACGAATTTGTATTCGTAAAATCAGGTTTTTAAATTTGTCTTAACGTTTTTTACCATTTCTGTTTAAATGCTGTTAGTCGCAGCTAATAAATCCATTAGACGTTGTGTAAGTCCCAATAATTAGCATTGATCTCTCAGGTCGTGGTTCGGACACCATAATATACCTTCTACATATAGAGATGTACCACTTTCCAAAACCTCTTAAAATGAGAAAAAAAATTTTTACTCTCACATGATCTATTACTTCTGTTGAAACACAACATTAATCATACAGTACATCCAGGGTATCAGTAAAATGATCATAGCACCCTTCCTAAACGAATCAAGAAAAACACAAACCCAACACCTAAACATTCAGATGTGGAAGCATACTCTGACACATTTAGATAATTTGGGTTCGGTGCATATGTGTGTGACGAACTGCAGGTAAGTGCATGTGGCAAACTGAATGTGTGTCTGCCTGAACACTGAAAAAACCCTACATAAAGAAACAACAAAGATACAAACAAAAAACGAATAAACAACAAAGGAGTCAAACTATTTTTGAACTTCCAATCGTCAGTGTTTGGTAAAACAAACTTATAGAGTCATACAAACTATATTCTTATAGAACAAAAGATTTTGTTTTATTGAAGAAATGATCAACACTTCAACAGCTCTTCAGCTGCTCAAGTCATGTTGTTTTTACTGCGCAAAGAACATAAAATTATGTAACCATGTTTACCATGCTCACAAACTTGCTACTTGCTCATTCACATTAAGTCCATCACATGAACAAAATGGAAAAGTGCCATTTTCCAAAAACTCTTATAAACTAAAGTTGAAGTTTATCTTAACATTTTTAACAATTTCATTTTAATTAATGTAAGCCGCAGCTAATAAATCCATTAGACTTGGTGCAGTCATACCAGTACCCTAATAGTTGGCATCAATCTCTCAGGGCGTGGTTCGGACATGTTATGGAGAAGTGCTACTTTCCAAAAGCTCTTAAAATGATTTTTAAAAAAAATACATTTTACTCTCACGTGATCTATTACTTCAGTTGAAACACAACATTAATCATACAGTACATCCAGGGTATCAGCAACATGTTCTTAGCACCCTTCCTAGAACATTCTAATGAACTCTTGACATTTTCGACACATCAAATCACATTTATTGCTTTGAAACGAATCAAGAAAACCACAAACCCAACACCTAAACATCCAGATGGGAAATATATTCTTTGACACATTTAGATAATTTGGGTTTGGTGCCAGAATATGAATGTGTGTGATGAACACATTTACACAAGTGCATTTAGCAAACTGAATGCGTGTCTACCTGAGGACTGAAAAAAAAAACTAAATAAAGAAACAACAAATAATTACCACAAAATGCAAACCAAAAACCAATACAATCGAATAAACAACAAAGGAGCTTTGAACTTTCAATCTTTGTCTTAATGAAGAAATGATCTTCAGCTGCCCAAGTCTTGTTGTTTTTACTGCGCAAAGAACAAAAAAATTATGTTACCATGTTAGCCATGTTCACGTACTTGCTCATTCATGATATGAAGAAAATGGAAAAGTGCTATTTTTCAAATGCTCTTATAAAGTAAATGAACAAACGTGCAGCTTTGAAAACGGAATTGTCTTCGTAAAATCACGTTACTAAGTTTATCTTAACATTTTTCACAATTTCTTTTTAAATGATATTAGTCGCAGTTAATAAATCCATTAGACCTGATGCAGTCATACCTGTATCCCAATAATATTATTGGCATCGATCTCTCAGGGCGTGGTTCAGACACCTTCTACATATGGAGAAGTGCTAGTTTCCAACAGTTCTTAAAATGAATAAAAAAATACATTGTACTCCCACATGATCTATTAATCCAGTTGAAACAAAACATTATACAGATACAGTACATCTAGGATATCAGTAACATGTTCCTTTAATCGACCCTTTCCAGAACATTTAAATAATGAACTCTTGGTATTTTCGACGCATCAAAATGACATTCATTGCTTTAAAACGAATCAAAAAAAGCACAAACCCAACCCTTAACCATCCAGATGTGGAAGGACTTTGACACATTTAGATAATTTGGGTTCGGTGCCAGAATGTGAATGTGTGTGACGAACATAAGGTAAGTGCATGTGGCAAACTGAATGTGTGTCTGCCTGAACACTGACAAAACAAACCAGAAACAACAACAAACTACCACACAAATAAACAAACGAACAAACAGATATACAAACAAAAACATACACAGTCGAATGACTAAACAACAAAGGAGTCGGAATGTTTTTGAACTTTCAATCGTCAGTGTTTCGTAAAAAACTGATAGAGTCATACAAAGTCTAATTCTGCTCTATTGCTATAGAACAAAAAAAATTGCTCCAAATAAAAGGGGCCCAGATTTTTTAGTAAAAAAATGATCAGCACTTCTCAGCTCTTCAGATGTCCAAGTCTTATTGTTTTACTGGGCAAAACCAGAAAACTACCATGTTGATGTTCACATAATTGCTCATTCAAATAAAAGAACATGCAAAAATGCTCTTTTACGAAAGCACTTATTTGAGCTTTGAAAAACCAATTTGTCTTCATAAAATCTTTTTTGCAAGTTTATCTTAACATTTTTCACAATTTCTTTTTGAATGATGTAAGTCGCAGCTAATAAATCCATTAGACGTTGTGTGACTCATACCAGTATCCCAATCTGTGGCATCTATCTCTTAGTCTTAGGGCGTGGTTCGGACACCATATATATATAGGGAATGAACTTGCCGGTATCAAGCATCCATTCTCATCCTTTATAAGATAATGTCAAAGTGCAGAAAGTAATAAATCGAACTTCGTCTTTATAATGCGACTGTTTTGGTTCATGGCATAAAATCCCGAGGCATAGGAATTGTATGTCTGAGAAGTCAATCATAAATATACGATGTGAAGAAAGCATCATTTAAAAACAAAACGAATGCAATTGCATGTAGACACGGTGTCGCCGAGTGGTATTTAGACAACTGTAAACCAACTGTAGAGAGTGTTGGGCGGAAAAACGTAGGAGGATAAAGTGATTGATTTAACCGTGTTTACAAATCATAAAACAATGATTAAAACTTCACCACCCATTCTTGATGTACTGCAATAACAAATTTGGCACTTTTCGCACATAAGGAGTATATTCGTAAGGAACAATCAAATGACAGTACATTTAAATGCTAACGTACTCAAAGAACTAAATAATTTTAATGACATAAGTAGACAAGAACACAATTATAGCTACAATAATGCCAGAAAAAAATGACCAGAATCAGGTTGCATTATTAAAATGAAATCATTCTGCAAAAGTCGGCAAAGGTATGAATTAGACCTGGATGACAATGTATGGCATACGCCAATGACTTTTCTATTGTTGCGATAGTAGTATTTTTCCCTCATTGTAACAATTATACATGTTTGCCATTTCTTTGATTGTCCCAAGCACCATCAATAGGGTCATCGAAAGAAGTTGTTTCAAATGATAAGCCCGGATGATAAGTGTCGATAAGTGTAGTCATGCTCATTGTTTCAAAATAATTCTATTAACAAAGCATTGAATTAAATCACTACATGCTGAAGCAAAAACTGAAAGCCTAATGCTAAAGCATTGTATTGTCAAACCATTGTAACACGAATTCAAACTACAAAACATTCGCGAATGTGACGCATTGACGCTTGTTTTCGCGTAGTTAAAACATTCCATGTATCTCCTGTAGCAAGGTGACACTAAAGATTGCACCCTTAAGGCCGAATAGGCTGATTACAGACACTGAAACCTTAAAATCCTGATTGTACTGACAGTTATAATACATTTTACTCCCACATGATCTATGTACTTTGAAATACAACATTAATCATAATAGTACATCCAGGGGTTTAAGCAATATTTCTTCCTGATACAATTTTCGTCGAAAACATTAAAATGAACTCTTGGCATTTTAGACACATCAAAATGATATTCATTGCTCAAGAAAGAATCTAGAAAAGCACAAACCCAGCCCCTCAACATCCAGATGTGCAAATATGCTTTGACACATTTGGGTTCGATGCCAGAATGTGAATGTGTGTGACAAAAACATGCATGTACACAAGAGCGGGTGGCAAACTACAGTGAAAACACAAAATGCAGTAGAATGACATAATGGAGTGAGAATCGTTTTAAACTTTTAATTAATCCTCGGTGTTTTGGAAAAAATTGCCATAAAAGCACTATTCTTGCATAGTATACAAATATATACTGCCATGAGAGGTTCTGGTTAAAACTATGGGCCCGAGGTGAGATCAATAGTACTATTTTCCTGAGGGGCGCAGCCCTGAAGGAAAATAGTATTTATTGATCTCAACGAGGGACCATAGTTTTAACCAGAACTTCGAATAAAGGCAGTATATATTTGTTTTATATACTTCATTAATATGTTCTTTGTTCATTGATTTGTTAAAAGAAAATTATTTGACGTTTTGACTCTCCCGCTTCTATCCTGAGTGAACAGCACGGCTAATTTAAGCACAACCCACCCTTCAACAAATCGAATAGCCTAAAATCGGGCTAACCAATTACAGCAGCGCGAAATGACGCCATGGCAGTTTCGCGTGCGTGAACTGTTCCGTCGCATCGAATGCGCGCACGCGGAAGGCATGGTCAAAAGTACTATTTACGGCCAGAGGATGATTTAAGCACTTCCCAGCAAGTCTTGCGGTTAGCACAGCTGTGTGAGTGAACATGACACCACTGCCCGCCCACTGCATACACGTGCATGGTTAAATTTGAATTTGGACAGATATATTTACAATAAAAACACCTTCTAAAGGTTGGTCGATTTCACATTTTATGTTATCTACAGAAGGTGTGGATTATCCTTCATGCATACATCACTTTAGATCTGAAATCGACCAACTAATAATGACACACGGGCAATTCTAAAACAACATCTTTTGCACAGAGTTCAATGGGATTTGAAAAGTAAAGTGGCAGTTGAAACTCTAGCGATAACACTTTTACAGTGCATGATGGGGCTTCCTTAAATCATCCTCTGATTTACGGCTTGGAGGTACTATTTACGGCTCATCCGGGACATTGAAAATACTATTTACGGCTTAGAGTTACTATTTACGGATAGGAGTACTGATGGTAGAACTATTTTTGGTCATGTGATCCACTTTTAACCAATCAAAGAACAAGATTATATTAATGAAGTATATAAAACAAAATATGTGCTCCAAACAAAATGGGCTGAGATCGTGTTGGTGACGAAAACGATCAGCATTTCAACAGCACTTCAACATAAAGACATTTGTTGAATTCTTGTAGTTTTGAATGTGAAAATAACAGGACATGATTTTTTTTAATGCAAGAGAGTGTTCGAGAGAGGGTGGCCGAGAGTATTCGAGAGAGAATTGATCGAACGAGAGAATGAGAAATAGAAAAGACAGTATGTGAGCAAGAGACAATAGAAGCAATGACATACCATGTGTCATTCCTTGCTGCTTTAAGCTGCAAACCTATTAATATCATCAAATGAGCTCGAATGTATTTACTGAATGTTTTCAGCATTGTTCTAACGATACCAATATAACAAAATGCTTATTATTGCAGTTGAAATACAATGTAGACCTTATCAGCCTTGGGATATTTGTTTTAACTACTGACAGTAGAAGCGAACTCAGCGAAGTCGGTCAAGAATACACTTCTGAGTCTCTGGATGATACGGTTTGATTATTTCAGATCTTTATCTGTATTATTCACGGCTTGGCTGACCTAGATTTTCATGGTCTTTGTTTGCTTACATTTTATTTGGAGAATTATAGGGCTTTTGTCGTAAAGGGTTTGAAAACTGTTGAAGATATGGCAAAAGAGGCACATTTTACAAAGTATGATTGAGATCTACCATTTTTAATCCTGTGTTATGTGTCTGAGCGTGAAGGGAGCCACCATTGCGTCCTTTTGCCGAATGATTCATCATGCCCGAGGATTTCAATTATCATCTGTCTCGTACTATCAAGTGCAACCACTAAATTGATCTTTTCGTGCTCTTGTGTTGACCTTAATCATGCTATGCACGGTCATCATATTTTTACATAATAAGTTGCTTACTTTTGCATCTTTAAAGGTCTATAATATGATAATAACAGGCTTGCAAAGAAGTGTACAAAGAGGTAGAATGGACTGGATATACACTAAACCATTTTTTACCCTGATGTGGCAGTGACGTCAACGCATAGAAACAGCTGCTTCGCTCGCGCATCTGTGCGGTGTCTTTTACTATTTAAATTATCGCGTGCGTGTGTACGCCAGCGTTTGAGCAAACGATAGCAATTATGAGGCTGCGCCCAATAAAATGGGCACTGACGTCACTGCCACATCAGGGTGAAAAATAATATGGTATTCCAATTTAAATGCTAGTCTGTTGCCAGAGCTTGAACTGTGAAATGTATGTAGGATGTCATGATATATTATATGTGAGTTAACTTGTCATAATTCGCTAAGACTTTCAAAAGCAGCAAGTCGTTTCAACTTAAAAGAGCTTAAAAGTTAACATGGGATAATGCAGTTATTTTCACTTACCAAGAGTTCAACTTGCGACTCCGGCATGATGATAAATTATCTGCAAGAAATAAAGATACATAACATTATTATAACTGATATGCCAATTTGTTTACTACATGCAATTAGACACTTATGTCATAATATAGGCATATTAAATATGAACATCGATTTATGTAGTAAAAAATTATTCATGTAGGGGCCTACTCAAAACATTTAATTCACGAAATACGTATCGGTAATAGTATTTCAGCTTAGAGAAACTAAAAGGTGGCGTGCTTCAGCTTCTTGATATTGCTAGAATCGGCGCAGACGACATTCGAATATTTATCAGAGAATTTTGAAACATAATTTTCACCCTGGTACCTTACAACCCCGGGAGCCGTATTCTTCGGGGGATATAAACTGGTCACGGTGAGCATTTAGCTTCCTTTACAATAAGCTTAAATTTCCTTAACTTAAGTTTTCTAAAACATTCACTTCCTTCCGAAGAAACCTTTGACCGAATTTATGTTGGCTCTGATACATCTAACCTTCTTCTAAGAAGAGAACAGTATTTTTAGAAATGTCTTTTGAAAAAAAAAAAGGTTTGAGCGAACAAGGATAAATATAGTGTTTCTAAACCTAGTTAGAGCTAGTAAACTCTATTTGCAACGGTGATCTGAAATTTAATCCAGGATTCATATGCCAGCCAAATTGGGTAAACGCACGATTCATCACCATGTAGATACATTACAATAGTAAACCCCGGTAATAAACCTAACGCTAACGGTAGTCCTGTCAAGATATTGTTATATATGTGTTTCGTCTGAAATGTTAGCATTTTAACAGATGTCTTTATCTTAAGGGGTGGGGTATGAACGTTTGGACAGTATTTATTGTGGGACATTAGAGCACATCAGACATATCGAATTGCATTCTGAATACGAAGACTGTCCTTCTGATATCAAATAATTTTGATATTTTGAAATTCGCAATGTAATACACATTTTATGGCAAATCATTAAAAATTGATATTGTTGATATTTAAAAGTACTCGAAGTAAACTTTATAAATCTGATGATTTATACTTGAAGTGTATGTAGGTGGGATGAAAAGCCGACGATCAATTGACAATTTTGACCTTTCGTATTGAAGATATGGATTTTTTCCCCAAAACACCAATAAAAATTAGGTCTTTTTGGGAAAAAAAATCCATATCTTCAATATGAAAGGTCAACATTTTCAAATGATCGTCTATTTTTCCTCCCAGCTACATACACTTTAAGAATATATCATTAGATTTATAAAATTTACTTCGAGGACTATTATATATCAAGAATGTGAAAAATATTAAATTTTAATAATTTGTCATAAAATTTGTATTATATCGTGAATTTCAAAAAATGAAAATTATTTGATATCAGAAGGACAATCTGCGTATTGAAAATGAAATTCGATATGTCTGATGTACTCTCATGTCCCACAAAAAATACTGTCGAAACGCTCATTCCAGATCCCTTAAGTTACTGAAAAATTGATCTGAATGTGCAACATCAGTTTTAAAAAGATACGTAAACCGTAAACCCTACTTTGTTTTTTGTTTTGAAACGTGACATTAACCTTTAAAATTAAAGTCCAATGTTCTCCAATGGTCTATATTCCCCATTCCACAAGAACATTCTGTAACATTAATGTTAACACATTGACATTGTCATTACATTAATGATACTTCCTTCCTCTCATTATTTGAGGTTAGAAAACTTGCCAAGTGGGAAATACACATGTATTATTGCTCGTTTAGTGACATAACATTGATACACCTATAAAGAAACAATCCATACTGATAAACCTGATGACAAGGTTCAACCGTTGTCAATGTCAATGTGATTATAATATAAAGGTTAAATATAGAGACCATTCTTAAAATTTGCACTATTATTATTATAGTTGTTATCATTAGTGTTATCATTAGTGTTATTATTATTATTATTATTATTATTATTATTATTATTATTATTATTATTATTATTATTATTAATGAAAAGAACCGAACAAAACGAGTTCAAGATCATGGCCAAATAGTTACTAAGGTGCCTTATGAAAAGGTTTGACTACAAAAACGATTCTCTTATAAATGCATCTACGCGCAGTTTCTACCTCAATACACCCGAGCACACATAAATTTTCAAGCACAGCGAGTCTAGACTCTACGCAGACTGTATTTTACTACACGGTTGAGTGCATAGCATCATAAGAGCTGTGTGAGATCTAGTGGAAATATGTATATATCTGTGAGTGGTTTTTGTCAAAACCTCAAGTGTTCCCTTCATCCAGTCTGAATTTTTTTTCTATCGATCGAAAGCTAACACTTCCCCCTAAAAGCACCTTGTCATTAGGTCAACAGATTAACTCAATTCAATGTTTATGGCAAGGCGAATGTGGTAAATCTGTTGAAAACGACTTATCCCAGCAGCACAATTTTTGACCAAAATGGAGGTTTTAAAAGTCAAAACCTCAAGTGTTGCTTACAATATTTTATGTCATTAAATGAAAGAGCACACTTATATTGTCCATATACTGGCCTCATTTTAATGAGCAATGGCAAATTCTCTTTAAATTGCAAATCTTGTGCAAAAACTTACTATTTTCGCCTGTTTTGTCATACGGTTGTAAATTCAATGAACTATGACATTGCTAAAGAGCGCTTACAAATTGATATGATCATATCAATTTAAGATTAATATCTAAGATTTCTATGAACCATACATAATAACTTGGTCATTTTCTAGATGACATTTTAGGCAACTAACAACTTCCTGAAAGAGTGATTTCACAATAAGAACGACCTGTTAAATGGTCTATGGTTTGACGTTCATACTTCCGCCTATCGAAAGGCATAATAAAGCATATCTGTGCAATATTCCTAATGAAACCTTTTCAATCCCTATAAGTTCAGAGGCAACGATAAATAATTTCTCTTCAAGAAAGAAATATTTCAGTTGTCACCTATTATAGTTACAGATCCCTTTTAATATATTTGCAACATCTGATAAAAAGGTAATATAAGACTATGCCATAGTCGATTTTTGATAAATAAAAATATGCCATTAATCAAGATGAACCCATTCAGTGCAACTCAAAATAATGTTCATAAACACATCCCAAAAAGAAAGTATCCAGTTTAATTTTGGTCCATAAGTCAAAGAACGGGTGTTAAATCACGACCTACCAAAAGTATGTTACAGATAAATTAATTCCGCACAGTTTGATACCTCATTTGTCCAAATCGATGCAAGTTTGATGACACAGTGGCCTTTTGAATGCACCTACCCATGATTTTAAAGTTGCAGTAATTCATATTGATGTGGTTTTCCTGCTTCTCAAGATTCTTCATAAAGGTACAGAGACGGACTAAGACTGTTTAACCATTTAACCACCATCTCTCATTTTCAGACAACTTCGGCATAATCTTAAGGAACCGAAGTTTCTCTAAACAGTATGACTTTGACCTGGAAGGCACCCGATGATAGCAATAATCAATACATGTATTGATTATTGCTGTGATTTATTTTTCACCTTACAATATCGAAACAAAATGAATATTGAGTAGCAGGGCCAAATCAATAGGAATTAATTACTGCAACTTTTAAAATTGAGGTGGTTGCATTCAACAGGTCATTGTGTCATCAATTCTGCATCGATTTGGACAAATGAGGTATCAAACTGTGCGGAATAGATTTATCTGTAACATGCTTTTGGTAGGTTGTGATTTAACACCCCCCTTCTTGGACTTATGGACCAAAATTAAACTGGATACATTCTTTTTGGGATGGGTTTACTTCCTGCCAATAATGTGTATACTTCCTCCTATCAATATAAAAGCATAATAAAGCATATCTGTGCAATATTCCTAATGAAACCTTGCGTTTTCAATCCCTTTAAGTTCAGAGGCAAAGATAAATAATTTCTCTTCAAGAAACAAATATTTCAGTTGACACCTATTATAGTTACAGATCCCTTTTAAGATATTTGCAACATCTGATAAAAAGGTAATATAAGACTATGCCATAGTTAATTTTTGATAAATAAAAATATGTCATTAATCATGATGAACGCATTCAGTGCAACTCAAAATAATGTTAATACTTCCGCCAATAATGTGAATACTTCCGCCTATCAATATAAAAGCATAATAAAGCATATCTATTTTATTCCTAATGAAACCTTGCGTTTTCAATCCCTTTAAGTTCAGAGGCAAAGATAAATAATTTCTCTTCAAGAAAGAAATATTTCAGTTGTCACCTATTATAGTTACAGATCCCTTTTGATATATTTGCAACATCTGATAAAAGGTAATATAAGACTATGCATAGACTATGCCATAGTCGATTTTTGATGAATAGAAATATGTTATTAATCATGTTATTAACCCATAAAGAAACAATCCATACTGATAAAACCTGATGACAAGGGTCAACCGTTGTAAGTCAATGTCAATGTGATTAAAGAAGTAACGTATAGATACCATTCGTAAAATTTGCACATTCCTGCCGTTGGTGGGGTGAACATTGATACCATGAACTGACGAAAGCATGAACATAAAACATGATTATAAAATAACGATTATTATTATTATTATTATTATTATTATTATTATTATTATTATTATTATTATTATTATTATTATTATTATTATTATTATTATTATTTTAAACGAGCGAACGTAACAAACTCAAGGTCATAGTCACACCCTGCCAATCATGTTTGACATATTATTTTAAAATTAATATCTCAAATTTATTATAGCCTATGATGGACATGATGTTATCATGTTCTATGAACCATAGAGATCTAAGAATACCTTGGTCATTTTCTAGATAACATTTTAGGCAACTAATGACTTCCTGAAAGAGTGATTTTATATTAAGCACAACCTTGGTTTGACGTTCATACTTCCGCCTATCAATATAAATGCATTATCTGCGCAATTTTCATAATGAAACCCTGCGTTTTAAACCAGAGGACGTTCATAACGAAAACGCACTTTACAGAGCCAAGAACAAGATCTCCTGCTGCTGAATACAAATAATCACCTGTCCACAATATTCAAAAAGATCATTACATCCTATAATTGTAATCAGAAATCACACCCGAAAATAACCTATAATACTCGTATAATCACAACTACCGGTTAAAAGGGATAAAAGAATAAATCATAGTCAAAATTCCAAGTGCTGGTATTTACTTATAAAGACGGTAATGAAATGTAAATGATGCTACAAATTACAGTACTAAATGAAGAATGTATTATACAAAGAAAAACACAGTGAATGGGTCCGAAATCAATGGCAAGTATCTATGATCCTGACAGTAGGCTTTAATACAGAGAAATTGAAGAATATCATATTCATATCAACAGCTATCAATTTACGCGGGCAAAAACTTAAATTCCATTAACCTCAGCGGCACCGTACTTATCTTTAAATACCAGAATTAAGGGAATCACTTAGTGTTATTGCAAATTGTATTCAGTTTAAAAATCAAATACACATAATATGAGTAACGATGACTTGCGGTGTTCCTAAAAATGTTTCAGCATATTACGGTCTATGGTTTCCATTTACCTTTTGTGATGTACTTTAATCAAATAATGCTGATGTCCAAGCTGACCAGTCTGTGATTTTGTTAAACTGAACAAACTGGTCTGAATAAGGAAATAAATCTGGAATATTTCATTAGAATGATGACAGCAGTATTTACCATAGTGCACTTTACTCATGATTCGTGTGATTTGTGTTCGTTATACATGTAGAAGTGCGTGTGCAGGTGAATTATACAGTTATTAACCATTATTTTAACGGATTTACAAATTCTGTATACAAAATTGGCAATGCATAAAATGTCTGGACTTCTCCCCGTAAGAATTCACCCAACGGAAGCAGTGTAACGGAGATAAGTTTGTATTCTGAATCCAATAATTCAATAACCTTCAACAATCTGTTTAACATCACATTAGACAAGTTTCAGTGACAGTATCTTTGCTGTACAAAGTGGGGTTGCATATAAATATCTAGATACCTATAGGGTGTGGTCGTGATTGTCAAAGACAGATGTGTCAAAACCTACCTGCAATAGGTCGTTGACTCGTTACCTAATCATAAGAATTGTCCTGAGAGTCTATTATATCTCTTGAGACATAAGATTCTTGACAATTATCCCCAAAACAAGTTATTCTTTATTAAATATGTGAGTATAGATTTAGATCTTATTAAACATGATGGGAGACATATTAGTAACAAGGGTGTTGGTGAAACATTTTGGCTTGATAGATACATGGCAGACACAGGTGGACAATACCTGAGGTCGTTGCCTTACTTTACCTATTATAAATCGGAACACTGAATATTATTCTTAAAAACTGGTCACCTTGGACATCAGTATTATTGTATTAAAGTGCATCACAAAAGGTCACGGAACCATATGTCGCATATGCTGAAACAGTTTTCAGGAACACCACAACTCATCACTATTCATACTACGTGTATTTGATTTTCAAACTGAACAAGCGGAAAGAAGCCTTACAGTTTTTATTGTCATATCAACAGCTATCAATTTACGCGGGCAAAAACGCGAGCTATCAATTTACGCGGGCAAAAACCTAAATTCCATCAACCTCAGCGGCACCGTACCTATCTTTAAATACCAGAATTTAGGGAATCCCTTAGTGTTATTGCAAATTGTATTCAGTTTAAAAATCAAATACACATAATATGAGTAGCGATGACTTGTGGTGTTCCTAAAAATGTTTCAGCATATTACGGTCTATGGTTTCCGTTACCTTTTGTGATGTACTTTAATCAAATAATGCTTATGCCCAAGGTGACCAGTCTGTGATTTTGTTAAACTGAACAAACTGATCTAAATAGGAAATGAATCTGGAATATTTCATTAGAATGGTGACAGCAGTATTTACCATAGTGCACTTTACTCATGATTCGTGTGATTTGTGTTCGTTATACATGTAGGAGTGCGTGTGCAGGTGAATTGTAGAGTTATTAACCATTATTTAACGGATTTACAAATTCTGTATACAAAATTGGCAATGCATAAAATGTCTGGACTTCCCCCCGTAAGAATTCACCCAACGGAAGCAGTGTAACGGAGATAAGTTTGTATTCTGAATCCAATAATTCAATTCAATAACCTTCAACAATCTCTTTAACATCACATTAGACACGTTTCAGTGACAGTATCTTTGCTGTACAAAGTGGGTTTGCATACAAATATCTAGATACCTATAGGGTGTGGTCGTGATTGTCAAAGACAGATGTGTCAAAACCTACTTGCAATAGGTCGTTGACTCGTTACCTAATCATAAGAATTGTCCTGAGAGTCTATTAGATCTCATGGGATTCTTGACAATTATCCCCGAAACAAGTTATTCTTTATGAAATATGTAAGTATAGATTTAGATTTTATTAAACATGATGGGAGACATATTAGTAACAAGGGTGTTGGTGAAACATTTTGGCTTGATGGATACATGGCAGACACAGGTGGACAATACCTGAGGTCGTTGCCTTACTTTACCTATTATAAATCGGAACACTGAATATTATTCTTAAAAACTGGTCACCTTGGACATCAGTATTATTGCATTAAAGTGCATCACAAAAGGTCACGGATCCATATACCGCAATATGCTGAAACAGTTTTCAGGAACACTATAACTCATCACTATTCATACTATAGTGGGAATTCCAATTGAATGAATGCAGCTTTCAATAGCGTGACGAATTTTTGCGTACACTGCGCGATGTACGCCAGCGTGTGCGACTGTGCATGAGTAACGCGGAAGTGAACTCAACCATGCCAACGCACTCGTGATTGGATAGCATTGTATCCAAGGTCGTGCGTTCGCGTTGTAGTTTGAAATACGCAATATACGATCGCGGTTGGATCGAGTGCAGCTGTTAAAAGCTGCGTTCATTCAATTGGAATTCTTACTATACTTGTATTTGATTTTCTGAACTGAACAAGCGGAAAGAAGCCTTACAGTATTTACTGTTCTACCCGTTGATACTTTGTATGTATCAATAACCTGACATTTTAATACTTTGAATGAAAAAGACAAATTCCATTTTGCACTTAATCTAGTAAGTTGCAATCGTTAATCGTTACTTTGTTTGCAAGAACGCTTTATGGCCTTATTATCCATCCAGTCAAACCGATATAGCAACCGACTAAAGTATATGGTTCACATCACAAAATAAGCTTCCTATTATTTTATGTGCTAAAAAATTAATACCGAAAATGTCATAATTCTTAAAATGACTGGTACATTCAAATCACTATTTATATAATGCCGATCATGCTGATAGATAATAATATGGGCAGGTGAGCAGGGGCGTAACCAGACCTGACCTTCTGAGCTCCTGGTTTTTGGCATATTAGAACCTAAAAAATCAGTGTTTCAGAGTACAAATTTCACAATGAAAGTAGTATAGATCTTCTTCCCTCTTTCTTTCCCTTTTCTCTTCCCCCTTTCCCTTTTCTCTTCTCCCTTCCTTTTTTCCCCTCTTTTTTTTTCTTCTTTCCCCTTTTTCTTCTTCCCTCTTTCTTCCATCTTTTTTTCTCTTCTTCCCCCTTTTCCCAATTTTTTGCTCTTCTTCCCAGTTTTTTTGTGCCCGGGGGCAGCTTGTCCCCCGGCCCCCACTTGTTACGCCACTGCAGGTGAGCTCAGTGGCGCATCCAAGATTAACGATCTTCCAGAAATACGGACTTTCTGTAATGACGTGCCCAAAATTCCAAAATTAATAGAAATGTTACTCCTTTTGGATTAAATATTCAGGAAGATGATCTACAGATTACATCAATCACAAGGATACACAACATGACCCCCTTCCGCATTTGTATTACATATAAATCAGGTGTGTGTGGTAGAATAAACGCTAGGTAAGATAAGGATAGAAATATATGCATCTATTTTGTGGTGTGCAATATGTGACCATCCATCTCAAACCGCTCGTAAAGTCGGCAAATTGTATTTCGAGTTACAGTGCAAAATAAAGGTTGTATTCATATGTATCTAATGCTTGTCCTACATGTTTCTCATTTTAGTGTCAGTCAAACGCCAATCTTTAATCCTATTTTAAAAATATTGTTGTAGTGTGTCTTCATACAAAACGTTTTAAAACGATTTCATGACCTTTATATAACCCGACATTTTAATGTTATTAAAACGTTTTCACCTAAACCAAAACCCAAAATATAACTTATTTATGTGTTTGCTGGGTCGGAAGAAAACAAAATTGACCAGGGGCCGACTTTACGAGCGTTTCGACGTGGACGGTCACATATATACAGGTCGCCATATACATTTGTAAGTACAGATGTGGTAATGAATGACCTTTGATATTAGCTGTGTGTCTTCTTTTTGCTATTTATATTTGAACATCTTGATTCATGATGAAGTGTTTTTGCTTTTCAAGTAAGATGTGACACACATTCCGACAACTCCACAGCTGTAAAGTTATTCGCCTTATATGGGTTTCGTTTTCAAAATTAATCTGGATTTGAATATGCCTGCAGAAACCATGATAATACATTTATCATGTTTATCTAGGTTTCTCGCATTTTTAAGCGCAGATTATGATAGCCTGAACATATCTCATATATATCCATACCCTTTTTAAAGGCTGACCCTTTAACCCGTTCTTCACCTGTAGTGCAGCTATTAACCTTATATTAAGTAATTTTGGTCATCAGGAAGCTAATTATAACCTTGGATATTATCAGTCGCGACAAGATTTTTTCCGCAGTCTGTCATATCATATGGCAGCATAATGAGCCATCTGCCCACCTCTTTGTTATTAACCACAGTATTATTGACCCTACATGCTCTTCTCAATTACCGACAGTAATCGTGTGAAATTGAACAAATTGGTGGTTTTACGCTTGATATGTTCTAAAATTTTGAGGTTATTATACAAGTTTAAGAATGATTGACAAGTCCTGTAAATAGATTTTTCACTTAGCAGTACAGGACAGATAATTCGCTGTAGAAGTAGTGATGAAACAGAATTAATTACCATAGCGATAGGTGAACAAAATTTTGATTCTATTGCCCTGCACTAGACATACGTTGCAACTCTGCATCGCACCACTGATTATCAAAGAATAGGCATACATACCTTTATCGCGATTCTATGGAAATTTCACACTAGTGTACGTTTCACCCACACCTGTACGATTAGTGTCTCCTAAACGAGCGGTATTGTATTCAATCTATGATTGCACACATACACAGACATGACAGGTGATGAGTGCGGCCTACTTATAGTGCAGAGCAATATAGTCCGGTGAATATGAGCTCTAAAAGTAACGAGACACAGTGTGGACAAACTGTAAATAATTATTTTTTCCCTGCAATGAATCACGTCTTTAATACTCCGTTGGTGAGCGACGGGCGATTGGTATTTTACCAAACGCAAGACAAGGAGTCCTCTCTGATTGCGTAGAAACCGATCGCTAAGTGATGAAGTACAAACTCAGATGTAGAGATGTATTCAATTCCATTTAAATCAATATTCTATTATTAGATAAAGAAAGTTGTATAGTGTTTCACTGTGCTGCATTGTATTATAGACTTGGGATTTAATATTCTCTAGCCAGAGAAATAAGTGCTGTATGGGCTATGCTTGTTCTTTTCATAATGATTATATTCTCAAACAGTTGAATATATCACATTATTATCGTACGATTTAAAAACATTTCGGTGAAAATGCAGTTAAATATATGTGTTGAAAGAAAACAGCAATCGCAGCTGAGTGTATTGAAATTCCAGTTAGTGTATTGAAAACAAAACCTGAGTTTTACCTGACAACAAATCAAATTTTCTTGTAATGGCAACATCATATGGGCCCGGCATATGGGGTACTGAGCATGCGCAGATTGTAAATACGTGTATGAACGGAAACACTGTGGTATCTTATATCGTTTAAGTGCCATGTTTAGCCTGAGTCGCTCGGCCTATCTCGAACAAAATCGCCATGTGTAGCTGTTGAAGAACGAGTGGATTCGCCGTACTATCACGGCAATTTTTGATACGAAGATATAGGGATGATGACGCTGTGCGAGAATATCTGAGTATACATACATGAAAGAAGAAGTCAAAGGTAACCATATAGATGTGGGGAAGCAGTGTATCAATTTGCAATGAATATTTTTTTAACTTCAAGGAAAAGCAGATTTCTTAAATTTCATCTATGTATTTTGACTTTAAAAACACAATGCATTACAAGAAAAGGGCAGCTCATTGTAATATCGAGGGTTGAAAGTCAGAACGCCGTAAGTCACCGATGACTCTTAACATGACATGTGCTTGATGATGCAATAATTTATATCAAAGCGTATTAATTAACATTTGCATAGTCTTATCGTTTTTCATTTAAATTAAAACAAACGCACTGTGCAAATTTTTAGGGTACGATAGAAAAGGCCATCGGCACATATCAAGGCACCGATAGCGCTATTGGGCCAAATTAGACGTTGTGCCTAAAAAAACACGTAATTTTTGCTTGTTCGTTCTACTAATTAGTGTATCTTATACGGGTAACCTAATGGAATTTCAAGAAAGTGATTTGACACATACTCAAAAATCACAAGACCTTCTGAGTTGATAGGGCAAGTGCATAATTAGGGCCTATTAATGCTTATGAATACTAGTATACACTGTGAGTACACAAATCTGTGAGATCTACGTATTACCTGGGTTAAAATGGTATTTAGGGTGAAGACTATCTTTGACAACTTAAAAAATACCCTGAGCTAGTCACGCCACTGTTGTAAGATTCAAAGAGACGAGATCTTAATTGACTCTGGTTCAAAAGCGACGATTTTGCAGGATCATAACATTACAACTGAATTACATTAATTTTTGTATGGTTCAATAGATTGTACAAACAATATGTAGGTCAATGGTTGACTTGTTAACGGAAATAACAAAATCAAGGTCTGCAACTTATTTATTTGCTTCCGGCATGATTAATTATATCAAAATCAAGTTCTGCGTATATTATCCAGAGACTTCAGAATCAGATAACAACAAACCATATCGTATTGACCAATTTTAGACTTAAATTACTTTTACCCAAAAATGAAAATAAAATGCCTGGAATGGAGTTTATAAATTAGACTAAACACAAGAAAGCAATTTTGAAATTTTCCCTTTTTTAATGGTGTGTTTATAAAGCATTTGAGGCCAAAAATAGTTTTCTTGTAATTTTCTCCAAAATCGATGTTTTATTTTTACACCAAATTTACACTCGGATTCCTTGACTAATTTCCTTTAGTCTTTTTGTCTTGCATGAATAATTTTAAGTTACAACACTTTTAATTTATACATTTCTGAGAAATCCTCTTATAGAATTATACGGTCACAATGTGTCCCAATGTGTTCACCTTCTCTTGCAATTCTCTGTTTTCTGTGTAGAAAGTTCGTCTGGTCGTGTATCAATATTGGAAAGTAACAAATATTGAACTTGTTTATACACATTTAAGCACTATATTTCCTTAAAAGAGATTATATCAACATTCCATTAATTGATATTAGGGGCTTTATAATAATAGAATTGATGATATAATCGGTCGTTCATACATTTCCCAACATTCGATGAATGTATTTCATCAAATAATAACAAAAACTGTGCGTTTTTCCTCCGTTTGTTTCTATATTCACACTAAAGCCGTCAGCATTAACGTAGTACTAGCTCAAGCACAATCACGCGCGCCGTTTAACGCGTTTTTTATGAATATTGCTTCCTGTTATATCATCTGATCATCAAACTTTGTATCAAGGTAAAGAACATATTAAGCTGTTCTTTTCTTTACATTATTTAGTGTCATCATGTGTTTTTATCACGTCGGAAGATTATACACCGAGAGCTAAAATCCTCAAATTCAATTAACCTCCGATACGCATGCTAAAAACCGAGTACCTGGGTATATGCAACATGCGCAAAGCTCCCTTACTGCTCCAAATAATGAAAACCAATATGGCGGATACTAGATGTTCTAAAAAGTAGTAGAGTAATGCACAGGGAATTGTGGGAAGTATGGCGATGACAGCCCTCCATGACACAGGCAGGAAGCACGGCCTACTGAGCGTGCTCAACGTGTTGAAAACTATGGGAACGCATTTCTGAAGCATAAAAGCAAAGATTGCAGCTTTAATACAGTCTGCTTGAGTTGAGGGTTGACATGTGCACGTGTTCATCATGTTATATGTGATGCGTGATTTGCGTAAAAATTGAAATATATATAGGAGGGAAATATGACCCATAAATTGACACGCAATTCCTAAAATACCGTTAAACTTTTAAAAAACACGTTCAAGCTTGCACGGTCACCCCCAGATTTTGCATTCATTACAATTGGTAGAAAGTGCTGAAAGGCAGTTTTTATTTCTAGACATTACTTCCATTATTTCAGAAAGTGTGTCAAATTCTGTTCCAATGATAATGTATTGTGTCCAGCACTATATCTTCAAACATACTTCGATTAGTTTCCATTATGTTTACTCGGGTGTTTACTAGTCTTCAATTGACTTCCAGATACCTTTCGTAAACCGTATGTTTTTCGTTCACCGATTTGTAGTGCATTCTCAACATTCCTGAGTTGTTAAGTAATATTAATCATAATAATTATGATAATGATAATAAGAATAAGAATAAGAATAAGAATAAGAATAAGAATAAGAATAAGAATAAGAATAAGAATAAGAATAAGAATAAGAATAAGATTAAGAATAAGAATAAGAATAATTATAACACTAATAATAATAATAATAATAATAATAATAATAATAAAAATAATAATAATAATAATAATAATAATAATAATAATAATAATCTTACTATAAATAGGGGAATGTTGTATGTTTGTGGGTGTGTCCACGCAAAAGCTCTGTCAGTTTCGATCCAAATGTCGCCAAATTCACACGGGAGATCGAGGAATATACGGGAACATGTTTAAACTTTATTTGGTTGAAAACAGTCAAGAATTGACCTCAAAATCAGTAAAAAGGTGAGTTTTTCGGGCAAATTTGATTACGGGCTATGCCAACCAACGCGTCCACATATCTAGCGGAAATCGCGCCGCATGTAGCGAGTCGGCGTACACGCCACTTGTCGCGAATGCAAGGTTGCGCATAGTGAACTTGCGTACACGTGGTTTATATGGTTTATGGTACGTGGTTTACATGGTTTATGGTACGGGACATGTTTTATGGTACGGGACATGGGATAACGGGATTATAATTCTTCCTGTTATAGTGAACCATGAATGCTCCCATTTATTCATCTAGCGGGTATCCCGCTAGTAATAACAATAACAATAACAATAATAATAATAATAATATAATAATATTAATAATGAAATAATAATGACAATAAAAAACCACCCACATAAGCCAATCGTATACTATCTATTCTATTACTCTTACGACCCATTATTCAAAATCGCGCACTGTGATTTGTTAAAACGCGTCACGTGAGAGCCCATTATTCTGCAATAATGGGTCGAGCGCCGTAACACATTCTACGCACAGCATTACGCTTGGTTGCGCGTGCATTATTTCCGCGATACGCACTGTCACTTAAGCGTACGCGCTTCACCTTGAAGTAAACAACTTTAAATATTTGTGCCAAAAATGATATTTTCTCTTTAAATCGCACTATTTTCTGGTAATAGAATAGAAATAAAGGGTGCAGCATTCGCCACTTGCACGGTTCCGCCATTATGCACTATGTGCGGGGAGAGCCTCGAACTGGCAGCATACATGAATGGGAATTGAACCAGTCATATAACATTCTGTGTAAGGTTACGTAATTCTTCCTTTCATGTATGCTGCCAGTTCGAGGCTCTCCCGCATATAGTGCATAATGGCGGAACCGTGCAAGTGGCGAATTATCCTTTACACGCAAATAATGTGTCCTCGACAGTAAAAACGTTTAAATAAAAAAATAAGTCTTAAGGCTTTTATTAAAATAAACAGAGATTCTGAGTATTTCATTGCTAAAAAGAAAAACAAACTCTCTTGCCATTTTCGTAAATGAAGATTTGACATCTAGATTTCTGGTATTTTGGTTTTATTTTTAAAAGTTTGTAGACTATGTTTCTAGATTACATTGTGACCTTGTGCATATGTACATGTTATAATTAGTGTGACTGGGTAGAAGTGACTGCATAATTTGTGTAACCAATTACTAACCATTTTTGCTACTTTTTTTTTCTTTTGTTTTTTTTATGTGTGATTTGTTGTTAATTGTCTTAATTCCTTCTTGTTTTTGAATAAAATCAATAAATATTGAAAGATAAAAAAAACCCGTTTAAATAATGGGTTCGGCTGCGCCTCACCCATTATTTACGTTTTTACTGCCTCAGACACATTATTTGCGTGTAAAGGATAATGCATTACCCTTTATTTCTTAAATAATAGGCACACTCTTCGAGACGTGTCGCCTGAAAATGCTTCATCATTGAAAGGACTTCGGACCCCGACTTCAGACAAAGGTATCAGGATGGTTAAGGTTGTACAAGGATGTGAAGGACTGGATGCCAACATGAGATCAGCATTTGACACGCTTTGGTAGCAGGGCATTACATGGTGTGCAGATTCACAACAGGTGTGATAGCTTTGACCCCCGACTCCGGACGGATATTGATATCATTAAAGGAAGATTGGGTGTGTAGATAAGTGATGCCCAGCACCTGAAATTCGACAGAAAGTGTTTCCACCTGACCTGACTGATATCAAAATCA
Source organism: Amphiura filiformis (assembly GCF_039555335.1). Taxonomy (NCBI): domain Eukaryota; kingdom Metazoa; phylum Echinodermata; class Ophiuroidea; order Amphilepidida; family Amphiuridae; genus Amphiura; species Amphiura filiformis. The sequence continues at coordinate 70,447,933 of NC_092631.1, forward strand.
AGACATGCAACTATTTGGAGATAGTTCAAGCTTTCAATGGTTAATGTCGTTTTAATGATATTCAGAGGAGGCTTAAAGGCATTCCTACTATGCACTATGATTGGGAAATTTGATCAATATAACCTAATCTTAAAGGCAAAGTCCCCATTACCACACACACAACATTGTAATTTTAAAATTGCAGCCAACGAGCTAATAGTTGAGACTTGACAAATTAAATTAGATTTGCTTATAGAAAACATTCTTAATGTCCCACTGCATTAATTTTATTCAAAAGCCTCAATGTTTTGAATGTTAAATAAAAGGATGAAAACAGCAGATATTTGCACACAATCCCAATGCAAGGTATGGTCACCTGTACCACATGTGTACAAAAAGCAGACATACCAAGGTCAGAAACCCCATTGGGTTATGGGTATGTCTTTATACATCCTCTGAATGATATTGTTGTATTTAAAGTTGTCTGCTTTGGTCTCTCTATTGTTCAGAAACTAAAATTCATTACTAGTATAAATAATAGTAGAAACCCAGAGAAAGCTACCGTGGTCAAAATGATTTGTAGGCATTTTAATTGCATAATAGTTGGAACAGATTTCACTCCAGATGGAGGCAGTCCATTAAATGTGAATAGTCTTTTACATCACATATACAGGTATTGTATTTGTACAAGTACAGTGTACATGTACACATGCAATACACCACACTTATAAATGTAGTAGCAGTCACACGATTACGTAAGAAACTGATATTGAAACAGAAAATACTCAAGAAGCTTAATAAAGTTTTTGATTTGTAGGGATAGAAACAAAGCTATCAATTATATCTTCCCTGTGGCTAAAACCAAAACCAAAACCAGGAACTTGAAAATGCCCATTTATATGAAAGACGTGATGATCGATATTGGCAATATTGACCTTGAGAATGACTTTTTTTGAATAGATTTGCCCTGACCAAACCTATATCGGGGTGAGAAGTGTCACATAGAATGTCTTAAAATGGAATAATTATAATGAATTTATATATAATTATTTTATAGTGTTAAGTTCAAAATATGATCCCTGACATTAAGTAACCTCGGGATGGCCCTTGAATGGAATGGTTTACTGACCTGACCCAATATATAAATTTTAGTTGAAAGACTTATTTAGATTTGTAATTGATATTAATTAATTATTATCAGCGTTTGCCGTTTAGTGATTGTGCACTAGTCCGCAGAACATAATGTAATCGTTTCATCTATCCTTGCTGAGTTTCAGGATCCACATTAGGCCTAACTTATTAGCAACAGAAATAGTAAAATAACAACATTAGCAACAGAAATAGTAAAATAACAACATGTTTTATTTCTTTATTTATCACGTGATATACTGGAAATAAACATTCCGGATTGCAACTAGGGACTCTCTTTTCTGTTAGTTTCAGATTATTATATTCAAATGTTCATGGTGTATTGCTTCTGCAACAGCAAGACTTATTAAAAACGTCAAGGAGATCATGAAGATTTAAATACAATCAATAAATAGCCAATAAATTCCAAAACATTTTGGCTATAGCAACCAACGCTCTGCAGGGTCTATTGTTCTATTGTTTCCGATTAGAGCGCTGACATATTGGAAAATGTTGCCAATCAATATTCATGAGAGTGTACATTCCACGTCCAGTTTGCGAAATTGGGTGAGTTGTGTTTGGTAGGTGTGAAATACATCTGACTGGGCGTTTTAATTACGTAACGAATAAAGGCATTGACATCGTCGAATGGCTGCCCAGTGCTGTTATGTGTTTATTTATTATATAGGCCTAATAATTATTATTAAATGTATTCATCATTCCTTTCTTTTCCGTACTTATTCTTTCCTAGGCCTACATTTTATCACTCCCTCGCTCTCATTGTCCCTNTCACCCTCCCTCTCTCATTCCCATAATTTTCCTTATATTTCTATTTATCTACTTGTTTTTATTATCCCTTCCTCCAGCCCTCTCTCATTCTCCATATCCCTCCTCTCCTCTTCCTCCTCCCCCCTCCCAAGACTTCTCACAGAGGTGAATCTGTCCCTCCCCAACCCCCCTCCCCTCTTTGGATACGCCACTATTTCTATACCAATCTCCTTCTTAAAATTAAATTAAATGGAAATTTATAAAAAACAACCTTTATAGGCCTATACTTATACTTACATGTATACGTATAGCGATTACCATTATACGGTGTAATATAGATAATGTATATGGACTGGAAATGGCAGCCTTCATACATTCTAATGTGTAATCGATCACCAAGAGCATTCAATTTATTTAAATGAAACACCTATCGTCAGGTGGGTGGTAAAGATGATTGCATCGACAGCTACAAGCACACATTTGGAATACATGAGTACAATGGTACCACTTTACACATGACTGCCCTTACACATGACTGTAGTGTGGTCACTTATTGATACTCGCCTGTTATGTAGAGCGTTAATATGATGCCGGATCAGTGACCAATTTAATGGCGGAACCCCATTATTCGAAACAATGGTACCACTTTTATGAATAGCCTGTCGCAACTTCTAATCGGCATCAAACGAACAAAAGATTATATAATCTATTGCGACTCTATTTCTATTTAAAACCTCTTTGATAGCAACGACCTGCGTATTTTGTTTGGCGGTAATCTGTTAATATTCCGGATTCACAGTTTTGGCACAAAGTTTGAAGATGTCACCCTTAGGATGTCACTTCCAAAAACCGCTATGTCATCGTTAACAAGACATACGAACCAACGACAAACCAACATCCAAAAAAGTAGTTAAATATTGAATGTTTATGAGTACACTGGTAAATTATTTTCATGAAGTGAAAAAAATTATCGACTGTTCCATTTTACGCCGAATGAAAATATTCTTTACGTTGAACCAATAAAAACATTCAATATTTATTTTATATATCTCAAAAATTCCCTTTCTTCCACTTAATTTGATAAATCACCAGGAAAACTTAATTGTACTTATTTTAGAAGCAAAACCCATACCTAACATTTGCTGAATACGCTCGTTTTTCAGCATTACAATGGTAGCTGAGCGTGAGTGGGTTCAAGTCCTTTTGCTAAAATAGAAAAAGTAATCAATAGTAACTGGTCAATTACAAGAATCTTTGTATGAGTTATTATAGTAAAATCAAAACGTAAACGAAATGTTTTTAAATTTGATTGTTTTTGTTTCGCTGTCGCAAATCTTGAATAAAGGCATTAAACCTACTTCATCATACATTTGATCATACATTTTTAGTTTTTTCATTATTTGAATCAATGTATTATTGAAAAATAACACTTTGACGTTTTGCAAAAGTTCATTCTACAAACCATCTACTTTGTAAACGTGCTTGATCTATTGTTGTTAACGTTTTATAAAAGTGTTGTTGTTTCAGCCCTCTTTACAACATAACTCAAGAACCAAGGGACTTACAAAAGTATATCTGTGATATTTGAACTCTTCTACGCGCTCGGTATGAAATAATCAAATGCAATATTTGCCAAAGCTCACTACCATTCGCATTCGCAAGATACTGTGAACTACCAACTCGCAACAGTTTAAAATAGTTGCTAACCTTAGGCTTGATCATCATCGCTATCATCACTATTTATTTTAGCTATCACTGGTCATCTTGTCTTTCACATAATGTCTTATTTAACATTCATTACCAATCCGGATATGAGTTACATGTTAGGGACAAATTTTTAACTAAATCATTTGAATGAATCATGTGCTTCAAGTTGGTACAGTATTACTTAGTCCACCGTGGTGTCTTCTAAAAGGAATCTAAAAGGTTTAATGTTCTAAAGCCATGTTAATGAGCTTATATTAAACAATCGAATCATACGAATCATAGAGGAGATGACCAGTAGGCTAATAAAGCCAAAGGTAGTCCACTTTTTCAACGAAAAAAATTACCATTTTAAGTTACAGAAACACCATTACCATTTCAACTTTACCCACACATTGGCAAATCACTCCTTTCCTATATACTAGCACACCAATATTCTACGTGTGGACATTACTGCCCTCATTATTTACAATGTTTACTACTGCTAAACCGTAGAGGTCTATTCTAACATCAAGTAAACATGAATATTTTTGGTAATTCTAATTTTTACCTTTCATAGAAGATTCTTTTAAAACTACTAAATGCGTTTTTGCTCTAATTAAATTGATGGCCTACAAACAACGATATGGATGACCAATTGTGTAAACTAATCGTTAAACTGCTTGTACCACTTTTGTGTCTTGGGCATCTAAACAATGCGAATTCCACGAACAGGTAGTTGTGGCTCAAAGCCTCATTCTGACCGACTCCGTGTTTTCTTTTGTGATCTCGGATTTGTAGTGCACATGTAGTATAAAGGTTAATTTTGTAATTAATTGATTTAAGTAATTAGGCATAACCTTTGAACCCGTGCGAAAAAAAATCAACCAAAATGCTTCTGGTAGACTACATTTTACTTAAAGCCATCTTGTAATATTATCATACAAAATAGATTAGTATTTCTTTGCAATAAAATGTTCGCTAAATGAGATATATCTCCTTTTAATTTTGAGCCGAACAAGTAACATGACTAAGTACAATCGGAATTTACTACCAACGCCGATGTCGTCAATACGTATCATCCTTCGGTCGTTTTACGGTACAATCCTTGTTGTGTAGATCATCGTCTCGAGCGCCATATACGTACTGTGCTATGAACATCGCGTATGCATTCGACTAATATTTCCATCGTAATAATAAAACGAAGGTTCCTGCGTTTTATTCAAAATCTCGAATTTTGACAAAACTACATAGCACCTAAAGTCTTGATTTTTGCAGGGTATGTTGGTTTAATAAAGTACAATTTAATCGTTTAAAAAATATGGCTTTAATATTTCAATGCATAAAAAATTAAAGTCATGTCTTTCTGATTTTTTATACTGAAAAAATCCTGTTTTTAGTTACGGCTTGTATAACGACAAAACACTAGTGTGTGGTTGCTACTGTTTCTCTTATATGCCTTACAAAACATTTCGCTAAATATCGTGCAAGTTTTCTGTTTGGTCTTAATACTTTCAATTTATAGGATTAAAGAGACTGGAAACAGCAAGAGCCTAGTAATTGAACGGTTTCCCCCGTGGTATTTCCCAGGAAATGATATGAATCACAGCTCCATGTTCTCTGCAAGTTACATAGCACAACTCAAAATGCATATACAACACACTTGTGAGTGGCCACTATTTCTTTAAGAGACCAATACGTGTAAATACTGGATTGTTATCATAAATAAATTAATGAGCTTTAAGTTTGGAATATAGGCGAAGAAGATGGTCTAGGGTCATTGTATTTGCACGTGATGGCAAATATGTATCCAAGTATTTTAAAAAGAATGACTACGAGTATTGTAATCATGGTAATGGCGTGTTCTGGTAAAGAAAAGCTGTATATTAAAATTATTTGATATTGGTCTCCATTTTTTAGTAAAATTACCCTTAGAAATGGAGGATAAGCAATCGCCAGCTCGAGCTACACAACCATGTCGAAAAATACCCCCAATTCCTTAATGTATGCGGCCCGCCAATTTGCCGTAGAATTAGTAATTTGCCGTATACTTGATCGTTGTCCCAGCATTAGGTTTACACAAATCACAGGACCCACGATATACGCAGCACTAAGTTTAAATTTTCCGCGCTGTTTTTACGCTCTGTTGTCCATTTCAAGATACCCCGATATTCCCTTAAGGTTAGCAACTATTTTAAACTGTTGCGATTTGGTAGTTCACAGCATCTTGCGAATAGTAGTGAGCTTTGACAAAAATTGCATTGATCATTTCATAGCGAGCGAGCAGAATTCAAATATCCTGGTCATGCGGTTCTTAAATAATGTTGTAAAGAGGGCTGAAACAACATCACTTTTGTACAACGTACATAACTCATCAACAATAATAAATCTTAAAGTATACGATTTGTAGAATGAGCGTCCGCAAAACATCAAGGTTTTATTTTTAGATAATAATATTTTATTCATTTAGATAATGAAAATCTATCTTTTGGCTGCCTCGACCAACGATACTTAGTCAACCCTTAAATTCCTTAACCAGTTTAAATATGTATGCGGCCCGCCAATTTGCCGTAGAATTAGTTACGTATACTTGATCGTTGTCCCAGCAATAGGTTTACACAAATCACAGGATCCACGATATACGCAGCACTAAGTTTGAATTTCCCGCGCTATTTTTACGCTCTGCTGTCCACTACAAGATACCCTGACATTTCATAGCGAACGTGTAAAAGAATTCAAATATCACAGATATACTTTTGTAGCTCCTGTGGTTCTTGAGTTAAGTTGTAAAGATGGCTGAAACAAGAATACTTTTGTACAACGTTTATAACTCATTAACAGCAGTAAATTAAGCAAGTTTTACGATTTGTAGAATTAACTTTTGCAAAACATTTTGGGTGCTTCGACCAACAATACCTAATCTACCCTTAAGCGGCCCATGCACGTTCCATTGGGTAAGGACCGCTACAAACTCCGAGTATTCGACGTAGAATATTCGATGTAACATGTCTTCGTTATTTAATCTATTTCCAGTCTATTTACAGTAATAGAGAGATTGCGATTTCCAAACGTACGTATCGAACGTACGTGGAATCTATTCAAAATCACTCTCCTGTGACGGGATTTTGAATAGATTCCACGTACGTTCGATGCTACGTTTGGAAATCGCAATCTCTCTATTATTTAAGTTCTAACGAATGTTTGATGCGTAAAATCGATAATATGTTATGTAGAATGTCTGTTGGAAATATATTATCGATTATCGATTTTACGTCATCAAACATTCGCTACATGTTCTACGTCCACTGAAAAGACTGTAACCTTCCTAATATCAAAGACCATAGATACAAAATCTACCATTGTGCACTATTACTGATCGTGTGTACATTGACATTGGTAAATTTTGTATCTCTAGGATTTTTGATATTGCCCAATAAAATTGAACCCCGGGAAATTGAACGCGTATTGGCCGCATTTTAACAAGAAGATGAATTTAGAGGTACCATGTCATGAGTCCTAGATCCGGTGTTTTGTGTAAACCTATTGCTGGGGCAATGATCAAGTTACGTATACTTCTACGACAAATCATTCGCCATGTGGCTCTAGCTCGAATAAAAAAAATTACCCATGCACTACCCCTACTGTATGTTAACGAGTTTTGTATAATGTTGACAACAATTGCGTACATTTATGGTTAGTCATCATAACAGTGTGCTTTCTATTTGTATTTACGTTACTATGACAACGATGTTTCTGTACTACTGTACTACTGTTGAAAATATCCCCTTCATGGCGCCATAAACTACGCATAATTTTGAGAATATCGTTTTTTCTAAGTTTGCTTTCAATGCTATTGAGCAGTGTCAATGATATTGCTTTCAAAGCTATTGAACAGTGTCAATGATATTTGTGGATTTGTTTCTGCAACTTACGCAAAGAAAAGAATGCATTGATAGCTTTAAAGCTACCGATGTATTCTTTTCTTTGCGCAAGTTGCAGAAAAAATAGTTAGAAGTAGAGATAAGCTGGGTTACGTAAGATAGGCCATTACTACTCGTACTGAAACAATCCAAGGATGGGGACTTTTTTAATCAGGAATATAATCATGATAATAGTAATCTATCGGGATATCAACATATTCAGTTTTTGAAATCAGTTATACGGACATAAATAATGGGTTACTTAAAAAGGTTAGGCCTGTACTCCCAATAAAATGTTAATAAAAATGAAAGACCAATTTGGCATGTTGTTTACTATAATCCCTAATATTTGGACATATGGGATTTTTAGGACTTTGCGGAATATACATGTATTAACCAATACAAATTCAGTGCATGCTGTTTCTGCCTTAGGAATGACCATGAGCTCTTCACCGATGAACTTTATCATTTTTTTAAAGTATCAATGATATTGGGACAAGAATGCTGATCGAAACATCCCCCTTTCATTATTAATTTTACTCGAGTGATTTACTTAAATCCCAATTTAATCTTATCCTTGTATCACACTGGGGATATCTTGGTTCTTATCCGCATGTCAAACATCATATCCATATTACCATTATCTACAAAATATCTTCCGCTTTCTTTCAACGACTTTTTGAATTTATTTCGAGTGTTGAATTCCCTATAGCAAACTGTTTTAGAATCTACTCAGACAATTGCAGATACTCGAAGGTATGCCCGTCGTCAATACAAGTGTTGGTCACCGAAAGAAAATATTCCGAAGGAAACAGTGTGAATAGTATTTGGGTGGAGCTGGTAACGTCATTCCTTATTTTTATTACATTTTTTCTCGAAATAGAAATTGATAATACCTGCCTTGTTCAATTGACCTTTTATTGCAATGCATTATTTTCAATACCCCTTTCCTATATTGCATCTTAAATCGGTAACGTAATCACAAATCACGATCCTTGCTGCACGCCTATTCGTCGTCATTGTTACTAAAACGATGGGAAGTATTTTAAAAATACACTTAAACAATGTTAAATAAATATACGTTTACATCAACATTGCCTCAGAGATAGAACTAACCACAGACACAGCCTAAAAGGCGCAAAATAGATGTGCATAAATGCTTGAATTTCACCTTGATATTGTAGCTTTAGTGCCTTAGCAATTTAAAGGAACGAATGTGAATATGTATTGGAGAAAACTGTTACGTGTGATTATTTTCGAATTCTGATTTTTGCTATAAAAGTTTCTACATACTGTACTGTACAGTTAGAATAAATATTGCAGTAACAAACATTTAAGTTTGTCATCAAATCTTGTATTTACTTTCAAAGTAATCTACTATTCGCGTCTTTAATAAATAATAATTATTTGCAACCATTTAAACAGTTTCTTCATCACAATTTGTTGCTGAAAAGTGAACCTCAGCCTGAAAAGATTGACAACCACTGAGATCTGAACTACCTCCATGGACTAATATTCGTAACAAAATGAAGTATGAAGGATGGCTACCGCCAAAAGTGACAGACACACTCTGCTCCAGGCCCCTGACTGGATCTCATGACCTCATAGGTTAAAACATCAAGATCAAAACTATATTGGTCAACCATGAAAGACATCTGATCACACGGTTGGTGTCTTTTGCGATCAGGGATTACATGATGAAACATTATGAGGGTATTGAGCTGTAGGGATGGTATATTGCCTATGGATCAATCGGCTGGTATTTATTCTTCAGACATAATGCCTTGATAGGCAGGCTGGGGAGATGACTTCGTTGTATCTTTAAAATAAACTGAGTAATCATAATTTTCTTACAATGAAATGTCAATCAAACATGATATGTAGGTTACAAGACAAATAAGAGAAGACATTTTCTAGTCTAATCTACCATTGCGTACTATTAATGTTCGTGTGTACAGTGAACAATGGTAGATTTTGTATCCACTAAATTTGCGCGGGGGTTGCTTAACCGTGTCCTTTATTTGGAGCCATTTAATGATTCGATTCTACTCTACGCGTTTACGTTGGGGACGGACGAGGCACTATTAAGGTTACCAACTATTTTAAATTGTTGGGATTTGGTAGTTCACAGCATCTTGCGAATGGTAGTGAGGTTTGGCATAAATTGCATTGCTCAATTCATAGCGAGCATGTAGAAGAATCCAAATATCACATATATACTTTTGTAGATCCTGTGGTTCTTGAGTTAAAATCAACACTTTTTTAAAATAAACAATAACTCATTGGCAACAATAAATTAAGCACGTTTTCAAAGTATATGATTTGTAGAATGCACTTTTGCAAAACATCAAGGTGTTAATTTTCAATAATATATTGATCTAGATAATGAAAATCGATTTTTAGGTTGTTTCGACCAACAATACCCCATCTACCCTTAACATCACATTCAAATAATAATTACATTGTAAATTGGAACTGACAGGAATATCTTGTTTAACATAATGTACAGAGCTATCGATATTACTGCTCTGCATTTGTAAAATACATCTAACCGTCTGATACCTTTTCGTCATAGATGAGAGCATCAAAGAGGAGCCGACCACCCTCTTTGTGGCGTGTATACTTCACTGTTCATGGTACTGGAATGGTAGAATCATTGGTTATGAAGATAATGGCAGATCTTTTTGGTTTTGTGGGGCCACTTGCTCTGGGCCCCATAATTGTTTACGTCACCAATATTGTTGATCCTCCCATTAACGGAAACGTAAGTACTCTATTTTTTATTCTATTACCTCCACGACCCATTATTCAAAATCGCGCACTGTGATTTGTTGAAACGCGTCACGTGAGAGCCCATTATTCTGCAATAATGGGTCGAGCGCCGTAACACATTCTACGCACAGCATCACGCTTGGTTACGCGTGCAATATTTCCGCGATACGCGCTGTCACTTACGCGTACGCGCTCCACCTTGAAGTAAACAATTAGTTAAAATATTAATTTGTGCCAAAAAATGATATTTTCTCTATAAATCGCACTATTTTATGGTAATAGAATAGAAATAAAGGGTGCAGCATTATCCTTTACACGCAAATAATGTGTCCTCGGCAGTAAAACGTTTAAATAATGGGTTCGGCTGCGCCTCACCCATTATTTACGTTTTACTGCCTCGGACACATTATTTGGGTGTAAAGGATAAAGCATTACCCTTTATTTCTTAAATAAAATATATTTTATGATTGATCTTTTCTCTATTTTCCTCTTAGAGTTCTCTTAGAGAGGGCATGATTAATGACAGCAATTTTTATCTACTTCCCATTGTAACTTTCATTTACGTATTAATAAAGGGTATGATTGTCACCGCATAAGAAAAATGTGTTATTTTTCAATACTATATTGATTTAGATAATGAGAATCGATTTTTTTGGTTGCTTCGACTGCGCATTCTTACCTTACCATTGAATATGAAACAAGAAAAGATTCACTGCACAACATGTGTTTAACAATTCGATCCATAGAAATGAAACTGCTACCGACTTTGTGACCTGGTTAATTCCTGGTCTTCGTACGAAAAAACCCCAATTAGTGCTTTGACAGTTTTCTGTCTAAGAAGCAGATATTAGTCAATGTAGTATTAATATGATTAAGGGGATAAAAGGAAGTGTCTGACAAATATTTTAATTAATTGCTTAAGATATCTCATGACGAGATTGACGACGTTAGCACGGTATTTTTGTGGGGCCTCAGAGCATATCAGAAACACCAAATTAAGTTTACTTCGAGGACTGATAAATGTCAAAAAAATGGAAACGTCACTATCCGATCCCTTAAAGCCGATTGCACACATTGAAGAAGAACACCTTTTCTAATGTAATGGGTGCTTCGTGTACAGAATGCTACAATTTGCGCAACTTTGTCGAGTATTTTTTTTCTGTCCCTTTGTTTATACCGAGGGCTTAGAGCCAGAACTAGCTGTGTCCATTTGTTTTCTCAATTACATGTTACTCATTTCGGTAACAAATGGATGGTTAATTCTGCCCTCCATAAGAAAATGTAAGTGACTTTGAGGTATATGCATGGTCACTTGCGTCTAACTAACTGTTCAAGTGACCATGCAAAAACCCCAAAGTCACTTGCATTTAATTATGGAGGGCATAATTAACCGTACATTTGTTGCCGAAATGAGTAACATGTAATTGAGAAAACAAATGGACATAGCTAGTTCTGGCTCTAAGCCCGTTCATGGCATCGTCATCTCATATATCTTTATTTCTAATTGTTTATATATGTACGTCTTGTCCCAATATTGTTAATATCCCAGCAAACACAAAACGTTTTAGACATCATTCGCAAAAGGTTATAAAAGGTTGTCATAAAACGTTTAAATGTCGGATTATATAAAGGGTACATTAATGGTATAAAACGTTTTCATAACATTAAATAACATTTGTTGGTAATTTACTGCACAGCAAACACAAATGTTTTATATACAAAAACATTTAAATGTCGGGTTATATATAAAGGGTATAAAACGTTTTAATAACATTCCAAAAACATTTTTGAAAACTTGGTACAAATCATTCTAAACAGAATGTTATTTTGGGGTTAAAAAATATTTTACAAAAAAGTTTGCCCAAAATATTTACAATAACGTTTTTAAAATGTTTTCACGACCTTTATATAACCCGAAATTTAAATGTTATTAAAACGTTTTGTAAAAAACATTTTAAGAACATTTCTGTGTTTGCTGGGTGCAAATATTTTAAAATAATGTTATTTAAGTGTTGACAAAATATTTGGCCAAAAATGTTTGCAACAATAGTTTACAATGACATTTTTCGAAAACATTTTAAAAATATTGTTGTAGTGTGTTTTCATACAAAACGTTTTAAAACGATTTCATGACCTTTATATAACCCGACATTTTAATGTTATTAAAACGTTTTTACCTAAACCAAAACCCAAAATATAACTTATTTAAAACGTTTTAAAAACGTTTTTGTGTTTGCTGGGATAATGTCATTATGTGTATATTGAATGAAATTAAGGTGAACTAAAATCTGAATCTGAATGGAAAACTTGGCAATACTATTACAATTAATTTCAAAATATAACAGTTGTGTGTAAGAAATTTTCAAAAGTAAAAATAAAATCGGCCCAGATAGAATACACTGAGTCATGTTAGGGGCTGTAACACTTATCAAAAGTAATTATAATCGGTACGAATTGATATTCCCTTGTGTTTAATATTATAACCATAAATATAAGTAAATATTTTCTCGTGTTTACTGTTGAATCATGTTTTACTTGTTTCAGAGGTGGAGGGTGGGGAAGTGGAAGTGTTCGTGGGGTTAACAATCAACGTATTTTAACAGAGATGTTTACTTAGCGAGGTATGTGTACACATAAAGCTTATATAACATGGAGAAGCTAAAAATTACGCAACGCATTGTTCCTTTGTGACGATTTGATTTGCCGACAAGCAATTCATCGAGAGATACTTTTTGTTCAGGACAAAGGGTTCCGCCATTAAATCTATTACTGACCTGACAGCGTATTAAATCTTTACCAGGCAGGCTACTGTCAATAGGTGATCAAAAGAATATTGATCGGCAACATTTTCCAATGTCAGCGCTCTAATCGGAAACAATAGATGAATAGATGCTGCAGCGCGTTGTGTTTACATGTAGCCTATGTCAAAAGGTTAGTCTCTCATACGTGCGTGTATGACATGTATGAAAAGACTTGACCCGAATAACTGACAGAATTTGTGTTTCCTTCCCGCCAATAAAGTAGCATTTCTCCCGGGCATGACATGTAGAGGCGCAGTGTTTGATATTATTATGTTAACCAATGTAATTACATTGAATCCGACCTACAACTTATACAATGTACGGTCAAAATGGTTATATTTTGAACTATTTGCACAAACATTATTTGTGAACAATGATTTGATGTGATTTGAAAATGTTTCATTTTATAGTTATAAGCTAATTCGTCAAATAAATTCGTAATTATACCATTGCAAAATTTCTGAAACTTGATATAGCCTCCGTATAGTAAGTAAGTAAGTAAGGTAAGAGATATATCGTTCACTAATGTCAAGTTGAATAAAAAATGATATAAGTAAGCCAATAACCGTCAATTTCATGTCTTCTTGCCAATTACCACATTGGAAGAATCCGGAAGAGTTCATTGAAAAATTACACTATACATTCACCAAAATGAGGCCAAATGGGTAATTGATGTGCTTCATCTGGTATATGAAATAATCTGGCGGTAAGGGACATTCTGTAGAAAGGTGTTTAGGTATAGAGGTTATCCGTTTACTAATGTGTGGCGCTGGTTCCCGTAGTATTTCTCATTCAGACCAATACAATGCACGACCTCGGAGTTACCTGCATGACATTGGCGGGATATTTTGAAACAGTCATGGTTGCACATGCAGGTACTTCTTTTGAAAGTCCTAAACAATGTATAGCAGTCGCTGATAGGATATGCAGCTTATAGAACACGGGTATAACCTCTATTGAAAGGTTATCACTTATGGCCTTGAATCAGGCCTTAATATGAAATTATTTGGACTCACAAATCTTGCATTTAAAATGCAAAGACATGTGTTTTTTACTGTGTTTTGCTTTTAAGCGAAAATAATATCTATAATTTTCACCACTGTGACAATAGAGGGTAAACCATTACATTATAGATGCTCTGTTGTACGTGATTCTGTGGAAATGTGTGTGGGTGTGGTAGCATTTGTGGTAGCATTAAGATTTCACCTGTTATGTCTGTTATTTGAAGTCACAAAAACTGTTTAAAAAGTTAAATTTCCTAAAATATTCGTACGTCAAAATACTGAGTTATTAAGTCATCATAGGATGCAAGGCCTTAAGCATGTTAAGCTTCAAATCCACGAAGTGGAAGCACGAAAAGAGAAGTTAAAGCAAAGTACAGTCGTGTCAACACCAATCATGTGTCAAGCACAAACATGGCTTTATCCATTCAATGTTATTGAGAATGTGATTCAAAATTGACAAATCATAATCATGGAGATCTTAAAAGCGGTTGTCATTGAATAATGCAAACCATACTAAAATTGTTTATTTCAGTTTTAAGGGTCATACAATAATAAAAAAGTGGTGTACAAAATTACTCTTTCATGTACCGTTGTTGCTGAATTTGTATTTTATTTTTAAACAACGAAGTATCAATTAATAACCACTTGGCAATCGTACGTAGATTCGCGAGAGCATTTTATTTTGGAAATCTAGATATTTACATGAAATCTCGAATCATTCTTAATTAGTCTCAAAGTTATTCCAGTAATCCTACATTAATATGAGTGGTATTTTGTACGTCTTAAACCTGTAGACTGGGACTACATCATGACCACAGCATACCCATTATGAATCAAAATCTGATTCAATTGAATCAAAGATCTTTCTCAAAAGCGTTATTGCGCCCATAAAGTTGGTTTGTGCTACAGAGAATGCTCTTCCCCGGCTCTTCTATTAAGAGTCTGTGAGTCATCTGAAACATGAAGGATTTTATTTTCATGTTCACCATCCCATTAACCATGTTAACTATGCCCATTTTGAATGACCCATACACGACCTCCATGATCATGTACATTATTCTATATTATCTAACTTTTAAGATTGTAGGAAGTGTTAAAATTGGCTAATTTGCCCAGAATATTGACAAACTTTTACACAATACACGTTTTGTTTCTTCACTAGGGCTTGTAAAATGACACATGCCTAAATGAACCTTTATTATGTATATGAACCTTCATGTTTATGTCTGTTATCACCATTAATGAATCCGACATTTTCAGGTGTATTATGTATTAACATGTTTTATAACGGTACATAATGTCTAACCGTTATATGATTCATACATTTTTGTTTGAAACGGATGTGCTTAGTGTCGGCTTTATTAGATCAATTACAACCAAAGTAAAAGTTAAGCCCATGCACTTTTTTACAAACCGTTAGCTTAATTCAAGAACCACAGTGACTTGTCATTAGCTCACTAATTAAGAGTACTCTCTTTCAACGATTCAAATGCATATGCCATGCTACAATGTTTTGTTTTGCACAATGTCAATATTATCATTTACCTTGATCTGCTGCTAATTAGTTAATTACCAAGTTAAGCTGACTTGATAATAGTTAGATTTTTATTAATTATTGGGAAAATGACTATTACGTAAGTAAAAGTCACAGTGGCTTACTGTCATTTAGTGCAGCTGTCTGGATCTTGCATTGTTAGCAAATTAATAAATAGACGTAACAGATTGTCCCCGAGTTTGTCCTTAACCATTGTTAACCTAGTTTTTAGATATATTGCTTGCTGAGGTACCTTGTTTAAAACAAGATGGCCGCCCTCGAATGTGTTTCTTGAGTGTGCGTATATATCTATGACAAGATAATTGTAACTTGCAGCTTGCAGATGTATGAATAAATCTTGGTGGGGTGACGAGCTATCTTCATTACTGAAATACTACGAGTTTAGATTGAACAACTTTGAACTTTTTCTTCAGATTAATTTCATAATATCAACTTTGAACCGAAGTAATCTGTTGTTCTTTTGAAACACAAAGGAATGAGCTAAAAATTATTGTCATGATAATGAGTGTTTCGGAATCCTCACTGTGGATGATATCTTCGCTATCTCTTTGAAAGATAGACTCTCTGAATTATTGATGCGTGATAATGTCACTATCGCAACACACTCAGCTACACACTCCTCTTTATAGAGGGAAACTCAAAAGTTACGTTTCTTTATGCAGTCTATATAAAGTACAGGCTTATTTCAAGAGCAGTAGCAAAATCTGTGGGGTCATAAAACATTTCTGCTGCTGTTAATACATAACGGAAATACAGAAGTGCTTTATATCATCATATACCTTGAGCATCGTTGAGCGCCTTTGCGTACTTCAAATTAAAGATACGTGATGTGTGATCACGCACGGGGATCCAGAACACTCGACACATGGCTGTCTTGAATTGACAGTTGTATCACACTAGCTTTTGCACTCGGGAAACAGATCATAATATATTGTGAGAACTCACTCATTGCATGATCATGTGAAAATGCAATCATACTTCAACTCATAAGTTGCAAATTCAAACGTTTCTCGTCGTAAAAGTGATACTCCTATCCTGAAACGTGCGCGCGCGAGTCCTTAAAAATATCATCTATATCATGCCATGTCATTCCATATTCGTTCCGTGTATTTTCCTAATCATCTTTTAAAAGTTATAAACTTGAAAACTATTTTTTGTAACTTACCACTTTTGATAGTAAATCAAACAAAGTTGTGTTTTTTTGTTTCAGCCAATATATCCCGCTATATAGTCTTTCCGTGTGTCGCATATATGTTGAAAAAAAAAAAAAAAAATTGCCTATCTCATACGTGTATGGCGCCCTGCAATTACAACTGTCTTGATCTATTTTTGCATTCTTTTGCTCACTGCTCTTTAAACTTTAATTTTACGACGCTTTATTTTCACAATTTGATTGAGTGTTGAAACGTGTTGAGTGCTGAATGTTATTGTAAATAGTGCTCATATTGAAATTTATTAATAAACGGGGGTGACCGAGTTCTCTACAATCATTAAGGCTTACATAAACGTATTGGTAACTAACCGTTTCCGTTGTTAATGGTTAAAATACACAAAATCATAACTACGGGATCAATGGAACCTGTGCAGGTCTGTGTGGTAACATGGAGGATAACGTAGAATACAGGCTGTATCAAAATGATTGGTACGCATCAATTTTGATGTTTATTGAAATGTCTACCATGCTGACACAGCTATTAAATTTTGTTTTTAAACCGACACAGCTATATCTACAAATAACGCTTCTTTCGTTAAAATGCTTACGAATAACAAAATATCCGATTAAAATAAATTGGAAATGTTAATTTCCTCCATTAACAAGTATAATTGAGATCAATCAATCAATCAATCAATCAATCAATCAATCAATCAATCAATCAATCAATCAATCAATCAATCATGTTTCCTGATACAGTTACTATAGAATAAATAATATTTGATGCTCTTGATGCTACACATTAATGTTACATATTAAAGCAAACGTACGTATGGAATCTCGGTAATGTTTTGAACTTCACCAACAATGTCATCAATCATGTATAAAAATATAAAAATTGAATCAGCGAGATAAATATAGAGACTTGCGGAAGTAGTGATCTTTTTTTCTACTTTGACTTAATTTAAGAAACTACAAGGTCATGTCGTTCATGTGTTGTAAAATCATCAACGTGTATGAACTTCATTTTTAATTATGAAGTTTGAATCTCAGCTTGAATGGGGCTGGGAATGGCGACCTTAAGGTTTAATAGCAACTATTTTAAACTGTTGCGATTTGGTAGTTCAAAGCATCTTGCAAATGGTAGTGAGCTTTGGCCAAAATATCATTGATTATTTCAAAGTGAGCGTGTAAAATATCACAGATATACTTTTGTAGGATTGAACAAATTCATCAGGATATGTAGAGTAAACTCAGTAGATAAGGTCATCGGCACGGAGCAAAATAGATACACTCGCTGGATAAAGGAGGCTATAGAAATAAGAAAGAGGAGGGCGCCACCATGATTAGAGACGAAGGACAGTACCTGAGACGACAGTACCAACTATCTCACATAATTGATGAGAATCTAAAAAATCCCTTGGAGGAAAACCAACTGGCAACTCTAAGATCAACACTGGAACTACTTCTAGCGTCGGTTGCCAATAGCAGTCACTACCCATCAAGTGTTAATAAAGACAACAGGTGTTGTTGAAACGTACACAAGTAAGTGAACATTCTGGATCAGATACTAAGAACTTTAAGAGTATACCTTTGTAGGTCCTGTGGTTCTTGAGTAATTTTGTAAAGAGGCCTGAAACAGCAACACTTTTGTAAACCGTACATAACTCATTAATAACAATAAATCAACGAAGTTTTCAAAGTATATAATTTGTTGATGAACTTTTGCAAAACATCAAAGTATTATTTTTCAATAATATAATGAAAACCAATTTGTTTTGGCTGTTTCGACCAACAATACCTAGTCTACCCTTAAATTAGTATACGTATTTTTAAGGGTATATTAAAATATAACCATGAACAAAATGTTTGTGACTTATCTTCACACATAAAAGCTTTATTAAAATGATTGGTACCCACCAATTTTGATGTTAATTAAAAAGCCCGCCTCTTCCAAATGCAACATTGGATACTCGTGAATGTGTAGTTTACTACTTGTTAAATCTACAAATTACTTGGATCTTTTTGTGTTGAATTTTGGTGTGTCAGACTTTATCAATGAAAACTTAATGGTACCAATCATTTTAATACAACTTGTTTCTTTCAGATTATAGGACACCACACATATTCTAATACGATGATCATGACGATTTTTCAGTATAATAGATATAAATCGTTACCCCATATAAAACAAAGACTTTTGGGTTCGTCCACAATTGTTGCCATTTTCAAGTACAAAGCATACGTAAGAAGAAGGGGAAGTGGTAAAAATAACGGTCTATGTTGATGACCTTTCCTGAAGGTCCAGCTTCATGAATATGCCTTCCACGGCTGTGTTGACTTCGGTTATATACATAAATGCGCTTTTATAAATGCGCACGTGACCAGATGGCCAGCGCCATATTTGCATTACATCAATGTCAATCACTGAAATGGCGACCATTGAGGGAGTGGCTACAGTTGTGACCTTGTTTCGTGGCTCGCACTGGCAAGGAACATTGGCAGGAGGTTCGATGCTATAAATATGCAAGGATAAATCATGGATATCGAAGGATCATGATTATTGCACTGCACCCCCCCCCCCATGTACAAACTTAACCTAACTAATTTGTATTTATTGTTTATTTATTTATTTATTTATTTATTTATTTATTTATTTATTTATTTATTTATTTATTTATTTATTTATTTATTTATTTATTTATTATTACTTATGTACTTATACTTATAATTTTATAAATATTATTTGTTCCCCCTTTCTGTTTACTTTGTCTTGTTTCATCACTGTTTTGCTTATTCAATCTTTTGAGGAATTGATTTGACTTGAATGTCTCTCAGTTCTTTTCATTTTCTGTCCAAGATCTCTTCCTGCTCAGTTATATGCTTTATCGTCTTCTCTTGTGGTGCTACTTCTGTTGACATTTCCATCACTGCGCTTGCTACAGCTTAGTATTTTTAGTCTACATCCAGCCAGCACTTCAGATTTTAACCCCTACAGCCATTTTTCAGTTCCAACTATAGAACTAGTACGTAGATCTTGCTTTTCTTTTCATTTCTGATACTTTTGAGAAAGCCGAATGAAGTTTGCCCTTCACCATTCTGTGATCTCGTCCTAAATTAAATTGTGTGATAATTTCAATCCTTGATGATTCCCATTTCGCTACTGGGAATGAAGTCTATGTGATTTCAGGTGTGTCTATAGGCTTTGCGCGTTTCTTGAAGAATATGTTGGCTGTACCAACTTATGCTGTGATTCAAATTCCGGAAGCAATGGAACTAGCATTAAAGTCTCCAATCATAACAATGGCATACTTTGCTTCATAGAATATTTCTACTGCCTCTACATCATACTCGCTAGTACGTGTATGCACTTGGATAATGCTTATTTGATCCTTAATTAGACATCCAATACATTTCCTCCCGTATCTTCTTCAGTTTTTCATGATTTATAGAACCGCACTCCTCCGTGTATACATGCTATCATTCAACAATCCCCAATCATTCTCTATTTGTTTCTGATATTCCAATGATACCTGTTAGGAGTCGTTAATGACTAATATAAATAAAAATAAATAAAAAAATAAATGTGTACATGTACCAAAGCACTTTACATTTATTCCAAGGCATTCTCATACATTTGGGCGGCGCTCAATGGACAATTATTCATAACAGCTCCCCATTTCACACCTGGGTAGAGAGAGGCAAGTAAGGTAAAGCGCCTTGCCCAAGAGTACAACACGATGGCACTGCCGGGACTCGAACTCACAATCCACCGATTACAAGGCAGAGCCCGTACCGCTGCTCCAACGTGCCCTACAAGGCCATAAGCACCTTTTACCAAAATTCACTTCAGAATGCACAACAAAACACACTGTTTGATTAAGTTAACAATATCTGAATCTTTAATGAAAAGTATAATATGATTTATAATGATCTGATACATAGGCCTACATAAAGATAAATACATGTATAATCAATCAAATACATAGGTTAGGAATGACACTTAACCAACAGTCTTCTTGTTATTGATTACAAAGTTCTGATTCACTCCATGTTTCTGGACTACTGATGTATATCCTGATTCACTTGTCCTGTGAAAATCATTGTTCAACGAAGTCCACTGTTGACTTGAATAAATCCTTTGTGTATAAACTCCTCGCACAGATGATAATTTCCAAAATGGTGCTGCATTCATCAATCACTCTCTTTCATCGGGAAACAGGCTTTACCTTGCACTGGTCTACTTTATTGGCAGATATGCTGTTTTATTAACCAGACTTCAGCAAGTCGACGTCGACAGAAGAACATATTCCTTTCTTGGAAGAGGTACGCATTTTGACGTTTTCTAGATCTTTTCCGTTATTACTGGATAGTAATACATTGACTACATATCTGTCTGGTTCGAATTCAGCGTGGTGTGAGAAAGGGAGACACTATATTCCCCAAAATATTCCCTACAGCAACGGAAGCTATATTCAGAAAGCTGAACCTACAGGAGAGGGAGATCAACATAGATGGCGAGAAGCTAACAGATCTTATATTTGCAGATGATGTAGCTTTGGTGACAACATCAGTAAAGGATTTGGAGGTCCAGTTAAATGATCTGAATAAAGGAAGTAAATATATTACAAACCACCAGTCAGAGAACGTCATTGTAGTTGAAGGCGATGTTATCGAAAAGGTGGATGGCTATAAATATCTTGGCCAAACAGTGAAGATGGAGGACAACGCCAGGGAAGAAGCTTTGATCAGAATAAAGGCAGGTTGGAGCATAGACCCTGGAAATAGGGTCTATGGTTGGAGTTGCTTTGGAAGATTCAAGGACATCCTATGTAATAAAAAGTTACCAATGTATCTGAGAAGTAGAATGTTTAACTTGTGTGTATTGCCAAAAATGACATATGGGGCAGAAACATGGACAACAACCAAGTACCTGGAACAGAAACTATAAAAACAGTCCAAAGAGAAGGAAAGGAAGATGCTACACATTACCTTATCTCCATTACCAAATGGAGATGGGCAGGTCACCTTGCACGAAGGGAAGATAACAGATGGACTAAACGACTTACATAATGGCAACCAAGAACAGGGAAAAGATCAAGAGGAAAACAGAAGAGGGGGTGGCGTGATGACATTACTGCCGGCCTACATGGGACCTACATGGACAAGAAATGCAAGAGACAGAAAACAGTGTGGAAGAATCATGAAGAGGGTTACGTCCAACAATGGTCGAACACAGCCTGGTGCGGTGAGGTGAGGAAGTAAATTGTATACATCTAATGTACTTAATTAAAGTGTATATGTAGCTGGGATGACAAGCCGTCCATCATATGAAAATGTCACCTTTCGTATTGAAGACAAAGCTTTTCCCCCCAAAACACCAAAAAATGTAGGTCTTTTTTGGGGAAAAAAGTACATCTTCAATATGAAAGGTCACAATTTTCAATTGATGGCCGGCTTTTCATCCCAGCTGCATACACTTGAAGTACATATCGTTAGATTTACAAAGTTTACATCGAGGACTGTGAAATATCAAAAATATCACATTTTAAATAATTTGCCATAAAATTTGTATTATATCGCCGTTTTCGAATGTCTGATGTGCTCTCAGGTCCCACCAAAATAATGTGCTATCCGATTCCTCAAGGAAATGTGTATTTCATTCTTTCTTAAATTATTATAATATTTGCACATCGTCTGCGCAACGTTACACCTTCGGAAGCAATATCTGGAGATGTTTAAAATATTTTGTCTAAAGGTTGTCGCATTACTAAGTTTAAGTGAATATCGCCCACATACGGACGGCTGCCTGCCTTTACTCCTTCTCCGGGGCCCCTTTTTATTTTGGCAGTGATTCATATGAAGCAAATCATAATCACGCCATGATTTCAACTCCATATTCAACCAACAAGTGTATTTCCAATAAACTGTTTGGGGAAACGATATTTTGATAACTTATGACGGCTGTTAACATGGCTACAACAACGACATACTGTTTGGTACTCTCTTTTCTGCTATTTATAACAGGTTGGTAGAACAGAAATGTTATTTTTATCTTATGATGTCAAAATTCAAAGCTTACTTTAAAAAAATGCATGATTAACATTAACGTACACAACTCTAAAACCGTATTATTAAACAAAAACCTATCAGTGGATGTTATGTGAAGAAAAATATATTTTCTTGATTTGTTTGGTGTCGTTGTTGGCATTTGTGAAAATGTTATTTACTACTCTACATTTGACTATGTATAACGTGACATTTTCGTGTGTCACCCATAACAACGACGAGACAGGTCTTTCCATACTTTCAAACAGTTTCCGTTACGAGGGCACGCCTTTCTAAAGACGGTTCCCATCATGCATTTTATTTCCGGTTTTTTGACAGGAGTCTGATTCAGATTTATAACCAAATATTTTCTTGATTTCCAAAACAAAATAATTCCAACTTAATATGCAATATGACTTTTTGATGATATTTGTATAAGTTCCAAAATGATACACGTACGAAGGGCGACTGATTTGGTAACTAAATCTTCAGATACATTGATATTGTTTTGGTAGAGAATGAGGAGAGCTTAAATGAAATGGGAACAGTTTTCACTCGCGATCCTGTTTTTCATCATTCCAGTATATACCGTTTACAAGACATGCAAAAATATATGCGCATAAAACTGGCATCACGAAGTGAAAAGGAAAAAACACTATTCGATCTTAGCCTACTTCAGTTGGCTGTTAATTGATACACATTGACTCAGGGTTCCACTACAAACCGTTGTATCATAATTGGCAATTATGTCTCATGGATACGCAAGCGATAATGAACTATAATTAATATTAGTTAATGAGTAATCACATTACCATGTATGCGACAGTTTTTAGAATCAGTTATTATCACCAGATATAAAATAGCCAAATAATTATGGTTATGGAGTTTCATTTTCATTATACAATAAATATGTCAAATATCAATTCGATTTTGAGAATAGCCTATCACTGTCTTTTTATGTGCTTTTACGTTCTTCTCTGCCGTATTGTGTTTTTACTGTTTCCATAGATACAAGCGCCATATTGGATTTAACGTGCCTCAGTTTCAGCCCAAGAATACAAATAAATGGTGACAATAATCATTTCATGGGTGGATTCACAAGTGGAAATGCCACTGGTGCAGTCGTAAACTTCGGACGAGCTCTTGATACCGGAACCGGAAGTGGCCTACCTCCAGGGTCTTTTACAAGGGGTCATGGGTCAACATCAGCGAAGATCCTGCGATTGCCTCAAGCTGGGAAATTAAACAGAGTCGGGGTGTTTTATTGTGAAGCGAGTAAAGAAGAAGTGGTAGAGAGGACTAATGTTATCACATTGGCGTTCAGTAGTAAGATGAAGTTATTCGTACTCAATAATTTTATGTTAAAAACTGTTTAATATGTATTTAACCCTAAATTTTAGATGTTGTTGTACATATTAAACAGTTTTTAACATTTATTTTCCTTGGTTATGTACACTACTTGAATCTTTTTAAGATCCATTCAAAGTTTCCCTGCTGGTCAGTTGGTACTGTTTTAGTTTGCTTTTTTGCTCAATAATGAAATAAGATTTAATGTTACGTGGACATTGACTTATTCCTTCCTGAATTCTTTCATGGAAATGAGTTTCTTAGTTAAAATCATTCTTACAATTAAAACTACTAAGGCTCAGATTTTATACGCAAATAAAGGGGGCAAAATTTAATTAACCAACTATATAAATACAGGGCAGAAACTACATCCATTTTTTTGCCATCATCTTGGCCATGCTTTGCTCTTTGACCGAGCATTATCATTCACCTATATATGTATTGGCATAAATGGAAAGTTGACCATGAGTTGCCATTGTATTCCGTGGTACAGACGTCTATAAGTGACGTCACATCGGCCAAATAACTTTTTAAAATGGCGTCGCCCATGAGTGCATGGTCATTTTCAATTAATTTCAATCAATGCCAGATATATCGAATGGTTATACATGCTGATTTGTAGCAACATAATAATCTTTACCGAAATAATAAAAGGAAAAAAAAGGTTCTTAGATTCCATTAATCAGTAAATAAATGGAGTACAATGCAACAAAGGGCCAATACTGCATCTATTTCTGCTAACAGAACTGTGTTACTTCAGGATGTTCTTTTAACCTCCTGAGAACAACATTACGGTAGCAAAGACATTTTATAGGATATATCTTAATTTGCCATTTCATAGGTGACATCACTCCATTGCAGACCTTCCAAACCGTCAGTTTGGGTGAATCGGTAATATTTGAAGTAGAAAAACCTCTTAACGCGAGCAAACTGAGATGGAGGCATAATAGTAATGATATAATAACAGAATGGAGTGGTAAGAACGCCGTGTACATTGATAGAGTCATGGTCAGTGATGCTGGTATTTATGAATGCTATTGGGATGGTCAGCGTGAGAGAGGAGAACATGCCATATTTCAGCTGATCGTACGAGGTAAGGTGATTTTCATAGTTACTAAGTTAAAAATACGTAAAAAATCTGATTGAATTCACTATCAGAAAAGAAAGTTCTATGTTAGGAATTTTTGTCCTCTCGGGAGAACACTTCGAGGTTCTTGGGAGGAACCAAAAAAGGACATTAGAACACTCTGAGGAACATTTTGGTTCTCCGCAAGTCATTTAGAACCTTCTTTGGTTCTCCAAAGGGTTCTAATTTTTTTTGAAGCTTAGGTCCGTATGCACAAAACAAGTTAGACTAGGTTTAACGTTAGACCCGGTATAACCATGGAGGTTACAATTAGGGAGGGCTCATTTTACTCTTTCCTTTTCCTCCTTTACTCCTTGCAAAGTCCAAAAGTTGAACTGCAGCCATCTAATATTATGTTGCATGTATTTGCCCTTAACAGGATCTACAATAATATAAAATAAGATATGTAAATACCAAAGAGATTAATCTCCATGGTTAGACAAGGTCTAATGTTAGACCTGGTCTAACTTGTTTTGTGCATACGGAGAGAGGTTACAGAGAGAGGTTACCCTTAGAACCATCAAATTCAAAAGGGGTTCGTGAAACATTTTACACAACCAATAAAGGTTCTACAGAGAACCATAAAAGTTCCGCCTAAGAACCATCGAGAACCTTCTTTTCTAAAAGTGAAAATAGCCTGTTAATTTCCATTAATACTTTATTTTGAGTTATCACTTCTATTGGTTAAAGCAAAACGAGATGGATGGAGGGGTAGTTCATTTGGAGGCAGTGTCTAGGATTGGTTTTCTTTTCCCCTTTGGGACTCCTAAGGCAGGTAAACACTTGGTTAGTGATATAGGAGCCTCTGCTTCCCACTTCTACTGGGAAGTAAAACACATTCCATCCTCTGTTTTCACATTCGGCTACCAGGTCTTCATAGTTACACTTTTCCTGGCGTACGCATTGGCTAGGTTCTCCTCCGATGGTACTGCCAATTCTATGATGATTGCATGTTTGGTGGTGGCTGAATAGATCATAATATCAAGCCGCTTGGCAGTTTCTGCTATTTCTGGAGGGAACACTATTGGCTTGTGCTACTCATCCATCAGGAAGATCCAGTCTCTAGCTATCTTCAGGATGTTTTTTTTTACTTCTGTCTTTGGAGTGCGTGCCATCTGCTGTACGGAAAGCAATGATAGAGATGAGTCTGAAGTATACTCTGTTGTTTTGCTGTTTGCTGTTAGTCTCATCAATAGATGGTGCCAGACCTGATGCTATTGTTCTTAGTGTTTGTCATGGCGCCAGTTGTACCTTCCATTCTCAAGCAAGTAGCTGCAACAATTCAGGATGTGGAGCAGAGTACAGTTACGGTAGTTGCAGAGTTGGCACAGTCCAAAATTGGTTTCCCCACAGTTTTAGATTAGCAGGTGAAGAAAGTTTGTCATGTATGAAAGAGTTCTAATACCGTATCCAGACATATAGGAGCTTCTTCCATGAGGTGTCAGTCTGCATGGCGGAGTCCCATTTCAACCACTCTCCTTGTTTAGCACATCCGTATAGGTAAACCGGCATATCTTCTTCATTCACTTCTCTCACCAGATTAGTGAGGCATTTTCTGTGCTCTTTCTGGCTCATGTCCTTAATAAGCTTTTGGGTTTTCTTGAATCCCAGTCCTGCCCGGTCAGTTTGACCTCGGCTCCTCATCTCATTTAAGATGAGGTGGCGCTCTCTCTGTTCCACCTCTTATTGGTTTTCTTATTTTACAAACAATAAACAATCTATAGTGTTTGGGTCTTTCCATCTCTGGAGTATTTGTTCAGATGGTATTTGATGACTTGCATCATTTGACAGCGGTGGTGAGTTTTTACAGCGTTCAAGCGTTAAAATGTGACAGTTTTCAAACAAAATCCCACATCTGAAAAATTTGCAGATGTGATTTAAAAGAAAGAAAAACATAAAATGTGCGTAACAATATTGCAGGATAGGTTGAATGTTACCGGTCATTAGCATAGTTTGCTAATAATCAAGGTTTTCAAAGAACCAGTAAAGGTTCTCCAAAGGATCTTTGGATGTATAAGGAACTTTTTGGGTTCTTTAAGCTTCTTTAACACACAAAGAACCCATGTTGCGGGAGGGTGGTCCCTATAACAAAAAGGTTCTAAGTTGCACCTTTTTCCCAAGAATGTTGTACTGTATTATATCAAAGTAATTTATGGAAACTCGGCATTTGTGAACATACTTCAAGTATTTCATAATTGATGTAGATAGGTGTGACAACTTGATATACTTTATTTTATAAGATGCAAATTTAACCAACGCCTTGCATTTTCAGGATGTGCAGCCAACAAATGGGGACCACCGGACTGTTTATATGACTGTCCTTTATGTTTGAATGGAGGAATCTGTGATGACCAATCAGGAGTCTGCGTCTGCGCTCCGGGGTTTACTGGAAGCAGTTGTGAACAAGGTAATGTTTGCTCACTCACAATCATTGAAATAAAAGGAATTGCCAAATTTTCGTTCGCCTTTAAAGTGAAATTTAGGGAAGAGGCATGTATGAGTCATATGTAGCGAGCAACTTTTGGGGTAACTCAGTACAATGTACTTAACATTAGTATAAAACTTTTGCATTTGCAGGGGTGTTGCTTTGATTATCTTTTGCAATTCGGAGTAGGGGAAACGATATTCGGCAGGTCATGACGAATATTCAATCACGCGAGGTACAAATACTTTCAAATAAATTGGTGTTCATACATTGGTAAGATGTTTCAAAAACAAAAACAATATTAAGAACTTTCACAAATAGGTAAAATTAAATGTTAAATTGTTGTGAATTAACGTTCTCTTTATAATTAATGACATCATTATCTGATGATAAGCAATAAAGTCAATCAATCAA
The DNA here is from genome assembly GCF_039555335.1 of Amphiura filiformis. NCBI lineage: Eukaryota > Metazoa > Echinodermata > Ophiuroidea > Amphilepidida > Amphiuridae > Amphiura > Amphiura filiformis. The sequence goes on from NC_092631.1 coordinate 70,476,056, forward strand.
TTACGAACGCCAAAAGCGGATTTAAAAAAAAAATCAGTTAAGTATATAATTCAAATGTTTGACTCGTAGGCTACACGTGTTTATCATAAAATTGGGTGCCGATTATGGCCTGTCTAAAGAACGGGATTAAGATTACCATCATTATATATGTTATTATCCGGTGCAACCCACTCTCCCTACTAAAATGCGTATAGTAATCATTTTACAATCGGTCTTAAATGCTCGTATTGAACACTTTAGTGCAAAGTTGTAAAGCCCTACCGTCTTTGCGGGGATGTCAATCCCTTAAACCATGATGGCAAAGGTAAAGTCTGTGTTTTGTATCTTTAAAAAGCAATAAGGTGCTCAATATGAGCATTTCAAGACCAGTTGTAAAATGGTTTTACAGACATTTTACAAACTGATATACAGCATAATTGATTGCATCTACACCTGTTATTATTTTTGATATGACCGAATTTATTGATCACTTTGTTAATTTAGTTCTTGGGAGTAATAGATGGGGACAAGATGGCGGCGTAATGTGTTCGAGAAAAGATGGTAACGATCCACATAGCAGAGCCTGTCAGGGTACACTATTCTGTTTACCACATCCATATGGGTGTTCATGTGCGGCCAGGTATTATGGAATTGACTGCATAAAAGGTGAGCTTCACCATCACTTACACATTTCATTTTTCTATTAGTAAAAATAAATGCCCAATTAAAATGCGTCAGTCAAATTAATCTAGTTTGTAACAAGTGGCTTGCATGATGAGCAGTGGTATGTGATATTGCATGTTTATGACACTTTCAAACTTCGTTGCTAAGCAACAGTCAGCTGTACATAGAAGTTACCAGTAAGGGGTTTATTGTATTCTTAAGGTGTGGTGAGTAGTCCAACTCCAAAAAAATGCCAATTTTCATTGTCTATACATTATGGGATTAATGAAAAGTTACACCTTGAAGATTTGAATGGCTACGGAATGCAAAACATGCACGTTCAAACTTTGCTCAGGTAACTAGAGAGGGAAGCGACGAGTTACCCCAAATCACAGCAGCAGGTAGTGATTGAGCCGCCGAGTGCGAATATGTATTTATTTTGGAAGGTTCATGTTTGTTTTGAATTTTGGGACGTTTCTCCAAAATTTGATATTTTTGCTGGTATTTCAAAAAAGTGACATGCTAAAGACAAATCTTTGGGCATATACGTTGTTATTGTTAATATACAGTTCTTTTCAAATTGACTGCAATTTGGCGTTTTCGATGCGTTTTAAGCGTACCATGATATCTGGACAAGCTCCTTTTAAAATTTATGTCTGATCGTCGGCTTTTGCAGGCAACAGAATGCAGATTGGCTCAAGATAGATGTCGTATTCCTCTATGTGGGTCTCTTTGAATTCATTGTGACAACATCAAATTTTTCGTCTGGAAACAGGGTTCCTGGCTGAGTTCGAAACAGCTGTAGTTTTCGGTGCCGTATCAATATCTCATAAAAAGAGTACGACTTTAGCGAGTGTGTTTATATTTCCCGCATGAAAGCTTGCGTCTGCGTCTGCTTTGGATACGTTTATTGACAATTATTTAGATTTATACCAAGGATATATCAAACTGTTATCAAATTTGTGTTGTGATTGGCACTTACATGAGGTATATCTTTGTATAATGCCCTGCTATTTAGCAAGCCGGCCAATCACTGACCTTGTTGTATGGTTGAATGGGTACTGTGATGTGTTATAAGCATACAGTTTACGACTGAGTTGTTTAGAACCTGGTCAATACATAATCATACAGGGAACACAGTAGTTTGACAATGGAGTGAAAGACCCATTATTGATTAGGCGCGGATATTAAAAGCACAGCCCTTTTGCGTGTATAGCAGAAAATGATAAATAACATAATGTTTGGAATTTTGTAACTAAAATACTAACTGCATTCTGCATTCTGTATTTATTTATTTATGTTTATTTATATGTTTATTTACTGACTTATTTATTTGGTAGATTGGTAAGTTAGTAAGTAATTAGTAATATTCCATGATTTATCGGTTTATTATTAATTGTTGATAACTTGAAAACTTGATTGATTGATCGATTGATAGCCATTTCACATATTCCTAGTTTCTATGTAACGTCTTTGAATAGGCTCTCAACCCTCAATATGGAAATTCCATGCAGGAAATGTTTATAGGGCAGACATTGCATATAGGCCCTTCTTGTATTAAACCATAGAAATGTTGAAACTCGAAGTTCTTTTGAAATTATTGTTCCTCTTAATTTTCTGACATAGGTTGTCCAGATGGATTCTACGGAGCCAACTGTAAATTAGAATGTCACTGCCCTACTGACGTATCATGTCTTGATGACACTGGAGAGTGTAACATAAGTGGTGGACGATGTATGCAAGGGTGGTCTGGTAATAACTGTCAACGTAAGTATTCTTGCGTCAGCCACTCACCAAAAAATTGTGGTTGGGTTTGGGGTTGTGGTAAAAGTTTATTCTATGGAAATCAACCCTTTCTCAAAGATAATAAAAATTAGATACTATCAAGATGAGTTTGCAAGAAATGTACCTTTTTGAGAAATATCACATTCACAGATGTGTATGTATTCTTGAAAAGTAGAATATTTGAAACACATTCCGCATATCGACAAATAATATTGACACCCTTTCCGCCATTTATAGCCCCTCTTCACTTAATTCCCGCATATTGGTGTGCGAACATTCATTTTGTTATTTGTCATCACATGACAAATAAATTATGGCAAAATTGGTTTCAATAGCATGTTTAAATACCTCCTATTACCTTTTCAATGCCAAAGTGTCATAAATATGAACATTTGTCTTTTTTTTCTCTTCCTAATTGGTTATATTCAACATTGCATCAACTACAGAGAAATGTACAGGTAAGTTCAATGTAGCTTAATCTAAGCCCAGGGTTGTTTTATGTAACAAATTAGATAATTTGATGACAAATAAATCAAGGAATCCAATGGTGGTCATTGCAGTGATAAATAGTTGCAAATGATAATAATTTTTATTTACTTGCGGTCCACATGATTAACATAATTTCCGTCGATCTTTTTCAAGTTTTGTAATTCTATATATATTTTCTCACTTATTGTTTCAGTTGATTTGCATGCAAAACACCAACAAACTTTCTTGATACAATGATTACCATGATTACAATGGGTTTTACAATAATTGCAATCAATTGCAATGGCTTACTTTTCATTCAGTTGAATGACTTGATTACGTAGGATTGTAGGTATTATGTTGCAGTTATCACTTCACACAAAATGTTGAATATACCAGAAATACTTGACTTACCCTATGCAGGGTGGCCTTCGGTCTCCTCCGAGTTAACATTCTCCATGTATGTTGGGTCTGCTGTTCAGCATCCTACCGTGGTGTGCTTGGTCTTTCCATCTGGTAGTTGGGCAACACGGTAGCCTTGGGACAGTGAAGTAGTTCTGATAGGCTTGGAATAATTGCACTATGAAATCATTGTACTTTTATTGTTCTAATTTTGACATACACAGATCCTGGTCAAATACTGGATATCTCCGTCACTCCTAAAGGAGCCAATGGGTTTTTAATTGACTGGGAACCTGAAGCGAGTCCGTGCATACAAAAAGAATACCTCGTAGAATATAAACTGGCAAATCGTGATCAATGTGAAACCACAATGGCTGGGGAGATCAAACTAGCAGGTCGTGTTAAATCTACAAATTTTACTATCGAAGGATTGGAGTATTATTCAACCTATATATTCTATGTGACTACGACTCTAAATGGTACTTATAATGGCACTAATTCTCCAGGAGTGACAGTATCAACTGGTGAAAAAGGTAACATTTTTTACTCTGAATGTTTTGCTTGTGTTGATGGGCATGTTATAATCGAACATCATCATCATCTTCATCGGTGTTGTCGTCGTCGGTATCCTCCACCATGTCCTTAATTGTCGTACCGGAGCTTATTTCCAAGGACAAATATCCTAATTGAAACTCAGAAACACAAAGCGGCAAAATAGTATCATGATTGTTACTGATTGTTGTCCACGAATGATTAAGACCCTCGTACGCCATATTTATGATCCTTGCAAGTATTCCTAAGCAAATGAAATATGAAATTGTTGATGAAATCTGTGTAATGTGTAATATGTTATTTATTATAATGTGCAATATTTAATATTTATGTTTTGAGTTCACTTGTCTCGGTGGGTTGGAGGGGTCACACCCTTCGGATGATAGTGTTCACGCTCCTGGCTCCTTCTGGCTAGCCTACCGGGACAATATTTTAGAATTTTTTATTTGATGACATGCTTTGTGTATTTTTGATGTATTTTAGCCAGTTATGTAAATAAATAAATAAATAAATAAATAAATAAATAAATAAATAAATGAATAAACAAACAAACAAACAAACAAACAAACAAACAAACAAACAAACAAACAAACAAACAAACACATACTTGCTCCGATACCAATTATTAAGAAACACTCTGTTTTCTATTTCAGCACCATTTTCCGCACCATCCGATGTCATGGCTACCTTCGTGACGTCAAACAGTATATCATATCAATGGTCGGAGGTATCATGTGGCTCAAGACGCGGGGAAATACTAGCTTACCTCTACTTCGTAACAGATGAACGCCGGCAAGAGTTATTCAGTAACGCAACTACTAAATCTTTGACAGTGACCATCGGGAAACTTACACCATTCGCTAACTATAGATTTGAAGTTGCAGCAATAACAAAAGAGGGAGTAGGACCTTTATCAGAACCAATTTATATGACAACTAATCAAACGGGTAAGATTGAAAATATTTAAATATTTATTTTATGTTATCAAAGAAAGGCTATTTAAAGGTGCATATCTACATCACTATGCGTTCCAGAATTACATTCATTAAAAGATCTTATTCAGCAAAATATCATTTTATATAACTCCATGCGCATATATTCGATCGAGTAAAGTTAGTCCAATGTACAGGAAGCGTAAATATAAAGAGGAGTCTTCAATATAAATAGACATCATAACTGTCCACATATTTTGTGTTTGATTCTTTTATTCATCTTTCTCAAACCTCTCTAAATATTGATTCATCTCACCAGCACCGGGAGCACCAATTCTGTTGACAGTCGTCAAAGCAACCAAGTACTCCATAGGGTTGACATGGCAGGAGCCAGTTCATCCACATTACATTGTCGAGAAATATTTTGTAAGTCCGAAATGTGATTGCGATAGAACACTGTCACTTTCCATCTTATAAAACACATATTAAATCTGCTAATATAATAATAATATCTCGAGTGCACGCCAGTTGTTGTTTTTCTTTGTAACAAACGAGACATTAAAGGCCCATGCATTCAGTGATTTTGCTCATCCAGACGATCGTAAAAATCATCAAAATTCAGATTTTGGTACCTTTGTCATTGTCATAAATATGTAAACATAGCCTGCTAGTGGTTCAGCCGAAAGCCATAAATTTAAGACAAAAATGAATCTGTAATTTAGATACTGACAGTATCTAAATTACCTACATGTATTCGAATGGGGCTTCAACTTTGTTAATACTGCTGTTTTCTTTGTTTCTTGCCAAATTTTTCATTTCAAAAATACCTAATGACAATTTGAATGACTTATCCTTCACTTTTAAGCAATTTATAAACAATTTTAATTTTTTTTACACTTTCCCTGGGATCACTGAATGGGTCTTTAAGAGACGTTGCGGTATCCCATACGCCATGCGCCTTACGGCGGGACTCTGGCCCAGGATGTATCGAACATTTAGAGTCCCGCCGCAAGGCGCATGGCTAATGGGACATAGCGACGTCTCTATATTATTACACAACACAGGATTAATTAAGCGATTGACACGATTTACCGTAATTTTGAAGTATATTTTTTTTTCAAATGTATGTAAATAAATGAAATGCAAGTACCATTTTTTGATTTCAGGTTAGTAGTAAAATCATCACAAAACCATATGATCTCAACTTCCGCGAAGAATCCGAACCAGAAAACGGACAACTTATATACAACAGGGAAAGTCATACATTTGAGAATTTAAAACCTACGACAAAATACGAGCTCAAAGTGTTTGCATATTCTGGTAATGGAAAAGGAGAACATTCTGCCGTGTACCAATATACACTACCCGCTACAGCTGAAGGTAATAGTTACAAACACATTATTGGTGATTACTGTATTATTAATGCGGCATTCTTTCAATTAATTCTCAACTTCCCTCTGTCATTGAAGGTACAAATGAAATGGCAGAACAGAGAGCCCGACAGAGAGTTCACGATCTTCATGATCTTAGATTCTTTCCCAGAGCAGTCTGAGCTGTTGTTAGAAGGTCCCACAGTCAAAGAACCATTGCTGTACATTCCACAATGCGAAGGGTATTAAATTTGGTCACAAACACCCTCGTGCCATAACAACATATTTGCTGCTGGCTCTGAAATTAATATTTGTAAAAAGCGGTAACCAAAAATTGGATAATAATTATGATAAGTTAATATTGCCATATTATACTGAAATATGCGACATAAATAATTATTTTCACAATTTACCAACAAATTGCAGATCTCTCTACTCCAGAACAGGTGCCAGTAATACAAAGCACACAGATTACACCAACAACTGTCTCAATTACTATACCAAGAAGTTACTCAGAATTTGTCACGTAAGTTACTATTTAGAAAAGCAGTCGATATAATACACCCTGAGTAATTCAATTTGATTATATACGTTGGGAATTCCCTCTCATGTAATCACAATAACAAAATCAGTCAGATCTATTATTATCTTGGGGATTCCCAAATAACACAATGTGATCACTGCATTGCATCATGTAGAAAAACACTGTTGCTATTACGTGAATGTCAAAGAAAGTAGCTATTATTAGGCATGGGGATTCCCGGCTGAAATGTAAACAACATTTCGGAGCAGATGTATGAAAGTGTTTGATGTATGAAAGGTGCTTGCGAACCAGTCATTTGTTTTGCTTCTAATCGAGCACACCAGCAATAACAAAGGAGATTTGGAGTTCGCCAAAGTTCGAATCTTTGAAGAAAGGGAATATACTATTCTGTCTGGTTTATGAAACAAAATGTCTGCCAATGTAAGTGGAAACAGAGTGGATGAAAATATGTGCCTGAAGAAAGTGAGTCAATAGAGAAAGCAGCACCGTCTTGGAAGTTGTCATCTGTGCAAGAATTTTGTACGCAAAGGATTATGCAAGTCTGCAGTGGTTTTCATGGCATATAAGTTTGGATGATACTTCAGAGAAACTGATCAGCAACAAGAACAAGACGATGTGTATTATTCCCGGTATTATTGTACAGATTGTCATACCTTGTTGTAACGTAACACATAATAACATTCATATTGGGCATTCTTGATCCAAATAAAAACATGGGACACTAACAAATACATTCTACATATTGTCCTACAGAGGTTATCAAGTTGGCGTTGAATGGATACCAGGTACTGGCAGAAGGAAGCGGCAATCCGAACAGCATTACTTGGATCCCAGATTCCATGTTGCTGGAGAGATACCAAAATCCACTGTACACAAAATTCCAGAATTTGTTATCGGCGACAATGGCACATATGGCATGTTTTACAATGGCCCCCTTCTTAAGGGTCAGACTTATAAGATATACACATCATTTATTAGTAGAATCGACAAAGAAGTAAGTTGATTTTATGCAAATATTTTAAGATTAGTGAAAAGACCAAAAAAAATATTTTTGTTATATTTCCAGCATAAGAACAGAGGTCTCAATCCACCAACATTTTTTAGCAATATTTGTGGCGGACTCCCTATGGAGATTATGAAGTCCATCTGAATCTCTTAATTTGAGACCTAGAGCGTGACGTGTGCAACCAAAAACAATTTTGGGACCCCTTGTCCATGCTTTGTCTAAGTTTGTGGAATACGGTATGGGGTGGCTATTTTTATATGCAAAGGCATATCATTATACAGCATGACAGTGGCATCTTGTCATGCTTGTAGAGACTGTTAAGTTGTTTTTGGACCGCCCCATACATTATGTGGAAACATGATTTTGTTGATGGGAAATGGCCCCATGAACTGGTTAATAAGTGACTCAAGTTACGAGGAAATCACATACTGTGATTAAGGATGCTCTGTGGAAACAATGATATACGAATTGAATTGCAATTTTTGTCTTGTATTCACTCACTTATAGTCATATGCGGCGTCTTGGTCAGATGGGAGGCCTGTAGTTACATCATGGCCTGGTAGAACTCCAATGTTGGTTGACCCTGTTAAACCAACGACAAAGGAGCAAGAAAAAGGTAACTTCATCAATTGCTTTGTATCTGATTATGGCGTATAGTAACTAGCAATTAAGTAAGTTATGCCCGAAGTTATGGTTATTTTTCACAACGCTCCTGTTCTTCCCATTATCCCCTGCCGATTACGGGTACGCGAGTGGGTCACTCTAGCTGCTGTTTGCATGACAAATCTGTAAAATTGGACTATATTGTGCATGTGTTTGCATTAAGCTAATCTTACCAGAAAAAAAACCATGTTTGACATTTCACCATAAAAGTGGGATTGAATCGAATTATTTCTATTGTTTCACAAATCAGTATAATCCCGCTTTTATCAATACTTTGGTATTATGCCATCAATACCCGTAACCAATTCCTTAGCCAACTTAAGTTTCCAAAGGAATTCCTGTCCTTGTTCAGTCCTGCTTTCCAGAAAGTGACCGTCACCTGATGTAATTACTTGTCACATGTTTAGAGTTGGTAGAATATGACAAATTGTTTCAAGTATTTGTAACGTAATGTTAAATAATCGTTATGAGAATGCCGAATCTGGATTCGTCTCTTTGATAAATTCATGTTACACGTGAATTCTCTTGAATTAGTTAACAGGGGATCGACCGCGAGGCCCTGCACCGTTAAATGACCCTTTAGGTCACCCTCTTTCGCTCATTTATCGCTTTGAATCACGTTTGGATAATTGATATGTTGCCCTCCATGTTCGCTAATTCAAGAGAATACATACGTAACAACAATTTAAGAAAGACGAATCCAGATTCGACATTCTGCCAAACTTATATTGTATACTTTATAATTTTGTCAGCAACATACCTGATATTGGTTTTGTTTTACCCTGGTATTTATCTGACTTATTTCACAGGTTATAATAAAGATCAGAAAGTGATAATAGTATTGGTAGTCATCATCGTCTTACTCGTTATTGCATTTGTAGCATATGGGCTCAAAACAAGGTAAAGTTGTCGTCAATTCCTGCATGTAGTGAAAGCCGCTCAACTTTAATTTAAATAAAAGATGATAGATATCACAATTGCCCAACTTTATTAGTTTCACCGAATATCCATTTATAGGTAAAACTTCGAATAGAAAGTTAAAACAAATTATAACATCTCCGCCTTAAGATTTGAACGTTCACGTTCATACTAATTTGCTAACTTTTATTGACCTCGTACAACCTGATTGCTCTGAGCAATGCTGAGTGGGTAAGGCTATCTATAGTTTCTATTCTTTCCCCTGTTTCCTCCGTTACTACTTTGTTTGCTCTGGGATGAGAATATGACCTTTTTTTAATGGGGTCTTTGGGTGAGAGCCAAAAGAAACCTCAAAATCAGTGATACTGATAGACGACTCGTTGCTGTTCAGATGGAAATATTAAGGTCGAGGTCTTTGGGGGACAGATCTAAATGAAAAATATGGGGTCTTTGGGTGACAGAGCATGTGCTGGTAATGGGGTCTTTGGGTGACAGCAATGGTGAAAAGGGGGATTTCAGCACATCACATCATAGCTCCCATTGGGCGCCCATTCCCTTTTTAAAGGAATTTTTATTTCATTTGTTTGTTATGTATTGGCAACCTAAAATATGACCACACCTGCACGCCACTTGTGTATCGAGATTTATATCAAGATTTTTCTGAAATAACTTTTGTTTGCTTGTATTTTTTTTCCATAGGCCGCCGGGATCGATGAACAAGGTAGTAGTAAGATGGAATAGATTATCGTGAAGTATGTGATATTAAGGCATGAGGGGAAGTAAGTCTTCCGCGGCAAATTAAAAAGGAATTAAAATTAAGATTCAAAGGTGCCCTACATTTCTGAAATGTACTGAAGCGTATAGCGCTATGAAAGCCTAGACATCAGATGATTCGCGATGACTCAGAAAGAGGTCAAGCAGTTTGAGATGTCTGAGTGTTTATAATTATGTCTTTTTCCCCTTCAAAATACACAACAGCAGATTGAGAAGTTAAGGTGAAATTAAGAACAAATTGAATTCAAATAATTATTAAAGGACTATAATATTGCACCTTCAGTTCTACAGGGCGTTTGTAACCATCCCAACGGGGGAACACACACATGAGAAATTACCCTTCAAATGCAGACACACATGAATTGTAGATGTCCGCGGTTGCCAGAACTTTCCAGGTTGGCAAAAATTGCACGTTGAAACATATAAACATATGGATGGTGATTTCTCTAATGTGGCCCGGTTGGATAGTTAAAATTGAATGTGTGTGTCCCCGGTTGTATGGTGGTTTCAACGACGTGTACCAAACGTCCCTGGTTGTCGGCGTTTACAAGTAGTGTGGGGTGTAGGGGTGTGTGTGTGGGGGGGTGTGTGAATGGTATAGATCAATGAAATTTAAACATGTTATACTTAAAGACCCTTCTATGAGGGAGTGCAAGATTTGATTCATATCTCTGCTAGTTCTCAAAGCCCGTTGCAGAAAAACGAATACGGGCTGCTGTGCCATTAGACATGACTCTTAACTTCTGTTGTCTCTCTCCACCCAGGTGTATAAATTGGTATCGGCATAGTATAATGCTGGAAAGGTAAAACACACTTGTTGTACGAAAAGAGTGGCGAACCTCTACCAACAAGTTAATTCAGGGAGTCTGGCCCAAATGCTAAGGAAAATGAGATGACTTAACCTGTTACCTTACAGTGTCTGGATTGGAAATGGAAAGATTTGGTAGCATAGATGGGCCATGGAACATTCAGTGGTGCACCAAAACGACAAAAAGGCAGAAAAAAGAGGAGAAAAGCTCAAGGATAAATTATAAATAGAGCAATGTTTCATTTTGAAATGTGTGAAAGCCTTATTACAAGCAACATAAGAGCTTATAAGCACCAAGACGAGGGAACGTGAGCACAATGCCCTGTAAGTTTCTACACATATCTGAGGATATTTGTAAAAACTCAAGCGTATGAATTCTAGTGTAAATGTGTGTAGAAACTCAAGTGCGTATCAAGTTAAACGAATTCATTGCAGACAAATGAGGTATATAGTTTCCTGTGGCAATGAAGTAACATTAACTAACAAATGTTTATTGTGTTTCGACATTTATTAAGAATTAAACTAAAATATATATTTTCGCGATTCACAATACGATGCGATGCCAGCGGTTGCTCTTGCCAGTCCAATTTTTGACCTCCAGGGTCGATATCGCCGTTGCAGCCACCAATGAATACCGTAACACCTCGACCGTCTACAGGCATATATAGAGCGCTTCTGATGAAAGCTAAATTAATCCAGGCGCCATTGTGGAATTTAAGCAAATAAATTACAGATCCAAGCATATGCAAACAAGTATTATTGTAAGACCAACCTATTGTATTGGCATATTTACGCATGTATCGTATTAATTTAGCTTTCATCAAAAACACTATGCTTGTAGACGAGGTTTTATACGGTATTCATTCCAGTGTCATAAATAATCATGTTAAAACAGCTTCACGAAGGTTTCCATGTGATCAGTGGAGAGACAATATATCTGCTATTACTGCAAATTGCTGTTTTAGTGTATATTCGACATTTTAACAGACAATGGCACGTGTTACTGTTTTGTGCTCGTATCACGCGGGCTTTGGAAATGACGCCCTGTGTATTTTGGCCTTTCCCCGGCAACCGCTGGAGGCGCATTGTATTGTGACCTTTCATCCCTGTGATCCATTGATACTACATGTAATGACTTCAGATTTCCCCTCCTGTTAAATGTTATTGTATATTCAGTAATTGTATTGTTAATGTAATTTTATTGTAAATTATTCGAGCCAAATTGTATAATATGGATTATCATTGTACAGTGTACATATCGTTGTATTGGTTAATAATATGTTTATAATAATTGCAACATTTCGAATTTTATTTTATAAAGGGTTATTATGAGACAGACTGTTAATAATAGCAACTTTCAAAATTCAAAATAATTGCAACATTCAGCATTTTATTGAAGGGCTTTTATGAAACAGATTGTTAATAAAAGTGGCATAATTGAGGTTTTTTATCTTACAACGATTATTATTTTGTACCGTTCTTGGAATAATAAATCGAGGGTTGTGAACCAGAAAGCCTTAACTCACAATGAAAACCATTGTGAGCTCTCAACCCTCGACATTCTTGCAAATCACTTTCTGAGCTCACCATACATCCCAGGGAGATAGCTCGGGATTAGATTATAAGATCATGGAAGTTTAGTGCCATCTACTAAGTCTGAAGTAGTGGATCATAAACGTTACTGAGATTGTAGTCTCCTACATCCCTGTTCATAACTGCTTCTATTACTGATCCTCACATTGACTCTCTTATCCATCATACGTGCCCCTAGAATTATTATAATGATTTGCCCTGGCTACATGGTCTGTATAGTGAAGCTCTTAATTGGCTCTCGGATATTTGCCCTTTTTTGATGTCTCAATTTTTCCGCATCCGTCCTATATTTTTACAGTTATATTTAAAATCTATCACATTTCCTTGGTAGTAATGGGATAAATGCTTACGTTTACTGGACTTGCTTGACAGAAAGGGCAGAATAGTAGGAAGAGAAAGACAGTAGCAAAGATAAGCATGATAAGGAACATACACAACAACAACGTTAGTTAGCTAAAATAGACAATAACTGATACTTAATAGACAGATCAACAAATCATCATCATATTCATATTTTTTATTTTCATCAAAATTAAAACATACAAATAACAAAACATGATAAAAACGATGGATGAGATACAACTAGAAGCAGAAGCCTGTACATAAAAATAAAATTGAACCAGATATTTGAGGGAAAATGGTTATAGTGGTAGTACTGTATGTTGCAAGATTTAAAGAATGTCAGAAAGAATCAGCGGAACTCTTGAATAACTCATGAAGGCATGCACATACCACAGTTCCAAAGATGCTTGTGCTGTAATCTTTGGTTATCAAGCTTGGTGAGTCCAACGAACATGAGCGCAAAATTCTTGACAAAGAATATGATTTAGGGGCTCACCGCATCAAAGAATCTATGTGGATAAAAATTAAAAGAGCTCCAAACACCATGAATATGAACAGTCACGTGTTTGTCTGGGACTTCTGGGCTCTAGTGCGCCCTCTGTTGGTGACCAATCAACCAGAAGGAAGGATCAAGTACCATTACTCAGATGATGACCTTCAACCCAGATGGCCGAAACTGTCAGGTCAGTGAAATATAAGAACATTCTTACAATAATTATTGTATCTCACAAACCTTATAATGTATTTCTTGAATAGTCCTGAATACAGAATGCAAACAAAATGCAAGAGACCATGGTTAACCTGATGAAAGAACATTGTGAATTCTATTGGCAAATCATTGCAAGGGCGAGAGAAATGCGCATACTTGTCCACTGGAATTGTGTTGATTTTAAAGCGATATTTGATATCACCATCTGGCGAGAAGTACTATGGAAATGATTACGATCCATTGGAGATACCGGTTCTTTCGTTATCGTAAGCATTTACAGCAACCCAAATGGTTTGAAGCAAGTAGTTGGTGTGAGACAAGGATGCTCTGGATGCCTCCTCTCTCCAAGGCTGTTCAGCATATACCTCGAATTTGTGATGTAAGAGTCCCGGGTAAGAGTAAGATGTCCAGAACATAAGCAGCGGAATTCACATGGGTAACATAAACAACGCCCGCTGTGCGTACGATCCAACCCTCATGGACGTTGATGTATTCAAAAAGCTCCAAATTACCACCGATGAATTGGCGAATAGGCTGCAGTAAATCGGGGATGAAAATGAACCCTACAAATGAAAGATCCACAAGATATCACACTGGACAATACACCAAGTGGAAGAATTTGTTTTTGTGGGTATATAGTATGTGTCCACAGTAGTGGTGGAAGTCAAACGGCGTACTAGATTAGCATATATATTAAGCATTTGGGATATTAAAGGCATGCACCATCTGGTCAAACCAAGATATCTCAAGGTCACTCAAATGATACCTAGCTGTGAGAATCTGTACTGGTCCCTTATTCTCCCTATTGCCATGTACCTACGGAACAGAATCTTGGTCAGTGCGTAAATCAGACCAAAGCAAGCTCCAAGTAATTAACATGAAATATCTTTGGTGTTAGGCCAATGGACAAGATACGAAGATCAGATGCTGTCTGAACATAACAAAGATCATACTTGAAGAAGTATCCCAACGACGAAGAGAATGGGTTGGCAATGTTCTTCGTATGCCCAACCATCGTCTCCCTCTTCAAGCTTTAACGCCTCCATCGATGATCTGAATTCGGAGTGCTAATCACTGGGCATCAACACGATCAACAGCGCGTGAGGCGTGTATTGTCATTGCTAGATATTTGACTCCGTGGAACGGATTGAAAATGAGGTAGTTTCGTATGAATTATTTTATTTCGAAAACGGAGCGGTCAATTGTCAAAATTCAATAAGTATGTGACAGCTGATATTTTCCTGAACCACATCGGTTAGGCCTATTTAGTTATGTTTGGTTTATGCGTAAAAATACCCATAAAATGCAGTTTCCGACGATACAGTTCTTTCATCAGGGACACTCTGTATCGTGTACGCTGGCTATTACATTTTATACATAAAACACCGATTTGTTTTAATTTGTGCACAATTATTGATAGATTTTCCATATCTGATCTTTTCAGAGCCCATACTCTCTGTTTGCTACCCCCCGATTTTTTACTGGGGTTTCTCGATCAATATAATACACCGGTAAATCAGAAGTGATCAGTACGTGAGCTTTATTACAATTATGCTGTTACATTCGACAACATACTTTTACTGTATGACCATTTATTGAATTCAACTGAATTAATGCGGTGCAAAATTAAGATATCGTCAATACATCCTGGAGAACAAAAACCTCTAAATGTGACCTGCCACCACCACCAAAATTAATGAGCGTAAAGTCGCAAGTTGGTAGTTTCGCAACGGCCTGGCTACTGCGTTGGTTATCTATGTTGCGTTGTGAATGGCCCATTGTGCCCCATTCACAAAGGACATACAAACAAAGAGCTTTTAATAAACATAGAGTGGCAATAGAAGGCATTGGTCCTTTGTGCCGATTTGGTTTACCGACACGCTATTCATCGAGAGGTACCTTTTGTTCGGGACAAAGGGCTAACTGTCCTGACAGCGTATTAACGCTATAATAGCCAGGCTACTGGCAATAAGTGATCAAACAAAAGTCACGTGAAAGCGCTTCTACGAGCGAGAGGTACCATTTGTTCCCATACAACCCAAGGGTGTGATTGGGTACCCTCTTCAAGTTTTAACACCAGAGAGACTTTACTGTCCCTATGTGCCACCCACTCGTCTAACAGATGGAAAGACCCAAGTTCTACAACACGACATAGGGATGCCACTACAAGAAGCTGAACATCAACATGATCAAGCTAAAGGAAGACTGAAGTGGAGGAGGGGAACTCGTTTGAAAGGGCCACAACGGTCTCATGAGGATATCATATAAGCTCATATATGAGAAGTCATATCAAGTTAAGTAAGTCAATGACAAAACCAGTGGTTTTAATGAGGGGGTTGTATTCCACAGTGACCGACACACCCATCTATAATCCACTATAGTCCAGTAGGACTAGTGAGAAACAAAGATCAAACTCGAAAATGAAATATGTATAGCCACTTTTTAAAACTGTACACTGCAAAAACAGTATAACATCTAACACTTTTTTAACACAGTTTACTTTTACTTTGTAAACGTGTTCAGAGCCTGGTAATAAACATGTTTTGAGTAGTGATACCTTAAAATTACTAGTTCAAGGCTTATCGTTGATCTTGATCAATAAATACTCCTTTTATTCAACATACTACTCACTAGACCGTAGTACGCTCGCCCATCGTGAAAGCTACAGGGTGTCCCTGAAAGAACTGTATCGTCAGAAACTTAATTGTTTGGGTATTTTCACGCCACAACCAAACATAACTAAATATCTGGTGTGGTTGAGGAATAAATCAGCGATCACTTTGACAATTGACCACACCGTTCTTGAAATATAAGAATTTTACGAAACTCCTCCATTTTCAAACCTTTCCACGGATTCCAATCCCAATCGATGATCTGAATTCGGAGTGCTAATCACCATGATCACTGGGCATCAACAGCGCATGAGGCGTGTATTGCCATTTATAGATATTTGACTCCGTAGAACGGATTGAAAATGAGGTAGTTTCGTATGAATTCTTTTATTTCGAAAACGGAGCGGTCAATTGTCAAAATTCAATAAGTATGTGATAGCTGATATTTTCTTCAACCACATCAGTTATTTATTTACGTTTGGTTTATGCGTAAAAATACCCATAAAATGCAGTTTCCGACGATACAGTTCTTTCAGGGACACCCTGTATCGTGAACGCTGGCTATTACATTTTATACATAAAGCACCGATTTGTTTTCATTCGTGCACAATTATTGATAGGTTTTCCATATGATATTTTCAGAGTCCATACTCTCTGTTTGCTAGCCCCCCCCACCCAATTTTTTATTGGGGTTTCGCGATCAATATAATACACGGGTAGGTGTAAGTGAGCCCTTATTACATTTACGCTGTTACATTTGATCACATACTTTAACTGACTCTCATTTATAACATTTAATTATCATGACCATTTATTGAATTAATGCGGTGCAAAATAGAAATATCGTCAACACATCCTGGGAAACAAGGCAAAAATGTGACCTGCCATCACCAAATGAGGGTAAGGTCGCCAGTTGGTAGTTTCGAAACGCCCTGGTTACTGTGTTGGTGGTCTTTGTTTCGGTCGTGAATGGCCATATTGTGCCCCCATTCACAAAGGACATACTTCTGGCTTGAACAGGTGTGCGGTAAAGAAAGCCATCCACTCATTCAGCCTGGATGTCTCAAAACTACCAACTTGCGACTTTATACTCATTTCGTTGTGGCAGGTCAAAAATCCTTGAGCACTAACTATAACCCTAGTGCTCGAGGAGCAACACTTAAGACTGTTGTGGATATCTCTATTATGCTTTAGGTTCAAAGGTTTGTTAGGACTAATATTGACATTGAATGGGCGTCAAAACAAAATTAAATCTGTTTGTGTGTTTGCATAGCCTATGGGAGTGTAGCACAATCCCGGGGGAGCTACAATCTGAGCTGTACGGCAATGATAATGCAATCTTGGAAAAAGATCTTGGGACACTTTCCTGTCAAGAACGGAAAACTGACCCATTGAGTAGTAATTAAACAAGGTCATTTGACGAAAGAAATATGCATAATGAAGCTTTAAATTAGCTACTGGTCTCAAAATACGTTATACAGCATGATCGGTAGGTGTAAAATATTCGTCGTTTTGGAAGGTACTATCAGTATCATGTGAGTGCCTCCCCTAAACCTAATTTGCGCTACTTAAATACTTACGAATACCATATCCAAAACCAAAGTAGTTGTAAAGGACATTAAATGAGCATGGAGTCATCTTGTAACACCAATCGTGAGCTGACCAGAGTGTTCATTTGGTGTGTGCCTCGCACGCTAGGAACAGCCCTCACCAAGTGTTTGAGCTACGTTGATGGAATTCAAGTAATAAACGAGCCTTTTGTTAGCGCATTTAACTTTGGTCCTGAGAGTCTTAGGGCAAATTCCGGGGCAGAAACGAATACGGATCCTGTCAAAAAATTTATGGACAGTGCTTCAGCAGTTCAGAATGTATTTGAGAAAGCATTTGATGACAGCAAATGCACATACGGGTGGGTACGACAACAACTAGAGGCTGAATACCCAGGAAAGAAATATTTATTGGTTAAGGACCAGGCGTTTTGCTTGAATGAAAAGTATAACAGTATTCCACCTGGGTTTCGACATGTTTTCCTAATCCGTCATCCCTACAAAGTATATCCTTCGTGGAAGCGTCTACTTACTAAACTATTTAACCTGGATCACGATCCAGCAAGTTTGACTGACCTCGAGGAACTAAATCACCAACCATGTGGCATGGTCGAAATGCAGTTTAACCTTCTCAAATATGTTCAAGAGAACTTGGATCCTAACCCTGTTATTATAGACTCTGATGATCTTCAGAATAACCCAGCTTCGACACTGCGTCAATTCTGTGAAGCTGTTGGGATTCCGTATAATGACAGTCTACTGGAATGGCCGGGGAATCGCGATATCATGAAAACATGGATAGGATCACGCATTGCTCTGCAAGGGAATCTACTGGAGAATGAAGGTGGTTTTTATGAGAATGCTTTGAGAAGCAGTAGCTTCCTTCCCAGTACAGCAACACCCAATCGTAGCGAATTGTCAGAAGATGTTCTGAAAGTTGCAGATGACGCTCTGCCATTCTATGAACAAATGTACCAAATGCGTCTGAAACCGTAAGATATTCGAATATATTTGAGTTGTACAGATGCGAACAGCTTCAAAAATAAAAAACAAAAATAAAAAACGGAGACATATTTTCACAGCAATTATTTTATACTGAACTATAACTAAACATTTTACTTTAAATTCCCATCATTATTGTACATAATCTTCACATGAATTATACGGAGAAGTAATCAAGTCCATATTTCTTCATTGCTTGTTAACAATTTTACCTTCAATGACAAAGACCTTTCGTGATCATCATGAGACAGGCGACTATTTGATTCGGTGATATTTATGTGCAAGAACTTTGAGGAGAATTGAATGCACAGCTATTTAATGCACTGTAAAATCATATATTAAGATTTGTAGTACTAACAATTGATTTGGTTTAGAAGAATATTTATTTTTTACATGCGCCATTATTTTTTTTAATTTATTGAAATTGAAGACTGAAAAGATTGTTAAATACAACGAGGGTTGTCAGCCAGAAAGCCTCAACTCATAACCACCTGCTCCCACAAAATGAGCATAAAGTCGCCAGGGCACTATATAGAAGATACAGTCCATTAATCAGGACAAAATTTAATAGAAAACAAAAGACATTAAGGAGGAAATACAGGGTGTCAAAAAAAAGAGGCCCCTCATTGTGCCCTCATTTTTGCCTATTTCTGAAAAGTTGATCAAATATATTTTGATATGTAAAGAAACCTTTAATTGTTAGCTCTAATAAACCAAAACAATTATTTCAATCGGCTCACAACTTTTGAAGATATGCCCTTTTAAAGACAAGTACCGTTTTTCACTCTGTCCACGGATAGCAAACATAGTGGTTGGGATGGGTCATGCTCTGGAGTGGCCTGCAAGATCACCAGACCTCACACCACTTGATTTCATCATTTGTGGCAAAATCCAAGATCTTTGCAAACGTATTACTCGCTATATTCTAAAGTATCCGGCGCACAAGGTTGGTACGCAACGCAATTGATGCAATGAGGACTAGGGCTGAAATCTGTATTCGTCAAGGAGGCAACCAGGTAGAGGGCAGAGCAGCACAGTAAACTCACTTCAAAAGAACCAAAGACAAAACTAAACAGCCCTTTTCAGGGCTACTGTTTATTCCAAAAAGAGAAATGACTTATGTTGTCAATAAAAAGAAAGCAAGAAACAATAAAGTAAGAAAGTAAGAAACATAATAAAACAAAAAGGCATAACATAACCGAGAAAAACATAAGTAATTGCAAGTATAGCAAAAGAAGTCCCATCACACATCAATTTCGCCCAAATTAATGACACTTAACAAAATCCATAACCCATAAGTCCACCGGTAAAGCCCATTCCCTAAAATAAAGTTGTTATTTTATAAAGTTATCATCGAGGAATGTTTTATATTCATGCATGGTATATGCACTTTAGCCAAACCTCCTCCGTGGACAGAGTGAAAAACGGATACATTTCTTTAAAAGGGTATATCTTCAAAAGTTGAGAGCCGATTGAAATAATTGTTTCGGTTTATTAAAGCTAACGGGTAAAGGCTTCTTTACATACCAACATATACTTGATCAACTTGTCTAAAATAGGAGAAAAAGAGGGTGCAATGAGGGGCCTCTTTTTGTTTGGGACACCCTGTATTGAATCAATTTGACCTTGACAAATTGTGTTACCTGGATAAGAAAGCACCCAAGATTGTTAAAACTTTTCTTTTTCGGATTTCTTGCAACAAGACAAATAATTTGAGATCAGTTTCATCAAAATCAGAGCAAATTTCATTTTCACCCCAGTGGACCTCTCACGTCACAATGTTACTCTTTTCCATAACTCCATAACCATGATAACCATGGTTTGCACGATTGTAGGCATGTAAACTGAAATCAATTGCACTAATACTTTTGTACGTGAGTTTTGCTTAAAACGGATTTATAACTTGTGCCAGTTAGTTCTATACGAATCCCTTTCATTCACTGTTTGAGCATGCTGTAAGGTTTTTGGAAGTTTCAACCTGAATTGTGATTTTTTTAGGGCACATCACTACATCAAGATTTTGTTTCGCAAAATACAGTGTATTAAGCCTCAAATTGTTTGTCTTGTTATAATAATAATAATAATTAAATAAAAAGAATAGTTTGCACTATGCAGGACATGCGGTTTCCTGGGTAACACAGCAAAATGGGACAGTATCCATTCAGTCCCATTGATTGTGACCTTCGGTTAAGGGATCAGATATTTAACAGTCATCGAAGTAAACTTTATAAATCTAAAGATATGTTAATTAAAATGTAAACTGGCCTCAAAAAGAAACCTATAATTTTCACAAGGTCATATCTTAAAATCCTCTCCATAAAAATGAACAAAATTGCACAGGATTACTTCAATACTCTACTCTAAACACATGTCAGTAACCAAGCAGTTGTCCAACTGACACAACAGCAAAATGCACTGACATGGAACACCTTTCTGGACCAAAATTCACATCCCAACAGATTTCTACCGTTGGGTTCCAATTATTCGCATGTGAATGTGGTCCATGAAGCTGTTCCGTGTCAGTGCATTTTGCTGTTGTGTCAGTTGGACAACTGCTTGGTTATTGACATGTGTTTAGAGTAGAGTATTGAAGTTATCCTGTGTGTAAGTTTTGTTCATTTTTATGGAGAGGATTTTAAGATATGACCTTGTGAAAAATTAAGTTTTTTTTTGAGGCCCAGTTTATGTAGCTGGGAGGAAAAGTCATTCATCACTTGAAAATGTTGACACTTAACGCAAAATAAAGAAGCCTCAAATTGTTTGTCTTGTTATAATAAAAAATTAATAGTTTGCACTATGTAGGACATGCTGCTACCTGGGTAACACAGCAAAATGGGTCAGTATACCCATTCAGTTCTATTGACTGTGACCTACGGTTAAAGGATCGGATAGTAACGTTTGCACAGTATTTTTTGTGGGACATGAGCACATCAGACATATCGAATTGCATTCTGAATACAAGTATTGTCCTTCTGATATCAAATATTTTTTATTTTCACAATGTAATACAAATTATTTTATGGCAAATTATTAAAAATTTATTTTTTTATTTTTGATATTTTAAGTCATCGAAGTTAACTTTATAAATCTCACGATATGTACTTAAAGTGTATGTAGCTAGGAGGAAAAGCCGTCCATCATTTGTAAATTTTGACATTTCGTATTGAAGATATACATTTTTCTCAATTCTTGTATCCCACAAAAAATACTGTGCAACCGTTGCTATCCGTTCCCTAAACAATGTCAATGACGAGAAATAAATAACCAAAAGTCCAATAAAGATGTTAATTCTAGATGACTTGGATTTTATTCAACAAATACCTTTTGTGTTACAGGAAATGTATTTGTGTACAGTAGCTTTTTATGTGTACAACAGCTTGATAAGTTTGTGCTAGATGGTAGAAATTTGGTAGGACTTTACCCTTGTTTAACTTATTAAGCTTATTTGTTTGTTTACCTAGGTTGGTCCTTAAAGGACACATACTAACAGATTTAATATTTTATTTAGCTCTTAAAACCAGAAAGATAAATTAGTACTAATTGTAACCTAATGGGTAAGAACTTTGGGGAAGTTCAAATTTAGTCATTATTCTTTCTCAGTAATTTTCATCTTTTAATTACAAGTACATAAAAAAAATTATATGGGTTAAAAATCATCACAATTCTGGAATTTCCCCACTTGACAAATTCATAACGTCACATTATTTAACATCTGAATTTCATAATTAACGATTTCAGTGCATTACCATATAACCTTATATTCTGTCCCTGTTCTTCAAGAACTGACATCTTTGATAATGGTCCATTCCAATTATACCATTTTTCATCTCGACGAGGTAGCGACATCGACACACTGAGCAGCTGTTTCTTGCATGCATCTATGCAGTGTTTTTAAAAATATTCATGTGTGCGCCAGTGATTTGACCAAAAATGACGGCACTACCTCGCCAAGGTGAAAAGCAGCCATTTGGAATTCACTGACATAGTGCATGCTAGTATCTATTGGTTACTGGTTCAAGCCTAGGCTCATACACCTATTCCAATTATGATATACAATAGGCTTTGTGTTGTGATCATTTCGATCAGTGGTTCGTAATAAAGAAAGCGTGAGCCAGTTGACCAAGCAACGGTCATATTGTAACATGCACTACACCAGTGAAGACTTTTTCATAAAATGCTTACAAATAATATGCATATTACAATATCCTAATACAAATATGTGCTTTCTTTAATTCACCAAGAACTTTGATGAAAATGGCATTATCTAGGAGTATAAACAGTCAATTAACACACCACTGCAGAGAAAGAATTCCCCAAAACTTCCAAGTCTGAAAAAAACTTTTATCCAATCCGCAAATACATTGTACTTATTAAGTTCCTGGAGTGAGTTGACAAAGGTCTGTTACATTTTCAATGTGTTCAATATGACTATAGACGTGTTTCAAGCCCTCTCCTATATCAGATTATGCTTCTCACTAAAGTACAACTTTGAACTCCATCTATTCTAATTATTGAAGATGACAAATGTATCTATGTGTAAATACACTGCATATTCATGTGCATCATGAATAAAATGAATATGCAACAATAAATACTACTGGTAATGAAAGAAACCTTTGTCTTTAAGATACTTATTTCCCTTATGTACATACAAAAAAATATCTGCCTGAACACTGGACAGGTTTAATGCAAGCTACTTTTGGTGTTTTTTCCCATTATGTTTTTTACACTCCAAAATGAGTCTTGCAAGTATCAAAAGGAACAAAATAATTCTTATATGAGTGGAAAACAAAATTTCAAGTTACAATTTCCACATAATTTGATGCAGTACTTGTCAATCAGAAGGAACACCATGTGTTTAAGCAGCATGAACATATTGTGAATATTATCAAGAATATTAGGAGGCCGGTCAAGTACAGATCCGCCGGAACATGCTTTTCAATACGGAATAAATGCTAATCTCATCATGACATCATCCAAGCAGCAAAGTTTATTTTCCATTGAAATATCGTTATCCGACGGATCTGCAGTCGACCATTCTGTTAGATAGCAAAAAATTGTGTGATTTTCTGTCAATGGAGCAAAATTTGTTTGATATTTGGACTGAACATCAATGCTTGATATCAATGGACTTGTTAATTGAGAAAACATTTAATCTTTGTGTGCAATGTACTGACCAAATATAATTTTACCATTAATTCTGATTAATAATTGATAGTTCATTAATAGCAAGTATCGATGCAGCATTGATGGTCGACCATCAAATAAATTTGGCTGCTCTGTCTAAGCTCATATGTAATTTTCATTAACCGTATGCTGTAAAGACAGTTCAGGCAATTTACAAGGTTGCATACAATTGTATTCTATGCTTTTCTTTTCTGACCCCACTTTTTTTAACTTAAGTTTCTTTTCTACCACATGGACACTTTTTTTTGGTTTTAACTTAAAGCTATCACTTGAAAAAAAAAAACCAGATGTGGAAGTGAGAGTTGAACTGACCAGCTATATGTATGACGCATTGGATGACCTAGGGGACCTACCCATGTTACTCTGCCCATATTCCCAGGAAACACTATTCCCAATGTGTGGCTTTAAATTTCTTCTCAGCCACATGGATAATTCCTCATTCATGTTCAGTTGCAGGGGAAACTCACTACGAAATGCTTTACAGACAATTACATTACATAGAAACACATGATACTTTTTGTTAATAGCTTAAAAATCATGACGATGGTATTTCTCTGGATCAAAGAAGGACACAACCACTACGCGATTGGCAAATTTGCGTCCAGCCAGGGCTTGCTGAGCTTTCTGCGCTTCTATTGCATTGGCAAACTCAACGAAAATCTGAAAAAAGAAAAGAAAACAAATCAGTAAAAATAAAATGATCTGTAACTATACCGTGTGCAATAAGTTCGTTCCGCCCCTACCCCCAAGCATTTATAATGTAATCAAAATTAAACTTACATAATACATTTTAGGATATATTTTGATATTTGTTATTTTGGTACATTAGTAGAGATGTTTAACCAATTTATTTGAAGTCATGGTATCCTTGGTGGTCAATCACATGATCACCTTCAAATCACGCTTTCCCAAGATACTGTTCACTAATGGCACAACAAGTTCCTTATTCTTGTCTAGGCTTGGTCATACATTCTGGACTCTTTCTGCAATTTGTGTTATGATTTTGCAATAAGAAGTTTCACAAAAACCTTTCTTTTAGAATAGACCACAATTTCCCTATAAGGTTAAGACATTTCGTCCTCCATTCTCTATCAATTTGTCTTTCCTTGGACAAGCCACTGTCGGGTTTTCTTGAACGCCATCTTTAAATTCTCTGAGGTTTGTGGTCCTTTAAATTCCTCAAAACAGACGTTTGTCCACACTACAAGAAATGCAAAATGCCTGGAGAATTTTTACACCATGTTTGCCTTAAGAACATTCATAGCAAGTAATCCTGAGGGCAAAAGCTGATGGGCCTCTAACTATAGTGATGATATGCTTGGGGCAAAACAGGCATAAGGGCGGAACGAACTTTTTGCACACCGTATATATAGATTACTGTGGATTTATTTTTCACAAAGTCCATCACATTAAATACTTATTTTACAAATTACAAAAGGAAACGATCAAGATAGTGTTCAATATTCTCCATGTCTAACTATACATGCCTATTAACCCAGTGTTTCATATGGTTTTAAGTGTATTTTTTGTGGAGAAACATTTTCTCTTTCATTAGTTTCCCAGCAAACACAAAACGTTTACAGAAAATGTTTCATTGTGGGATGTATAAAAGGTATAAAACGTTTTAATAATGTTCCAAAAGCATTTTTGAAACTCCATGCAAATCACTCAAGTACAACGTTATTTAAGAATTTACAAAACATTTTGCAATATTTGCAAAAACTTTTTATAACATTTTGACAACATTTTTGTGATGTTGTTGTAGTGTTTGTTCATATAAACTGCAACTTATAGGCAATTTAAAAGTTTCAGAAAACAATAAGAAACTAAATAATTTGAGCACCTTTTTTGCCAATAACAAAATCAATATTGGTGACATTAGACTCATTCTCAAAGTGAGCATGCAAATATGCTCTCCAGTGTCATCTCAATTACAACTTACATTACAAAGAACATACTTTTATAAAGTGCTCCAATAACAGTACAGGTATCTTGCTCATAAGTCTTACCTTTCCGCATCCAGGGACATCAATACCTTCAACTGGTCTGGGGATTTCCAAAGTACGCACCATGCCGTACTTATGGCATTCTTCACGGACATCATCAACAATATCTGTAAAAATATACAATAATAATATTTAGCAGATAAGAAAACATACATATAATATTGGAAGAAAGTCATTTTGAACCATTTCCTAGTGATGATGATGCAGGTCAAGTGAAAACACTAAAGCGGACCATAAAACAGTGAAATCTTCTATGTACTAAGAGAAAACATTTTTGGCTTTAGAATCACCTGATTCGGGTAGAATTCTTCGTAAAAATCCAACATAAAATGTATAATTATGGGTGATTATTGGCAAACTGTTGATTTCTTTGCCACAAAATCCCACTTAGAATGTGTAATATAATTAGGGCTAGGTTTAGGATTAGGATAAGAGTAAATGATTAACCTTACTTAATATTCGACAACAACCCTCATTTCTAACATAATGAGCCATCGACATAGCCAACTTTCGACATAGCGGCTATAACCGTATGATCCATGGCCTCCCTTGTAGGGAAGTCAACCTACCATCATATTCATCATCATCTTTGAGTTCATCTGGTGTCACCATATTCATAAGACACAACACTTCTGTGACAGCACCTGTCGTCTGTGGCAGGTTGAGACCAGGGATGTTGAGAGGAACAGTCTGTGGCATCTGAAATCAAACATATAATACACAGGAAAATTATCATCAGGTCAGTGACCAAGACCAAATTCACACCAGAGAAATGGCTTCATCAGATGATGATTAGATGAGGATTAAAAATTGGGTTTTCCTTATGTAAATGCACATCTCTTCATTCCATCTTCATTAATAAAGATCAAATGAAGGCAAGCCTGTGTGGACAGCTTTTGCTTCATCAAATGAATTGATTTTGAAGTGTGAATGCACATGCAACTGTAACAAGAAGCCTAGTAACTGCTGTGTTTTCTGTAGAAGTATTTCATCGCTAATAACACACTTATGCATTAGTGAAAGGAACTGTACCTTCTTACGATCATCATAGGTGTTATGTGAATGCATGCTTAATTAACTAACAAAGATGAACCAATCTTGTTGAATGAATGCATTTTCTGGTGTAAACAGGGTCCAAGAGTGAGATTAGGCTAATGAAAGTTGATCCCCAGTTTCCCGTTACATAGTTTTTCATGACTGGGTAGGTGACTGTTTCATTATTCATTATTCATTATTTTCAAACTTTCATTATCGGTGCAAAGTTAATTACGGAATGCTATGTTTTGAGGCCCAAATAAAATAATAAAGTATAGTTAGTAATGACCATGCTTCACTTCAAAACAAATTTTAATTAAGCACATCTTCTTTGGAATCTTCAAATTAACCTATAGGTTGTGCAACTTATGAAAGCACCGGAAGTCCATGATAGTCTTTGGAGAACCACTTTTCCATATAAATACACTGTGTCTGTGTGTTCTATTGCACACTACTTTTTACAAACCAAACTTACTCTCCACTAGCACATCTTTGGAAGCAATATTTATACGGAAATTAGTTTGTCTACTTGCACAAACTGGAGGTTGCTGGTAAAAATCATCACAGGGTGCACGTGTTAATAATAAAACAACCATGCAAGAAATTGACAAATAAATCATTTTATTTATAAGTTTATTTTATTAAATACATAAATATTTGTAAGAAAAGCAGAATAAATTTGACTTCAAATTTTGTTTATTTTATTTATTTTGATGTTGTCTATATATAGCGCTACATAGTGCACGGTAGAAATGCTTTCATATTTGTTCATACGCTGGTTCCCTTGAACTTGGCTGCCTCTCTTTGTGTTCGGTCTATCCATTTAGTGGTAGGAGAAACTTAGATGCAGGGAATTCCTAGTCTCCAGTAAATGCGCCCTAGGATATCGCCATTTTACCACGTAGTTTAACCCAGCGCTTGCAAAGACTATTCGGGCCGGTCAGGGTCGGCGTAAAAGTGCTTAAAATACGGTCGGACGTGAAAGATGACATTAAAACTATCCTTTTTTCTTAAAAACTTGAAAA
This sequence comes from Amphiura filiformis, assembly GCF_039555335.1. Classification (NCBI taxonomy): domain Eukaryota; kingdom Metazoa; phylum Echinodermata; class Ophiuroidea; order Amphilepidida; family Amphiuridae; genus Amphiura; species Amphiura filiformis. The sequence continues at coordinate 70,503,978 of NC_092631.1, forward strand.
TGTGAAATAATGAAATAATGGAAAATAATGAAATATTTGATCGGCATTTTTTTCTGACCGGAGTCGGGTAACGGGAAACTGGGAGTCAACTTTCATTAGCCTTATGATGAGCAAAAGCAGGGTCTTCACCTGCACATAACACATGTCAGGCATATGTGTGTCTCTCAAAAACACAGGGGCCAAATTCTCATATAGTATTTAAGTTGTATCTTACATGACGAAGATGGATTTCATATTGTACCATGGCCCCGCTCAGCTGTCCCTCACCCATTACTGTCACATTTTTTCCAAACCTTGGGACGTATTATTCATCCAGGAAGTATACAACATCACCGTTATTTCTTATTCATAACCTCCACATATCCAACCACAATTGAGTCCGAATCAAATTTGGAATATCCCCTGGGGCTAAATATTCAGATTTTTCACAATGCCCTCCAAACAAATGATGTGCCATTTATTACCCTCTAAATCAGTGTTACTTACAGCTGCACCCTGGTTTCCTTTAGCTCCCACACTGGCTCTCTGCACGATCAATTTCTTGTCTCCTAGCTGCATGCCATTCAGTCCTGCGATAGCCTACGGATATTAAAAGATAATATAAACCTAGATTAATTCTAAATGACACAGGCCGACCTGCTTTTTTCAATTACTGCACATTCTAAGCACTACATTTTGCTGAAATCAGCAACTATGAAAGTTGAATAGATACATAATTAAATTATATCTCTGATATGAGAGTTGGTGTTGTCAAGGGCTGGGTTAAAAACCCAACTGCCGGCATGCAGAACAAGTGCACCCTGTCAATTTTCAAATCAATTTAATTCATATATTTTTTTTTCAATTCAATTCACACATATCATCCTAATATCACTACATCTGTACATATCATCCAAATATCAATACATGACGATGACAAGCATGAGCCTTATCCGTATGTCCGTTCAAAAGCTCACCAACTGTATTATAATTAATTGGACAACCAAAAACAATTTAAGTACTAACCTGGTCTGTGAGGTCGATATCCACATACTCGCAGAAAGCGTAGCCTTTAGATAACGAGGTGGCGCTGTCTTTCACCAGATTGAATGCTTTGAGAGGACCAAATGATGACAGCAATTCCTTGACCTGAATGAAAAAGATATCAACCAAATACAGCATTAGCACAAGACAATGGAGCACATAAGTCTACTACAAAATTCTAAGGGGCACTAATGTACTACACATAATAGTATCTACTCTTGATCTTCAGAGTTGAGACTTCTAATACAGGTATCCTGGGTTTCTCTACCAAAATTCAGCTTGTACTAAAATTCCTTTCCACAAAGTAATAGACATATTGCATAACAATAGAGACAACTCACGAGGTTATTTCAAGGAATTTCGGTACAACTTGACTTGCGGTACAGAACACAGGATCCGCATGTTGGGGCACAGTACTAGTATTTAATAGCATTACATGCAGAAGGTAAGGTTTATTGAAATACATAGTAACTAGTGAAGAATTGGATTTGTATGTGACTGACTCAAGTTACTTATCTTACGTGTACAGGTGCAACAGAAATATAGTTGATGCAGGAAATACTAAATATTAGTATTTTGTACCCATGGCTTAATAAAGACAAGGACAGGATTAAATTCAGAAATCATTTTCAACCCACATTCTGAATAAACCATATTTCTGTTGTTTCCTTTCATCTTGTGTGTTTCATCTGAGGTTAGGCTACAGAATGCAACAAGGTTTGTTGCAAGCAAAACAATCAAATATTATGCTTCAATTGATTGATTTCACCTTCACTATACCTGACAAAAAAACATTTTCTTCTTTATCTTTTAAGTCTGTTGAAGAGAAATTGTAATTGTGTTCTCAAAATACTTTTTATGACATCCCATAATATGCATAGAAATCCAAAGTTGGTCTGCAGCAAAAATATTCATAAACCTATCTATATTTGTAAAAATCTTAATATAAACCTCTTTCCAAATCTGTATGCTTAACCGTTCAGAATATACAACACAAAAAGAACTTATCAAATACACTACCGATATCTCACATACTTATTCTCATCACAAGGGTGCAACTGCTTGGCCATACTCACATCTGCACATTTAGATTTATTTACTGCATTTCATAATGTGCTTCTACTAAGGCTACAATTGCCACCTGTTCATAGCGCAAGCTCCTCTGCACATACAACTTACTTAGTACACACAGGAATATGTAATGATACCCCTAACCAAAAGTATCTTGTACAGTCAATTTGATTTGTACAAATGTCTTAGTACGGCTAGCAAACCGTACCCGAGTGATGTGAATACTCTTACATTACCACCTACCAGATTTGACAGTTTGTCAAATTTTTGTCACCTTTCAGGAGTCCCATTTGAAACTCTCTTCATGGTTTATTCAAAATCCCACAAATGCTCTCTCTTCCCCTTAATATGAGTACTATTTGATATTACCATTATTACCATCTCATACTATGCCAATCGTGCAGCTGACAGTGAAACTTGCCTTTGAGTTGAGACCGCAGCACAACACAACACTAGGACCGATTGTAGCGAGAGATAGAGGGCGTGCGACTACAACGTGCTCGCTATATAAAAAGAAAATGCTTTTTGTTTTGTGTGTTTTGTTTTGTTTTTCTCAATGTATTGTTTGTTTTGTTCTTAACCAAGGCGATAAATGCGTCATGAGATAAACGCCCGCTTGCTGGGGATCAAAGTTGAATGGGAAAGAAAAAAAATTGGGAAGAAACAAAGAAGAGACGTGGTCAGTTACTTTGAAAACTATTCACTTTCTTATTTTATCAAATCAAACATTTCTTCAGTACTTTTACTGAAATCCATCGCAGATCACATTGCATTTCAAATTCATCATTTATTTTTTTAAGTTTTGTTTTATTACACAGCAGCAATATTAATTACTTTTTTCAGCAAACTTATTAATTTTTCTTACCTTTTATTAAAATTCCTCATACTTAAATTACTGAAAACAAAAACGATGTTGCAGAGCCTAAAAAGAAATGCCTAAAATATCGAACGAAGGGAAAAAACCTGAAAATGATGGGGCGTCCCTGAAAAGTAATTCAAAGGAAATATTCTGCCAACTTGGTGATGTTGCATATCAAACTAGATCTCATTTTAAAAAAAATTGAAACAAGAGCACCGATGGAGCTGTAGCCTTCGCCTGAATTGAGCATTCACATCTTGAACCAACTTGTTGTTGGGGAATCACTTTATAAACTTGCCTAAACATACAACAGAAACACGCATCTGCTACTTTGTGCCACGATATTCCAGGAGTTAGATAATTTCATACTGGTATCAAATAAATCCTCCAAAGATTGATCTGGGGCATTTTTTTAAGCATGTCCCCTCATCATGGTTATTTTCATAACGTTTCTGTCAAATCAGAGCAACTTGATCTCTAGATGACCTTTGACCTTGGAGGATATGGCTGTTTTTAACATCACCCACACCTTGAAATTTATGCCATGGAATATTTGCCTTAAATCAAAGCCATTTTCTGAAATTCACGAAAATTGTGCATGACCCCCATGTGTTACCTTTGACCTTATTGTCCTTGACACCTCACTAGTTTATCAACCCTTCAATAAGAAGTATTTTAACCAACACTGGTAATGATCTATTACTTTTCTCTCTCTGAACAAGTTCAGGCGAGACAAAAAATGGTACAAAAAGGAGAAAATTGCAGAATAAAATAAAATGATAAAAAAAGTATTGGTGCTGTAAACAGAAATATCAATGTACCTGTATGTCGGTAATATCAACCTGTTACAAAAATAGAAATCCGCTGCAAGTTTTTGGAAAGAAAAACCCTGTACATGTATATTTTGGAAACATTTGAGAAAGAAAATGCTGCAGGAAAAATCCACGCTATCGTCCATGCTGCTCAACTATTAAAATAAAAGCAATGTTTCTCAGTATGACCCTATGGAGTCAAATTATTGCTACACCATTTTCTTGGAAATAAAACTGAACATCCTAGAATTGACATAGTCAGCCAGTACTGAATGAATTGTTTGAAGCAACATCATTTTCAATGAAAGTGCCACATTAATTTGCCAGTCCTGATTAGGGAACCATCGAATGAATACCTGAATTAATAAAAATTGGGATTTATGATGCAGGACTTATCCTCCTCTCCAAGTGGATCTCAGGGTGCTCCTATTATAAAAAATACTATAACAAATGTGTTGCTTAAAAATGTTTGTCTTGTAGGCTGTGCACATTTGTCTTTTTCGGAGCAATTTTACATTTATTTTTTTATGAGAAATCCAGAAAATTGACATGTCAAGCAAAAAATGATGAAATTTTGTAATATAAAATCACTAAATATCCTATGAAATTCAATCTGTAATATTTTCTAAAAAATAGTGATTTTCATATCTAACATACCCTGCACTGATTTGACAATAACTATACGTAATTTGAAGTACAGTGTGGGCCAAAAACAACTTTACCCAATTTAAAAGGTTCATATCTCAAAATTGAAAAGTCTGCTGCAAATTGTTTTCACATATTCGTAAAGAACATCTTCTTTAGAGTATTTGGTGAAAAAACTATCCAAAAATGTATTAAATTAAAAATGTGACGCTTGTTGTAAATCAAAGAGTCAAAATTAACTTTGTCCACGCGAAGGCTTAATACTAGCTGTTGTGTCACATCTCTTGTTCGATAAAGAATGAGAACCACTCAGTATATGCACAAATTTGTTCAGCAATTTTATATAACACAATCAAATAATTCAAACATGAACAATTTAAATGTCAAGCTATGATATTTCGTCATGATATGCAGCTTTCACGCTGCAAAGATAAACACAATTCTCTTCAAATATGCGCAAAGCATTATTGTAACCTCAGACCTGATTTTTTTTTTTTGTCATTACCAAATGTTATCTACAAGAAAGTTTGAAGTTATTGAAGTTGGGGTGTTCGTGGTATGTTCGTCAAATTGTTGCGTCGACAACTGACTCTGGGGTTAGTTCTTTTCCCTTTGAACCGCTGCAATTTTGCAGCTGAGCGACCAGTTCTTGGGACGTCCGCTCCGTGCTTTGCATCTATTCATCACACTTCCGAGGTTGTGAAAGTTTTTCGTACATAGAGTTCTGGTATAGGTTTGGGATCTTACGTTCGGGAAACGAATCCGAAATTGACGCTGCACTACCAAAAAGCTTTCTGTTCTTAATTAAGTATACCTCTGCCATAAAAGTCATCTCTTATGTTGTGAATTGCCTTATCTTAACACCTTGCAAACCTATTGGTATTTAGAAATAAGCCACGCAGTCACAAAATGCACGAAGGCCTATTTAAAATTCAAAAACTGCGCCAGATAAAACCTTTGCAATTGTGTAATTTTTATGCTAACTGTTGGTCAATGACAGGAGTGGAGTTCGAGTACATGACAAGTAAATGGGGGTTAAAATCAATTGTATTTCTTTCATGCATGTAAAACAATCATCACTTTTCAAAGACAAGCCAAACGTGTTTACCAATTTCACGTATGCCTAACGCATATGTATGCCGTACTCTTAGCAATCGGACACATATACCATTGAATTACGTGTGGACAAAGTGATTTTTGACCCTCGGACGTAAAACTAGCACCATTTTGTTAATTTAGCTTCTTTTGCTTTCATTTCTTCATCAAATATTTTTAGAAATATATACATTTAGAATATGTAACAATATTATGAATAGCTCTTCTACAATTCGAGCAACCACCCTCTGAAATTGGGTAAAGTTGTTTTTGGCCCACACTGTATGTTACCATACATCCTGAATCTAAAAACCAAAACAATTAAAATCAAACCCACATTTCTCACTTAGGTTTTCGGGCCACCTACAGAAAATAATCTTTTTGTTTTAGCTTTATAGCGCCCTTCTTTTTTTACAAACAGGATGACAAATAAAATAAAGTGCACCTAAATTTGAGCAAGTTTTTTAAACATACAGGCATATTCAATTGATAGTTCACTAATCAACGCTAGTTCTTTGACATACAGAATGTCCCCTCATGAACATGAAGAATGGTGGACAGTTCCAAGATTGTAACTTCAGTAGATAGATTTTCCAAAGTACTATGTCAAACATTGGATGCATATTCCTTTTAACAAATACATTACCACAGATAATTTAATTTTTTTTAAACCTGCTTAAAAAGATACTATCTTGATCACACAAAATTAATATCATGAAATTCCAAATTTGTTAAATTACTGCCTTTTAATTATTATTTATGTAATATTTCATTTAACTACATAATCTAATCTAGACTGGTTTACTTAAAGTTACATAAGGTTCCCTAGTTCTACTTGATGCGGGATGTATAATACAAGACCCTAGGCCTATTTTAATTTATTTATATTTTAATTCATAATCCTCCCAGATAAGAAACACCCATTTCTATTTTAATTTATTTATATTTTATTCATAATCCTCCCAGATAAAAAACACCCATTTCCTCCTTTTTATGTTTATAAATTGCTAGATCAGGTTTGTTCAAATATAAATAGGACAACTTTGTTTAAATCTACCCAAATCAGATATTAATTACACAATCTGCACCTTTACTTTCTTCCAACAAAACAATTTTCTTGTGAAAATATGATGCAGTTTGACAAAGGAAAGTGAAAACTGTCAATTATCAATTTCTTAACAAGATGTTCCACTTAAAAATGTAATGTTTTATCTCAATAGAATGGCCAATCCTACAACTGTTATGCTTTACTGAAAACACATAATTGTCGCAAAAGTTGCCTATGTGATAAAAGTTGCAATAGTACACCACTCCCTAATATCCGGCTATTCCAGTTAAAATCCACACACCCCCTATGAAAGACATGACCTTACTCTCCCACACAGGGGTGTAATTTTAAATGGAGTCACACATTCAGGTAACCCCATTTAAAATTCACACTCGCTGTGTGGAAGATGAAGGTCATGTCTTCCAGAGGTGTATGGAGTTCAACTGGAATAGCCCATCGTGCTAGTAGGTTTGAACCGTAGAGCCAGATCTTTCAAAAATCCATCAGTTATTGCGAGTAGACGAGATGCACATGCTAAAGGGAAGAAGAGTTTACAATGCACGCCTGCATGCTTGCTTGCTGTGAACAAATCCCCTGAAACACCCTTATCACTTGAATGTGTATAAAATGATACATCCAACAAAATTGCACTGAAATTAAATGAAAGCAATACCTTTTGTATGTAAGTTTCCATAATTATAATAATGTAACCTCCATGCCAGCTTGAGTTTGTAATTTTTAGTGCACTCAGTTTTGCTACCTCCACATCACAAATCAAATCTAAATGTTTTCATCTACAAGCCTTGCCTACTTATAGTGTGTCTCATCTCAAGTTGAGAGTAACGCCATGACGGATTTCGCAGTGGCAGATTCCAATCAGTGTGTTTACACAGTTGCGTTGCCAGTGTAAGGACAAATCACGAGTGTAGAAGCCCTGCAGGATTGGGTTATCACGCATGATTCGAATCTGCTACTTCGAAATCCATACTGGTGATATGTACTATCAGAGGCTTTCCTAGTTTTGATTTTCTGACTTGCACATCATGTTATGCACATTCATAAGTGATAAAGCAACTCTTTTAACTGCAGGATAAAATTGTGGAAAGAAAAGTGGGAGAAATTCTTCCGCTGCAAAAGAAATCTCAAAACAAAGGCTGGTTCGCTGCTCCATCTTTTCTCTCAGATGAACCTTTTGACCTCCTGCTGACCTTTTGACCTTGCAGCATCCCATTGCCACGTCAGACCTACCTGCTGGTGCCTCACTTTGAGGCTGGATGAAAATACAAGATTCTCACTTCACATACCTTGATGCACATCTCTCATTGGGCTTATTCCAGTTGAAGTCCATACACCCCCTATGGAAGACATTGACCTTAATGTTCCACACAGGGAGTGTGAATTTCAAATGGGATTACCTGAATGGGTGGCTCCATTTGAAACCAACACCTCCTTTGTGGGAGATAAAGGTCCCGTCTTCCATAGGGGGTATATCGATTTCAATTGGAATAGCCCACTCTTACTCACACACAGTAAATTCTATCAAGGCCAACAAAAATAAATTGTTTGTTTGTCCACAATGCCTCTCCAGGATAGGGTAAGTCGGTTGGATTATCCTCTTTACAAAAAATGTATTAGCTGAATAAATGGGTGTGAATTTGGATATTTCATGACGGTATCACTCATACATAATAAAATTAGAAATGTGAAGGAACTGTTTAAAAACATTTTGTGTGAAAAATTCAGGATGTCAAAATTCTAAAAGAAAAAAAACCTTTTTAAAGAATTTCCAAAATTTTAGTTTTGTATTCTTTTGTACAGTAACATTTTCCCCCAATTTTCAAAATAAGCGCTAGTTGGTAGAAGACAAGCAAACAACTTTTCTTTTTTGCCGTATCTACAATATTGAATCATACTGAAACCTCTTTGTACTTCTAATTTCACACAAACAAGTTTTTCTATATCGTCCACTTTGCTAAATTCACACTTCTTGTCAAATGATGGCGCTCCACTCCTTTTTCTCTTCCTTCATTCATCGCATCCTCTCTTCTCTCCTCATTCACTCATCTCTCCCCAGCCTCATCTTAGTCTCCATCACTGCTGGTTTGATGCTGCTCAGTGCTCACTCCACACAAACCAATTTTAACATAAATGTGCTTCTGATTGGCAAAAAGATCAAGCATCAAACAGTAATATTGGGGAACAGTAATATCTGGGTGTCATAGTTTGATACTAAAATGTATATTTTTAATCACTCCATGTGACTATGGTCATGACTCATTAATATTAAATAGCCACTTTAACCAATTGAAAGCCTTCTTTCAAGCGGCTTCAAGTCGTACCTGATGACATCATGTTAAAGATTTCAGCCAATCAAAAAGGGATTGTGATGATATCGGTTTGTGTGGAGAGCGAGCAGAATCAAACTGGTAGTGGATTAGGCCATCCTCTTCTTTCTCTCCTTTCATATTATCTCAAACCCTCTTTTCCCTCCCTACCCAATCTACCTTTCCCCTCCCCATTCTTCCCATCCCACTATCTCTTCCATCCCACCCCTTCACATTTGAATATTGTGAAAGCCTTTCAAAAAACTTTATTCAGATTGCACATAAAAACAGGAAGCAAAAATACATTCTTTCATGTGTTTACTATTTTCTTTTGTGCAAATCTCAAGTTTTGGTATTTGAGTATTTATCTGTAATTGTAACTACCCTAATTTGATTCCTAAAAACCACCTTTTGAACCCTGCTGTCAAGCAAACCCACAAGAGCACAATTCCAAAAATCCAGAAGTTTATACCTGACATGCCTCTTCAAACTAACTTTCCATTTCAAGTTAAGACTAATAAAAATCTGTTTCAGAACACATTGCTTCTGTATGTGCCCACCTGGCCTCACACCTACTCTCCCAATCATCCACCCACCAACTCATCTATCCAACCTCGTCACAAATCACTCCCATGTAAACGCTCACCAGTTCAATTGGCAAAGCACTAAACCACACTATCCCAAGTGCCCAGCTACCTATCCAACCTTCCAAACTACTAACCCTAGTAACCACTCCCCCTTCCACCTATTCATCGTGGACCTCCAACCCACACCATCCAACCCAGGTAACCACCCATCCTGGTTATTCTCATATCCATCATGTTAAGCTTACCTGATCATCGTTCAAATAGTTTGGCAGGCCACCAATGAAGATCTTGTGTGGAGAGTCCTGAACCATGGTAGACACAACACCTGCAATGTACATACAATAATAAAATCTTCTTCAAGCCATTGAAATACAGGAAAACATATGAAACTGTGTACAGATTATAGTTTTCAGTAAGGTTCTTCAGCGGTCTGCCAATTTGGCGTTGTTTATTGCGTAAACATGGAAGTGGGGACGGGTTCTGATTTGCTAATTGAATCATATCAATGGATATCATCTTTTCTAACTGGTCGCCGCCAATGCGTGGTGTTTCGTGCTGCTAGATCAGGTTGGACAAATGTCCTTTCAGGAGTTCCACAAGGGTCCATGCTGGGCCCACTGTTATTTAACATCTATGCAAATGATCTCCACTTACACCTGAATTCATCAATTTACCAGTATGCAGACGACACCTTCCTCTTTAGAGAAATAAAAAATGCCACAGATATTGTTCTTCTTTAGTCAGATCTTGATTAACTGAACTGGTGGTCTAATAATAATGCGCTTCAACTTAACCCATCCAAGTGCCAAGTTATGTGTGTCACCCGGCGTAAATCAAAGCCAACCCTGTCTTACTATGTTAATGGCACTCAGCTTGAAACAACGGATACATTGCGTCTTCTGGGTGTGTCTATTACCAGTGACTTACGTTGGAATTGTCATGTTAATAATGTAGTTAAAAAATGCAATAAGCTTCTGGGTTTTATTAGGGTTGTTGCAGGCAAAAACAACTCAAAAGTTCTTCTTAAGCTATATCGTACACTTATATTACCTGTCATTGATTATTGTGCACCTGTTTGGAAGGTGTATCGCAAATGTAACATTGAAAAACTGGAGCAAATTCAACATAGGGCCACAAGACTCATTTTATGTCAACGGAGGGGGGGAACAGTCATACGAGGAAAGACTCTGTACTTTAGAACTCATCAAACTCAATCACAGAAGGACTTATATATCAATATGTTTTGCATGTTCATGTCTAATTAGTACTCATGCCTTTTATTTTTGTAGGTGGACTGTAAATGAACGGCATGGAAGTCTCATTTTTAAACAGGAAATCACAGCCAAAACAGATGCATTTAAAAACACATTGCTTGTTTCTTTTCCAGCCATATGGTCAAATATAAATAACGATATCAGGAATTCACTTGTCACGTGCACGTTTACCACATTTAAAAAACAACTCAGGGCTTTTCTAAACAACATCTCATAGCTTCAACTTCAATTTTTTCCATCACCGTAGCCTTTTTTTCTTGTCTCTTGTGTTAAATTGTATATAACTTTTGGCGACAGTGCTTTCCTGTGCTTTTCAGTGCTCCCTGGCAGCTCAGGAGGCCTCCTTTATGTTATTTTCTATTTTTGATGTTTGTTGCCAAATGAATAAAATAAAAATAAATAAAATAAAAATATCATCATCCCATTGGCACCTCATTCGCTGGTCAAGCGATAATCAGAAAAGGCAGACGGACACCGCTGAAGGAATTTGCTGAATATTCTTAAGGGAAGGGGTATGAGCGTTTGGACAGTATTTATTGTGGGACATTAGAGCACATCAGACATATCGAATTGCATTCTGAATACGAAGAATGGCCTTCTGATATCAAATAATTTTGATTTTTGAAATTCGCAATGTAATACACATTTTATGGCAAATCATTAAAATTGATATTTTTGATATTTAACAGTACTCAAGTAAACTTTATAAATCTGATGATTTCTACCTAAAGTGTATGTAGGTGGGATGAAAAGCCGACGATCAATTGAAAATTTTGACCTTTCGTATTGAAGATATGGATTTTTTTCCCAAAACACCAAAAAAAATTAGGTCTTTTGGGAAAAAAATCCATATCTTCAATACGAAAGGTCAAAATTTTCAATTGATCGTCAGCTTTTCCTCCCAGCTACATACACTTTAAGACTATATCATTAAATTTATAAAATTTACTTCGAGGACTGTTGTATCTCCAAAATGTGAAAAATATCAAATTTTAATAATTTGTCATAAAATTTTTTATTATATCGTGAATTTCATAAAATGAAAATTATTTGATATCAGAAAGACATTCTTCGTATTCAGAATGCAATTCGATAGGTCTGATGTGCTCTCTCATGTCCCACAAAAATGCTGTCTAAACGCTCAAAACGCTCATTCCAGTTCCCTTAAACACTTGAGAATGTTCTTGCAATCTTGTTGGTTCTTACCCGTGTGACATGACATGTCGGTGCGATACTCATACACGCTATTTGAACCAATCGGAGGTGCATAGCAACAACGGGACTGATCAATTCTAAGCCCTAGGTAATTCCTTGTAAAATGTAGGATTTAATTTGATTAAAATTTGGTATACTTGTGATTAATATATATAAATTGAAGTGTTTAAGAATGAGAATAAAGGTATTGTTTTTAGCTGCTGTCATGCATCTATTATCTCATATAACACGCGACAGCATTATTTTTGGCATAGAACATGGCTTTGCCTCTTTGTTTTACTTAAAATAACGATGTCGCGGCATTGTAGCCCATGTTATATGAGACGATAGATACACTCCAGCAGCTAAAAACAAAGCATTTGCTCCCCTCGCTTTCAAGGCAAAAACACCAAAATTACACAAATTTCCCCTTTTTGCAGCAATTTTGGGCAAAATTTGTTGATTTTTCCCCCCTGAAATTCACTTCCCCCCTTAAAAATTCCTGGTGCCGCCACTGCCTCTATTTGAGATCAAAACTGCCAGGCAAAAGACCATATAGTCTACATGAAAGAAGTTGATTTTTTGCATTAACTTTAGTTTCATAGCAAATAATGCCAAAATTTTATCAATCTTGTTTGCAGGTGCTATAAGCTACATAATATCACAACATTACAACAGCAGAGGTTAACCTGGAGGGTGCAGATGGAAGTTTTAATCTTTCAAGTTTTTGTATGCTACCAGCACGTATGAAACTACACAACTGAACAAGGTTTTGCAAATATAAGAAAGGATTTTTTAACGCAAGTCTTCACATACATTAATGACAACCAGTGAAAAAAATTCACTGATCATCCAGGATTTGAACTTGGAACCTTTGGAGCACCGGACCGATGCTTTACCAACTGGGATAATGAGTCAGATTGAAAAGACAGTAATGTTATTATCTTTATGATCTTCTCAAGTTAGAAAGAGTTACAAGTGCAAGACTACGCTTTCCAAAACTAGCCCACTCCACCACCACATGATACCAAGTTACACTTTGGGTCATTAAATAATGAAAAAAACACCTCTGATTATTTTTTCTCGTGAATTGTATAATATGTGCACTATTTTAATTATTATCAAAATAACTACCCACCATACAAAAATAATGGTCATCTGTGACTGAAATCAGTTGAAAAAACTGTTTACTATTCTCATAAAGCGAGACATCAATTTGTGAGTAAGCATTCTTACCTGGAACGTGAACAGATGGTGTTTCAGCCATTCCTGGTACTGGTTGGTAGTCCTTGGGTCTTCTGATTTTCAGTGACTGGCCTTGGAAAACGACACCGTCAAATGCCATAGCCTGCGTTGTCTCATCCACTGACCGGAACTACAAATGAAAACAACAGCAAAAAATGTTCATATCATGAAACAACAACAGTAGATGTGCTCTTACTTTTGATACCATGAACAGCAATGACTCTCTTCACTCTTACAAATCGCATGTTTTTCCTCTGTCTATATCACTTTATCAACTATATGTGACGTGTCATGTCAAAAGGAGACACTTTTGGGCAAATCGTAAATGGAGAAATACCCAAAACTCTGCCCGTGGGTGACTTTTTCACAATTTGGGTTTGTTATGAATTTTTGATGTTATAAATGTTTAAAATATTGTCTGAGAGTTTTAGACTGGAATATAACTGGCATCTTGTATTTTTTGAGACATTTTTCAAGGTAATTCCTACTCTCAACATTGTCAATAATATTTTTAAAGGCCGATATCTCAATTTCCAATTTTATAATACCATAACTTACGAACTCCATATCTTTGCTTAGGAATATCCGATTTCATGGGGAAAAATTGATAACCTGCCCAAAAGTGTCTCCTTTTGACATGACATGTCACATATTTATGACAATAATGATAATAATATTTGCAGAAGTATACTTTGCTCTACTCTATTTACTAATCTGTATACTACATGCTCAGCGGCTTTCCTAATTTTCAGTCTGGTTTCAGTTATCATGGTCAAATATTGACCAGCTAGTTTCAATTAAATGACTGAAACTTGACTGACTAGTTTCAGCCGAATGACTTCTAGCTAAGCTACTTCTAGCTAAGTATGTGATTACATGAGCAATCACAATTATCATTTTCTATTCGCCAGCGAAGTGGTTACGTAACTCCCTGGTAACTGGATCACATACCTTTTGGAATTGATAGTACATGCCATGGACTTTGTGTTGTAACCATTTTGATCGTGGTGTAGTTGACATCACACATGGTGATAATCGGATTACATGTAACACTTCGCTGGCGAATTCTGTGCTTTTCTACACCATTGTATTTTGACCTTGCATTCTCTTGATACACTGTAATACATAGGTTATTCCAGTGGCTTCACATGTCTGCCATCTTGTAGGTGCATGCCTTTTTTGGGTGCTTTCATCATTTGATTCTTCACGCAGAAATGCACAACACTGCTCGAACAGTTTTGTCATGTGCTGCGCTCTGTGCGTAGTGTCCAACCTATGTATACGCAATTCGATTTCTACCCACAAGATAGCAAAACCAAATAGAATCCAACATGGCACATTTCCAAAGCTCCTACATTTGAATCATACAAAGTTTAGATACCCTTTATAATGTCCCTGCTGAGCTTTGCTACCTTGTCTTCATATAACCTTACTTAGTTTTATTTGATTCGTAAATTACTCAGGGATTGAGTTTTAAGGTGGACAAGTGCGATCGCACACCTTAAATCGCCTGTCTGAGTGCAATTTATAGTACACCACAGTTCCTAAACTTCTTACCGAGAGCAATTTAATAGCACACCCGACAGTCCGTCTAAACATTTCCAGAATTGCGATTTGTAGCATGCCCATTATTTTCAAAACTCAATCCCTGATTCCTGTAGGTACAAATCAAGATTGCATCGATCACTAACCTCTAAGAATGCAAAGTTTTTGTCATGGTTGACCTGTACAGCCAGAATTGGCGGACCTGGAGCTTGCGACAGTCTAGATTGCTGCATCTTGCCATTGAAAAATTCAATCATAGCTTCCTGATATTATGCATGGAGATATAAATTAGGTAGGAAACATTAAATTACATGTGAATCACATCAATGCCAATCTTACCTTAAGGAAAGCAAAGTTTTTATCATGGTTAATTTGAACGGCCAGAATGAGTGCACCAGGTGTTTGTGACAGGTGCGACTCGTTCATCTTGTGATTTGAAGAAATCGATCATGGAACCCTGTGAGATTAAACCATATATAGCAATACAAACTGGTGCTTTAGAGTAGGATATGATGGAGTAGGGTAATCCGGTTCTCATGCTGCATATGTTGGTGGTTGTCTTGTCAGATGTTGGTGTGATATGCACAAAGTGCACTTTATTTACCAACTTAACCAATGATTGCCTCCATGACTGATATTGACCATGATTGGTGGTAAATGATTATTCACTGAAACAGGTTGTAAGCTTCGCTACGAACAATATATGGGTATTATTGCTTCAAACAAAACTTTAAAAGCCATAATGTATGATTTACATTAAATTTTATTTTACAACAGTACAAAAGTGAACCCAAAACATGGATGAAACTAGCAGTAGCATATGAAGATCCCTCCAAGGTCATGTCGTAATCTTACCTCAGTAACACCAAACGGAATATTTCCTACATAAAGTCTTCTTGCCTGTCTGGTCATCTGACTGCCAATGACAGGCATATTGGTCTGTGTTTGGGCTTGAGCCTGGGCTATCTGATTGGCCAGTACCGTAGCTGGGACTTGTGGAACTTGAGCAGCAGCTGTATAAAAAGACAAAGAAAGGTGAACACATCTTCCATATTATGCAATCTTCCATCAGAGTTGCTGAAATCAGATTTATAAAACAAGGGAAGACAAGCTGATAGAAGTAACTGGTGCACGGTCGCAGCCATAAGCATTTGACATCTCCAAATGTCTCCCATGTCCTATTTCTTCATTGAGGTATATCCTTAAACTTACACCTAACGTTATAACTCTCATCTCTCAATTGATTATAGGTTAATAAATACGTATCACTTGTTGGGAGTGAAATTGTACAAAATAATGCACATGTACTGAGATGTGGATGCATTAGACGCATCAACATCTCAGTACAGGTGCACTATTTTGTACAATTTTTCGAGCAACAAGTAAGTCACTTATTAACCTATATCATACACAAGAAAGAAAAAAACATGTGATTTTTATTGTTTTTATAACAAAATTATCACTAAAAATTTTGGAAAATAGAACCAAATATAAATTCATCAACCTGCCCAAAAAATGAATAAATCCTACACGATGCGTACGAAAGCACTGTGCGTAGTACACTGAGTGCATAATAGAACACAATTAATACACTCTGCATACTTTTCTAACCACTTTTCTAATTTGCTGCTTTGATATTGGAGTGTATGAATACATGATTTTTATTGGATTTATCTGGATACACATGAGCAAGTCCACAATTTTATGATCCAGTTTCAAGCTACTGCAAAGCTCTTCATCAGACTGGCAACCCAGCTTTTCTCTTGGAGCTATTGTGGTTGGTAGCAATAGAAGCTTGTCAAAACTGTTTGATCAAGTTATTCCCTAATCATTGTTATCCTCTCTTCTTATCCAAATGTGTCTCTGATCTGTATTCTATTCCTGTTGGATTTGCTTCAAACACCAATTAATAGCAGTCAGCTTCAGCAAAGTAGCAGCTGGGTTGCCAGTTTGTTGTGGAGCTGTATAGTTTGAAAAGGTAACTAAACAATGTTGAATAAAACTATAATGACTCAAATTAATCGCCCAAAATCCTAATGCGTAACCCACGCCCTGAATTATTTTTTTCATAGAGACAGAACTAAAATGGCAACAAGAAGAAATGACCAAGATTTAACGGTCAATATCTTAAGGGATCTGGAATGAGCGTTTTGAACGTTTCGACCATATTTTATGTGGGACATGAGAGCACATCAGACATATCGAATTGCATTCTGAATACGAAGAATGTCTTTCTGATATCAAATAATTTTCATTATTTGAAATTCACGGTATATATAATACAAATTTTATGACAAATTATAAAAATTGATATTTTCACATTTTTTATATATATAACAGTCCTCAAAGTAAATTTTATAAATCTAATGATATATTCTTAAAGTGTATATAGCTGGGAGAAAAAGCCGACGATCAATTGAAAATTTTGACCTTTCATATTTAAGATATGGATTTTTTTCCCAAAAAGACCAAATTTTTTTGGTGTTTTGTGGTAAAAATCCATATCTTCAATACGAAAGGTCAAAATTTTCAATTGATCGTCGGCTTTTCATCCCACCTACATACACTTTACGTACATATCATCAGATTTATAAAGTTTACTTCGAGTACTGTTAAATCTTAAAAATATCAATTTTTAATCATTTGCCATAAAATGTGTACCGGTATTACATTGTGAATTTCAAAAAAATCAAAATTATTTGATATCAGAAGGACATTCTTCGATTCAGAATGCAATTCGATATGTCGATGTGCTCTAATGTCCCACAATAAATACTGTCCAAACGCTCATACCCCATCCCTTAACACAAACGTTCCTAACAGAGTGAACCAAACTTTATATAAATTGAGAAACTTACCCGCTTGAGTAACAGCTGTAAGGCACAAAGAGGAAAAGTAAAAATGTTTTAGGCACTTGTAAACTCATACTTCTTGCATATTAAAGTTGGATACATGTATTAGTTATGTGCAAATTAAAATAGCCTAGTTACTAAGTAATAGAAATACATGACCTATGTTAATCTGATATTAAAGGAAGGCGACCTGATATATTTGGAAAATCAAATTCTTTAAAACTTATATGTATAAAGTAACATGTTGTCCCTTTCAAGCATTCATGCAAAAAGAACATGTAAATGTTTGAGACTAATTTGACAGTTTTTTGATTTCTGCGCAAATATACCGATTTAGAACGCCTAATTACAATATGTTGTAAGGGAGATGGAAAGATATTATTGTCGAGTCAGTGAACGCAGATGGACCAGGGATGAAACCTGCAATGTAGTTTATCTCATTAAATGAAATGGCCTTAAGGAGCACAAAAAGGTTAATGCTTTTTTTTACATCAGTCACTTGTACACTGGACTCTCTCTCTCTGTCAGGTGGCGCTCTGTAGCACTGCTGTAGTCTTCACAAGAGTATGCCATCTTGGTCGATCTGATGTCAAATGCAGTGGCGTGGATTTCTTTTTGCGCGCGAAATTTTTTGCTATTTTGAAGCTAAACTGATGAAATATGGTGCAAAAGTGGAATAAATGTGCGTGAAGTGCACGAAAATTTGCACTTTTGGGGCTAAAATAGGTTAATTTGGTCAGAAACACATATTCAGGCGTTTACATTGGGGGATGATTGTATGGACCATCCCCCCTGACAAAATATTGGGGGGATTTATCCCCCCAGATCCAAGCCTATGGTCAAATGTGTTGCACCATGCATTCCTTGGTTAGAAACCAGCTTCACATCATCAGTCCAAGATGCTGGTGGCCTATGAGCATTGTATTGTGCAAAGCCAAAAGTTTCTAATGTTACTGTCATCAGATCTTTATATGAACGGCACTACATTTCTAACCTCTCCAATACCTTGGCTTTACCATGTACACATTGCAATGCTTTTAGTGTACAAGTGACTGATAAAAAAAAGCAATTATCCTTTTTGGGCTCCAAGCAGTTGGCTTGTTCTCAACAAGGGTCAGAGGTCACTGGTTGATGGTGTGCATCACTCACAACTGAATATTACTGTATTTAGATAGAGATACTTACCTTCATGGGTTGCAGCTGCAAGATATAATTGGGAAAGTAAAGTTTATAACATAAGTTTTGCTAAATGCTTCTCAACAAAAACAATGGGGTCAGAGGTCACTAGCTAATACTGAGAATCACAACTCAATTTAGTTAGTCCGCACGAGTGTTTTTTTCCTGTCGATTACGATTGTGTTACAATCATATAGGTATTGTGTGTCTGCTCAATGTCATAGTACAATTGTGTCATCATTGACAAATTATAATGATTTAAATGTCCATTATTGGGCCAGTTCGTAACATTATCGAGTCGTAATTGTCTACCAAATTTCCTGCGTGCCCACGTTTTCATTGTTGTATGTTTATTCAATGAACCAAATCCGAGGTCACCATCATGAATGATGACATCTTAATTATCAAGGTGTGTGTCTAACAAGTGATCATGACACAATAAAGTTAACGCTCTCAAATCTCATCATTCATTTATAATTGTGTGGTAATCGAGAAATTATGATAAAAATGATGAAAATACTTGTGTGGACCAGGTTTTACTGTATCTATGGCTATGCACTTACCTTCATGAGATGCAGCTGAAAGATATAATTGGGAAAGTAAAATTTATTATTATTATCAAAAATTACATTACATATATTCTTAGGTAACAAAAAAATTGTTTGCTATCGCTTGTTCTCTACCACCCAAGCCTTATTTGAAATCAAGGAAATCAATTTTTACTATACCAGGTACGAAAGAATACTGACACTAATTTAATTATTTTTTTTAGAATGTTGACATCCTGAATCATAACAGAGTAAGTGTTTAAAACGGTCTTTTCAAATTGTTTTAAAACATGCATGGGCGTCAACCGTCAATCCGGGGGACGGGGGAAGTGTTGTGTCTTTTGCCTTTAATATGGACAGTTTGCTATGTGGACTCAGAGGTCAGAAGTCACTGCCTAATAAATTGATATCACAACTTAATTTTACTTTGAAACCTTCCAATCATCCAGCAGGTAACAACTTGATGCCTTGGAAGGCCATATTATCTGTGCAAATACCGCTACTTGGTACCAAATCCGAATCTAGGCAGGTGTCGTGGTCAGGCGTGCTTGAACAAAAATACAAGCTATACATGTGACCTGGGATGATTGCCTGTAGGGGGTAGTGTTAACTTGCACCAAGGGGTCATACATGCATTCTTTTAGCTCTTCGCGCACAAAATTACCATTTAGATGATGCTATTTGGGGTGATTTGAACCCTTTATTCTATTGTTTTGGATCCATAGTTTCACAAAATTACAAATTTTTGACCCCTTTTTTGAACCTAGCACTACCCCTGATATATATAAGATAGAGACACTTACCTTCATGGGAAACAGCTGTAAGATATAATTGGGAAAAGTTGTTTTTAGTCATTTTTACATGGAGAAGAGTTTGAAAAAGTAAGAAACATTATCAGTTATGGGCAGATAATACATGCATATAAATGTCACACTTTTTTAGTTAGGATACCAAAGAATACTCCTGCTTACCTGCCCACTGTTAGTACACAAAAAAAAACTTCCTAGACCTGCTCTGCCCACTTGAGTACAAAAATACCTAGTTACCCTGCCCACTGCACTTTTAGCACACACAATACTCCCTACTTACCACGCGCACAAAGGAAACAAAATACTTCCTACTGCCCACCATTAGCACACAACATACTATCTACCTACATCGCTTACTGTGAGTACACAACATACTCCCTCCTTTAAAATAGGTTCAACACAAAATTACGAACTACGATATATGCAGCAGAGTCAGCATGCATGTGTTTAAAATTTAATATATATTGTAATCAATGCGAGGAACATCTACTTTAATCAAATCTTGCTTTGTACAGATTATAGTCTTCCCATGTTGCTATAAAATGTCAACTATAGTCAATCAGTCACAAGACTTTGTAGCTTTATACCTACCTAAATCCATCTATATATTTTAAACAGCATAGAATATGGTCATTTTCACGGTAAAGGGTGTAACTTTGGATTTTTAACATTTTGATCCGTAGTTTTCTAATAAAGCCACAGAATTCCATGATTTTTGACCACATAAGTCATCTAGTTAGCAGCTACCTTGGGTAGCATAATCATCTTCGGGAGTTACTGCGTTCAGTTTTAGCAGGCTTAAATGTACCTAATATTGCCATTTTGAAAAACTGTAAAAAACAGTAACATTTTTGTTAACCCTGTGTTTTCTTCAGTTAGTTCATGGATAATTTTTCTTATCCTGAAAGTACGGTCATATGTTCAGTAAACACTGCCACATTAGATTTAATTGTGAACAGCCCTGTATTTTTGAGAACCGGACTTGATATTTGTCGCTTCGGAGGCTTCATTTTCCGTTAACAATTGTTAACAAACTTTGTGGGTATAGCTTTGGTTCATAATTCTTGGTTATTTCTTCACTTCTTCTTGATTCATAACAGTTGATATCTTAACTTGAAATGGGTAACAAAAATTAGTTGATTTGCAAGCTTTTAAAATTTTTATAAAATCTTGACTTCAAAGAGCCGATTTTCCGTTAACTTTTTTGAAGCCTCCGAAACAAACTGTTCAGCAAGCTTGGGCAAATATAAATAAAAGAGCACATCCAATCTATTTATCAAAATGTAGCAAAGTAGATCCTCAAGTCACTTGTTTTTAAATCATGGAGATATATATCACCGTTTGAAAATGGGACCCAATACAAACTTTCCGTTAACAATTGAAGCCTCCGAAACAAATGAAGCCTCCGAAACAACAGTAAACTTAATTATCATCTATGCATATCTAAATTGGTATGTTCCATATTGATATCTGCATTGTAATTGTTGCATGATATGTGCAGAATGTCATAAATTTAAAAAAAAATTGATATTATGGTTAATGCTTGAAAAATATACTGATATCCAAGAAAGCCCGTTTCGGAGGCTTCACATGCAAATAACACCATACTTAACAAATGGGTGAAAAAATTATCATGTTATAAATCTGCAATATCTGCCGCATAGAATCATTGATTCAATACACACAAGAAAATAACAGCTTAGATGATCCCAACAGTGTTGTTTTCAAAAAAACTACTTCTGCCATGTTTAACCATTGTAAACATGAAGCCTCGAAACAAAAAAAAATGACTTGCTGTGATAATTTAATTTTTGTCACAACTGAAATTCAATACTTAGAAGCAAAGCATGAAAATTGGTAATTGTGATATTTTTTACCTATTTTTTCATGTCAACTTGTAGTAGTTAGCCAAATATTTTACTTTTATGATCACCTGTGTTGTTAACTGAAGCCTCCGAAACACAAATCGCTTGAATTGCCAATTCTAAAAATAACTCCAATTTCTGTGAAACTTGGCTGGGAGGTTCCTTTCATCAAGTAGTATTTGTACATGAAGTTAGACATTTAAATTATTTTAGGAACCCAATTAAAACTTAAAAAATATGTTTAAGGTTGGGAAATTTCCATTGCAAATGACCCTTGATGTTAAAAATTTTCAAAATTGCAATTACAAACATAGCAAAACATGGTATAAAATTTAACTTATATCTGTTGACTTACTTTGGAATGGGATTTCACATGTATTCCAGCTTTCATGTCATAATTTTCTGAGCTTATGTAAAATACATTTTTTCTTAGATTTTAACCAAAATGTTATGGAAATGTCAAATTTTTTATCAGAAATCAAAAGGTTTAAGCCTTGAAACACCATTTTACTGGAATTTAAGTTGCTTCTATGCATGATTACAGTAAACAGAAACATATTTAAGTGGTTTGAAATTTTGACCCTAAAAATCAAAAGTTACACCCTTTACCGTGAAAATGACCATATACTAACTCACCTTCTGGATCACCCTGCATGGCTTTATACTGCATGGGGGTGATGTGTGCGAAGCCTGGTGGGGGAACATCCCAGTATTTGTAGGGCTTACGTCGTCTTGCACCTGCACCACGTGCAGGAGGACCACGCTCGTTACGATCCCGAGGAGAACGGCTGTGGAAGTGAAAATATGCATACATTTTCAATTCAAAAATATTAAATTATCACAGCTAGTAACTTATTACTTAATAATTGCCACATACAAAACATATGATTAAGGGGGTACTACACCCCTGCCCAATTGTGTGCCTATTTTTGCATTTTTCTCAAAAATTATGGCGCATTGGGGACAAGTAAGATATGTATATTATAGGGGCAAGGACTACAACTACTGCACTGGAAATTTTATTTCAGCACAGCCAACAGTTGTGGAGTTACAGTCAAAAATGAGGGAAAACCAATATTTGATCAATAAATCAATAACTACTTGCTTTGTGTTGCTGTATTTTCAAAACAGTAGTTGTAGTCCTTGCCCTATAATATACATATCTTACTTGTCACCAATGTGCTATAATTTTGAGAAAATTGCAAAAATAGGCGCAAAATTGGACAGGGGTGTAGTACCCCCTTAAGAAGCAAGTTAATGGTAATTCTGGTAAGAAGAATAGACTTGACTTGAAAGTTCAAATACTGGTACTAATGTACTTTATTCCCTAGCCTACGAGTGTCATGGTTAAAAAAAATACCTGAAAGCCTGACCCAATAATTCAAGTGGCAATCATTCTTTATGCTAAGTTAATTACCTTCTTCTCCTCCTATCCCGACTATCTCTGTCCCGACTTCTGCTTCTGCTTTTACTGCGCCGCCTTCTTGAATCTCTGTCTCTGTCTCTACTTCGACTTCTGCTACGACTTCTTCTGTCCCGACTTCTGCTACGACTCCTACTCCTCCGCCTCCTATCCCTATCTGCAAGGGGTTAAATATTTCAAATAATTTAAAGAGAGTAAGTACAACAGTTTTTGTATCACAGGGTTAAGTCATGACGAGGTATTTTACACTTGTAAAAGAAAGATTAAAATAATAAGCGTTTAAACAGGATAGGATTGTATGCATGGGATGATGAGGTATTAAGGTTATACAAAGAAACGTATAAAAAACGTATAAAAGACGTATAAAGTTGTTCTCTAAAACAGAGTTTTCTCAGTAACGGGTAATCAAATATCGCAGCAAGTGAAATGTTGGTGCATTGGATGTAGCTTAACATTTTTCTTGTGTGTTTATACAAATTTTTAGAATAAATTTGAAAATCCTTCGTTTAAAGCCGTTTTACGCACCATGTTCACAAGATCAAAACGCGCTCCGTGCCGTTTTTTTTCAAATGTGCGCCCTGTACAGGGCGCACATTTGAAAACCACGCCGAGTGATTGTTTTCTTCTTTTTTGTATTGTACTACAAATCGATTAAAGAAATAATGTTGCCATGGGGAAGAACCAAATACAGTACTGATTAAATTTTAAAAGCCCGTTTACTTTTGGGGAACATTTACGAGAATCTTGCCTGAGAGTGAAATTATCGATATCTTGATTACGGGATGTTAATTTAGACATCTGAATACCTACATTATTTCTCAACATTCTGCCAATTGCTATCCCATTTGATTTTCACTCCAAATTGAAGCTAGTATTGCAAAAAACAAGGTTTTTCCTCCATCAGTTCGTTCAAAATTTCAGCGCCGACATGCATATTTATTCTAAGAGCCATTGTGCGGACGCGATTGTAATCAAGTCATTGCATCAAATTAAAGTTATATATCCGCTTCGAGAACAAGCAATTGCGTAAGCTGATGTATGGCCGAGTGGATAGAGCGTTGGACTGGGAATCTGTTAGGAACCATTTTTGTGGGTTCGAGTCCCCGTGTGGCTGAATTTCCTTTTTTTTTCTCTTTTCTCATTTTTACTTCCTTTCTTTCCTCTTTTCTTTCTCCTTTTCTTTTTTCATTTTTTTTTCATTTCCTTCTTTCTTTCTTCCTTTCTTTTTCTTTCTCTCTCTCTCTCTTTCTTTCTTTTTTCACTATTTCTTTATTCTTTCTTGCTCCTTTCTTTTTAGTTTTATTTGATTGATTCGCTGACTGCAGTGAATCGTGATTTGAGTGTTTTTCACTTTATATAATTCAGAAATTTGTAGGCCTGCTAAGTCTTGTTGAATATTCTTGGTCGCATGTCACAAATAGGTCACCCAAAAATGGAGCAGCCGTAACATGAAAACACTTTCTTCACACTTCAAGTTAGGTTTATTCTAAAAGTATAATACCTATTGTAGAAAGTTTGGTGTCATTTTGTAGATAATTATGTTCTTTTTCAAATACAAAAAACCCCAAGTCAATTGGACAAGTACTTTGAGATTTATACCTCAATATGTAAGATGTGTCAATGGAGCAGCCGGTTCGGGAGAGCCCCATAGGGTTATACACAAAATTGTGAAAATATGACAAACTTCAAACCTTTGTATCTTGAAAAGTACAACTAGCATGGACCTCAAATTGCACATATATCATCCTGGATTGTAGATCTATCTCATAGTACATCAACTGTAACAAAAGATGTAACCAATTAATTGCCTAATTAAATACTAATTAAGACAGTTTCCCCTATATGTTACTGTACAAAGTGTGCATACTATGCTCCGACATTTCTAAATGGACTATCTCTTGCCCGAATCACCCTGCTTAATCAAAAGAACACATATTTTTAAGGAAATTTGATGAGGAATTCAATTATGCTATGTGCCAGAAATGGAGGAAAAAGTTTTGATTGAAAAATGTCATAAAAATTGTGAAATTATTTTACAATTTTTGACCACCCTGTATGTTTAACACAAGGGATACTAAACTCTTTCTTCCTAATTTGTTTGAAGGACCCATACAATGTCTTCCTGAATCAATATTTATTTTGAACTACATAGCTTTCAGAAAAGGAAAAATATGGGGTTCACCATGACAAGAAAGATGCTAATTTTCTTGTTGTTCCACCCTGTATATTTCTCACCCACCCTGTATTATGATGTTATGCTTTGTTGATTTGGCATCCTTGTAATATAAGCTTTCCAGAAATATATACTTATAATGGTCTAAAATGTATTCATTAAAAGTTGTGTTGAATTGAATCAAAATTGGTGATATTTTTCTCATTTTACACCATGTTACACAAAAGATGACCAATTCATGACATGCGACCTCTTCCCAAATTCGATTTGCAAATAATTGTTTTTTGATATTGTTGTTGATGTTATTGTTGTACCCTATTATTACATTGTAATCAGGGGAATAGCAGCATTGATTTATTTCATCAAAGATATCAAGGCTATAAATTCAAAATCAACACATTTTCCAGGGCGTAGCTTGACGAAGTGCCCCCAATCAATTTTAAAATTTATAAAATCCTTATGAAAATTGCGAAAACGGCTTGTGCCCCCCGGCATCCGACCTGGCATGCCGTCCCTCATGACACCCCGACTCACGAGCTCGGGCACGAAGCTAAGCCAAGTTTCATGTCTTGACCGTGGATCGATATGCTATTGTAAGTAGGCCTACGTCCCAGTACGCTTGTTCATTGTCTGCATGGCTGTTTCTGTTATGAACTTACGCCCCTCTGAAATCAAGCGCATGAAAAACTCTCGGCTAACCTTAAGTGCACGAGGTGACTTTGAACGATAAGTTGCATATAGTTTATCTTGAGGTATACGGTATTCAGATCTTTTTTAAAAAACCGCTATCGCCGGTGACTAAGTTGATGATTTTGTGCTCTTTTCTATCCCAGCATGCATAGCACGAGTGGCCTTTTGCCAATCAGCAATGTATTTATCACTCATTGTGGCATTAATTATTATTTGGAGCTTTTTGGGTGGACAGAATAGTACAACACCAGACTCGCCAGTCGTTGTGAAACTTACACATAAATTTGTAACTTAGCGGCTAAAATTTAGATTTCAGTATATCTGACTACGTAATTTTGTATTTAAAACACATACGGCCAAATCAGTTAATTTTTCAGCTAATTTTTTTTTTCAGTCAATGAACATTGGCGCTCCACACAAACTAAAAAGTATGAATATTGTTGACACGAGAAACAGGGATTGAGTTTTAAGGCGTGAAAGTGCGATTCTGCACGCGCTGCACGCCTGAAAATACACCGAGGGTGCGATTTTTCGCACACCTAAAAAAAAAAAAAAAAAAAAAAAAAAAAAAAAAAATTAATTTTTTTAATTTTTTATTTAGAATGTCCCTGGAACTTAAAAATGTCCCTGGAAATATTTTTAATTTTTTTTTTTAAACTTTATAAATTATAATTATAAATTCATGTTCAAAATAGGCAAATTTATAATTGATGTTCACATTACAACCTATTTATGAAGTAAAGAAGCATACAAAACAAATGCATTTTAAAATCATTCATAGATTATTATGTGAACATAATTTACAAATTTGCCTATTTTAAACAAGAATTTATAATTTTTTAAAATCTTTTTGTAATTTTTTTTTAAATTAAAAAAAAATTCCAGGGACATTCTAAAGTTCCAGGGACATTCTAGGGACATTCTAAATCCAAAAAAAAAAACTAATTA
Organism: Amphiura filiformis; assembly: GCF_039555335.1. Classification (NCBI taxonomy): domain Eukaryota; kingdom Metazoa; phylum Echinodermata; class Ophiuroidea; order Amphilepidida; family Amphiuridae; genus Amphiura; species Amphiura filiformis. The sequence continues at coordinate 70,531,184 of NC_092631.1, forward strand.
AAAAAAAAAAATTACAAATGACACTAGCAATAAGTCAAAAGTCCAGGGACATCTATGCAGTATACACCATTCATTACCCCAGAGCTTTTACCATGGCCATTTAAAAAAAGTACATGTATGTTGTCACAATTGCTAAGTTTTAGCTGAAAATGAAATCATAGTCATACACCAGTTTTGAAAAAAGCACACCTTGGTTTATTTAGGTGTGCGTTTTTTGCAGCACACCTAAAAGCACACCTCGGGTTATCCAGGCGTGCGATTTACAGCACACCTGTCACATTGCAAAACTCAATGCCTGAGAAACAGTGTCCGAAATAAGGAAAATGTGGAGGTTATCCCGAGGATAACTAAAGCATAAATTCTGCTTGTCCTCAGAACATTTTGGTTGTCCCCAAAATGTGTCATACTTTTGGAGGTAAAATATAGTGGTTGTCCACATACAAACCTGCCCTATGCTTTGCATAGAGAAATCTCCCGCATGCGCACTAACCATACTCTTGCTTACCAAGGTCGATGTCATCGAACTTTTCCACCCCACGCATGCGCTCTCCCTGCACAGCTTATCAGAACTGCCGTTCTATTTTTAGCCCTCTGGTAAAACACAACCACCTTATGACCTTGTGCATCGAAACATGAGTAGCGCTAGCTATGCACTGTGTGCACACAGGCAGGGCTAGTATACAGTGTGTGCTGCATGCACACAGCAATTTCGTTCACTCGACGTTGATTTGCCTTTTACTTTTAGAACTGCTTTGATGCCGGATAATATTCGCGATAAAATATTTCATGCATAAAACACTGTTTTAATTTCTTGGATTATAGGTGTTGTATTATTAAGAATTAAACCATTTTCAAAATGCTAATTGCACAGTAGTGTTAAGATTTTAAAAATAGTTTCAAATAAGTCGAGTTGACAAATTAAGATCATGTTGTGAATATTAAAACATTAAATTTATCGTGTTACAATAGTGTGTCGTTTCTATTATTCTGTTTATAAAATGAAATATACGTCCATGATCTCATCAATAAATTAATGTGTTTGTACACAATCGTATATGTAGGCTTGGCCCTATTAAAATCTTCTAAAAAATATGACATCTTAATAATTAATAATCTAGTTTCATTTCACCATTTCTCTGAGTGTACAATATCATGACCTCCTTTCCCAAGACACGACCCGATATTCTCCGTTCTGAAGGCGTAGTTTGGTAAGTATTCAGAAATAGATTGAGTCACTTGCTTTCTATAAGCATCAACAAGTCTCAGGGTCAAATCATAAAGTTAATGCATGAATACCGGTCACTGAACTGTGCACGCTGCGATGGAACTGAAAATGTACATGGCCAGTAATTTAATTATGGTTTAGATTTATTTTTTCATTTTCTGAATGTTTTGTGGCGATGAACATTGCTTATTTCTTGACTTAACTTATGAAATGAATTAATGAATAGTAAACATGTTCCTATGTAAGCCTTTTTGTGAACAATCTTCTCCACGATCGTCCTGAATAAGTATTAAATTTAAACCTTTCAGTAAACGAAAATTAACAATGGGATGAAAATTGCAATGATGATGAATGGGACGGCCGGCGACCGGAAAAGACTTTTACCGCCTGAAAATATGCTAAGATGCAACATCCCAAGTAAACTTTTAATGTTGGTGGGTGGGAAACAATTTAACCATCATTTAATTTCACTGTTTCTTTACTTTCGACAAATGCAGAATTTCATCAAATCTTTGTGTAACTTTTTATGTTGTGTTTTAGGAACCTTGCGACCAATTAATCAACCTTGAATGAAAAATTAATTTAGAAGTTTAAAAGTACAAATTGTTCGCGCAAAAAAAAATGTAGGCCTATAAAAATGGCAGTAAATGCACATTTTATTATGACCCCATTAACCACCACGTTAATTAAATGTAGGCCTATACCAGTTCAGTTCTTGCTTTGTCACTTCGCAATAGCATCTCATTCAATACAGTCTTTCTAATTTGGCCTAAACTTCATAGTTTGGCTTACACACGTGGGTATAACGTCCATACTGAGTCCCCCCCCCTAGCTCCCATCATGTCAGGGGATCCTGATCCCACTATTCCCAGTTGGGATTTCTACATCTTGTCTTCTGGTGCAATGAAAAAGAAGAAAGCTTCGAGAAAGACGTTTGCAGCTAGTGTCAAAGAAGGAAATATTTACCCACCACCTGGACATTGCAGTTGCAAAATACCAGATGACCTATTCCAGGAACCAGAAACAAACAGGCCACGCCGTAGGCCTACTCGTGCGCGCCGCAGTACCCGCGGCCGCGCTGCAGCTGCAGAACCAGATCCCGATTCTGAAGATGATGAAGAAGAAGCTCCCATACAGAAGCATTCTATACTGACTCTTGGAGGGGCCATCCGTCATTCATCGGATAAACTTTGGCAAGATTGTAGCAGACCAGTGGTATCTTCATTTTCTGTTTATGAAACTGATTTGCGTGCTGATGAAGCTTCATACCAAACTTCCCTTACCGGTAAGAAACCATTTATCATAGGTTATAGTTATAAATAATGCTTATCTCTGTCAGTATGAAAAACGATTATTTCTTCCAGCTAAAAAAAATGATTTAACGTTTAAGCCTACGTTATTAAAAAAGCACGGAATCAACGTAACTTAGCTTGTTTTAACAAATAAATAATTTGTGGGCCGGCCCGCAAAAAAGATCAGCAGCAACATCCATGGCATCCCATTCAAATTATTATTATAACCCTGTCAAAATAAAATTGTTTTCTTCTTTACAATGTTACAATGTAGCTTTGTGTTTATCACAATCCTTAAAGAAAATAGAAATGGGTAACTTTTGTTCACTGTTACAAAATTAATGTGTTATAACGAGTTCATCCTGAATTACCATTTGTTTGTTTCTAAAGGTGCTGAGTTCCCAGGATTGGATCATCCTGGAATGGTTCAGGTATGGGAAGACAATAAACTGGTTGTTTGGGGAGGCGAAGTTGTATGGAGCAAAGGAGGGGGACTTCTGCAGAAGTCAAATAATCTGTTTGAGCTCAAATGTTCCAGACAACGAGGGAAGATATCGTTAGATGTGACCAAATTTGGGATACCAGGCCAAGTAGCAGAGAGTAAAAAGAACCGACAAAGCACACATCAGAAGGGAACTATACCACAAGGTAAAATACAGTTCTAGCTTACGACTGTCTTGTAACATTTATTTTAAATTTCAAATCATAATATTTGATGATGGATTTATTCAAAAATACACAGTGAAACAGTGTTAATAGAAATCGTGGACAGGTAGCTGTTTAGAAAATTAAATGTTTAAATTTTAATATTGAGATCCTAAACACATTTCATACGATTATGTGTTGAGATGTTTATCATGTTTATTATATTAAAATAGTTTTCGTTCTAAACACCAATCTGTCGCAGCTTTCTAAACACTGTTTTGCAGTGTAATTGATGTCCCATAACAATATCTGAAATGCAATAAGTTTACAATCAAAAGCATATTAAGTAGAACGATTACCAACTTAATTACATAAATAAATAATTTACATCAGATTGTTCAGATAAAGGGTTGGATATATTCAGAATTGATGTTACTAGTATTAATTATTGGAAACAATGATTCCAAAATACATTGCAACAAGATACATCAATAATATATTTATCACGCATTATAAGATAAAAATGGCTAACAACAAAGTCAAGAGCAACATCAATATTATATTTGTGAATATTTCCAATCATCTTTGTAAAACATGTATAAATATTTGGTAAAATCTGATCAGCTCAGATAGTGGTAACTACATATTGATCATCAAAGCAAGATCATATGTTCCGAATAAAATGATGTGTTTTAGTGACACAATGCTGCAGCCAACAAGTGTAATTGATAAGATTTACAAGATTTTAATCATTTTATTGTTTCCATCACCATCCATGCATTACACATATTCTAAAATAAAAGCACTGACATGTTTGGTTAATAGAATAAATTTACACACTGTGATAATCAAATTTAAATGCAGAATTGGTTTCCACCAAGTTATAATATATTTTTAAATTTAACTAAATTTTCTCTTTTTTTTTAAACTAAAGAAATGGTTAAAAAAGAAAAGAAAATTCAAAAATATATAACAACATGTTAATAAATTTTCATAAAAACTTGTCTCACAATTACAACATTATTGACTGTTTTCCATATTCTTGTTTTTCAGGAAGGAATGGTCATACATTTGTAAGAGTTGGGAGTACTTTAACAGCCCTCATGTTTGGTGGGGCAACTCTTGGGCCTGTCAGGATGCGAGGAGCTGCATTCCTTCCACCTAAGGAGGAATGCTTTGATTGTTCAATCTATAAGTTGGATTTAGAAACTTATCAATGGACAGACACGGGCCCCCTTAATGGAATTGAGCCCCGATGTTATCATGCATCAACATACACAACATGTATGAACTCAAAAGGATCTGTTATACTTGTAGGGGGGAAACATTTCACAATGGATACTGTTACAAGGCGTCCATTATCATCGATTGACATCATCCATGTTAACAACTTAACAAACAATACATTTTCGGCACAGACCATTCAATTTGACATGGCACCTAACAACCACTTTTATGTTTCAATGGTCGCCTGTACTTGTGTTGACAACCTGCTGTATGTTTATGGTGGCCGAAAGCAGACGGAAGCGACAGCGACAATGGCCACAGAAGTTTGTTCCAGCAATGTAATGTATATAGGTAATTTGAATGATAAGTCGGTAGATGTCAGCAAATCAGATGCCAAGTTAATGCCAAGCTTGGTAACTGCAGGTGCAACACTTCTGGAGTTGGAACCCGACTTGTTGTTGATAGCTGGGGGAACATCCCAACAGTACAGTGTATTCACCATGAAAATGGTTGAATGCATTGAATGTGACCTCAGCACCTGTCTTCTAAACGATCAAAACAGCGAAGACAGGGTCGCCTGGGTCCAATGCTCGGAACAGCGGTGCAAGAAGTGGTGCCATTTAATTTGCTGTGGATTAGAAGAGGAACCAGGTGATGATGAGCACTTCACATGTCCTGACTGCCTGAAGTGAATGAACAAAATATGTTATCAAGCTTGGCATTAATTTGGCATCTTATTTTCTGACATGTACAGACTTATCATTCAGATTACCTATGTGACCGTAAAGTCGGCCCCGGTCAATTTTGTTTTATTTTGTGTTTAGAAAATATATATTAATAAGCTTTAAAATGGGATATCATTTGACTTCAAATGATATCCAGAAGCGGGGTTATGGTTTGTTGAACTCTGCTCCTTCAACAAAATGGTACTTTTTTCGGTTCTACATGTGTCTCTTTTTCCACATTGCTGTAATAAATACAGAATACAAAATGCCGACTTTACGGATCATTCGTAGTGTATGCTCACATATAACCTTAACAAATATTTATAACCAAATACATTTAAACAAAAACAGAAGTGATTCTTCCTATTTAACAACTACCTGCATGGTAAACTGCGACACAAACATCAGGCACAAAGCTAAGTTAGCATATTCGCCCACAAAGTTCTTATTTGCCTTCATGAAATATTTTTTCTTTATCATTCTTTTAATAATAATAATAATAATAAAACAGCATTTATTCACGCTTTCTACTTCCTATTCCAGGAAAATACAGCACTTATTTTTTTAGGATTAACAAAATATTATCCAATTTTGCCAAATGAAACATCGCTAAATCCTTTAGTTAGTTCTAACTGCACTGGCAATGAAAGTTAATTTTTAATGTTTGGTCAATTTTTGGAAATGAGACCCCAAAAATATGGTGTTTTTCGTTGTTGTGATATCAAGCCCAAAGACTTGTATAAAGACTAATTTCAAGCTATACATTCTAATGATTGAAAAACACATGTTCTATTCTTTTTCATAAACAATTATCAAAAATAACATAATATATTGAAATTATGAGCTAACTCTTAGCCTATACTCACGATTTTGATTGCTTAGACTTGTGTCAAGTCTTAGAATTGAAATGAAAGAAAATTCACTCACTATCTAAGCCGATTAACTGTGGTGTTCTATTGAGATTTGAAGTCATAAATTTCAACTTGCTCTGTTGTCATAAAAACAATGAATTTGGCTGAATCTAATTAGGTGAAGTTGACTTGGGACATGTGTGGAAACATTACAAATATTCTGAAAAATCAGGTTAGAAAAAAAATGACCATATGCATTTTAATTTTTAAATGATCGTACATTATGACTTAAATGTTGAAATTTGTTCAAAGATATATTAGAAGTAATAACAAAACTACTTGGTTGTACTTTCTTTGCCTCTGGACATGTTGGCATCTTATGACCAGGTTTATGGCATACACTACAGTTATTCCGACTTCTCTGAATGGAGCCAATTCGTCCCAAAGTTGGGCTGCTGTATAGCCAATGCACCTTCAAGATGTCCATCAGTGACTTATCAGTACTGCCTCTATAGGCCACATACTCTCGGATTGTCCTAAAGATCTTGTTACCAGCCTCATTTCCTTCCCCGCTCATTCCTCCTATTGTTTGGGGCCCATTAGGATCCTCAATGAGCTCCTGACTATGCTCAATGACCTTGTGAAGATAATTGGGCCAGTTGGCATAGCCAAACTCATCCCTCAATATGCGACCCATAGCTACTGCTTCATCTTTCAAGGACCTAACTTCTTCAGGGTAATCCTTCATTGGGGTCAATGCCCTATACAACTTCCGCACCACTCGGAACTTCTTGAGCACTTCACGCAGTTGACGCCGCCTATACTCATTTGGAATTAAATCCAGGACAATGTCAACATTTTCTTCTTTAAACATCATTCTGGCGTAATTTCCAGGCATCATCATTGATGGATAGAGACCTAAATAACGTCTCATGTGCCGATCAAACCGTGCTGAAGCGTCTAGAAGCGTTGGTTTCACAGCTTCGGAAGCGTCCCAGGTTCGGAGACCAGCAATCTCTCTGACCAAAAGCTTGTAGAAGAAGCTGCCCAAGTTAATATCTGCATGCGTAGCATCAATGCCCTTCTCCCGTGCATCTGCTTTGATGAGAGGAACAGCATTAATGCCTTTCGAAATTGCCTTTAAATTCTTCTCAGACAGCTTATCAGGATTATCAATTAGATACCTCCCAACATCTTCTGCTTGCTTGTGTGTCCTGTTAATTTCAAATTCACCCAGTTTAGTCCTGGCCTCATCTTGTGAACTGACAGTGCAAAGTGTGCACATATAGTTTGAGCCACTTCCCATCAGTCCACTTTCTGCACGGTCCAGTTTTTCATCGATCATGGAGAAGTAGAACTGAAATTGGAACCGACGATATTGTCCATTTCCAATACACACCTTCATGAACGAATTGGCCAATCGCTGCCGTTCGCACTCTATTGGAGACATAATGAGCGAAATGGTTGCCACACTGTTTTCATCAGCGATAGACTCAAGAAGTGGTCTATTTACTTTCACACTATTTGGGTTGCGTGACCTGTAAACAGTTGCTGTCTTGTCCCTACTTTCCGCAACAATTTTGACGATGGCGAAGCTGTATCGGAAAGCATTGTCTGGCAGCAGGCTCTCAGACTTTTCTTTGTATTGTGAAACAGATCCCATTCCATCCGCACCGTCTTTCACTGTAACTCTGAAGATGACGTCTTTGTCGGTTGGATCTATCTTGGCTTTCCTTAACCCACTTTCAATCTCCTCGTTGAGTTCCTCTAACGTTTTAGCAAGAGCATCGGCGTAAGCCCATCGGACGCCTTTGCAGTTGGGTTTGGCCCGGTCATCTGTGGAACGGTAACTGTCCATGATGTCGATAGGCTGAATCGTTTCAATGCTCTCATCTCCAATTGGAATGTGCTGCACAAATGTCTTCACAGGGGTGTGGTGCAAGTCATCGGTGCCATCCACTGACTCCAGCTTGTAGCGTGCTGTGCCTGGCATGTAGGTTGTTTCATGGCTAGTCAGCTTGTTTGGATGTTGAAGCACATTGACACCACATTTGTCGAAAAAGTCGTACTGTTCCCTATACTTACCTTTGCTTTGCAAACTTCCAACCCTCAAAGCAAGGCACTCATCTACTGTCAGGGTTCCTTGTTTTTCTTCATCCCATAGCTTTCTGATTGTGGACCATCTAGCATCACCAATCTTCTTAAGGTGTAGGAAAAGTAGACAGAAAAACACATCACACTCCTCCTCGCCTTGCAAAAGGCAAAATTCTTCAATATTTGGAAGAACATCCTCGATGCGTTTTTTCAAATGATCTTCATCTGTTACTTCCCTCAAAAATTTGTATGGCGTGCGTGCCCATATTTTTTGTACTGGTTTATTGCTGTATTCACAAGTAGAAATATGGGCATCAATGCTGAAAAGCTTAACATGCTCAGTACACCCAGCACCTTCATACTTACATCTGACAACCATATTCTTATGGATGTCCCCCGTAATCCCTTCAACCTGCTTAGGCGATTCAATGGTCTCCTGACAACATGGACATAATAAATACTGCATTGCCAACCAGTCCTCACAGCACTCCTTACAAAAGATGTGTCTGCAGTTTGATGCTGATGATGGTTGTACTGGCCTTACAGGCACATTCCCACACACGACACATACAAATATTGTTGCAACTTGTTGCATAGCCTCTGTGAACTGCTTGACTGGAAGACTGTTAACATTGAAGTTAGGATGTCGTGGTTGCTCTCTGTGGTCAAACTCCAACTGCTTGACAGCATCAGGAACCCTGGGCTGCTTCGGCTTAAGAAAAGCGGTGTTCACTCTCAGCGGAGACAACTTTCGTTTCTTTGGCTTTCCTCGTTTCACAGCGCATACTTCACAATTTGAGTGGTGTGATGGGATCTCAACCAATTTGGGAAGTATCCCCTCAGAATCTTCCTCCTCTTCTGAACCAACAATAAATCTGTGAAACTTGCCGTTGCAGCTATTGCAGACTAGTGTTGGGTGAACAGCTGGGTCATCTTTGGCTAAATCAATCTTGTATACTACCTTTAATATAGTAGATATCTGTGTTGTGTCTGGAAACGGGCGTAGATGTAAGCTGGATGTTTTGTTGGCACATATTCTGCAGTGTTGCATTAATTGTTTCTTGTGCTTTTCCAACTCTGATGCCATGGCTGGTTGGTTGACTGGATATCCCGCTATTTATTTTGAATGAAATAAAGACTGATTGATTGAATGATTATCAGCAACAAACCAGTACAAAGGAGATGGGCACGATAATGTGTACAAATAATAAAGTTCAAATACTTAAGTTAAAACATTCAAAGTTTACCATGCAGGTAGTTGTGTGGTAGAAAGAATCACTTTTATGTTCTGGAAAAATACGCTTTATAAATCCAAAATTTATTATTCATACTTCATTATATAAATCCATCACAAATTCACAAGAACATGCATGGAATTATCATATTAAGGGAAGATAGCACACTGCAGTTCACTTGCAAGTCTGAAGAATGCATTCATGGTAAAATGCAGGATAACATAAAAAAAGTATGTGTGTGCGACTCATGTATGACTCATTCTTGGGGATACAAATTTACAAGTGCCAAAATACAGTAAAAGATAAGTAGAAGTATGATATACAAAACAACAGATACAACATAAAAACATCAAAATATGAAGCCATCAATTGCTATCATAAAATTTTAAATAACATGTTTTAGTTAAAAACAGAACAAAAAAATGCAAAACCAGAGGTATCGCAGCATAAAAATGGTTGCTGCAAAAAAACACTGTCTGTGTCAACCGACAATTTCATTCACAAGCATTGCAATGTAACAATTCATTGTTACTATTTACATGTATGTTAAAAGCAATAAATGCAGCATCCAAAAATTTACTTCATACACTCGTGCTGGTATATTGACAAAATAATTTGTCAGTGTTTGTGAAACCTACAGGCTCCAAAAATTTACTTCATACACTTGTGCTGGTATATATTGACAAAATAATCTGTCAGTGTTCGTCAAACTAGGGTTCCAAAATTTACTTCATACACTTGTGCTGGTATTATACATTGATAAAATAATCTGTCTGTGTTCGTGACTCAAGAATATATCGCAGCATAAAAATGCTTGCTGCAAAAAACCACTGGCTGTGTCAACTGACAATTTCATTCAATTTTATGTATTTTGTACAACGTAATCATACTTATGGTTTTTATCATGCATTACTATGTTGTATTATTATATTATGTGTCCATTGTGTCAAGAAACATTTAAATTGTATTTCTGCCTTCACTTTATAATAAGAGAATTACAAATGTTATCATTATATTATTATGTTGTTATATTATTATGATAGGTGGAATAAAATGAATGAATTCATAAGCATTGCAACATAACAATTCATATATTTACTATTTATGTTAAAAGCAATAAATGTAGCATCCAAAAACTTACTTCATACACTCGTGCTAGTATTATACATTGACAAATTAATCTGTCAGTGTCCGTGTCAAGAAATATATATCGCAGCATAAAAGTGGTTGCTGCATAAACCACTGGCTGTGTCAACCGCAAATTTCATTCACACACAAGCATTGCAACATAACAATTCATAGTTACTATTTATGTTAAAAGCAATAAATGGAGCATCCAAAAAAAATTACTTCATACACTCTTGCTGGTATTATACACATGGCATAATTTAGTTGGTATCGCGATTATTCATTGACAAAATAATCTGTCAGTGTTTGTCAAACTACGGCGCCAAACATTAACTTCATACACTTGTGCTGGTATTATACATTGACAAAATAATCTGTCAGTGTTTGTGTCGAGAAATATATAAATGTTAAACAGAAGAAAGAGCTGACTTGGTATCATCCATCTGAAGAGCCTTCTTGACCGTTTCTACTGCAGGGATGAAAACAAGCACTGACATAATTTCCTGAAACTGCTTTAACATTTCTGTTCCTGAAAATGTGTATTTCCATATACTTTGTACTGGGAAGATCCAAGCAAAATTATCCAAAATCAGGAAATTTCCTGCTACTGTCAGGCGATTGTGGATGCAATTTGAGACAAACAGCTTATCCTTGTTCAGCTTATTCTATGTTGTACTAGCCTGTGTGGTGATATTGAACCAGTTTAAGTAGACAGTAGAGTACTAGTTGACCTGTAAAAATAGTAAATAAAAATTTGAAGCACATGTAATTATTTATCTTCACTTCTTTTTATTTAAACAAGTATTTTGTGATTCTAGCATCCTCATTTTTATTTTTATGACATTTTTCTGTTGATAAAAAAAAACCTTATTCCCAAAATTTCAGTTGATTCCGATTATAGGTTTGCAAGTTATGCATATAATGTGTATTACACTGCTCCATAGACAGTGTGTTGTAATCTCGTTCTGGTGTACCAGAACATAAATTCAAATTTCACAATATTTTTGCTAAACATATTAATCTGCAAGAAATTTTTTGTGCACACACATTATGATAGCCAGATCACAACTTTTTTGAGAAGAGATGATGCAATGCTCATGCTGTGGATCATGAAATGGCCTTTTAAAACCTAATAATTATATAAAAAAATCAAATCAAACATCTATTTTAAAAATCTTTTAAACATTGTCATCATTTTTGCATACATACCTTGGCAAATGTTAAATTGCTGTTGAAGAGGGCAAGTCAGCTAGGCATGAAGGCAGGCAAGGTAAATCTTTCATCTGTAAAAAAGGCAGCAGAATGCACATGTCAACAAAACTATTCATAGAAAAAAATGAAAAGGCCACAAAAAAAACCACCGAAACCTGCTAGTTGGGTACGGGCGGACATACAGCTCAGTCAGTCGGTTGGGAGGTTTGTTGTTTATTTTGTTTTTAGGTAAAATTAAGTTGAAATATCACCCAAATTTGAAGATTTTTTTGCAAAAATATTTTCTACAATTCTTCAGCCAAAGTAACAAAAACTGGTGCTCCAAAATTGCTAATTTCACCAATATTTGAGCAAAACTAAACAATTTTCCCAAAATGCAAAATCTAAGTTGGTCAGGTAACATCGGCTTCAGAATTCAGGTTTTTTTTTGTTCCACAACTGCCCAGATTTGTACATGCATCTTTAACATTTTATAAACATGATAAAAATGAGATTTAGTTGAAGGAAAGCACACATTTTTAAAGCGTTTCAAGGTGTTTTTCATACATGAATCACCCCCCCCCCCCCAGTTCAACATGCTAGATGCCCCCTTCCCCATGTAAGACATGCAACTGTCACATCACATTGATCTGATAATAAAATTCCGGGCCGGTATGACAAATAATTGATGCACCCCCGGTTAATGGTTCATGCACATGCATTGCCCCCCGACCGGACATCAAAGTCCCATGAGGGCCGCGATCCTGCATACACCCCCTGGCCGTGCAGCCATGCCAAAAAATCTTGGCCCTTTTGACGATGTCGATGGCATGGCATTTATGTATGTAGGCCTACCGTGTCGACATCAATGCATGCCCCCCCTTTTATTTGATTTATTTCGATACCAAAAATCTTTGCCCTTGCTTGGTGCATGCCATGACCCCCCCTTTTTTTTTTTGACCAGCCAAGGCCAAGTATATTGCTACCACCCACCCACCCCCACCCCCCAAAAGGCAGGCTGGGGGGTATGGGCTGTGATTGATTTGCCATTGCACATCCAGCACCCCTATAGACAAACAGCTTAAATAGGGCCTAACATAATCATAACTAATATGATAAATAACAATAATATTAATTAAAAAAATACACGCACATAATTTAATTTAATTTATAACAAGGTCGAGGTCTGACATGGGGAATTTCCATTTTCACGAGGAAAGTCCACCAAATTAATATTTTAAAACAGTTATATTAACACACTGTTTGAAAAATGCCATTTTAAGCTTCTGCGCATTATTGGTCACGTGGTAATCCACGCTAAAACCGGCCGATTTTGCAAAATTCTTGAAAAAATGGTCATGCATATTGCCAACGAACAAAAAATTGGCAGACCGAACAGGCCACCGCAGTATACGAAACTGCAGTGTAAACATTGATAAACACGATCGCAATTCGTTTGATTTCATAACTAATTCGATAAAAAAATATAAATCAGAATCAATCATGTAACTCTTAAGTCGCTAAAAATCATTATTTTCGTACTCGAAAATACGTAAGATCAGTAAAATCGCCATAACTTACCGAAAACTTCATCGATTTCGAAGCTGTTTTTAACCATCGAGAGCTGCCATCTTGAACGACTCATCTAAATCTACTGCGCATGTGCTGTGACCGTAGTATGATCACATTCATTCATAAAACTGGTAGATGTTTCCGAAGCTCGTCGAAAATTTCCGATGCTGTGCGATCGACAAGGATGGATGATGTCATGTCAACGTCATAATGAGCGGCGCTGTTCATTCATTTGCATGAATGAAATTCGGTTGTGTAGTTTGTATGTGTTGTCCAGGGGATACATAGCTCAATATGGTTGTCCTCAGTGATTTTTGGACAAGAGGACAAGAGGATAAGTGCTTATTTCGAACACTGACGAGAAACATTGTTGCAAGCAACGTCATTGACAATTGTTGAAAACAGGTATACCGGTAAGTACTTCAGTTTGCAGGAAATTAATTAGGCTCTTTTTACATTAGCATTACAAATCAAATGAAAATTAACATTTTAAATCTATTTACGGAGCACACATCTAGTGTATCAAACAAGAAACTTAAAATAGGAACATGAAAAATGTTATTCTGCTTTCCCATTTCAGCTGTTCCTTGTATAAATCCCACCCCTACCTATAGTAAAATTCCTGAAAAATTTTTAGGTCAAAAATTGGTGGGGCTATTTACTCGGCTCCAGTACGATACTATAATAACTACATACATGTAATATGTATGGGTTTCACAGTAATAATAAAGCAGTGTATCAATCAACAAATTACTGAAACTATAAAAAGCTTAAAACAAATTTCAAAGAGAACAAAGGACTGAACATCTTCAGTTCTTGTCGGCTGTTGAATTCGGCAACCTTTACGATACATCAAAAATGTTTGGCCTAATTTTCTATCTTCTGAAACCATATCTATTCATAATTACCTGAATCTCTATCTTTTCTTTCGTCTTCTTCACCCTGCATTATTTATGTTGTATTTGCTGTGACCTACGGTTACAAATTTACAAATTTCAGTGCTTTTGCGTTCACGCCGTGCTTTGCAAGCTCGGCTTCAGAAAATGGCGTCAGTTTTAATGTAGGTTGCCAGCCGCTGTTATTATTCGCAAAAAAAAAAATCACAATTTCTAAATTTGAAAATCCCTTAAATAAAACTTGAAAGACTTATTTTGTTTTGTTATAATAAACACTAAAAGGCATTCTGACAGGTTGATAGCAACAAAAGCAAAACTTCCTAGCTTTTTTTTTTCATGATCAAACAGGATCAAATGAACAAAAAACGGTTATTTTTAATATCTTTCATATTTTAGTCGATAATCTTTCCTAAAGCATAACGCAGTTTGGAGCATTGGAAATAGTATGGATCTTGATGAGAAATCGATTTATTGATAAACACGGAGTTTGCTCAGAGCAAATGCAGCGAGAGCAGCCGGAGCAAAAAAACATCTCGCATCTCATTTCGCATCTTGCTATCCGCTATCATAGGGATGGAATCCTAACAGATGTTGCAGTGAAACAATTCGTATCTGTCGTTGTCTCTGATATTCCTTTAAAAAATGGACATTCGTTCCGTATTTGGCAGTCGCTCAACCGAAGGTTATGCGGGTGGTGCTGTGCAAGGTGAGTTTTTACGGTGAAAATAATAAGCTTATCTCAATTCTCATGATTTTTACTCATCTCAGTTATCTTGTGATTCTTCTTCTTTCATGTCAATTTAAAAGTCAGTAGGACAAGGGCTTATGCAGCCAGCCGTGTAGGAAGTATTTTATACACCTGAATTTGTATACACACACCTAGTTTTTGCCATGTAGTTCGCAAGCATGCAAGGCAGGCAAACTTAAAAAAACGGGCAAACAGACACATCATTTATCGGTATGACATTTTCGTTATTGGTGATGCCCTATCTAAGTTTGCACTGAAGTGCCATCTCAGATTGGGTGCACCGACTTGGTTCATGTGCTAACCCAGCTTAGCAAAATACGTTTTTATAACGTTAAAAAACCGTTTCACTTTGGTTTTGAAAACGTTTCAATATATTACGTTTTAAAAACGAAAAAGTGTGGAGTTTTGAATACGCTTTATTAACGTTTTCATGTAACGTTTTCAAAACGCCATTATATACGTTAAAAAAAACATATCAGTTTGGTTATGAATGCATTTCAATATTACGTTTTAAAACGTAAAATGTGGCGTTTTGCAAGCGTTTTAGTACCGTTTTTAAAACGCCATTATAACGTTAAAAAAATGGGAGGGTTTGTGTTACCTTTGGGCCTTTGGGGAACAACAATGTAACGAACATGGAAGTTTGTTTAAATACAGTTTTGTTAAGTATCGAAAAACAGTTTAACAATAATTCTTTACCGTGCGTCTGCAGCAAACGATGCGACGTTATGGTTACATCCGTACATGATCCGTATAATGTTTTGTGATTGGAGTCCAGGCGCAAACTCTGTAGTAAAACATGAAGCCGTGTGTGGTTATACATCAGCCATGGCCGATAAATTTACACCATATAATAGCTAACGTATGACCCCAACAGCTCCATGTTCCTATAGGCCATTGTTAAGTTTCTTCTTTAATACTGGCTGCAGGCTGCAGGCTGCAACATCAAACATGTACATGTCTACCCCGGGTGTCTACCTGTTTGGATTATGATAAAAGTCTAAAATATACTTTAACTTACCCGAAAATGTCACTCTTTTGGAAAATATTACAGCATCCGATTGCAACAGTTATAAGTCAGCTCTGACTCTAAGTCATGAGAGTGTAATGCAGGCAGAAACAAAACAAAAAACCTGCAACGATATATATTCCAAAAGAACATTTGGTCGCCGAACTTGGTCAAAGATGTGTATAGGCCTATATACAGACTCCACAATAATCCAGCAGCAGAGCGACGAGTTGATTTGAAATATAAATACCGTAAACGTTCGCCTAATGGCGCTATGGGCTCCCTTGACATAAGTGGAATTTTAGGCACAACCTAAATGGCCTCCTGCAAAAAATCCCCACCAGTAAATAAGGGCACGGAACCTTAATTCTTGTTCGGGATTTCAGAGGAGAGAGCTCTCTATTTGCAATGAAATTTACCCCAAGGCAAAGGAGCCCATGTGCGCCATTATGCGAACGTTTACAGTATACATGTAATAATATAACTGCCAGACTAGACTGTCCAGTGCATGTACATGTTTGTAAACCGTTCTACCGGTTGCTATACTTGAGTTCAAAACCGGAGTTCAAATACCACTTTCAAATCGCAGACCCTTTCAGGGTCAAGTTCGTATATAGGGGAGATTGGGGTTAGTTGGAACGTGGGGTAAGTTGAAACATTGTATTTTTTTCTGACACAAAAAATTAATTTGGTAAAATATTGGCACCTAGTAATAGGTATTAGTAAGGGTCATCCACCAAATTAGCAACAGCACTGATGCCCCACCAGTGTTGGCTTGGGAAAGGAATATCTGTTTTTTGACTTACTGACTAATTTTTATACCCCTCGGAAAAGATGCGTTATCTCCATGTTGTTTGAAGATTCAGGGGATTATTTTTTGAGTATCATAAGCACTAGTAGTAAGTCCCAGAATAATGTTAAATAACAGTTTTATTGTATTTCTTCTTTTGTGTAATGAACTTTGAAATGTAAAAATAGGCATCGGGGTTAGTTGAAACTTTTGAGGTGGGGTTAGTTGACACGTGAAAATCACATAGAAAAATATGGTTAAAAATTTGACTTTTTAAAAATTTGTAACATGTTTACCATTTCTTCAATATTGCTTTAATATGGTTAAAAAGCAATAATACAAGCAAAAAGTGGACACAGAAAGTACATTTTATAATATTTTAGGCTTCTCATATTTTGGTCCATGGTGACACTCGTCACCTTGTGTCCAAAGTATTGACCCGCACTCCCACATATTTATTTATTCATTTTTTCACACTGATTGTATGTTAAAGGGTGCCTTCAAGGGAAGTATAACCCTAACAACACAATAATAATTATTTTGAAATTTTTACAAGCCGTGTTTCAACTAACCCCACCCTATGTTTCAATTTACCCCAGGGGTGGGGTTAGTTGAAACGCTTTTTTTCAAATTGGATTAAATATGAATAATCATAAGCAGGTCCAATAAAGTTTAAGGCTGTATTTGTAGCATGTATGTATATGTTTATACTGATATGGTTAGTGTTTCTTGAAAGTAATCGGTTTTGCGTTAAAAAGCGATTTTGTGAAAATGTTTCAACTAACCCCAATCTCCCCTAGTCTCATTCCCAGTAGGCCTACCTACGCAAATTGCCTGCATACGTGTTAAATCACTTTGCAGCCAAAGCAGAGCTACGAGGTTGCAAAGTCATTTGAAACGCTTGCAAAAACAATAAATTTACGATCTTTCATAATTACAAACTGCAAGACAACGGTTTAGAAGTTCATTGATCTCTATTTTTGCAGGTCAGTACAATGAATGTAGAAGGCCCATGTTTTCCTATCAGAAAAGTCTGTTCAAGATACATTTCATCGAAATATTTGCACAACATTAAAATAGATACTTTTTGAGGAATAAATTTCAATTCTATATTTTGACAACTGACTTAAATGATGATGTTGATCAGACTGATGTTGATGATGATGGTGTTGATGAATATAATTATGATGATGATGGTGGTGATGATAATGATGATGATGATGATGATGAATACGATTAAAATACGATTAATTTAATAATGACATTATGACAAAATAAAATAATGCCTAAGTTACGAAAATATTTGGTTGTAATAAAACGTTATATGAACGGTTGTTTTGTGAGCATTTTGCACACGTTATTATTTCGTTATTAATACGTTTTGGTGCAAGCAATCAGCAATCAAGAAACCAACTGTTCTGCGATAGCGTTTTAAAACGCTTTTTAAAGCGTTTTACAAAAACGAAACCAAACTAAAACCAATTTGAAACGTTTTGAAAACGTTTTGTGTTTGCTGGGAATTAATTTTTATTTATTCTGGATAAGTATGGCACTTGAAACTTGATTCTGAGTTTAGCGTCCACCGCCCACGTTATGAACTTTGTGCCGCGTTTGAGATGTAAAATCTGAAAATAATTCATTATTTTGCAAATTACTACTAAACCAGAAAGAAAATTTGTTCTGCAAAATTTTTAAACCCCTTTTTTGTATTTGAACCCTTCAAAAACTATAGAAAGCCTTGAGAACTATTAGATGAATCCATCTAAATATTTTAGCATTAAAAATATACAGGTTTTTGACCCTTGCTCTATCCAATTATTATTACCTTTGGGATACCAGGGTAGACTAGAAGAAAAATCAACTTAGCCAAAATGTTTTTACTAGATGGACATTGTTGATGTTGTAAATAGTTTAACTAGGAAAGACCTAGTCCTAGTTTTGACAAATTGGTGCCAAGAATGTATTTCATAATGTTCTGCATGATTGTTATTTTTGTATAAAATGAGTCAATCCCCCCCATTTCCCCTCAAATGTATAATGGAGAGGTTAGTACAAATTGGAGTGATCAGTGAAGAAGACTGGCATGGTATACTTCGGAATACATTTAGTTTGTTTTAAAACTTGAAAAATAAAAAGCAAGATAATTATACTTTTATAAATGATGTGTGTTTGTGACATTATATTGCGACTGGCGATACACAATTGAATACCTGAGTGGAAGAAGGGCCCAACTCCATCAAAACTGTTTTTGAGATATTAAGAAAAAACTTCATATTTTGAAAAGTTTTATAGACAGAATGTTTTCATCTTCAGGGAACCTTCAATACATGATCCTACAATATTACATACATTGAAATTATATGTGATGTTTCCATGGCAACGGTACAGGTCTTAATACGAGCTGGAGTTGGGCCCTTCTTCCACTAATATACTGTAAGTACCAGTTCCTTAAGCAGATGTGTTATAAATAACTACAGAAATCCATTAATTGCACAAGTAGAAGCATGTAATATGCTAGCAAGACAGTTTATTGTCGTGAAAAGCAGATTTCATGGATGAACAAAATTTCTCTTTAACCCAATATTTGTGGAAGAAGGGCCCAACTCCATGGAGTTGTGCCTTTCTTCCATGAAAACCATGATTAAGTGTACATGGAAGACTATTTAGAGAGTGGATTTTGGCTCATCTTTCACACACAAGGAAGAACAGTCTGCTGGCCATAAAATGATGGGTCTAACTCTTTTTTGTGAAAAATTGGAGTTGGGCCCTTCTTCCACTCAGGTATTCAATTAGAATGAACAAAAGCGCATAAGCATTGGTAAAAGGCCGCTGATAATGAAACATTGAAAATAATGAATAATGAAATAGTTGCCTCATTATGAGCTGAAAAAAATGGGACGCTAAACTCAACATCAAGTTTCAATAGCCTAATGGAGCATTTATTACAATTTCAAGCATTTTACACAGGCTGAAAAAATGTTTTTCCCCTGCAAGCAATCCAGAATTTCCCTCCAGTTTTACCAAATTTCCCACCAGTATGACATATTTTCCTTATGTATTTCTTTATTTTTTTGATCAAAAACCAAAAATTTCCCGGTAATGAACTTCCCGTATTGCCCACTTTTTCCTGCCATGGGAGTTTAGGTAAGAAGTACAAGAAGCTGTGTAATTAATATTAAAGGCTTATTGTACGATTTCCTTCAAATTTTAAATTTGTCATTATATACTCAAAATGCTGAAATAAAATTCTAGTAATAATGATCGGGAATGGTTTCTGTCCATTTTGAACTGAAATAACGAGGTAACGTGAAAGAAACACTGCTTGATATTTTGGCCGTTTAACATGCAGTTCTATGGGCGGACATAAAGTCATAATTTCTTGAATTATGACTTTATGTCGAACTTTGCTCTGTTTACCTACAAACACAACACATTTGGCTGATTCCATTTAGGTGCAAGTTGTGACATGTGTTTACATTACAAATATGCAAAAAAATCAGGTTTGAAAAAAATTAACCAAATTCATATTATAAGATCGTACATTATGACTTTAATTATATTATGACAAACATGCAACTATTTATGCTACAGGAGCCTTGTATTTTTAAGTACAAACTCTAATTGAAATCATGCAATTGAGTTGCACTAGCTTTTCGTATACACTTCTTCCCATACCGTTGTGCAGTGCTACTACGGTATGGGTTCCCTGTTAGTTTTTGCCCATCATGCACATGTGACATGATGGGCATGGCTTATACATACCGGTACTTTACAGTAAAATTAACAGACCAGTCAGCCTTACCAGCGTTCCTTGCAAAATAATGGTGTCGCTACGAGATGCCATTCTCGGTGTCACAGTAATTAATGCACCAGTCAGTGACGGCAAATATTTGTAAAGTCTGACACATTTTAAGATTCAAGCCTGGTTTACTCCCGGTTTACTATACTTTCATGTAGTTTAAATGTCATTTAACTGCCCAATTGGGTGGCTTAAAGCCATGTGTAACATGGGTGATGGAATACAGTTTAAAATCCCCGCCAAGGCCACACACATCATTTCACATTTCAGGTGGAATAGACCCAAAGAAGACGGCTGCCATTTAGATGTAGGAATGCGTTAAATTAGATTCG
Organism: Amphiura filiformis; assembly: GCF_039555335.1. Taxonomy (NCBI): domain Eukaryota; kingdom Metazoa; phylum Echinodermata; class Ophiuroidea; order Amphilepidida; family Amphiuridae; genus Amphiura; species Amphiura filiformis. The sequence goes on from NC_092631.1 coordinate 70,551,943, forward strand.
TCTAGATACAGGCCTTGTCTTTTGAGGCGAGTGAGAGCAATCACTCGCCATCACTCGCATGGCAGGAAAAAATGGGCAATACGAGAAGCTCATTGCCGGGAAATATTTGGTTTTGGACCAAAAAAATAAAGAAATACATAAGGGAAGTATGTCATACTGGAGGGAAATTTGGTAAAACTGGAAGGAAATTCTGGATTGCTTGCAGGGCCTAAAATGAAGCTGAGGAGAGCTTTTTATCACTCGCCTACATTTGGTGTAATAATAATACAAGTGCTACATGTAGATACCCTACATGTATGGGAAGGCGATCATCAACAGCTATTTACTTCGCATTTAATCCTATTTACCCAACATAGAATACCGGTATTATAAAGATTTGAGATGTCATCCTACTTTTGAATCAAGCTCTGTCTGCCAACATATTGGCACCAGGGATAAGGAAAGTTGAGATAGGACTCCTAGTCAATGTAAGCCGCCATTACCCTGCCATTGCGTATCCTGGAATACTACCACGATTTCTACCGGCTGTATCACGTCTGTGCTCCGCGTTAAGTGATGAAAATTACCCGTAAAATCGCGTCTTGCTGCATCCACTGTTCAAGCCTGCTACAGTGCATTTTTTTAATGTTGAACAGCTGATTTTAATAAGTACTTAACTTTAGTAATATTTTTAGCGCATCCATGAACTTAATTTACATCAAATCGACCACCAATCCCGCTATCCAGGCCAATATTTATACAAGAAAAATACTGTTTCAATCACAAAAATTAATCTTAATTTTGCGCCTTCACGTAAGACTTGGCGATAGTCTATTCAGATGTTGTTGTCAAGCTCGAGGTAGTTGACCTCCGATGATTGACAGTCGAGAATGTGTACTGTACTATTACGCGTAGTCATGGTGCTGGGCGCGTTAGGGGATGCTGGAGACCGTCGAGTCGACAGTCGCCAGCACCCCTTTTCCGAAGATGGCGGCCTCCATGCATGTATCAGGGGTGCTGGCGTGGAACCAAAACAACAGTGGGAATCGCTTTTTAAATCAAGCTGGGATGGAAAAGAACATGGGGGTATCAGCAAAATTTACTGTCAAGGGCCTGTGGACACCCTCTTACAAGGTCACAGGATCATTTTGATAAGGCCCTTCGCACTTGATTATTAGTTTCCTGTTTACCGCCCGCGTCCAAAATTGAAAATCTCAAAATAATCAATTATTTTATTTTTATTTCTAATTTTCTCCTTTAAAATAACTTTCAACTACTTCTACTTGCCATTTTCTGACTTTAATAATTATTAACAATAATGATGAATGAACAAAGAGTACAACTCCACCTTCACTTATTTATAAAATCAAATATTGTTGTGAAATAATTAAATGCCAGCTAGCTCTAGTCAAAATGAGTCAATAGTTGCTTGTACATGTAATAGTTCAAACTAAATAAAGAAAATAAAAGATAATAATAATTAACAATTAAAAGTCACCTCGTCCCTTTTTCAAAATCTTAAACAGGAAACTAATAATCAAGTGCAAAGGGCCTAACGTTATTTAAATGACAATTGGACACATGCTAATTAGAGAGTGCGCTCTCCGGGTATTGTTCTGATGGTGTTGTGTCAGACTCGGGAATTATTATTTTTCAACATGAATGCAGGTGACTCCACCATGGGACTCCTAGCTGTCATGTCATGACTCACTGATCTTGCTTTTCAGCACTAGACTAGAGCTCTGTCAAGTGTCTGAATAACTCACTGACTTGATTGTTGTGGGCCTGAACTGTTTTGCTTCTAAATGTTGATGGCAAACTGGACAAAAGAAGCACATGGAAACACTTTGTAGCTTTTTAATCCCCTATTCATGTGGTGGGAATCATTCTATAGTGGTCCATTCTTCTGATAGGTCTACTTGATTGTTTAGATAACTGGAACAGCTTTGGCAAGTCTTTTGTCTAAAGAGCTCTGTTTGTAAACAAACTAGGAGGACAAAATTGTACTCCATGCTCAATATTTAAGAAAGAGACAGGGTTTACACATTTTAACATGCATCCTCAAGACAGCCCTGTTATCTTCAGAAGATAGCATCATTGAAGACATTCCTGCTATCTTCAGTAGATAGCATCATTGAAGACATTCCTGCTATCTTCAGTAGATAGCATCATTGAAGACATTCCTGCTATCTTCAGTAGATAGCATAATAATAATAAAATACATAAAGCACTATCAACACAGTTTCAAAGCAGTAATGGCATTATGTGCAGCTGGGATACCATGCTATATACAAGATGATCTCCAGGGGACCCTTAACCGATCCTTGGGGACTCCCCAAGGGAGAGAAAAAGTGTCAGAGAGAACTTACAACTTGAACGCGGTCTTGTAAGTATGACATGAACCAGTTCAGCACTGTTCCTTCTAATCCGCACCTGCTCGAAGAAGATAGATTGGTTGATGGTATCAAATGCCACTGAGTAGTCTAGCAGCACCAACACCACTTCATTGCCAGCATCAAGAGCTAGTAGCATCTCATTCATCACGCAAAACAGCGTGGTCTCTGTGAAAAGGTCATTTCCCCCGACATTTTCTTGCGGGTAGGTTTTCAGCTGGGATCCAACACTCTCCAGAACTTTGAAAGAGAGCATTAAATTTGCCACTGGTCTGTACTTATTGCGGTCATTTATGCGAAGGTTCTGTTTCTTGATGCACGGTTTTACTTGAGCCGTTTTGTAAATTGATAACACAACCTCAGATTTCAAAGAATCTTTTATGATCTGTTTGATGTATGGCAACAGTAGCATACATCCACAAGACAGGACTGCTATCTGCCCCTCTCTAATTTTAGCAGAGCCGCACCTGACTTTATGTATTTTTGCAGAGAGGCACCTGACTTTGTGTGGGCGGCAAGCCGCCACAGCGGTGGCTCTGCGCCCCCTCTTATTGAAAATTCCTGGATCCGCCCCTGATAGTACTGCATCCACAATGCAGCCCTGCAATCTTACCCTAGTAATACAAGTACTCTGACACTTAAAAAAAAATGAAATTGTGGTGTATTGTTCAGGGGCTAATCAGTGGCGGCACCAGGATTTTTTTCGGTGGGGGGCATTGGTGGGGGAAAAGTAAATTTCAGGGGGGCAAAATCGACAAATTTTGCTCAAAATTGCTGCAAAAAGTGGACATTTACGTAATTTTGGGGTTTGCCTCAAAAGTGGGGGGGGCAAACTGGGGGAAAGAAAAATATTTGGAGGAAAATACCCCTTGCCCCCCCTCTCCCTGTAACGCCGCCACTGGGGCTAATATTTTAGTAGTGTTACTGTCTTTGTGAAAAGCAATGGGCTATTCCAGTTGAAAATCATACCGCCTATGGAAGACATGGCCTTAAGCTTCCACACAAGGGGTGTAGATTTCAAATGGAATAACCCTTTCAAGGAATCCCATTTGAAATTCACACTCCCTGTGTGGGAGATTAAGTGCATGTCTTCCATAGGGGGTGTATGGATTTAACCTGGAATAGCCCAGTACATCAAAAGTGTGCAGGATATATACATGTAGGTGACTGGAAACCAGGACACATCTTTCATTAGCTTGTTAGCCTTGTGAAAACATGCCCCTTCTACTTCAACTCCTTTAAATAATGAAGATAAATATGTTGTATTTAAATAGGGTAGAATTCATGATCAGAACTCAGGGCTTAGGTGTAATGTAATATAGGAGTTTCACTTGTTATAACGGGGGTGTGTGCATGACCTTTTAATCAGCTTGAGTGCATTCACAGAAGTCACATAATAACACTCAGGTATGCAGTGTTTGACCTGAAGTAGTAGTCCCAACAATTATGAACTTCATTATTTAGGATTGTAGGATTTGAAGCAAAAGCCAGACTGTTGTTTTAAAGTATATACATTTCTTTCTACTCACTGTTAAAAAAGTGAGTAGAAAGAAATGTATATTATACTTTAAAAATGGGGGGAAGGAAATTATTTAAAAAATATAAACAAAATATTGTCCCAATGTATTTTTTTGAGATGTCAGGCCCATTTTACCTGGAATTTACATATTGAATGTGATTATGTTATTGTGCCAGTCCATGTTAACATTGTTTTGCAGAAAGATATACAAGCAAGATAAAACTCCGCATATCTTCATTATCTTCTTTACAATGTTTGCCCAGACTATAATGAGTGAACACATTAAACAATGCCAGCCAGCCACTCAATAAATAGTAACATGTAATGGATCAGATCTATGCAGATCAAATATCACTACTAATTACTCAGTATCAATCCTCCCTATTACTGAAATTCAAAGTTGGAAGCATAATGAGTAGACAGTAACATACAGATACATTGTTGTCTTCAAATTGGAAAACATAATAATTATGGTGCACATTTTCAGTTCTGCACCGTAGGGATTCAATATTAGGCCGAGAAAAATATGAAATACCCTCCCGCTTCTTTTTTTAGGCCCCTTCAAATTTATTTCATTTTGCTAAATACAGGGTTTTTTTGTTGGTTTTTTGAATGACCCATTGAAAAATCACCAAAATTTGTAAATGTTTTGCAATTTGTTCTTGAAATTTTTAAAAATTTGGGTCGGTATTCATTTGTACAGGAAACATTTTCCCCCCAATTTGTTCAAAATCTGTGTTGGTTGGGCCCGTAGAACAGGGTTTTCTTCTTTCGTCGCCTTAACCACTTTTATGTATTCATTTTTACTCGGCCTTATGAGGTGTTCAACAAGCTTGGTTAATTCCAAGGGGTGTGGTACTTGTTGAATGGGCCCAAAAGTGGCTGATTTGACATAGCAAAAATTCTGTCCCCTAGTTCATCCAAAAGTATTATTTTTTCCCTTCAGGCATGTCAGGTCGGAAATGCATGAAAATTCTGGGGAATGCTGGCAAATGCTGTGAAAGATGTTAAAAGACAGATCACATTGGCCAAAAAGATCTGAAATGTAAAATCATTCAGAATGTGTTTAATATGTTTGAACTTTGAAGTTGTCTTTCATTTTACTTTTCAGGCCTTGGAAAAGTTATTCTTAAGTTAGGGTTTCCAGACCGACCATAGCTCGGGACCAAGGTCTTAGGAAGGATTTGAAGGTTTGGGTGTGTAAATTCAAAAATCTGGGTGTGTAAATTAAAGATTTGTGTTCAAAGTATAGGCCATGTAGGCAAAAACTGGGTGTGTATTTACACAATATAGGTGTGTAAAAGACTCCCTATACGGCTGGCTAAGCCCTTGCTCCGGACTTATACAAATATTTTATGGCCTTTGGGAGGAACAAAAAGGTCACCACATTTGTCACAACTCCTTCTTGCAAGAATTAGTGATGTTTCAGTTTCATATATAACTTATATATAAAATACCAAAAGACCTACTGGCTCTTCATTTCAAGCAGCATGCGACCCTAACAAAACAATTATTTTTCCATGGCCTTGGTAGATATTTGGTGTACAGTCAAAGAATGTAAAGTTGTTTAGTGGACATTAAATGTGATGATAAAGCATCCATGCATTGAGTAAGCTTGTGTTGTGAAATAAGTATAGGTAGATTCTTTTGCACTGTAAACATTTTTGTGTCAAAATAAATGATGATATCTTTAAAATGAAATTAATAGAATTAGGTTATATAATATTATGTACCATTATATTACAGACCTGTATTTTAACATTTCAAACACAAAACTTAAAAATATTCGTAATATTTTTGTCAAAGGGATGAACTCACAGTATTAATAATATTGCTGTCTGCTGTGGGTTTATGCTATGCTGAATCCAGCTTGACTGTTTTGTGGATGTCTGCAACATGGGTCTACTATTGCAGATGTATGCTATATGCTGAAGATTACAGGACTGTCTTGTTGATGTATACTATCTACTGAAGATAACAGGACTGTCTTGTGGATGTATGCTATCTACTGAAGATAACAGGACTGTCTTGTGGATGTATGCTATCTACTGAAGATAACAGGACTGTCTTGTGGATGTATGCTATCTACTGAAGATAACATGACTGTCTTGTGGATGTATGCTATCTACTGAAGATAACAGGACTGTCTTGTGGATGTATGCTATCTACTGAAGATAACAGGACTGTCTTGTGGATGTATGCTATCTACTGAAGATAACAGGACTGTCTTGTGGATGTATGCTATCTACTGAAGATAACAGGACTGTCTTGTGGATGTATGCTATCTACTGAAGATAACAGGACTGTCTTGTGGATGCATCTACCTACTGAAGATAGCAGGCTAGGACTGTCTTGTTAATGTATACTACTGAAGTTAACAGGACTGTCTTGTTGATGTATACTATCTACTGAAGATAGCAGGACTCTTGTAGTGCATGATATCTACTGAAGATATTAGGACTGTCTTGTGGATGTCTGCTATCTACTGAAGATATTAGGACTGTCTTGTGGATGTATGCTGCCTACTGCAGATAGCAGGCTAGGACATGTCTTGTGGATGTATGCTATCTACTGAAGATAACAGGACTGTCTTGTGGATGTATGCTATCTACTAAAGATAACAGGACTGTCTTGTGGATGTATGCTATCTACTGAAGATAACAGGACTGTCTTGTGGATGTATGCTATCTACTGAATATAGTACTATATATTTTTTCTGGACCCTTTGGTACCTGCAAAACCAATATTTAAGGGGTCCAGTGAGAATTTAAGGAGTTTGTCCAAAATTCCAAACTTTGGAACTGGTCAAATATTCCAGTAAAATTATTAGTGTCGTTGGCCTGTGGCGATTCGGAAATTTAAAAAAAAAAAAAATTTTTATCGACGATTCTTATACTGATTTATGCCTCCGTGCATCGTAAAATTAAGGAGTTCATGCAGTTTTTATTGAACCCTTTGGTCACTTTCAACTTGTGATTTAAGGAGTCCAAAATAGCCAAAATCAATAAATAAGGGGTCCCTGGACGCGCAGACTCCTTATCATGCGACCCCTGCTGTTGATGCTATCTACTGAAGATAGTTGGCTAAGACTGTCTTTTGGATGTCTACTATCTACTGAAGATAGTAGGACTGTCTTGTAGATGCATGTTTTCTACTTAATATATGAGGACTGTCTTGTGGATGTCTGCTATCTACTGAAGATAGCAGGACTGTCTTTTGGATGTCTACTATCTACTGAAGATAGTAGGACTGTCTTGTAGATGCATGTTTTCTACTTAATATATGAGGACTGTCTTGTGGATGTCTGCTATCTACTGAAGATAGCAGGACTGTTTTGGATGTCTACTATCTACTGAAGATAGTAGGACTGTCTTGTAGATGCATGTTTTCTACTTAATATATGAGGACTGTCTTGTGGATGTCTGCTATCTACTGAAGATAGCAGGACTGTCTTTTGGATGTCTACTATCTACTGAAGATAGTAGGACTGTCTTGTAGATGCATGTTTTCTACTTAATATATGAGGACTGTCTTGTGGATGTCTGCTATCTACTGAAGATAGCAGGACTGTCTTTGGATGTCTACTATCTACTGAAGATAGTAGGACTGTCTTGTAGATGCATGTTTTCTACTTAATATATGAGGACTGTCTTGTGGATGTCTGCTATCTACTGAAGATAGCAGGACTGTCTTTTGGATGTCTGCTATCTACTGAAGATAGTAGGACTGTCTTGTAGATGCATGTTTTCTACTTAATATATGAGGACTGTCTTGTGGATGTCTGCTATCTACTGAAGATAGCAGGACTGTCTTTTGGATGTCTACTATCTACTGAAGATAGCAGGACTGTCTTGTGGATGCATGTTTTCTACTTAATATATGAGGACTGTGTTGTGGATGTCTGCTATCTACTGAAGATAGCAGGACTGTCTTTTGGATGTCTACTATCTACTGAAGATAGCAGGACTGTCTTGTAGATGCATGTTTTCTACTTAATATATGAGGACTGTCTTGTGGATGTCTGCTATCTACTGAAGATAGCAGGACTGTCGTTTCGATGTCTACTATCTACTGAAGATAGTAGGACTGTCTTGTAGATGCATGTTTTCTACTTAATATATGAGGACTGTCTTGTGGATGTCTGCTATCTACTGAAGATAGCAGGACTGTCTTTGGATGTCTACTATCTACTGAAGATAGTAGGACTGTCTTGTAGATGCATGTTTTCTACTTAATATATGAGGACTGTCTTGTGGATGTCTGCTATCTACTGAAGATAGCAGGACTGTCTTTTGGATGTCTACTATCTACTGAAGATAGTAGGACTGTCTTGTAGATGCATGTTTTCTACTTAATATATGAGGACTGTGTTGTGGATGTCTGCTATCTACTGAAGATAACAGGACTGTCTTTTGGATGTCTACTATCTACTGAAGATAGTAGGACTGTCTTGTAGATGCATGTTTTCTACTTAATATATGAGGACTGTCTTGTGGATGTCTGCTATTTACTGAAGATAGCAGGACTGTCTTTTGGATGTCTACTATCTACTGAAGATAGTAGGACTGTCTTGTAGATGCATGTTTTCTACTTAATATAAGAGGACTGTCTTGTGGATGTCTGCTATCTACTGAAGATAGCAGGACTGTCTTTTGGATGTCTACTATCTACTGAAGATAGTAGGACTGTCTTGTAGATGCATGTTTTCTACTTAATATATGAGGACTGTCTTGTGGATGTCTGCTATCTACTGAAGATAGCAGGACTGTCTTTGGATGTCTACTATCTACTGAAGATAGTAGGACTGTCTTGTAGATGCATGTTTTCTACTTAATATATGAGGACTGTCTTGTGGATGTCTGCTATCTACTGAAGATAGCAGGACTGTCTTTTGGATGTCTGCTATCTACTGAAGATAGTAGGACTGTCTTGTAGATGCATGTTTTCTACTTAATATATGAGGACTGTCTTGTGGATGTCTGCTATCTACTGAAGATAGCAGGACTGTCTTGTGGATGTCTGCTATCTACTGAAGATAGTAGGACTGTCTTGTGGATGTCTGCTATCTACTGAAGATAGTAGGACTGTCTTGTAGATGCATGTTTTCTACTTAATATATGAGGACTGTCTTTTGGATGTCTACTATCTACTGAAGATAACAGGACTGTCTTGTAGATGCATGTTTTCTACTTAATATATGAGGACTGTCTTGTGGATGTCTGCTATCTACTGAAGATAGCAGGACTGTCTTGTGGATGTCTGCTATCTACTGAAGATAGTAGGACTGTCTTGTGGATGTCTACTATCTACTGAAGATAGTAGGACTGTCTTGTGGATGCATGTTTTCTACTTAATATATGAGGACTGTCTTTTGGATGTCTACTATCTACTGAAGATAACAGGACTGTCTTGTAGATGCATGTTTTCTACTTAATATATGAGGACTGTCTTGTGGATGTCTGCTATCTACTGAAGATAGCAGGACTGTCTTGTGGATGTCTGCTATCTACTGAAGATAGTAGGACTGTCTTGTGGATGTCTACTATCTACTGAAGATAGCAGGACTGTCTTGTGGATGTCTGCTATCTACTGAAGATAGTAGGACTGTCTTGTGGATGTCTACTATCTACTGAAGATAGTAGGACTGTCTTGTGGATGTCTGCTATCTACTGAAGATAGTAGGACTGTCTTGTAGATGCATGTTTTCTACTTAATATATGAGGACTGTCTTTTGGATGTCTACTATCTACTGAAGATAACAGGACTGTCTTGTAGATGCATGTTTTCTACTTAATATATGAGGACTGTCTTGTGGATGTCTGCTATCTACTGAAGATAGCAGGACTGTCTTGTGGATGTCTGCTATCTACTGAAGATAGCAGGACTGTCTTGTGGATGCATGTTTTCTACTTAATTATGAGGACTGTCTTGTGGATGTCTGTTATCTACTGAAGATAGCAGGACTGTCTTGTGGATGCATGCTACCTACTGAATATATTAGGACTGTCTTGTGGATGTCCATTATCTACTGAAGATAAATGTCTTGTGGATGCATGTTTTCTACTTAATATATGAGGACTGTCTTGTAGATGTCTGCTATCTACTGAAGATAGTAGGACTGTCTGTTGGACATGTATGCTATCTACTGAAACACTGTTCTGTAAAGGACTAGCAAACCTGGATGTAAAGTTTTGTGATGTCTATTTTGTTACATATTTTATTGTTTTTTATTCCATATTTTTGCCTCAATTTCAATTTCAATTTCAAATTTGCTGCCTTTGGCCTCCACAGACCAGATCGTATCACAAATGAAGACGAAGCGCCAGATAAAATGTCAAAATCAATCAAATCGAGCTCTCCTGATGACCTGAGCTGTTGGATTTTATGGCCGTAATTATTATTTATGATTATGATTATAAATTCTGAACTATTCTTGACATTTAAGCTGTCCCACCTACATGCACTTGAGTTTAAGGTTACTATTAATTATTACATGTGAATATGTATGCATTAATAATGAGCTGTGATGTGAATTATTCAGAATGAACAAGAAAAGATAACCTTGTTGTGGTTCAACATTGTAGTTGAAGTAGTTTTGGTAGTGCTATATGGTATCCCAATTGTATGGTGACCAATGGTGTGTTATTTACTTCACTGAGCATGACATGACAGGTCAAATATATGGCTCAAAATATGCTAAGGTGTCATATTATAGCCATATATTTTGACATCTTTTTTTTTTAATAATAATTATAGAAATGGAATATTTGCTAGTTTAGTGGCAAGTTTAGGTAGTAAAGACATAGCATACACAATTTAAGTAAAATCCTTTCACTCTAAATAATAATAAAAAAAAAAATAGCTGTAAAAATGCCTATTTTTACACTTTTATTTGTAACATGCCAAGAGACGCCTTTTTTCAACAGCTTTTAATTTTTTTTATGGATCCTTATAGAAATTCATGTGACCTGTTTCCCAAAATGGTGCAGTAAACCAATCAAAAAAAAACAGAAAGAGGCATTATGAATTATAAGTTAACAGATCAAAAAAGGATTTAAAAGTTTGCCTTGCGTATGTTACTATTGTCTGTCAAACTTTTGATTGATTTTGAAGTCCCTCAGTTTTTTATAAACAAAGACTTGAAGCATAAACTAAAGGGTAAATCTATTGTAAATAACTTCATTTCTCCATATTATAATCAATTTGTAAGTGGCTGCCATCTTTTTTGAACATATAACAATTTTAAAATTTTTCTTGAAATGTCTGTCAAATAATAACATACGCAAGCACGGTGCTGTAATTCCTGCTAAACTAGGGTGATACAGCTAATTATGCTACATGACATAGCATTTAGCTCCACCTAGCTTTGTGGCACTATCACTTTGTGAGGAGAAGCTTTTTGATGACACAATCCATTGTTAAGTGTTGTCTGTCAAACATTTGTACGCATAAGTAACATACGCAAGATTTGTATGTGTCTGTCAAAAGTAACATACATAATACGTTTAAAAAATTAAAAATCACTTGATGTTCACATTATGATGATAGTTTAGAGTTTATAAAAGTGTTTTAAAACATGTGATTTATAAACTGCATGTGATCTTTATTCAATTTCCCATCTTGAACTACTGTTTTTGCCAAATTATTATTCTGTATGTTACATTTGACAGACATCTAGCATGTATGTTATGGCTTGACAGACACACATATTTTATTTATAACAATTTATCCTCCTTATTGTAATATTTGGAAACATTTTTTTCTACCATCAGTTGCTGTAGTTCCTACACCTAAATAACCACAAATTACCTTATGTAATACTTTATAAATTTTTATTTGATTGCAGAAAATCATCAAAATTGTGTCTGTCAAATATAACGTCATTTAAAGGGCTAGAAAATTAAATTTGTGAAGTAAATGGTCTATAACCTATCTTTCTTTTAGTGTATTATGAACGATATATGTGCATACTATAATTTAAACCTGGTTGGAGACCAAAAGAAAAGAGCTGGAAAAATAATTGTGTGTTACACTTTTATGACACCTTAGCTTATTTTGAGCCATATATATATTAGTGGTGTTGTGTGTACACCATTATCAATATCCACTCCCTTTATAAACTTTGGGAAGATCACAAAATGCAATTCAAAGGTATAAATTATCACAAAACATTTAACTTACCACAAGATATCAAAGCCGTATACAAATGTAGAAAGAATTATGTGATACAATCTGGTCCATGGAGGCCAAAGGTGGCAAATTTGAAATTTAGATAAAGGCAAAAAATATGGAGTAAAAAAAACATTAAAATACATGAGAAAATAAAATCACAAATTCTATAACTAGACCTACCGGTATGGTGTTTTCATTGTGATAGCCCAATGTTTGTATATTTAGTATAAGGTAATTTAGTAACTCAATTTTTGAAAAATGCCTCCTTTGGCCTCCATGGAGCAGATTGTGTCACATATAAGACTTTGATCAATATTAAGCCTGTAAATAGTGTTGTTTTCAAGGAAAATCTTAATTACTATTGTGTTCTGGATCATCTTTAGACACATCATTCATGTTGACTGACAACAAATTGAGTAATGGCATGGCAGAAAATATTTGTATGGTTTCCCTGTGAATGTACATGTATTGTATCATTTCATTCCCTTGTAAGATTTGTTTTAAATTTTTTTTTTTAAATATTATGTGGGGAAATATTTTTTTAATTTCCAAATATGTGATTTCACATTATACATTAATCATTGAAATAGGAATGTGAGATTTTCTAGATCAATATGTTTACATCCAATGTTGAATGTCTAAATATAGTTTCGTAAATCTTGGAATAATTGATCATACTCACACATCATTTCACCTAACTAGAAGACATTGACATTTTATTTTGAAAAGCTGTTGATATTATAGATTTGTTGTTGTGGCTGAAGTATATTACCAAGTATTGTACTGATTCCCAAAACAGGCATTTGAGCTCATTTTCACATCACCACGGTGATGCTAACTATCCTAACGTCTGCCCACGACTCGTTATGACGTCATGCCAAACAGAAAAAAATCCCTTCGGGTCGGAGAAATCTCCAGTTTGCTGCTTTATTTCCATGACGATCGTGTGTCAAATTTATTTAGGATGAATTTCCTCAAAATACACCTGCCTGGTAAATTTTAGGTTGGATAAGAAAGATAAAATAATGATAGGAAATTTCACTGTTTTGTATGGGAAATGATGTTCAAAGTGGATGTTTAAAATAGAAAAGGGGGTCAAAAATAGCACAGCTAATAATGAGACACTGTGTCTACTGCCAGCATATGGTGCATTGGAGTGTTGTTGTGCTGTGTGCCAGGTAATAAGGCAGACTACGGGTTACAATGTGCTAGTGTGTGCTGATGAGTTAATTAAAAATATCTGGATTGCAGCTTGAGAGATGATGAAGGAGGCTGTATTGGATCACATTATTAATTTTGTTGTCAAACGCTTTAATGATTCAAAGAAAAATCTGATTAAGTGGAAAATCTGATTTCATATGGATTGAACAACTGTGAATATAACATTTTGTATATTGGATGATGAATTTATAATTGGTTTCATCAAAATTGGCCAAATTATCAATTTTAAATAGTCAATAAAACTGAGTATAATGTCCTTTTGTTATCATATACCTTTTGTATGACAACATTGCTATGGCCAAATAAGAAAATTAATTTGTTTCACATCCAACTCCCTCTGCACTTTCTGGGATCAGTCCATATTTTTTATTTGTATTACTATAAACTGATACACTGTGTATGTTGGTGCTGCCATAATTACTGGAATTAAACCTGGAAACAAAATAGTGTTAGAGACATATTTTGTAATTTTTATGTTTAAATGATATTTTTTTCATTGAGAATTTGCCTCTAACATGTCTAATTAAACACTCCCATTTTGAAAAATGGCATGTCCCTGGGGTGTTTATTACAGACTACATATCACAGTATTCGTATATTATTCATATGAATATTTTTAATGATAACATTTAACAACATTGGAATGTTAATCTGCCTACTATATAAAATAAAGAATCTAACAATCTTTGTTCAGCATTCTGGGGTCATTAATATTTTCACTCAACCAAAACAAAGAATACATAATATGGACCTACTGGTGCACTGAACATTAAAATGAGGGGGTGGGGAGGTTATTGCTGGCCATTTATTTCAAATCTACATTTGTCATCTAAATTCTCAAAATTGTTTGTTTGAATATTGTTCACCTTTATCCTTGAATTCAACTAAATTTTGTAGGGCACCAAAATTGAAATCTATATCTTTAAAAGTGAACCTTTTAACCCTTTGCTTTTGTCTGTCAGCGTGTTTATACTGAGCGTACGGCTTTTTGACCCGCTATTTTCCGGGCCCAAAATACCGATCATAATCCGGCCACCGTTACCCAGCTTGTTTCTACTGAGACCAGAAAGCTGTGTCTCGCACGATGCATGTCATTTTTTTCCTGTAAACCGGAAGTACGGAAAACAGATCTCAGCAAGCGCAAGGCATGACGGTTGTAGGCCCTATACTAAATTTAAATGTCTACGCATGGCAGCTCATGGCATATATAGGACCTACAATCACAATTTAGTGTTTTCGTTAATCCAAATTGTATTAATTTACCAGTGGATCTAGTAATTGGCTATTATGATAATTCATTTACAGCCAAAATATAACCAACTCATTAACTATAAAGAAGTAGGCCTAGATTAAGTAAAGTCGTATCCAAGTTACTTCATCATGCGAGTCACACATGTGACCAGTGTATATAATATCAGAAAGAAGGAACCTACTACATTATAGGCCAAGGGCCCTACAGTACTATACAAGTAGAATATAATAAACCACATTATTTTTGCAACACGCATCACCTCGACCCGGCAACCGATCACACGGCTCGTTTCTACTGCGCGGATTACACGCTTTGACCCGGCATGATCCACCTCAAGAGGTGGATCACGAAAGGCGAGCACATGACCCGGCATGACACGGCAACCGATTACCCAGATCGTTTCTACTGGGCTTGTTACCCGGCACGGCATGGCACGGAATTTGGCCCTCAGTAGAAACACACAGTGTGTTATTGATCACCCCTATATACCAAGCTTTCTGAAAATTTGAAATTTGCAAGTATTTTATAAAATGTTGAACAATAACCCATGAGGAGCGAAACAGGTCAAGAAATATAGCCTAGAAGATAACCACATGAGTCAATCAGTGATTCACAGCAGCTTATGTAGGAACAACAAGAGTGAAGGGTGCAGTAAAGTACCAGACACAAGTAATAAGATGCTTATGCGCCCTGCTCTTGAAGGGTAGTGCGCCGTTGTCAGATATGTCTCTGACTACTCCATCTGGTAAGCTATTCCAAATTTGAACTGCAGTGTGGATGAAGGTCCTGCCAGTAGATATGGTTCTAGAAACTGGCACTGTGAGAGAATGGCAAGGCATCCCGGTACCCCAGGTCAACATAAAAAGTGGTAACCATGTGTGTTCTTCCTTTTTCAAAACCCCCCTTTTCACTGATTTTTCATTGATTTTACCCCCTTTTTTGCCAAATCACTGACAAAATCAGGGTAAAAAATCCCCCCTTTTTCAAGGTTTTCAATGAGAAGATTTCCAGACCCCCCTTTTCAATCACTCCAAATATTTTAATATATTAAGTACAAAATCTCCCCGTATGAACATTACTTTGTGTCTGTTGTACTCCCAGTTGTTAGTTTGACACATGTCAAATGCCCCGTAAGCTTACTTTGATTTATTTACTTCACGAGCGAACCGGGCACGCCAAACTTCAAGTGCAACAGGGAAGAGAAACAACGATACAAAATAAAACTTACATGCATCAGAATTGAACAGAATTAAAAACCAAGGAAAAATATCACTTTCGGTCGGTCGTAGAATTCGCTCCAATCACTGCCAATGTTTCCGCAATGTTTTCAATTCACCACATGGAAAAGTGTATACGGCAGCCAAAACGGTTACATCTGACACCATCGATGTTCGCGTCGCTCATTCAGCTCTCTTCAAAAGCGTGCGGGAGCATACGTGCAACACCCACTAGACAACTATATCGGGAAACCGCCGTGCCAATAGTAAAAAAGCTGCCTTCTGGACGCTCTCGCTGTGACGATTGAGGGCGGAATCAATGAAATGCCAGAGGATGGAGGCTGAAGACTCGGGCTGAAGACATCGATCGAGCGAACCTGTGAAATACCCTTTTTTTAAAATTTCGCGGAGACAATGCTCAGAATACCCCCTTTTTCGCGATTTCAAGCGGTCCGCGATTTCAGTCAACAAAATACCCCTTTTCCGCGAAATTTAGAACACACATGGTTACCACTTTTTATGTTGACCTGGGGTACCGGGCAAGGCATGGACGAGCTGCAGCGGGTAGCTCTTCTGACTACAAATGGCTTTGGTAGCAGTGCCTTCAAAAATCTTGTGGGCACAAGCTGGTGCGCATTTTGAAAAGGACTGTTGCTGCAGCCACTTGATGTCTTTGATGGAGAGATGTGATGTTCAGCTCTGTGCTTGCTTCTTTTTCGCTCACACCTATGATTCAAAGGGCCTTCCTGTGGATAGAGTTAAGTAATCCTAGAGTGGGGGTGCGGGCACTCATCACACTGCGAACTTGAGCCTTGTAAACAGTTGCTCTGCTTCTGACAATCTTTTGATTCCTCTTTCTTGATATTGTCATTGCCTTACATTTCGATGACTCAAAGGTCACCTTCCATCTGTCTGCCCAGATCCTCATTTTCTCCTGGTCTCCGTTCAGGCTAGCAGTAACAGCTTAAGGGTTGTCTCTAGATGTAAACTCACAAAACAAGGTGGAATCATCTGCGTTGGTTTCCACACTCATCACCCATGTCATCAATGAAGACAGAAAACAAAAGTGGGCCCAATATTGACCCTTGGAGAACTGATGGAGGAATGACTTGATGACTGGCCAGATAAGACAACTTTGATGGAATGATCTATCTTTTCTTATTAACATTTTATAAAACATAATGTCATTTTAAAACATTTTTTAAACATAATATTGTTAACTTGACATCAGTGAGCCAGGTGTGTACCTTCATCAAGCTGTAGCTAGCTAAGTAAAAATAATGACAAGTCAATTAAATGGATTTACATTTTAAATGAAAACCTACCCATTGAAATAACTCCCAGCAATATATATTCTGATTAACATTTTGAAAACATAATTTAGCATTAACTTGACATTAGTGAATCCCTGGTAGTGAACCAGATGTGTACTTTCATTGAGCTGTAGCTAGGTTCAAAAAATTTTCTTAATCGTGTGACCAATTATGTAAAATATTCTTAGAAACAGCAGCAAGTCCTAATACGCCAACATTTACAATTCCAGTTTGCTCTATTTTAGGTTTGTACTACAAGTACCTCCATGCTTTGAGACATATTACTGCCAAATATTATTATTCCATGACATTCATTTTCTTGTGAATGCATACATGTGTAAAATTCAAACATAATTGTATTTCTGCATCACTAACAAGGTACAAAGGATTGAATTTGATAATATTTATTGGTAGAGTATAAACCTATATACACACAACTAAAATTGTTCACTTACGTGAGCTTTCGACACGACGACTCTGTGTCTTTTTCAATGGTGATTGGGTTATTGATCTGGGATGTCACATGATGAGCTGACGATGTCATGTGACAGAACAGGTCACTTGATAATATCATTTGACAGAACAGGTCACTTGATAATATTTGTTGAACAAATATCTGAACTTGACAATGATGACCTCCTTTTCAATACTGCTGGTAGGCAGATGAAAGGTGATTGTGATTCTCCCATCGCCATGTGTGTCAACTTTTTATGCCATGTCAGAAAGTTATTTTGTAGAAATAATCATGATAATTAATTCATTATTTTGCCACTTTATGAAAACTTGGAATATTTCATACAGGTCAATACACTAAATAAGCTATTATACATTTCGAGGGCTGAGAGCCAGAAAGTCTCAACTCACAATCACCTGTTCCCCCAAAATGAGCATAAAGTCACCAGGGCACTATAGAAGATACAGTCCATTAATCATGACAAAATTCAATACAAAACAAAAGATATTGTGAAGGAAATATTGACTTTTGAAGACCAAAGCAATGAAGGGCTGGGCACTCCAACTTTGGAGGTGACGCGTATGTAGGGCTGTTAAGACCCCCCTTTTTCAGCGTCGCTGTCACCCAAAGACCCCATATTTTTTACGAACACATGCTCTGTCACCCGAAGACCCCTTATTTTTCCATTTGATCTGTCACCCAAAGACCCTTACAAGTTCAATTTGAATAGCAACTTTCATTTATCACTGATTTTGTTACTTATTTTGAAAAAACAAAGAAATTTAAAGCCATTTAGAACTAGAAATTCAATTTTCGAGGTTTCTGTGGCGCTGTTTCGGCTCTCACCCAAAGATTCCATTTTTAAAAAAAGTCATGTTCTCACCCATTGACCCCATATTTTTTACATTTTGCTCTCACCGAATGCCAAAAATCATGCTCTCACCCAATGACCCCATATTTTTAACATTTTGCTCTCACCGAATGCCCCTTAGTGCGAAAGTGCCAGCCCTACACTGATATCCATTTCATATTGAAGGGGGGGGGGCAAGGAACCAACTTTATACTCATTTTGTGAGAGCTGGTCACAGTGAGTTACGTCTTTCTGGTTCTGAACCCTCGATTTATAGGTTAATAAATTTATGCATATCACTTGGGAGTGAAATTGTACAAAATAATGCATGCATACTGAGATCGATGATGTTGATGCATCTAATGCATGAATCCCATAGGGGCAGTGCATTAGACTCGTCAGTACTAGTACATTATTTTGTACATTGTCTAGAGCAACAAGTAATGTGCATTTATTAACCTATTTCATACACGAGAAAAATCCTTTGATTTTTGCTGTTTTTATAACAAAATTGTTACTGTATGTTGGAAAATGCAAGCAAATATAAATGCATCAACACGCAAGAAAAATGAACGTGGCGGAAAGCACTGCGCATACTACGCTGAGTGCGCGCCAGTGGAATTACACTACATTTATGCACACCATCACCTTGTATTAACTAACGTTTGCTCTGATTGGTATATATGGTCAATTCCAGCGAAAAGCGGACAAAATTCTCTCTATGTTAACTTTCCACTTTAAAATGTCATTAATAAAGGAAATCACGTTATTGATGGAGCATATTATGTCACGTCCAATGTGCTCTCTTTGTGCATATAGGCCTTTACTAGCAAGTCATACCTGGGGACAAGTTATGATAGCTTAAATGAATTGGCGTTACCACGAATTCAAAGATAAAGCACCATATATGTCATTGAATGTCCTTCAATCAAAATGAAATTATTACCGTTAGAAAGAGCGTTTGCATGATCTCTCATCATATGTAAAACGATTGAATTCCACCAAAGTTTGTGGACTCTAGAGGCCATTAAGTCAATTTGGCTAATAATTGTTGTTACCAGCGTATCAAAAATAAAATGATCGTTCTGAAAAATGTTAAGTGAATATGCCATAAATGACTATATCATGAAACGAAGTTTCGTTCTATAATTCTGAGGTCCAAGTGATTATTTTATGCAAATACGTTTTACCCATAAAATTCCATAAAATCAAATTTGACGTTACCCACGTATCAACTGTTACCCACGAGTCCAGCAAATATAATTGCCATAACTTAAATTAACATTTAATGACTTTGGACACTGAATTTAGTTTGACAAGCGCTTAAAATTGTAAATCGTAAAAATAAGTTCACCTCTTTAAAAAAGAATCTACGATGGTTTAAACTTTTGTTACCCACGAATCCCGAATAGATGCTAACCTTGAAAAATAAGGAGATTGTTTATTTTAAGTTTAAATCAGCACATATTCAAGCCATGGGTATGCTATAATTTTGACAGTACTTACAGTTTATACACCTAAGAAACGCAAACCCCAAGCGGTACTATAGTACTTATAGCTTTACCCACAATTGGCGTTACCCACGAATCCAAGGATTTACTCAGTAAATTATATGTTTCTTATGCATCTTAACATTTTGAAAACATGCGAAATAGGTTCCAAAACAGTCCTGTTTAATAGCGTCCTCTTGAAGGTATACTGAAGCTGTATCATGAAGTTTTGATTGATTATCCTAAATTACCATTTTTGGGTAAATGCAATTGGTTAGAGAAGCGGGAATCATTGAAACACAATGGAGGAATAACCGCATGGTGGTTTCCAACCTTCTGTAATATTTTCTATTTTGCCGCTTACCAATACATACCTTCAAATATGTGTTACCCACGAACATTTTGGTTACCCACGAATCCCTGCTTAAATTATAGTTAACAATGTATTGATAGTGTTTTAGTTCATAGGAACTGTCAAACACAAGTTAATAGAATATCGCTGCATGAAAATATGGAATGATTTTACTAAAATAATAATATAAAACTGTTTGCTCTGTCTATTTGAATTTGGCAACTTCATTATTCTCAACATTTTTATACCCAAAATGCCATAATGATCCATTCTAAATGGATGTAGTCTGTATTTTGATTAAAATTCATTTTAGTGCCATTGCAGCCTGAATTATTGACATACGGAAAAGTATTTTTTATTTTTATTAAAAAGAATTAATAGGAATTGCTATTTTCCAGGCGCTGTTACCCACGAATCCATCCGAGATCCTCATCCTGCGACGAGATACAAAATCTAACTTTATATTTATATGAAGCATTTATTCTAATCTTTCGAAATAATACAGTAATGTTAAATGACAGCCACTTTGGAAAGAGTTCAAAGAATTGACACAATCTTAACTGTACACCTGGTTCTTTCTTAAAATTTGTAATAACCAAAATATTTCTTTGTAGATATATGTAATAAAATTCTATTTTACGTTCAAAGTCTTCACCGATTTCTAGTGTATATGAGTCACACATAAAATATTGAAAGATATTAAAGAAAGTGAAATTTTATGGCGTACAACAAGTGAAAAATGCTTGAATTGTGGGTAACATGCATATGCGCATTTAACACTTTATTTGGTCTAGCAAGAAAAGTTATTTTTCAATCCGATGGCACTTCCACCTGATGATTCACTAGACATGATCGTCTCATTTGATAAGTCTAGAATTGAAAAGGAAAACATTTTCAAAATGGCCCCAGAGAGAATTTTGGTCCGCTTTGGCTGGAATTGACCATATATATCTAAGATTATATGAATATTGGCCTGTAAATTTTCTTAGAAACCTTGATATGTGTTAAATAATGAATGTTCCTAAAATACTGAATAATGAAAGAATCGCCTCATCACTCAGCATGACATATGATGGGAAACTCCCAATCAACTTTCATTAGAAAAATAACATTGGGAATCAATGAGTGTTATTACCGTAGTACTGTAAAACGTTATCTAAAGTAAAATCTGACCATAGGATTTTACATAATTGTGAAAAAACAATAATAGAAATAAAGTTTGAGTGAAGCAATGTGTTTACAGTTGATTGAAGAATCAGAAAGTGTGTAAAGTACATTTCAATTTTCATTTAACATCTAAAACAAATCAAGTAGAAAATGTAATTTCTTCATCAAGTTAGACGTGTGGGAGTGATTCAGACATGAGATTCAGACATACACTTTAATTTTTATGTTGACACTATGTGAAGACGTCTAAACAGATTTAAAGGTTAAGATATTCACACCTGTATTGTTCTGAATCATGCTGAGGCTTTTTTTCACTGCACATGATGTTGATAAAGGTGTACCTTATTCTTAAGTTTTAAGGTACTTCCACCTAAAGTATTCCATCCTCAATGTAAGAATGGTTTTATTGATTCATGTATTCTTATTAATTTTATTATTATCATCATCATCACATATGAAATTAAGAATATGTTGCACTCAAAATTAAATTTCTTTCAAACTTGCTTTCTTACAAGCTTTCTATCTATCTTTAAAGTTATTGTTAAATTCATCATGCAACTATTATAATTCTGGATTTGTGTGTGGGGTGGGGGAATGGCGACTATCTGATATAAACCCCTGTTTATGAGTATATTTATTATAAATAAGCAGTTCTATTACTTTTTATCCTAGGGAAGTAGTGGACCTATAAATAATAATCCACTGGCAACATATTCTTTCAAGAAATGTCTTACAGGGGCATTTCGTGATCCACAGCCTCATCCCCACTTTTCTTGAAAAAAAAGTTGAGATTTATATACCACAGGAAAGCCCTGGCTATACATAATGTTTATGTATTTCTTGCAGATTAATTCATTTAGCAAAAATATCATAAACTTTGAATTAATTATTTTCTGGTGTAATATAGAAAGAAATTACACACAGTGGCCTATGGATCAAAATGTGATACACATAATCATGCATAATCCGCAAACGCAAAATCGGAATCAATTGAAATTTTCGAAATAAGTTTTTTTTGTGGATATCTATTGAAATATGTTATAAAATGAGGATGCTCTGATCACAAAATACTCCTTTAATGTTGTTGAAGCATGTTTGCAGACAGTATTATTATTATGAATAAAAATAGACATTGGTCTGAGACTTTGTTGATACATACATGTATAGCCAATAATCACTGAAGCCAATAATAGCCTGAGACTTGTTGATCCACATGGCTAGTTGCAGCTTTTCTTGAATAGCTGTAGTGATCCAGAACAAAAAGAAGTCAGCATGGTCAGTGCACCTTCATTCCTGATACATGTTCTTCCTAATATACATGTACACTGTATGGACAATCACCAAAATATCACCAGGGAAGATGGCCATTGCCATTATGACTTCTGAGTGTGGCCCTTCATCAAGTAGAATGAGCAATAAATTATGAAATGGTTTGAAATATAGCAACTTTTATTAGCAAGTTGGGAAAATTTATGTTTTTTATTATAGGTCTGATTAATTAGCTATACCTACCAGCAACAATATCAAACAGGTTGCAAAAGCATATGAATGATTATCATTCCGAAAAGAAACTGTGCATATTTGCATGAATGTGTAGTGTATAGTGTACTCTTGGCTGATGTAGACTCACATTCAATGGAAATAATATGTACAATCTACAGTCAAATCTGCAAATCCTGGTTTGCTGAAGCTGAATGACAGATGGCAATGACACCGTGACATTAATTCATCTGTAATTTTCTGTGGCAATGTTGTCGAGAAGATCTATGCATTATACAACATGACTTCAAAGATCATTTTCCAAATCTGAAAATGCAATGTCTGGAAGGGTGCAATGGAATGCTATAACAGACCATATGGACCACTGAACATGAAATATGGAAATTGGAATAAAAATTTGCATATTTTTTTGTTTATCTCAAATAAAAAAAAAAACTTTTATGGAAATATTTACATAAACAGGTGGTATATATTGATATAATAAAAAGTCGGGTTTCTATACCATTGGATATAAATTGATGCATTCGATATCGATTGACTTTAACGTGCGGATATTGCAACAAGACAACTCTAAACTGTACCAATACTGTGATGAGTATGAGTGATTCTGATGAATTAGACTACCGGCAAGGGTGTTTAGCTCTTTCTCCAGGAAGGCCAATGTTTGCAGTTTGGGTTGGAAGTAGTACTGGTATGTCTTTGGTTTGTAACATTCTGTGTCATGCTATTATTGATAAATTTATGGTGAGAATCAGCGTAGAGATGAACAATATGGTATGTACCTGATCATAATTGCCAAATTGAGTAGGTAATTTTTAATGCACTTGGTGTTGTTACATCCACACACAGCGTGAAACAATTCTAAATGTTTTCATATACAAGCCACAGCTACAATTGGGATATGCTGGAAATACTGAGACTTTCTCCTCAACAATTTTCAATGGCAAAAACTAACCAAATCTCTTTGGACACATATTGTACCAAATCTAGTCTTTCCCCTGCTCCCGCCACCAAATTTATGTATGTGGTGAGTTGCCGGTTTAATTCCATTTTTTTGTAGAAATCTCTGGAAAGCCACAATTTATTTAGAAAAAAATAAAATTAGTCTGACATTTACTGTAAAAAATGGTAAATCTAGATGCAATCCTACACAAGTCACCTGCCAATCACTTGTTTATATGAATCGGAGGAAATTCACACAGGAGCATTGTGCTACTTGTGGTTATTATAAAGTCGATTTCTCTGAATTGTTTTGACAAATTCAATCTGATGCTGTGGTAACTGGCTATCAAAATGACTATTAAGCCGAAAGTCGGGGGTTGTTTTCCCATGTTTTTCACGGACCGAGCTTGCAGAAAATCCAAATACATGGGGTGACAATTGAATCTCGGGGGTGTAAAATATTTTGCAGTGTAGTCAGGGGTAGGAGTAAGGTCCAAAAGTAGAGGGTCAGAGTTCACCCCCGAGCTTGCACATTCCCAATATATGGAGGGTGAAAAATTAATATATTTTAAATTTAGGGGGTCATTCACCCCCGATCGGGGGTTAATGCTACCCCTGCTATGAAGGTCAGTCCAACCTCTCTCATCTGGCCATGATGGGACCAAGCATTGCCCGGATAAGTGAAAAATCTAAATAAGTAAATTATGTGCAATTCTCCATTGAATGAATTACTCAACAGTGGGTAATAAATGACTCATAAAAACCTTATTACAGTCAGTTCTGACCAGGGTAATACTCAATTGTCTGTGTGACCCCCTTCACCAGATCACTGTGCCTGGTTGAAGTTTCGTCACTGTTATAGATCCAATTTTGGTTTACCTATAAAGCGCAGTGATTTAAAGCGCAGTGATTTATAGTGCGCTACGCACAGGCACAACACCTATCATTCCACAAACCATTAAACAACAATTCAGGGACGTTGCTGCTTCAAGAGCGCACACTCTAGACATTCCACAAATAACCATTGCAACCAGGATCAGCTCCCCGAGTTTTGTACAGGTTACAACGAGACAAATAAGCAGTGAGTTCCTTGTCCAGGGGAATTTCAAACTCAATTTTTCCACGTGAGCATACTAGGCACCGCCAGGGTTCAAACCCGCAACCTCTCGCACCAGAGTCGAACGCCTTATTGATTGAGCTAACTTGACCTATCCATATACTTGACGTAAAAAAATCAAAATAATAATAATAATAATGAGGCCCTTGTATAGCGCAGAAATACCTTTAAAAGGCCTCTAAGCGCTTTACATAAATATTCAAGCAATAGCAACACAAAAAAGTTATAAAAACAATGATAAAACCGCATTAAATATATAAAGAGATAAAAAAACACAAAGTTCAGAGAGTGAAACCAGCCCTCATAAACATGACCATACGATACAACGTGATTTAAAAAGCTAACATAGTATAGGCCCAAAAAATACAATATACATACGACTTATGTATCTTCCTGAATGTTCAATCATCCAAGCATCCTTGGTACATTGTATGTTTTGGGATGTCATTATATTGTAATGTAGTTATTATGGAAACTACACCACACTACATCAGAATTCAATTAGGGCCTACTGGTTTCAATTACTTGTGTACTGCTCTATGTGTTGTTTGCAGTTTCTTATATTCTGGTCTCCAGGCTGAATCATTCATATTCAAGTCTGGAACATGTGTTAGGGCAAATTTTCAAAATTGAATTAAATGGTAGATTAAGAATTGGAAGCATGCATGTCGTATCAAAATAACAAACCCTACATTATATTCACTATCACATACACACCTACTCCAACACACTCATCGACCCGTACACAAACACTTACATGTAAACAGGTGCATACCTATTCGCTGTCATAGTGCACGTTAGAATATGACCGTTGCTAGGTCAACTGGATCACACTTGCGTTGTTACGAACCACTGATCGAAATGATCACAACACAAAGCCTATGGCATATCAAAATTCGGGAACAGGTGTATGAGCCCAGGCTTGGAGCAGTAACCAATGGTTAAATGTGCACTACGACAGAGAGTAAGCATAAACATGATAAATACTTACACACACTGAATTGTTTAACCAAGTGGTCATATGTTTTATAAATTGGTCAATATGGTTTAATGGCATTTTTGAGGATGGAAGTATATACAAACCCAAGTCTCAGAGACATGTTTCTTTTGTTCTTTTCATAGCTGAAACACTGTCAGAAGATGAAGAAGATGAGGTCAGAGCGTCATTGAAGAGGAAAGGATCCAATGGGGGATATACTCCGGCACCAGGTGGCCCATTCTCAGGGCTAGTACCCAGTATGTGGCCACAAGATATTCTAGCCAAGCTTGCCCAGGTAAGACTGATAATAAAGAGTCCAATGGGGGATATACTCTGGCACCAAGTGGCCCATTCTCAGGCCTAGTACCCAGTATGTAGCCACAAGATCTTCTAGCCCAGCTTGCCCAGATACGACTGATAATAAAGCATCCAAAAGGGTGATACAGTATGGTACCAGGTGGTCCATTCTCAGGGCTTGTACCCAGTATGTGGCCACAAGATCTTCCAGCCCAGTTTACCCAGATACCACTGATAATAAAGCATCCAAAGGGGGATGCAGTATGGCATCAGGTGGACCATTCTCAGGGCTAGTAACCAGTTTGTGGCCACAAAATATTCTAGCCAATCTTGCCCAGATAAGATAAAGGATCCAAAGGGGGATACAGTATGGCACCAGGTGGCCCATTCTCAATGCTAGTACCCACTCATCTGGGTCGGTTGGGCCCGTAAAACAGATTTATTTTCTTGCTTAGTCTTATCTCCATAACTATAACTGTGAATGGATGTAATGTCAAGGTTTGAAAACTAAATAGTAGCATATGGCACTAATATTTTAATTAATGAATAAACCATGTTTGTTTTATGTCAATTTGTCCATGTTTGCTTTTAATATCATTTTGATGTCATATTAAAAAATACACGGATGTAGTTTTTGTAGGTTTTAATGAAGAACAAAAGTGAGATTAGGCAAAAAAAGAAACAAGTTTGTTTCCTGTAGCGCGCGCATTTAGTTTTTGACGGCTTATGTGCGCATTTGAATTTTTTTCACTTACACAGAAAAAAAAGTAAGAAAAAAACGGAAAAATCGCAACAAAAATTATAAAACATAATATTTCGCATTCAACTTTTTGGACCTGCTACAGGAAACAAACATGGTTTTTTTTTTACCTTATTGTGATAAATGTTGTATTGAGAATTTTCACATTTAAAACAATTTTCTTCTCCTGATCATCTTTCTTTCCTTGTTCATTTTCTTTCCTCTGTAGACTGAAGATGCAGGAGCTGGTATGGACTTCAGATATGATGAGTTTGGATTCAGGGTGGAGGAGGAAGGTTAGTTGAAAGAACAGCCATGGTTCATTGATAGAACAGCTGTGGTTTATTTGGTCTGTGTTCAAGTGTTTTGTAAATGTGTCCCCATATTACACAATGTGTTAGCAGCTTCACTCCCTGGTATGTCCACTGCTCATTAGGGATATGGCTTGTACATATCAATGGCTAATACCTGTTTCCATTCATTCTTGATCATTACCAGTCCCGTTACCAGTATAAAATGCTATGTTTTTTCATGCAATTGGAACTACACATGGTCCATCTATGGTATAATTGCTATTGAAAAATTTAGTTACAAAGTTAAGCTAGTGAATAGGTTCTTCTCATTATGAAACGGACTGTAGTTTAGTCTTCACAGAAATAGCACTAGAATGCTCAATATATGCATTGTCAAATACTGCCAATTAAAATACAACAGAAATGTTTCTTTCAAACAGTCTACCAATTTAATTTAAATCAAAGCTAGTGTTAATGTATCTCATGGTATTCTAGATGTTTTTACAACAAAAGTATCATCCTTAAACCTATATCTGATTTTAGTTTAAATTGTCAAAACTGTTGTAAATATTTAACAACAGAGAGTATCAAAATTTCAAAAAAATATTGAGGTAAAAAGGGCATGACAGTGTTTGTCACATCAAATTTATTATAATACTAGCTAAGCAGTGAAGCATTGACACGTTGCATGACATCTTCTCATAAAACTAATCACCGGCGCTTGTAAAGGTGAATTTATCCAAATACCTGGTGTATGATAAACTTAATGATAGCATAGCAACATCTGGTGGCTACGTCACCAGCAGCAGTACCAATAGTTGCATTGCAATTAAAATTTGATATGATGAACCAAACGGATGTACTGTTAAACTTGTTTGGCAACCTGGCAGTGCAATTAAAAATTGTAATATGATGAATTAAAAAAATATTTTGGTTTGAAATGTGAACAAAAATGGAAAAGCATAAATTTTGGTGTAAAAATACTCTAATAGATCTCCATGTAGTATATAATTGTATAATTTTTGTCTGCCTTGATTGTATTTTGATGTTCAACTGTTTGTGGTTTTTATCATATTCCATGTGCATTCATTTGTTGCTTATATAAAGGCCCATTCAGTGATTTGCTCATCCGGACGATCGTAAAAATCATAAAAATTCAGATTTTGGTACCTTTGTCATTGTCATAGATGTGCTAACATAGCCTGCAAGTGGTTAAGCCGAAAGCTGTGTATTTAAGACAAAATAAGATATTTTACACAAATCTGTAATTTAGATACTGACAGTATCTAAATGTGACCATCCACCACGAAGTCGGCTCTAGATCATTCCTAATATATTTTACATAGAAATCCATATACTGTTTTTGATTGTATCTCAAAATGGAAAATGCCGACTTTACGACCAGTTTGTGGTGGATGGCCACAAATTAGCTACATGTATTTGAATGGGGCTTCAATTTAGTCAGTACTGCTGTTTTGTTTTGTTTTCGTTTTTTGCCAAATTTGTCATTTCAAAAATACCAAATGACAATTTGAATGACTTATCCTTCACTTCTAAGCAATTTATAAACAATTTTAATTTTTTTACACTTACACTATGATCACTGAATGGCTCTTTAAGTTTACAAGCTTAATCTTTATTTTTGTTTACTGTAATTTTAAGCTATTTCAAATTGCATTTAGGCATGCTAGATGCACTATATATTTATTATGATTATTTTTTGTTTTCAAATCCAATTTTCGATTCCATTTGCACATGGATTTTTCCGACAGTTTATGTACAATATTTGGTTTCATGAAATAGAAATATAAAAGAAAATATTAAATTTAAAAAAAAAAGGCTTTTAATTGCTTTAATAGCAGCAATTGTTGTTTAATTTTCCACAAGAGGTCGTGGACAAGAATTCATCCTTTTCAAAAGAGAGTGGTGCTATTTACTCAACAGATGCAGCCGAGCCTAATTCCAGTAAGCTTCTCAGTCAGCCTTTCATAGAAGACCCTCAACACAGACTCAAGTGGGTCGCTTACTTTGAGTTTGCTCATAATCAAGAAGTGGGCGATCTCACGTGGGACAAGGTAAGCAACTTAAGACTTTTTTTTTCGTTTTGTGTGTACTTAATTTTGCACTTGACTAGCATTTCCTAGGGATTTACAGGATGACGAGCTGTATTTTTTTAGTTTTGGTTTTGGCCATTTTAAGGCCATAATGTATGATCTTAAAATATGAAATTATGACTTTATGTCCACTATTATAGTCCATGTTAAATGACCAAATTAGCTTGTGCGGTTTCTTTCATGTTCCATTGTTATTTAAGCTTAAAATGGACAGAAAGCCTTCCCGGCAGTTATTACTTATATTATTTCAGCATTTTGGGTAAATATAACAAAATTAAAATTTGTCGGAAATCATACATTATGGCTTTAACTACAAACCTGCAGTGTACTTCTTAATATCTATCCACGGTCCAGACCTGTAAATGCACAAGCTAGGCTAGTTGGGCAATTCCTCGTTTTCCTGTACTGTGTGTCATTTTCGAGATTTTGTAACACTTTTAAGCTGTTCAGGGGTAAAACGCAGCTCATGGTTATTCCCAGAATATCGTTCTTGAAAATATGATGTCTTGAATTTAAGTAGAACCCCCAAGTGTTGAGACAATGCCTTGTTCCAACTCCTACTTTTCATTCTTACTCAGACTGAGCTCAGCTGTAGGTATCCCCTTCTTAGATCTGCCGTCTTTATCTGCACACTGTTAGCCATGTATGATATAGGAACTCCTGATTACTGTAATAAGTACTGGTATCTTATCCTTGTAATTGATCATGTGGTTGCAACCCTATCTGCCGCAAGTCATAATTAAAGGTTAAAATATAAAAAATGTAAATATCATATGTAATACAAGAAAACAATGAGTGAAATTATAATGGTAAAAACAGTGCAGCTGTCTAGTCAGGCAGTCATAATTATCATAACAAAATCTATGTACGTCAGTATTTTTATATGGTGTAATCAGGCACAACGAGCCACCGTCGACCTGTGACTTTTGAAATTTGATCGCAAGTTGTATGTGTAGTTTTCATTTTAATGGAGAAAATTTGTAAACATGTTTTTTTGTTTAAATTGCTTGCTTTTTCACAATTTGTGTATTGTGACAAACTGGGATATTTGTTGATTAAAAGTATGCACAAGCTGGTCAAAGATTGTCAAATTTGAAAATTTTGTTTTCAAAAGAAGTACAGAATTTGTCCCCTTGTTCATGTAAGGAAAGTGCAAGTAACATATCGTCAGCCTGCTACGCTAAATGCCTAAGTCATTCTTACATGTTTCTCATTTGCAATTTTGATTTTCTGAGTAATAAACCCATAATTCATCAAATTTCGAGCCGCATTTTTTATAACTTGTGGAATACATCTCTTTTGATGTATTCCACAAGCATGACAAGTTAATGAAGAACGCGGCTAGAAATTTGATGAATTATGGGTTTATTAAGGGGGTACTACACCCCTGCCCAATTTTGTGCCTATTTTTGCATTTTTCTCAAAAATTATAGCGCATTAGTGACAAGTAAGATATGTATATTATAGGGGCAAGGACTACAACTTCTGCACTGGGAATTTTATTTCAGCACAGACAACAGTTGTGGAGTTACAGTCAAAAATGAGGGAAAACCAATATTTGATCAATAAATCAATAACTACTTGTCTTGAGTTGCTAAATTTTCAGTGCAGTAGTTGTAGTCCTTGCCCCGATAATATACATATCTTACTTGTCACCAATGCGCTATAATTTTTGAGAAAAATGCAAAAATGTGGACAAAATTGGGCAGGGGTGTAGTACCCCCTTAATCAGAAAATCAAAATTGCAAATGAGAAACATGTAAAAATGACTTAGGCATTTAGCGTAGCAGGCTGACGATATGTAAGCAGATTACAAAAATAACTTGATATAATCAGGCATGACTTTTGAACCTGAGCATTAAATGAAACCAACTAAAAATTCCTATAGCAGCCTCGACATTACTTATTAAAAGCCAGATTTTTTGTAAGCAGATTACAAAAAATAATTTTTTTATTAAATGTTTCAGACCCAACAAAAATAGCCATGTATAATTTCCTAGTAAACTCATTTTAAAAATAAAGTGTGCTGTAAAGTTCCTTTACCAAATATTCTCATTTTGATTAGAGAGCTAAGTACTTTTTATTTGCTCACAAATATTTGCTCACTATGCAGTAGTTTGTTCAAGTGTTTTCCTTGGTTTCATAAAAAGATGCTCACCAGTTATTGGTCTACTGTACTATATATACTATTATTTACACTTTCTAGTCAGTGTCTCCTGGTACCTGTTTGCATAACACCTGTACATATAGTATCAATATCACAGATAATGATTCATTGTAGGAGTGAAACACACAGATATTACTTTTGAATACATTTTATATTAAAAGGTTAGCATTAACTTAGCAACTATTTAAAACTGTTGTGATTTAGTAGTTTACAGCATCTTGCGAACGGTATTGAGCTTTGGCAAAATTTGCATTGATCATTTCATAGTGAGTGTATAGAAGAATTCAAATATCACAGATATACTTTTGTAGGTCCTGTGGTTCTTGAGTTATGTTGTAAAGAGGGCTGAAACAACAACACTTTTGTAAAACTTACATAACCTATTAACAACAATAAATCAAGCAAGTTTTCAAAGTGGTATTTTTCAATAATATATTGATTTAAGTAATGAAAATTGATTTTTTGGTTGCTTCGACCAACAATAGTTACCACATCTACCCTTAATTTTCCTTTAAATAACAAAGGAAGTGTGGCTCTTTTTTGTCTCATTTGCTGTACAACACGCATAGGCCTTCAAAAATAAATGTTACAAACATGTTTTATTTGTTTATTTATTTTCATTTAAGACAGCGTTCAAGATTTGACTTACGTTTGGCGGACACACGTGTGAAAAAAGTATTTAGGGGTGAAAAGAACCAAAATTCTTGAATGTTTATATGTTTCCAAGGGTAAAATGTCATCTAGTTTCAGATTTTGGCACTTAAAACTCCCTATCTTTTATAGATTTTGAGAAAAAAAATCATTTTTTGGTCCGATTTTGGCCGAAAATGGCCATTTTGGGGTGACAAAAATTTTGACTTGCAGATTTCCTGTGAGTATATGAACATGAAAACTATCAAATAGTGCCTAATTTTCTATTCTAATTGTGTAACAAGGGTACAATTGTGATATTAAAAGCATTGAATGGGATCCATATATTTCTTTATTTTTGTAGCAGGGGTAGAAACTTGAGGGTTCGGGTGACAATTGATTTAGAAAAATATACAATATTCGCATCATTTTCAATTTGAAAACGCCATATCTCCACAATGGTATGAGCTATAGGCATGCTTTAAGTGTTTATTTGCTCAGTATTTCATTAGCTAAATGGTGATATAACAAACAAGTAAGCTAGATCTACAGAAAATAAAATAACTTGCAAAATGTTACCCCCACCCCTAAGGATTTTGAGGGCGTGAAAAAAGTCACAGATTTTGCAAAAAAAATAAGTCCTTCAAAATTGGGAGGTTTGAGGCTAAACAAAAGACATGTTGCCCTTACCAATGCCTCCCTCTACAGCAACATGTTTTTTTTTTTGTTTAGCCCTGAGTATCCCCATTTTGAAGGACTTATTTTTTTTGCTCCAATTTTTGCTCCAATTTGGGGACTTCGGGCAGAAATATGTCTGTACAGTGCTATGGGAAAATTTTCAAGTTGATAATTATGCATTTTTTATGTCAGATTCAGTTTCTACACAAAATTTCACCCTAGAAAATGTTCCTTTAAGTAGGGTATCTTTCACTTTAAGTTTCCACCATTCTGTCCGCCAAACGCAAGTCAAAGCTTGAACGCTGTCTTAAGAACTCTATTTAGCATTAAATTCAGCATTTGATAACAAAGTACAGTAATATGTGGGCCAGTAAAGTAACTTTTGTAATTCTTCCATTGTGCATGCTGTGCATCTACCTACACAAATGTAATCACAGTTGCAGAAGTGATAAACTTGTATTTGTTTTTGATCTGTTTGCTTTCAGGTTGAAAGTCGTCTAGCGAGGACAGACAAATTACACGGTATGATTCAACAGGGTATACCACACAGTATGAGACCTCAGCTATGGCTCAGGTTATCAGGGGCACAACAGAAGAAAGAAAATACAGAAACTACTTATAAAGTAAGCAAGTCAGGTTTTGCTCATAATTAACTAATCAGTAGCATGAATGTTTCCTCATGTTACATCTGATGTTCCCATGTAAATCAAATTATTATTGAGTATAGATGGCCTGTGACATCTTGGATATATGATCATATGAGCAGAATTACCTTTATTTACACATCCCTCTTCGTTTGCCAATCAAATAAATGCAAAAAAGCAGAAAGCCTCTCATGAGCTATATTTCCATCATATTTTTCTCACTAACATACTGAAGTTAGGCATTCCAAATCGGCATATTTCTGAAGAAATCATTAAAAAACTGTTGAATTGGTCTCAATTGTGGCATACCACGTTTGAGAAATATGCCAATTTAGAACTCCCAATTTCAATATGTTAATGAGAAAAATATGATCTTTCATTTTTGATATCAGTTTAATGAGTTTATTACAGGATCATGATGGTTATCATTAATTAAAACACTGTATACTGCCAGTATCATTCTGTATATATGTCAGTAATTCCATAAGGAATTAGTCACATTTACATGTTCTTTTTGCATGAATACTTGACAGGGACAACATTTTATGTTATACATAAGTTTTAAAGAATTATTTGATTTTCCAAGTATATCAGGTCACTTCCTTTAATTTATTGGGCAGTTTGGCAAAATAAAATCTATGCATAGGCCTACCTCTTCATATCTTACTTTATTTAATCAGAATATGTTATATTGACTCACAGATGTTGTCATCACTGTTGCCAGATTTAGATTGCTATCTACTCTATTCAGACTAGTACCTGGCTACCTGTGCTTCTAAGTACCCATACCTGCACTGGTAGCCTGGTACTTGTACTTACACTAATGTTATTATTCCCAATACATGTCTGCCAAACCTGGCATCAAAATTGTTTGTTTGATTTGGGTATATGAAGCAGTAGATGCCTTGGTGATATTTCATAGTTGTAACAAGGATTCTATTTTGTTTTGTAGTAATTATGGCATGTATATATAGGGATTTAAAAATAGAGATATAATCCAGTTATAAACATATGCTGTCACTAGCCACTAGGCACAAATTGCATTTGTTATATCATAACTCAGTTAGCAGTAAGCTTACAGTATTACATTATTCAGTATTCGAGTTTTAAAGGTGGTATTCTGATTGTGTTACATAAGTTCAAATTTCAGAAAATTTTAGTAATTCAATTCAATTTCAATTCAATTTATTTCCATCAAAAGTACAAAGAATACTTAATTAACACCAAAATGATTAAAAAACACAAGATGGAGGAGATGCAACAAAAGGCAAATGCCTGCAAAAGTGTTGTACCACCTTACATAAAAATTAAACACACACACATAATAACTAAACAAGACAAGTGCGGAGGCCTGACAAACAATTAATTACCTCAGACAGCTTTGATTCTAGAAGCAACAATTTGACAGCATACTCAATAGCCAGTACAAGACTTCCGGAGTGGGTGTATCACCAAACTACCAGTTTTTGTTGATACTGCCAAAGCAAAACATATTTAAGGCCTAACATATCACTGGGGTTATGATAAAAGCATGAGCATTTTGATGGGGTAAAGTTGTGGAGCTGTCAATCGCATCATGCTCCTTTAAAAATGACGAAATACTGACAGTCTGTGTGAAATTAATAAATACACAAGCTCAGTATTAAATTACTCATTGTGGATACAATCATTTTTTTTACTGGTCAATTTTATGCAGGATATTTTTTTTAATGTATGATTAATTGATATTGTTTGCCTTATTTCTTAACAGGAAATCATCAAAGCCAGCTCAAATGAACATTCCCTCACAGCCAAACAGATAGAAAAGGTAAGCATTAAGCTGAATTTATACTTGATCAATTTGGCTGAAAAGCGAATTGCATGCATGCTGTACTTGTGCATTTACTTCCGTTTTCATAGCCGATTGTTCAATACCCATCTTGTTTGCAAAAAGGGCGTCGATTTTGCGACTAATATCATTTTTGACCTCGCCATTTAATTGGTTTAACATGTTATCATACAATCTTCACAAACTTTTATAAATTTGCAATATGTTATGATACAATATTTTGTCATCTGAAGTCCGCTGAGAGAGTTGACTCAACTGTAAGGACTGTTTTGGAATATTTTGGCATGACCAAGAGATAAAATACATGGCCAGCCAATCTGGTCTGTTGCCAATTTGCATGAGGCTGTTGCATTGGCCACTGTTTTCTAATGCAAATGACATCTTTTCATTGCCTGCAGGATCTCCTTCGTACCATGCCAAGCAATGCATGTTTCTCATCTCCCAAAGCCAGTGGTGTGCCAAGGTTACGACGAATCTTACGTGGAATAGCATGGCTCTATCCAGATATAGGATACTGCCAGGGTACAGGAGTGGTAAGTATTCAGCCCCTTTAGTATCTAGTACTGATCCCCTAGGGGCTCTGAGTAACAAATAACAACATACAATTTAATATTTCAGAAGTTTACATAAATAAATATGAAGAGGCATTGAAAGAAAGTTTCCATGGATATCTTTAGGGAGTTTATTCCGAGCAAAACATGATCTGTAGTGAAAAGTTATTTTACCAGGATTTATGTTCCATTATGTTTTAGAAATATATAAAATCTTGAAATATATTATTTCACTTTATTGCTTGCTGGTGGAGAGATGGGAGTAATTAATAATATTTGGAATCTGTGGGATGTAGAGTATACATCTAGAGTATACTATTACTGTTTTATTTCACTAGCATCCTTGATATCTCTGTTTGTTGAGTGCTGGTTAGACACCCAGGGGTCCCAGGTTCAAATCCTAGTCAGAGATGTACATATTTCTCCCTTGACCGACTTGATGAAGAAAATAAATTGAGATCATACTATTAAATTTTGAGATTAAGTAACTCTTATCACATTTATTGTAAAGCAAATTTTCAGGTGAATGTGCCTGTCTGTATCGCACAAAATTGAAATTGGTGAGTTCCTAGCCCATTTGTTTATCATATAACCATACTTTTCTGTTTGCTTCATCCCACCAGATTGCAGCTTCATTGCTGCTATATATGGAAGAAGAAGATGCCTTTTGGATAATGTGTGCAATAATAGAGGACTTGGTGCCAGCTTCCTACTACTCCAGCAGTCTGCTAGGTGTGCAAGCAGATCAGAGAGTCCTTAGACAACTGATGGTCAGTTACT
The DNA here is from genome assembly GCF_039555335.1 of Amphiura filiformis. Taxonomy (NCBI): domain Eukaryota; kingdom Metazoa; phylum Echinodermata; class Ophiuroidea; order Amphilepidida; family Amphiuridae; genus Amphiura; species Amphiura filiformis. Next base: position 70,588,581 of record NC_092631.1, read on the forward strand.
TGCCAGAGATTGACCAATTACTCAAGAGCCATGATATAGGTATGAAAATACAGGCTGTATCACAATAATTGGCACTGATCAATTGTAAAGTTCATTGGGAGAACTACTTCTTGTAAATGAAAGATTGGACTTGTACTTTTATGCAGGTTGTAACGAGTCAACAAAAATCATATCAAGCCAAATCATTTGGCCTATTGTCTTGCTGGTTTGAATCAAGTAACTTGAGTCACTGTACAAATTCAATGGTGTTGAGTCACGTAACATCACTTGAGTAATTCGCCTCAATTTTTCTCAAGTCGCAAGTCATGATTTGTTACAACTTCGGATTTATGACTTATATAACATGAATTTACAAATTTGGAGGGGGTTCTCATATTATAATTGGATATGGCAGTCACTGTAAGATGATGTGTACCATCATGCTAGGATGTTATATTTTTGTTGGTTGGCTTCATATGATAATGGATATCTGATCTACATCTGAGTAGACGTCGTGAAACCCGACGTTATATCCGGTTGAGTAATCCTGAAATTGTTAGAGACAGGACAGGGTACACCATGATCGGTGTGTTAAGTTTTTTTGCAGTTTCAGGTAGTAGTCTTTTGAGAGTTACTCCAAAGCAAATACTAAAACAGTGTAGGTTATACCAAGGTAAAAATAAGGTGAGTTTTGAGGGAAGTGGGAAAATAACTACAGGAATATACAAAAGCATCTAGACAGACACAACTGCTTTTTGATACAAATCTTGTGTGTGGGATGACCTATCTAAGTCAGGTCCTTAGTTGGCGTACCCTTTTAAGCATGTAACAGCCAAGCTTGCATAGACAGAGAAATGTATTATGCATCATGCAGTTTATAAATTCAGTTTTACTAAAGGTCAGGTTATAGTCTTGCTGGACAATTTCCATTGCATCAGATGCAGTGGCTTATTTGCTGCCAGTGTTTTCTGCAGCAGCTTAAATTCTTCTGCTGTAGAAAATGTCGAGAAAGAGAACAAAACCATGAAAAAACTAATAATTTGAGTGGGAAATCAAAGCTGAGAACGGAAAGTTGCAGCAGGGAACTGACAGTGGGCTATTCCAGTTGAAATCCATACTCCCCTTATGGAAGACATGACCTTAATCGTCCACACAGGGAGTGTGAATTTCAATTGGGTTTATCTGAACGGGTGATTCAATTTGAAAGCTACACCCCCCTGTGTGGGAGATTAAGGTCATGTCTTCCATAGAGGGTGTATGGATTTCATCTGGAATAGCCCAATGCAGCATCTGCCACAACTGAAAATTGCATGCAAAAACATACTATAACCTGACCTACATCTTATGCAACATTGGTGTGTTTTTGTTAGGGTGCAGTACATAAGGCCAAAAAAAAGATTGTTTGCTTGTCCTCCACCGACCGACCCTAATCTGGAAAATCTTGAAAAAAGTTATTTTTTTGTTTTACTTTACAAATGAATACCGACCCTAATTTTGGAAATTCCAGAATTTTTTTTTTCTTTCAACATTTTTGACATCCTGAATTTTTTTTTTATAGTTTCTACACACTTCTAAACTGTTTTAAAAACATGAATGAATTGGTATACAGTAGTGAAATATTAAGCTAATTAAAGGCATACAGTCATGTTTTGGCTATGACCTTTAAAAACAATCCTGACTGAGCGACCCAATTCTGAAAAAGTTGTGGAGGACAAGCAAACAATCTTTTTTTTTGGACTACTGCCCAACAAGTGGTATGGTGCTGGTGATATGACTGAATAAATTAAGCATATGTTCTAATAGGATATTTTCAATTTGGACCAATCAATAACATGTTATAAATAAGTCAGTAATCAATATAAATCAGTTGAGGCATGAAATAAGGTCAAGGATTATGTTATGGTCTATGTCATGGACAGGCAATGGAAATGTGTTCAGATTGTTACTCAGATATGCCAGAAAAGCTCTTAGTCTGTGATATCTGAATGTAATTTGCATATTTGAATGAAGTCTGGAAAAGCTTATGTAAGCATCATGTTCAAATTTTGTGCCATGATTTTTTTACACATTGTTTTAAATTTGAAACTGAAATCAAAGATTGGTGAAAATGCTCATCTATAGTAATTAGGAAACTCTCATCAGAGAAATATTTTTGTATTTGCTTAAGTGAATACAAGCTGGTTCAATTCAATATTTATATTTGCCATGATGAAATATTTGAATTTCTTTTGCAGAATTATCTCTGATTACATTACACTGGTTCCTGACAGCGTTTGCCAGCGTGGTTCACATGAAGGTATTACTACGGATTTGGGACCTGTTCTTCTATGAAGGTTCAGTGGTGCTGTTCCAGGTCACATTAGGCATGTTTAAACTCAAGGTAAGGTCAAATGATGTCATTCGGTCGGTCATCATGACGTCACTTGCGATGGAGTGCTTCATCGCATTGATTGTTTTTGCCGGGATTCGCCTGTTCCATTTCATGCCTGTTCTGACATGAAAGGGACACTTACCGATGTACTCAATGGGGGAAATAAAAAAACCTGTCATAAAATAAATACTTCTTGGTGAAACAATTCAAAAAGCTTGATTTCTTATCAGCGGAATAAACTCCCAATAATTACAAAAGGAAAAGAAAATTGGTGCGGAGAAAATCGGATTTAAATGAAAGCCCTGTACAAACCAATAGGGATTTCACCAGGGTGTCCCTTTTGACAGACGTAAGAAATGGGTATGTGCAATATATGGAAAAACCCCAACTGAGAGAATATTTGCCACAATATTTCATCCCAAAGGCACTATGTCAAGGCAGCAGGGGCAGTGTTCAAGCAGCCCAATTTGCATTCAAACAAAAAGGCTTCCAAAGTCCAACTATTTGTGGACTTAAACTGAATTTAGCAAAGAAATCACCCAATTTGTGATTGCTTGATGGAATGCATATCCTGTACTTCAAAAGCAGTCAATAATGTAGGTATAAAACACCTGACACTTGATATAGGCAATTCAGTACTTAGAAATGATTCAAATAATCACTCGGATGACCTATCATGTCGCCAAAATTTGGCTTGAGTCAGGTTATGTGGCTTAATTTTAGCTCAAATCAAGTCGAGTCACAAAGTCAATGGGGTTTAGTCATGGCTTGTTACCATTCTGTTATCAGGATCGATTAAAAGTTGCAAAGTTAGCTGAACGGTGTTGCCTTATGAGACGCAGTGCATCTTTTAACAGTGGCAATCTGCATAGTCATGAAAAATCAATTTGTGTGTACTATCAACCAGTTTTAGTTCCATTAATATGACCAAATCCCTGGACAGTACTATATCCCTGGGGGTACTCAACTATCATTGAAAAGTTCTATTACTATACCGTAAATGTTCGCCTAATGACGCTATGAGCTCCCATGAGACCAGGTGTGCCATAGGCAAAGAGCAAAAGGTGACCTTATTAATCGTTTTGCTTTTTCAACCTATAGGAAGAGGAATTGTTAGAATTGGAGAACTCTGCCCAGATCTTCAATGCTCTCTCAGATCTTCCAGGAGAAGTTGATGATGTTGATAAACTCCTAGAGGTAAGGATATTATTATTTAAATGTGGTATAAAATGATGACTTGTTAGACCCCTTGTATATATTTGATAGCTAGAACATGACATAGGAAAATATTTTGAACATTGTTCATTTTCCAAGCCAATTTCAACTTATCATGTCAGATATTAGTACATAACTTATGACTCTCTGTGGTGTAGACAGATGCAGCATCAGGGAAGCAATTGGGTCAATAATTGGAAATATGAATAATGTAAAAAAAATGTTTTTAATGTTAAAGCTTAGTAATGTGTTGAAGTAATATAAGTTACAGATGAATGATAAAACAAATAAAGGGTATCCCAAACAATTACTGCATGAGTCACATTTTCAGAAATATGTGACAAAATCAAAACAAATTAAAAAGGAATATGTAGCACACAATTGTCTACATTTGTATGTAAATTACACTTGATTTGATTCACTTGTTACTTAGAAATAAATGATTACCGGTACATAATGTACCATATATCCTCGAATAGTCACCCCTTCAATTAAACACCTCCCCCACCATTTTTTTTTCAACCAAGATGTTCCAAACTATCTTGTGTAGTAAGCTTACCAAGCATGCCAGAATGCACACACGATCACTAAATGGCATCGGTAGTTGGCGAAAGTCTGATCGTAAACCTGGAAGTGAACCGAAAGTCATCGTTCCAAAGTTCATAGTTCCTCATTTCAGCATGAGTTTTAATCTTACCTCGCAATTTTAACAAGAATTATTGTTCTAAAAATGACCTCTAATAAACGCCTCCCTTTTGGAAAAAGCAACACCCCCTGGGGGCGGCTATTCGAGGATGTACAGTATGTGTGTCAGTGTACTTGAGATGCACAACTTGTACATGAATTCTGAGAATAGCCATCCCAGCACTGGTCTATGTAGAGATCAACTCATTGAAATAGGTTTGCTGACAATTAGTTGTTGCTAGGATACAAGCTGTATCAAATTGTTAAGTATCCATCAGTTTGTTTAAACAGACTATCTCTTAGTCTCCATATATTAACTGGATCAATTTGAAACAACTAAGATGATCAGTTTTCTCATCTGCTCGTAGAAGACTTCTGATTATGCTTTGGAAATTAATGGGTACAATTGATTTTATGGGTTAAAACAACACCTTAACTATTTCATATTTCACATGTGACGCAAGTGTATCCACCAAATATCCACCAAATTTTGAAAATTATTTATAACTATCACAAACTTCATCAGTATCTAAGCTGAAATTTGTAAGTTTGTGACATACTTGGCTGCAAAGTTATCAACTTTCATGCCCATTTTTGCATGTATTTTATTGTATTTCTGGTCCTTATTTTCCCTTGCCTATAATTTAATTTCATTATTGCAGGCTTTGATCTGAGTGGATCAGATCTTGTCACATATAGTGTTTATCTTTGTGACATCATCTTATCAAATCAGACCAAAAAATGCAGCTGTGATATTGAGATACAGGCAAATATAAGAAACAAAATCAATAAAATGCAAAAGCAAAATGTGTTTATAAAAAGCTCACAACTTTCCAACCAAGTATGCTAGGAATGGAATAGGTTCAGCAATAGCATGGTTGGTCTTCTGACAAGTTGATAATATTAATCCCCTTTTTAAAACTGCTTCCTTTAGCTTGATTGCATGACATGTAACGTAAAGGTTTACAAGATCTTTGTTCCCCAGTTCCCCTAATTTAATCAATCAAATAGTTTTTTACAAAATGAAATTTATTACAAAAGTTATTGGCAGCCTATATTATGTCACACATTGTTGCATTCGATCACAATGGCTAATTGTGTAAGAAAACATGCAATTCTGAAAGTTGCACTTTGGTCTATTTAACTCTCATAAAGCATGCAGAATTCAGATTACATTCTACATTACGACTGCATGTTTTACAAGAGTTGAATGAACCATAGTGTAACTCTCAAAACTGCATCTTTCTTACATGATAACCGAATGTGTGACATTGTAAAGTGACCTTATTTGCCGTAGTCGTGATTTGTCACAATCTCTTGATAATTAATAAATTTAGGTAGTTTTACTATATCCAATACAGAAATAAGATGTTATAGTACCCATAAATGTCATGTTTCCTTTTAAAGTGTCCAATGTTATGTATCTGTTTCTGATTTGATGTGGATGGCATACTAGCAACAATTTAAACAACTTTGCACTTCATATTAGTAATAGTGAAATGCCAAGTGAAATGTAGACCTCAGTTCAACTCTTATGTTATGAATCCATATAAACCAGATGCTTATTGTGTGTTATATGTCCCATCATTCCCAATCATATGTCCCTTCATTGCCAATCAATGTCTTACCATATTCTTCATTGGGAATAGTAGCAGGTGCAGGGTGGCTTGCTATTGGAAGTAAATGGGAAAATTATGGCTTTGTTTTTTGCAAGGGCAATTCACAGCGGGAATTGCACATTCTTTGCTTTATGGGACAAATGTCAAAGGATGTAGCTAGCTAGCTAGCTGGTGTGTTTTTTGTTATCCCATTAAGTAGAATTGTGTGTCTAGTATTAAGTAAGATTTGAGATTATTAAGAGTGATCTTTGCATATTCAAAGTGCATTTAAAGAAACTTTACAAGAAATTTGTAATATATGTGTGTAATTTCAAAACTCTGTTATTGAAAATAATAAATATTTCCCCTGCATATTCTCTCAATGTCACTTCAGGGTAGGGGCAGCAATGGGATAAATAACCAGGGATAGCAAAATTTACAATAGGGCCCAGTAATGGGCCTTGCAGTGGGATGGAACACCTTGATATAGTTATGCTCTTTTTATTATTAGTAGTAAAAAAGAAACAAGTTTTAAAAAAATAGAAAAAGCCATTAATTTGATCCTTTTTGGTATGTACAGAATTAGAAGAGATAACGTTTATTCATCAAAAGGTAACTCACAAAACCCTTGGAAAAAATCTTTCACCAAGTTCACAGAGAAGGTGACTGTCCTCCTGTCATTTATAATGCCTCTGCTTCAATATCTTTTTACAATTTGGGGGAGATGTTTATGTCAAGGACGAAAATGATACAGAGAGAGATTAAAAAAAATTAATATTAATGCGCTACAAAATATAGTAATAATTAATATTAACGCACTGAGAAAGATACTTTAATATCTTTCTCAGTGCATTTTAATATTAAAAGATCTATGCTTGGCAAGCAAAGAGTTTATTGAGAACACAAAAGTGAACCTTTCAGTAGAGGATTGTAGTAACAGATCTTTTGGCGAGATATTCCATGGACTACATATTGCAAGTTTGTTGCCTATCCTGGTTCAAATCCATTATTTTCAGCAGGGCTATTATATTTTTCTGTTCTCTGTACTATGTTGCTACATATTCAGAAAGTCAGGGCTCCATTGGTGTACTTGTTGCACTTAAAGGAGTACGGTATTTCGCTATATTTCGTGATCCTAGCATCCTCCTCTTATGACATTTTTCAGTAGATATGCACAATAAAAGCTTATTTCCAAAATTTCAGTTGATTCCGATTTTGCATTTGTGAGTTATGCATGATTTAGTGTATTACACTGCTCCATAGGCCACTGTTGTAATTTCGTTCTGGTATACCAGAATGAAATTCAAATTTCACGATATCTTTGCTAAACGAATTAATTTGCAAGAAATATTTTGTACATAAACATTATGTAGCCAGAGGTTTCCAGTGATATAAAAATCTCAATTTTTGTTGAGAAAAATGGGGGGGACGAGGCTGTGGATCAAGAAATGCCCTTTTAATTTTAAATGTGACCTCAATAATAATAAAAACAGAAACGAGGAGGAGGATAAGAAACTTGTTGACAAATGATTAAAATTAAGTTTGATATAAATCATATTTGGTTGCAATAAAAACCTGAGCAATAATACGGACACATGACCCATTGCACAGACTGAAACAGATGGTACCATTTGTTTTAATATGGCTACATTATTATCAATGTATTGTGTATTCATGAGGATACCGGATACTATTTTGCACTTTTATACTCTCAGTCATAAAATTACCCTCTCACCTTCATCAGTTTTTATACACTAATGGACAAAAGTTTGGAATCATTTTTGATACCCTGCTTTTCTTGGAAAGACACTCCGATATTTTGATAGTGAGCTAAGTGGTCTGAATATTGGTAGACAAGGGATAATTTTATAAGGTTATATTGAAAAATAAAGAGGTCTCTAGGTGACACTGCCTAAACTATCGGTCCTGCATTGTTAATGTGCTTAGGGGTACACAGACATCTTTATCAGGCAACACTAGGATGAAAGAATTTAACAAAAACAGGGTCTTAAAATGGCATTTTTTGTACAAATATGGCATTTATTTAATGAAAAAAGTACATGTTTTGTATGACAAGTTTCTACCAGCGCATATCCGGTTTTCAACACCTCCAAAGTTCAAATTGCACATAAATATTTCCAATAATCAATACCAAAAACCAGTATAGAAAATCCCACTCCAACATCTAAATAAATGACAACATCGATATCTGTGTGTAGCTAGCTAGATGTTCACAGGAGCCCTCTATTGATAACATAGATAAGATAGCTGTGGCCAAGTGCAACAGCTGGCAGAGATAATACACAGTATAAAAAAATGGAATATAATATTATTTTATAGTGAGGGCTAGAATTTATTTTGTTCCAATCCTCCAATGTGTGTCATATAGAACTTGTCTATTGGAAGTAATATTCCAGGATTTGGTTCAGTAACTGGTTTTAATGTATATAAGTGAAAAATTCATTTACATATTTATGTAGTTGTTAAGTACTTCGTTGCCATTTTTTCCCTGTTTAAATATGCAGTCTCAAATTCATATGAGAAATATTGTGAAGAAATTTGTTTTTATTTTGAGGAAAATTAATTTTTCATGTAAACATTTTTGTCAACTTTATAATGAGGGAAATAAATTTTTCATGTAAACATTTTTGTCATCTTTATAAAAATTCATGGCAAGTAATTAAAATGATCATAATATATGAAATTACTCATAAAGATAAATATATATTATCATAAAAATAATTACCATAATGAAATCAGTCTGGTTACTGCATACAAGTGCATGGATGCATATATTGGGATCAGCTGTTGGTTGTCCCATAGCATACTTCTAGTCTACTACACACTTTATGTGCACTTTGAACACAGAACCCCATTCCAAAAATGGCATCATCCATTTTATTTAACACATCTAGTGTACAATTCCAATGACAATATCAGATAATTATGCAAATGAGATGCAAAATGAACTGGTAGCCACGTGTCCATAAAAAGTAATGCTATTAAAATTCATATCATCGGTAAAATAATCTGGAGAGTTAATATTATTTCCCATCACATGATCGGAGAGGATAATAAAGGCAGACATGACAGTTGGTTCTTCACCTGGTAGTTGTAATGTTAACATTATGGGGAATTTGAAGGAGAATAGTTATCCCCAGCCAGCAAGGGTACGTAGGTTCACTAATATACATGTCCTACTTCACAAGAGGCATTATGAGAATCAATATTGTAATATCAGGCATTAATAATAATATAACTAGGCAGGGTTGCGTAACAACTTGCCGTTATCTTTTTCCTATTTTCAACTTCTCTAACTTTAAACTGACATGTATTCATTAAGAACTGTTGTGAAGATTGGTAATTACTCACCATTTGTGTGTGGGGAAGGGGGTAAGGGTGGGGTCAGAGTGTGTGTGTTTCTTCGTTCATAAAAACTGACAACGGATGACATTTGTGTGAATTAGGGCCTAATTACTGTACATATAGTTTGATCAGCTTGTAATTGGCAGGCCTTATAACATTGCGGATTAATATCAATATATTCTATTTTGAGAATTATCTTGTGACATCTTGCCAGAAGCACCACAAATTATTAATTGAAGTCCTATACTTTGACAACTTTCTTTAACACACAAAATATAGATCATACAGTTAACTATAACACTCTTAGCATGGGTCTACTTTTCGGCATAGTGGTAAAAGCCTAAGAATTCCCGCCGATTACGAGCTGATCAAAGTATAACTAATCTTGACAACTGGGGACATTCCCCGGTTGGAAAGACTGTGTCCAGTATTACAACTCTGTCCAGATAAAAAGACCAAAAACTACATGGGACAAGTCCCCAACCATATACATATCTAGTATATAGTGTGTCTCGTCTCAAGTTGAGAGTAACTAATTCCCTGTTGGATTTTGCAGTGGTAGTTTCAGATCGCGCGCTAATTTAATCCTGTGGGGCATATGCACACGCGTGGATAAAAGTGATTTGTCCGTACGCTGGTGACGCAATCGCTTGCACACACTGATGGCACACTTAGCCCCTCAATTATAGCTGTCAACTTCAGATGAGACACAGTATAGATAGATAGATAGATAGATTTATTATTATCTTTTCACTCAATACATGATACAAGAATATTACAATAATATTACATTATAAAGATATAAATAATAATACATATATAATAACTATGGAAAGGCATTATACAACGATGAGTGAAGGAATTACAGTAGAGGCCCAAAGGCCTGTAGCTCTGTAACCCCTTGATACAGGTATATGGCATTTATTTGACATGGCAGCAGGTTGGTAGACAACAAAATGCTGAGTCGAACCAACCAGCTGTCATGTCTATCAATGACATATCCTATGTTAACATTTAAGGAAAAACAAAGAAAAACAAAATGCACATATCAAAAGCTAAGTATAGTATAGTATACAAATATATACTCATTATACTGCCATGAGAGGTTCTGGTTAAAACTATGGGCCCGAGGTGAGATCAAGAGTATTAATTGATCTCAATGAGGGACCATAGTTTTAACCAGAACTTTGAATAAAGGCAGTATATATTTGTTTTATATACTTCATTAATATGTTCTTTGTTCATTGATTGGTTAAAAGAAAATTATTTGACGTTTTAACTCTCCAGCTTCTATCCTGAGTGAACAGCACGACCAATTTTTAAAGCACAACCTATATTTTGCCCTTCAAAAAATCGAATAGGCTAAAATCGGGCTAACCAATTACAGCAGCGCGAAATCACGCTATGGCAGTTTCGTGTGCGTGAACTGTTCCGTCGCATCAAATGCGCGCACGTGGAAGGCATGTACTATTTACGGCTTGGAGGTACTATTTACGGCTCATCCAGGACATTGCAAATACTATTTACGGCTTAGAGGTACTATTTACTGATAGGAGTACTGATGGTAGAACTATTTTTGGTCATGTGATCCACTTTTAACCAATCAATGAACAAGAATATATTAATTAAGTATATAATTACTTTTATCCACCCAACCATGACTTGGGTTAGTTTGTGACCATCATTAGATGTGCTTACAAAATGGGTTATGTATGTTTATGTATATGTGGAAGTTGTAACAGTGGATCCATGAAGAACCTGTTGTTCTTGATCAAATGTGAAAGCCAACAGTGTGAATTACAAATGTGTCATTAACTGTAAATGTGCCCAAGGTATAATTCAGATGTTTGTTTTTATGTTGGAAAGGTGTTACGTCATACAGCCATTGTTTCTTTCAATTGGAATGTCTTTTATGCATGTGGATTTTCTAAAGTTGAGCTACATTGCACTTCTGTCTGCTTTTATGCTGAATGATATTCATGTACATGTATGTCTACTGTTGCTGTCTACTAAAAACACCCAAGTCCAAGTGTTTTGTGTTGGTTTTGCAATTATCTGTCGTTCGTATGTTATATAAGGCCACAATGTATAGCCTGCTATTAGTAATATTTCCCAGGAATATTGCTACTCAGTTTCCAGGAATAATACCATAATAATGTGTCAATGTAGTTTGATCGTTAATAGAGGCCGTCAGCCTTTTCTGCGGGATCCGCCATCTTATGAGTACAGCCGTTCTTCATGTCATGTGTTAGAGATTACGCGGAAGTCGCAGCACGTGACGCACCTCTTCAGTCAAGCATCAACGAGGTGATCTTAGCAACAAGACACTCCGTACCCACAAGATGGCGGTGTTGACGTCACAATGACTATCTCTATATGGACCCTTTGCACAATCATCTCAAAACCAGGTTTTACTTGCAAACTGCATGTTGTGTGCATCTTTGATTTCATGCACATCATATTCATAAGCATTGGGGTATTCCAGTTGAAATCCATACACCCTGCTATGGAAGACATGACCTTAATCTTCCACACAGGGAGTGTGAATTTCAAATAGCATTATCTGAATGGTGACTCCATCTGAGATTCACACTCCCAGTGTGGGAGGTTAAGATCATGTCTTCCATGTGTGTGGATTTCAACTGGAATACCCCCATACTGGTGTGTTGCATAAATGGGTACAAGCAAAGCTCAAAAAACAAAAATACACTTTTGCACATGCATTTGAAAAACCTTGTTTCTGTAGCAAGATGGCAGGTCTGTGCAAAGGGCCAATAGATCTAATATGATTAATTTGAGAAAGCCAGTAACATTACCCATGATTCCTATCACCTACCTATTGATAACTTTATAACATGCATGTTTAGTCTGTTTGTTTGGTTATTAAAATTTGGTGGCAGCCTCATATTATACCACCTATGACAGGTAAGCTTACATAATAAGCACAACTGTTATGATAGTTCCATGATTGTATGGCATTACAGGTGGTTTAATACGAGATGGCCAATTTGGTTCTTGTGTCGTCTGCTTGATGATTATAGTTTGCTTCCTCTTTCTACCATTTGTTTTATTTGTGCACCCTTTTTGAATTGCTTATCTTTGTTTGAATCAGAGGCGGGATTTGATTCAAGTAGAAATACCGTGGTGTTTTCCTTCTACAAATTGTATGATGTGCAGCGGGGTAAGTTGCTCACAGATGCCATCATTCCCAGTAAGCGGAGTTCCATAACCTACATTGTGTGCATGTTACCCAATGTGACCTTTGTCGATGTTGGTTACCAATTGTGGTACTCAAGTCCTTTGGGGTCACAGTTGTTGGTTATATAGAGTATAGAGGTTGTGAGACATTGGTTGTGGAGAATTCTGTGTGTAGTTTCATTAATACATTGTAGGAGGGAGTTTAACTGCTAACCCATTGAACAAGATTTAATAGCTAAAACTGAAAATTTTAAAAACCAATCATAAGATGAAATCATGTTACAAACTAACCCATTAACAATCCAAATCTGTGGGCAGTTTGTCTACAGTCTGACTTTTTTGTGCATTTTCGCCCTTGCAAACAGGCATCATCAAATTGCTGCAGTTTTTCCTGTTGCGGCAAAAGTTACAGCTTTTCAGCCATTTGAGCAGAAAATAGTAGCGATTTATCAAAAATTGCAGTGTAAAACCGCAAACGCAATATCTGTTGCCATAGAAAATGTGCAGAAAACTATCAGACTATATTTTATGTAGCCTTAAGGAAAAAGGGGTGCATATTTATAGATTCTATAACAATTAGGATATCTTCATTGGGGTTGGTCAAATAATGAATGCAATAGCAGTGACATTTTGGGAGAATTAACATGTTTACTTTTTCCTCATATTGTTTACTGGTATAGCATAGCATACATGTTGACAATCCATGTGTATGAATCTGATGGATTTTGTCAAATGTTTGAAAAACTTGTTCAAAGTGCTGGATAGGTTACGAATATGAAATGTACCAATTCATGCTACTGGTGGAAAAGTCTTTCTTTTTTGCATCTGGAGCTTCTGGAGTTTCCTTTCTTAACATCTTGAAAATTTTGTAAAAGTGGGCAAGAAAAAAGCTTGATTAAATTATGGATTAAAGATAGCTAGGTTTGGTGTAATAATACAGTATTACATACTCTGCAAAGATGATAAAGCTAGCTTGTTTAGTGGTTTTGGTGTGGGATAGCTCAAATTTGAAAAGCACTATATAGTGTATTTGAAATGTTAATATGAATTAGTATTAAATTATATATATGGTGGATGGGTAGTTGCCACAGGGCTGTAATCTTACTGGCTTGTATGGCTTGTGAAATGATTTCATATGTACATACTTCATTCATATATAGTTACCTTTAATTAATTCAGTCTAGTAGCTGAAGATGGGAACATTACTAGTACATGTCATGATAGATTGGATATTTTAGATAACTAAATATTATTATGCACATGTATATCAAGTTTATCACTTTTTGTAGTATAAAAATATGTACCATTAGTTCTCATGTTATAATAGAAACTTGTCATTTCAATATGGAATAAAGAAACATAAAAGGGGAGCAAAGAAATTAGGCTTTAGTAGGATTATAACTAGCAACCTCTGGATTGTGAGTCCATCTGAGCTCTCCAGTCGGATGATGGTTAGTGATCTCATTTACCAATACCTTTGCTAAGTGCTGGTCAGGGCCATGTAACTTTGCTCCTGTGCAGCTGCCCAAATTATGATATCAACCCTTGAAGCAGCAGTAGACATGGTAGAGGGGAGCAGTGAAGAATTGGCATTATGGGTGGTATTCTTTGTAATTGTGCACGGTTCCACAGATTTCATTTTAGCCCCTGCACTGGTATTTTTATACTTTCTAATAGATTCATTTGGGTATCATATCATCTCTATCAGGTGATGGTGTAACCCAATGTGCTCTGGTTGATTCAGGTTCACATGGATAATATTGTCTTATTTTTCTTCTTGGTTAACTGAAAAAGGTTTTGATTCTTGTTCCTTACAATTGTATTTTGTAATCTCAATGATGCATGACATTTTGGGCTTTATACAATAATTATTACTTCATTGATGGGTTTTTTAGAAATACACACAATAATAATTGATCATGTTGCTCTTCTTTAACACACTAATTGGGCCATAACAGTGGCGTGCGCAGCACATTGAAAGGGGGGCAGGTTGTTCAGTTCCCCTGAATGGAGTCTGATTAGGAGCAAATTTTGATGTTTTTCCCCAAATCCCAATGACCAACAAAAGTGGGGGCATGGCCCCTGCCCCCCCCTTTGTGCACGCCACTGGGCCATAATGGTTCATTGTGGTGTTTTTAGTATAGATGGTGCAAGGAACAGTACACTGGTACCTTAACTTCTTCTTTGTTTACATTTTTAAAATGATAGTAAGTAAGACAGATGACCAAAAAGGCCACTTAGCCCAACCATAACTTTTACCTGGACATACTGTAGTCTTTTTGCATATAGGCGTAATCTCTACCAATCAGTCAGGACTTTACTGGTCCGACAGTCAAGTTACAAGCCCAATCCTGACTAGGAAGGCAAGGAAACTATGTAGAAGTACTTGAGCTCAACCAGAGCAAGTACTTATCTAGAGTTTAATCCAGTCCTGTCTCTTACCCTTAACTTAATCCTAATCTTGACACTAGCATTAGTCCTTACCATTATCCTAATCCTAACCCTTAATACTAACATGAACCCTATCCTTTTAATCCTAAACATAAATACATTGTGTGTCCCAAATTATAAGCTACTGGTTGAACTTGATAATACGTCTATCATTGGTTGTCTTTTTTTTGCTGAACCATGAAATGGTATCAGCCTATAAGAGTAAATGTTACTAGCTTACTTACTAGCTTACTTACTAGCTTACTTACTAGCTTACTAAGTTACTAACTGACTAACCATTTGGTCTGAAATGGACATATCTCTAAATGCCACGAAGGTATGACCCCATGAGTGGTGTCATATGAAAGAGGAAAACATAAAGAATATAATAAAAATATTTCCAAACGTCGGAGGGGTCAAAAAAGGTCATTTTAACTGAAAATGCTCCGATTGAGCTTAAATTTAAATGCAATAATCCTTGTGACATTCTAAACATGTTTTAAACATTTACAAATTTATTTAAGGTCATTAAGAGGTCATAAAGGGGTCAAAGGTCAAGGTTCTCAAAATGCTCCAATTGAGCTGAAATTTAAATGCAATTATCCTTATGACATTCTAAACATTTAAAAAATATTTTAAGATTCATTTAAGGTCATTAAGGGGTCATAAAGGGGTCAAAGGTCAAGTTTTCCAAAATGTTCCGATTGAGCTGAAATTTAAACGCAATGATCCTTATGACATTCTAAATACGTTGAAAATATTTTAAAATTCATTTAAGGTCATTAAGGGGCAATAAAGGGGTCAAAGGTCAAGTTTTCAAAACGCTTCAATTGACCTGAAATTTAAATGCAATGATCCTTATGACATTTTTAACATGTTTTAAATATTTTAAAATTCATTTAAGGTCATTAAGGGGTCATACAGAGGTCTTAAAATTAATACTATCCTGCACAGTATTGCTGCTTGATCAGATCGTCACAGTCATCCGCCTCTTACCTCGTGCCCTTGCAAAGGGCACAGTTGCTCTAGTTTATTTTATATTCTTTACTTTTCCTCTTTCATTAACACCACTCGGGTGGTCATACCTTCGTAGCATTTCGAGAGTATGTTCATTACAGACTCCGGGTGACAGTGGTATCCCGGGAGTGGTATAGGCCTACCACAATATACTGCCGAAGCCACATGGTTCAGCTATGGTGCGGTTATCGCTCTAGTTTTTTAGAAAATGTTGGTGTAATTTATGAATGTACAAATATGGAAATGGGACCCTTGTGGACTGATTCAATCAAGTCATTAAGTAAATGCTTGGTGTTCAAGCTAATATCATAGTACACCCCAACTTTTTTTTTTTTTTTTGTAATCCGGGCAAGTGCAAAAGATCTCTGAGTAATGTTGATGAAATGTAATTTATTTTAAATAGTTGTATTGATTCTAGTTTTTTTTCACTGATAACTGTATGTTATTATTGCATTTAATTAAATGTTTGATGGTAGTAAATCATAAGACCCATTGTTTTTATTATGATTGTGATCAGGTTTCTACCAAAATCATACAATCTAATCTGAATTTATCTCAAATAAGTAGCTTGTTAAAGGTGTATAAATGAGTAGACCTGTAGACTGTCATTGCTTTGTCGCATGAAGATCTGTTTCAGTTATTTGTTTTAGTTCCTTAGTCACCATCATCCTCATAGTTGCTATATTTTGGTTTTGATTAGATTTCTAGTTCCTGTTGAACTTCTGTAAACATTTATGTAATCTGTAAAGCTGGATAATAGAAGCATCATTTGTTGACTAAATAAGTTGCTATCTCTCTTTATTTTGTTTCCTTTCAATACTGTTCGTTGAATTTTTGCTGCCATACTTGTACTTCTGCAGAGCTATCAGGTTTGTATTCCATTGCCATTTTGCAATATAGGCAGATTTTTAAACAAATCTGACAGAATGTGTGAGAAATGGACATCAATATGGGAATTGTTTTGATAATCAAATTATAATAAAAGGTAGTGATGAGAGTATGTGTTTCAATGTCAGTGATTAAAATTTGATCGACATTGTCATCAAATAATAATGAGATTTTCATGACTGAGCTTGCTATGAGCATTAATTGCAACTACTGGCCCCTGTTGTTTTGATGAATTTGACCCCTTTGTTCATGTTCTCACAGATTTGGATATGAAACTCTACCTTTTTTTGGAGGAAACTATTAAACCCATGCGCTCATCACTATCATACTTGTGTCCATTTTTCATATATTGTCTGATTTTTCATAGTAAACTTGCCTATTATTGGTTGATATGCAATTTGATATACCAGGGCACAGTTCTAATTCCTCACCCCTCTTACGTACATCCTTTTCCATAATTTGAATTGTCACCTTTTTACCCACAACTGTCATTCCAAACCAGTATGTATTATGACCTACCCACAACTGTCATTCCCTAGTGTGCCACATGTATACCTCTTTAAAACGTAATCACTCGGGTATATGCCACCTTCCTAGATGATGGGATCTAGCCAAAAATAGGTGGTGGGCTTATACCCTAAACATGTCAGTGTTTCAAGAGGATATGTTAACTATTATAATATATATGATTTAACACCAACTTATTCAATTAGTCTTGCCCACTATCAGCTGAAGTTATTGGTTGGTCATATCAGAACACTTTACCATATTAGAGGCGAGGGCCTATACACTTGACTACCAATTATAGGGCATCTTCATGACTCAAGACTACTCAAATGACAATTCCTATGGTCATTTTGTAGGATAGATTGATGGACACCCTGGTGTGATTTAAGTCATTGAAACTAAGGTTTCAGTGAATGTTATCAAGTCAAAACATACTACTGGGCTTGTACCCGGATGATGCACACTTGTTTCTAGGATACTTTGGAAAATATGGAATGGGCTTAATGTGTATGTTTGTAGGGAGGTGGAGGAAGGCTCATCATTTATTCCTATGTGGATCAGCCCCTGGATCACTATTTCTTCACACACACTGAACTGTGCCTTTGGGTATGATGAATGCAGACAATTGATAATGATTTGATCTTTGCATGATGAAATATAAAATGTGAAATATGGAACCACCTACATTTACGCTAGAAATTCAGAGCTGTTAGATTTAAACTCATCAGGATTAGATTATCAATTATACTGCTCTCTTTGGTTGCTTGCCGCTTGTAGATTCTGTTAAAGGTTATTTTTAAAAAGACATGGTTGCACTTTTTCCATTAAGATGCAAAATTCTTAGAAGTGGGAGACAATCTGGTGAGGAATGGACTATAAGCAATATTCTTGCTTATTTTCTCATTTGGTTACAACAGTTATAATGGGATTTGTGCCAGGCTCTATTTTGTGAAAGAAGAGGTGGATTTTGTTTGAACCGGGAGCTACTTGCGACCAACAAAGAGTAAAAACACATTATTTCTGGAATTATACAGATATTGAGACTTTCCGTCAGGAAATAATTTCAGGTTAAAAATAGCTCCCAGTCATGTTATGCAAGAGGCTAAATGGGAGCTATTTTGTATCCAATAAGAGTCTAGAGCCTGTTTAATTTTTCCCCCTTGCATTGGGTGTTACGACGACTTATCTATCTGCTTTGTTGCATGCACAAGTTCAAATTGAAATGTTTTGTATCAAATTGGTATAGAACATGTACGTGAAATTTTACATCTGGTTCAATGAGATGATCTTTTATCATAGCACCCAGCACCTAGAGCATTATTTTATTTTTAGGACACTTTTATTCTCTATTTTCTCAGAGCCAGTTTCTGGCAATATCACAATTTTGCCTTTTAAATCATAACTCGGCTAATAATGGGGATTGAAGGTTCTTAAAACATTATTTAGAGGTAGAATTTGATATGCCACTGACCATTCATCACAAGTTGTAATTTTGCTGGCTAATATCCTAAGTGAGGTCATATGCACAGGAACCTGTCAGTGTGGATGTTTTGTTGTGATGACGATTTTGATGGAATCTGTTTTTTGTTTTTTTAGTTGTTTGTTTCTATTGATTACAGCAAGAAATTACCTTTGTTTGTGAAAATATGTGTCTCCTGTGAAAATGCCCAAGTAGATCACATTGTTGTTCCAGTTTGCTTCATTATAAACTTGATTCTGTAATTTGTGAACACACACAAATGTGGATTGTGTTTGTTTATACTCTGAATCTATACAGTGCAAAGAATGTTCTATTCCTAACTTTTTCTAATTTTATGTAATTGTTAATGAAATCAATAGAAAATAATCAGAAGTGCAATTTTAGTGGGTTGGCATAGTGTATGTCTCTCTTGGGCCTTTCTATTTCTCTTTTTCTTTTCGTTTTTTGTGGGTTAGGGTAGTATGATAAACGATGGTGGTGGTAGTAGTGAATTTCAGTATTGAAACGACTGTTGAATGTATTTGATTATGAACATTAAACTTTGTTAAGTTGTACTTCTAAGACATAGTAGACTGAATGATAACTTACATTTCATTGCAACCCAGTACAAAAAGGTAGATCATCAAAATCTCCATGTAATATTCCATTTCAGCTTAAATATATCATTATCATGTACTAATATTCATAATTGTATTATGAAGGTTGCTTTCATTTGGAATATTTAACATTTATTAGGTCTCTATCTTTACCATATTTACTGTCTGAAATTACCATATTTTTCGTATAATTCTATAATATCATCATGCATCCTGTATTTTAAGGTGAATATGAATATACAGTATACTAACCAAATTGTACAATACAGTTGCCAATTGACCTGCAACATGTCCCACGTATATGGTATAAAAACAAATAATTACATCGCTAAATATATGAAACAAATCAGTCCGATTTTTGGGCATAGGCTATATTTCAAGGGTGGGAGCTAGTAGGCACTGACATTTCATATCTATATTAGCTTAGGGTGCATTTGTGGAGTTGCACTGCTTTGGTGATCCCCTGTTTCAACTGCTGCTACAGAGAAATGTCCCTTGCTCAATTACTGGGTAGCTTCAAGTCCTGTGTTATTAATGTTCTTTCGCAAAGAAAGTGTACATCTTAATGATTAATTGGCCAGATTTCAGCTCTCAAAACCATATTTGTTTTAGAATAAATCAATTCACAAACATAATTTATGTTCGGAGCAAATGAAACCACCCCAGGGAAACCACCCTTCTAAAATCTTGGTCAGCATATGTTCCCAAAATTGAGTATACCCCTCCCCCTCACAGTACCCAGGACTGAATGCTTCCTTGATTGTATGTTATGATAGATATGTATGCGACTATGCGTTATTGACCCTGGTCTATTGTCATAAGTGTGGATATTTATACAGGGTCTATGTGAAAATAACAATTTATACAGCATGTTCCATCATCATCATATCATGCATGTCGGTGTCTGCCTACATGTATATAAAAATAAATCATTGTAAGATGATGTGGAAACAGGCATTGTAACTGTTGATGGAAATGTGGTAGACTTGAACTTAATCTGGGCTGCTTTGATTCATGCGCAGATTAGGCCACATAAAATGAATTTTTTGGTTCTCATCTGGAGGATTGTCATGAACTGATGAGGGAGGCGGATGTTTTCAATGTAAAATTAGCATTGTTAGTAGTTTTTGGTCTTTGCCAACAACAGTGTTCGAGGAAAAAAGGAGGCCTTTCTTTCTTTTTCTTTTTTTCAAAGGTGTAATTGGGGATGAATCCCTAGAGCCCCACAGAAAGACTTGGAAGTGACCCTTGTTCTCTAGTATTTATTTGTGTAAAGGTTTCCTAAACCATTCAAAAATTTTAAATTGTTTGAAAAACCATAGCAAATCTGACTATCAGGAATTGAGGTAGGAGGGGACATGAACCAAAAAATATTTTATACAGCCTTAATAAAAGGATAGATTATACACAAATTTGCGAAATCTCTTTGGTTCTATATTATATAGCTGTGTTAACCGCATAGTTGTGAGAGTGAATTTTTCTGTGGCGCATACTTGACAAGTTGCCTGTAAAATCACATCCTATAGCAATTGTCTGAGCAGTATTACTGCTGGTCATTGAGAAATATATGGTGACTGACTCAAAGCAATGTTGTCTTGTGCACTTTATGGAACGATTGGCCCTTGTTAATGAATGCGATGGGATGTTGCAAAGTTAAAGATGATCTGTTCTTTTGTCAATATGCAAATTTAATGTAAATATAATAGAGAGACCATTATTACTATCTGATTTGTACAGCCTTTTGAATCCAAACAGATATACTGGTAGAAACAGATTGATATAATATGTGGGAATTGAATCTTTTCAAAACATTTTTAGAATAACCACAAAATATTTGTGTAAAAAGAGCGTTGCATAAAATGTCCTGTACTAGAAAGATATTTTCCCAAAGAAGGATGGTAATCATGATAACTTTGAAATCTGAGACTAATAAAGACTATGTTGTTTTCTTCTCACAGGTTGGCATGAAGCATTCAGCCTCTTTAACAGACATCATCGTAGACACTCACAGACGTAAGCATTTAGCCTATCTCATGGCAGAGCAAGGTGCTATTGTCAACCCAGAATCAACCGGAAACCTTCCAAAGCAGGTAAGATTTAAGGGTACACAATGTATTGTTGGTCGAAGCAGCCAAAAAAAAAATCGATTTGATTTTCATTGTCTAAATCAATATTATTGAAAAATAACACTTTGATGTTTTGCAAAAGTTCATTCTACAAATCATGTACTTGCTTGATTTGTTGTTGTTAATGAGTTGTGCGCGTTTTACAAAAGTGTTGTTGTTTCAGCCCTCTTTACAATGTAACTCAAGAACCACGACCTACAAAAGTATATATGTGATATTTGAATTCTTCTACACACTCGCTATGAAATGATCAAATCAATTTTTGCCAAACCTCACTACCATTCGCAAGATGCTCTGAACTACCAAATCACACCAGTTTAAAATAGTTGATAACATAAAGGGTGAAATATCTTTAACAGACATCATAGATGACAGAGTAGCCTATATATTATTATTAATGGAATTGGACAACTATTATTTTTCGCATTTTAAATTATACATGTTTTTGTGGGTTTTATGACTAGAGATGTAGATGGTGGTTGTATTTCTGGGTTATGCTTAGGGTTTAGGATTCATTAATTCAGAAAGACAGTAGAATCTCTTACATACTATTCTGTCTATAAGAATACATGGAGATATGATCATGGTCCTATTCTTTTGATTCTTTTATACTAAACATCCTTTTCAATAAAAGACAGTTTAGATGTGCTAAGGCCATTGTAAATGGGATGGCAAGTGTAGCCACAGACACCCCATTTTTTCACAAGGGAAATTAAAAATGGTCACATGGTCTACAAACCATTAACCTATCTTGGTCGCTGAGCAGCCAATTGATTATCAATTGTCCATGTTTGCAGTCAACAATTTGTACAAAAGTCAAACTGGACATTTTTCATGTGAAATAATACTGTAGTTCAAGAAAAAATACAATGAATGCCCATAAGACATTGTTGCAGCATTTCAGCTCTATGTCGAGATAATTGTGCTGTGATTGAACAGGAATTTTGAACTGCATTATCATGGTAAAAGTGAAAGAAGACACTCAAACAGATGCACATTGGAAAGTTGACAGGTGCTAAATAGGGGAGGGCTGCTAATTAGATCATGTGCAGTGTTATGTGTTGGTATCTAATCTATTTTGTCATATTCACTGATGTTTTGTCTCATTGTCTCTTCCACAGCACATACACAAACGACAGCTAACGAGAAAAAAATCATTCATGGGCAGTTTACAAAATGTATTTGGTAAGCGACTAGAATGACTGATAACTCCATAGATTAATAACAAATAGATTGGAATGTTCCATGCCTGTGTCCCCTAAGCGTACTTGAATTCAGCTGATGCCTGTACAGCCTGTTATGACCTGGTGACATTGCTCATCTGAGGGTACAGGGAGCGCTCAACTTGTCAGCGCTTACACGCAAACTCTCTTATATGTACGCTTGCGCTATTTGCGATATTTTTGAGTTCGCTAACACACCCCCTACTTATCATCAACCCCCATGCTTACCTTACGCAGTATGGTTAACTCAGTGTTCACTGAACTTTGTTACTATACCTTATACCTTGAGATTTCTATTACATTCTCAGCATCAATTAAGTGCCATATTGTTTTGTTCATGTTGCACAAATTTCTTTTTTCCAATAGCCATGTAAAAATATGTTCTTGTCACTATGTTCAGTTGCAGTGTGATGTTGCAACAGCTTGTCCAACATCCCCTTATAACTACAATATAGTCTGCAGGATGTGGACCACAGATTTGGCAGTGAAATTAGATGTGGATTGTTGATAATTTTAGGATATTTTTACCAGAAATAGTGGATGGGATTATCCGTCATGCATAGGACTATATCTTGGTTGATACGATGTTATGAGCAAAGATTCAGTGACAGTGGCATGTGTAGCAGAACAAATTATGTTGCATAATAATTGTTAAAATAGGCACAAGTAGCAAGCAGGAAAGCTTTATTTTTGTCTAACATGATACTGATGTATAGGCTATTGCTTATAGCCATCTGATGTGGATACAAATGTTGATGAATGAGAGGATTGTTTGTTCAGCTTATAATTGGCGAAAATTATTAGGTTTTTGTTACTACGTCCATTAAAGACCCATTCAGTGATCCCAGCGCAAGAGTAAAAATAAATAAATTGTTTGTAAATTGCTTAAAAGTGAAGGATAAGTCATTCAAATTGTCATTTGGTATTTTTGAAATGACAAATTTGGCAAAAAACAAAGAAAGCAGCAGAACTGATGAAGTTGAAGCCCCATTCAAATACATGTAGCTAATTTAGATACTGTCAGTATCTAAATTACAGATTCGTATAAAATGTCTTATTTTGTCTTAAATACACGGCTTTCGGCTGAACCACTCGCAGGTTATGTTAGCACATCTATGACAATTACAAAGGTACCAAAATCTAAATTTTGATGATTTTTACGATCGTCCGGATGAGCAAATCTCTGAATGGGCATTTAATAAAGTTCCAACTAATATTTGTGTAAATTCACATAAGTGAATGCCGGTCGTGCATTGCTCAATGCGCAACTAGCGTAAGTGCTGTGCCCAACTGCGTGCCTGCCATTCTATATCAATACACAATGTTATGTGATTCTTGTTTTTTGGCCAATTATAAGCTGAACAAACTTTAATATGGTGACAAGGATAATGTAACATGTCTATACACATTGATCATTTTAATAAATCCTGATATTTGATTTCTTATTTCAGGACAAGATGAAAAGTCTGATGATTTAAAAGCAAAGAATATCAAACAAACAGAACTGGTATCAGATTTGAGAGAAGCTATACTACATATAGGGAGACACTTCCAGGCAATAGATCCAAAGAATACCAAAATAGTAAGTTGTCGAAGTCTCATTAATTTGTGACGTCAAAACTGTTGTATCATATTTAATTCAATCATCTCTGTAAGTACGTACCTATTTGTTGCATCCATGTAGCGTACTAAGTATTTACGCAGTGGTAGGCGTGTGCATGCAATCTTCTGTACCATATTATACCCTTATGTTTGTATCACAGAGCTACAAGTGTGGTAAGTATTACAACTTGGCCAAGAACTACCTCATGCCTATAGCAAGTTAAGTGCTAAAAAACAAATTATATGTGAATAACATGGAAGAAGTAACACTAGAGAAGGAGTGAAATTATTTAAATTTGAATAAAATTTATATATTTATAAGAATGAAATTCTCCCACAGCCCCTCTGCTCAAAGTCTTGTTTTTAAGTCTTTCACAACATATACAATCATAATATTGTGGTTTTCGTTGATTTTTTGCCTGCAGTCTCTTATACCAGATTACTCATTAGAAAGCCACCAAAAAGATCATGAGCAGTTTGTTAACGTGACAAGGAATCGAAGGCGGAGAGCCAAGGCCTTGCTGGACTTTGAAAGGCATGATGATGATGAACTTGGCTTCCGCAAAAATGACATCATCACAGTAAGTACAATGTATTATACCTTGCTTCACATTGAGTTTGGTAGTACAGGGAGAAGTCTAAACTTTTTAGGATATACCTCGAAGAACTGTCACAGAATTGCCCTGTGTGTAACACTATGGTAAATCTGCCCTATTGGTTTGTCACACAAGAGACCAAAATAGTGTACCTTCACCATTTATCGGCAAAGCCCAAAATCAAATGATAATCTTTGAGTTTGAGCTTTTCAAATGTGTTATCAGAACAACACTTTACAAACAGAACGCAAGACACACTTGAAATCATTATGTTTTGATGAATCCAAGTGTGTGAAAATATTGGATCCAAAACATAATAATGATAAATAAAATTGGATGCTTTACACCCAATATTTATTGGTCTCTGATTTTTAAAATATTGGACTCTACTTCGTCTTGTCCAATATTTTTAAACCCTCAGTTCGACCAATAAATATGGGTTCAATCGATCCAATTTTATATCAAAGTTTACCACCCGCATGGCAAAAACATGGTATTTTCTGTCAAACAGGTTATTTGAATCTAATGGATGTGTCTCATCTCAAGTTGAGAGTAACGCCATCGTGCACACTAACCTAATCCCATGGGGCGCATGGTGCAAATTGTCCATACGATGGTGACACAACCATGTAAACACACTGATTTGAATCTGTGAAATCCAAGATGGTGTTACTCTCAACTTGAGACCAGGCATAGTATGATAGACTGTTTAATTCAGTTGGTTGAGGACATTTTATTCAGAATAGGGAAACTCAATTAAATTCAAAAGATTAAGTATCCTTGATCCAACTTTGATTTACTTTGCATGTTTCAACAACATCTGATGAGTTACTGCTGTGGAATCATCACCACAGACAAAACAACTTAATACTTGCTAGCTCATTAGCTAGCTAGCTAGCTAGCTATGTTTAAAAAGGCATCGGACTTGACAGAACTTAGCAAGAACTGTTATGGAAACTTGTTATTTCAAAAAAGTTTGATTTTGACTATCAAGAATTTAACATGATGTTTGTTAATTATCTCCTTGTTTTCAGATTATTTCACAAAAAGATGAGCACTGCTGGGTTGGAGAGCTGAATGGTTTAAGGGGTAATTATTATTGTTCTGAAAATCTTAAATACTGAAGCATACATACAAAGTGACAGTGTACTAGAAAAATGTTGGTTTTATCTTTGAACTGGGCATGCTAATTTATCTTCCACTCAGGTATGGATAATATGAAATAGATAAGGATAAAAGTATAATGTTAAATCACACCAATTACTGTCAATAATATTTCAACATAGAAAGTCCAACTAGAATGAACCAAGATAAAAGAATGAATACCGGTAATGTACGTTTGATTCTGTTGTCAATTGTCAGCATACTGTCTAGCTGTCGACCGCCTAGCTGTTGAGACTGATACAAGGTCAGAAGTGTGTTTCATACCAAAGATATCATCCTTGTGTAAGCTCAAAAAATAATTGCATCATAATTACAAGCACCTGAAATCCCTTTGTGAAAACATATCATTGTTGTATCATGACAACAGAAATGCACAGTTTAACAAACCAAATGTGTTCCAAACAAAATTTATAAGTGCTGGCAAAACCCTCGGAGATAAAAAGGAATTCACCAACATGGGAATTGAACCAACGACTTCAATTACCTATGAACTGCGGCCACAGAATTAGAGAAGGAGAACCGGGACTCCCTATACCGCCATGTTCAATCGCACCATCAGCTTTGGGGAGAAAATTGGGGGTATTCGGCGTCTCATCTGAAGCGTCTTGGTACTAGTGTGCAGGTCACATCAAGTGCGTCTCTCAAATGCGCCCTTCATCCATTTTGTGCTTGCATGACAACGAATGCCTCGAGTGCATTCCGAGGGAAACCGAATACCCCAATTTTTGCTCCATGCCTGTATCAAGATGGCAGCCGAGTCCTGATTCTCTGTCTTTAATTCTATGACTGCGGCAGATAAGCATAGCCACAGTTCACAGAGCTGTGTGTAATTGGCAAGCTTATACATGTGATGTCTACCGTCATTACCTTAATGTGAGTGGGTCATAATGGGGAAATTACGCCCAAAAAGAGACAAGAAAACAACAATGTGTGACCATGTCTTTATTATGTGTTTTTAAACAGGATGGTTTCCAGCCAAGTTTGTTGAGCTTCTTGATGAGAGAAGTAAAATGTACACACAAGCTGGGGATGATACAGTCACAGAAACTATCACAGACCTTGTGAGAGGAACGTAAGTGTCAAAACATAATGCATGTTCCCCTCAGTCAGTATTGTAACCACCCAAGCTACCACATATTATATGCCTATATTTCCCTAACATTGTATGGAAAAATTAATTTGTGCCTATTTTTAAATGACCTCCCATCTTGCATCTTCATCGTGCACCCATTAATCTCTGTGCAAGGGTTTTGCTCACCAGACTGTTGTAATGAGTCATGACTCGACTTGTGCTCACTATAAGTGACGTACTATTTGACATCCAGGATTTTCGGGCACCAAATTTCTTCTGTTTTTTTTTTTTTTGCACTAGGTATTGGCTATGATAATTTTTAAAACTTTCATGTATTAATCTTGCTGGGCTTGATACAGCAAACAACAACTTGCTTCACCTGTACACGTCCTTAAAAATGTCGATTGCAGATCAAGCCAGGAAGCAGCCACTCCACGGCTATGGAATTTCACACTACACAATTAGATGGGGGAAGGGTTTTTTAGTCATCATTTTTTTGCTCATGTAGTGGGGGAAGGTTTTTTTACAGAAACTTCCAGGCCTACACATGAAAGTCAAATGGTGCATCCCAATGCAATATGATTTTCTCAGTAACATGCTTATTGGTATGTTAGCAAACAATAATTCACATGCACCTTTAAGGTGTTAAATATCATTAGTACTGCACCCCAGCAAAAAAGATACCAAAAAATCAATATGCCAGATTTCCAATATGTAAAACTTGTATTGTAAATATATTCTCATATTTATTTCTTTGATCACAGATTATGTCCAACATTGAAGTCAATCTTTGAGCATGGTTTGAAGCAGCCTTCCATCCTTGGTGGACCATGTCATCCATGGTTATTTATTGAAGAGGTAAGCTTAAAATTGTAACAGCAAAGACATACTTTTCTGTGTATGCCTATGTCCGATGAGTGACTTTGTGTTGGAATACTCAGAGTTTGTTTTGCGAATGATAATGAATTGCAATCCACTTTAAATTAGACAGCAAAGTATTAGACATTATGTGATGATATATTGAGCAGAAAGAAAAGGGATCTGATTTATGTGAATTACTAGTGGCTCATAATATGTGCAGGTCAAAGACACATCATCTCTGAGGTTGTAAAACCTTGTGTGTATAAAATGAACAGTATTATTATTAAAGGGTATCAGAAACACATGGACTAGTTTTCTCCAAGACAAGTTTCAATATATACTTAAGTATGCTATTTTAAATTATTTGTTACTCAATGTTAACATGGGGATTGTTATCCAAATGTTTCACTCCCCTATTGCAAAAGTAACACTCAAGAACAACAACAAATCTAACAAACATGTGTCCTCCACCTCATGGCTTTATTGGTAAACAGTTATACTGCCCTCTACCAGATGACTTACTTTGATAATTGCCCAATACATACATGCATTACACTGCCCTCCTGGTGGCCTCCTTCCCAACAAACTTTGCAATATTATGCCCTGTGGTCTAACTGTGAGATTCCACAGTTTAATATTGCTTTCTGAACCATGGCAAGAGATATGAGGCTAGTTGAGCTCCAAGTAATATTATTTTGGTGAAAATATGTGCAATTGAAAAAGTAATCAAAATCTATCACTATAGTTTTTTAGCATTTAAATGATTATGACATAGAGATGGATACAGAAATTTATGTAAAACCAACACCATTTGAATATCCAGCAGTGGTTAGACTTTATACCCCACCTGGTACTGAATGAAATGGGCCAACAAATCAGGAAAAAAAATCATAGAACAATAGTGTAGCATAGTTTCTGATGGGTCAGTGTTGCTCAAGCCCCTCAAACATTGTCCAATTTTGCTCTTTAACATGCATTGATCACAACACACGGTACATGTGCTGCAGCATGTTCTTTAAGCATACTTTGTAAATTACATGCCAGCAAGAGCTGTCTCCATTTGGAAAAGACACCATTGAATCATAATTACCAGTGAGGCACCTTATTGTATAGCAAGACTTGTAAATTGCTTCAAGGATTTACTTCTTCTATCCTACATTATAATCAAAGTTGAAACCAAATTAGGTCTCTATCCATTGTATCTACCCAAGCTAATTATCCTTGCTTAGACTAAAAACCAAAATAGAGGCGAGAAACTTGTTAGCTTTCCTATCAAGAAAGCATCCTTGTTCATATTTTGTAGCCTCCACTGTCTAGCTCAACTATTGTGTGTTATGCCTTGTATTTTCCTTTGTGTTATATTTTACCTGCTTGACACGTCATTTGTCTCCCAACTTTTTCCCATAAAAAGGGGTACTTCCTGATATTTTTTTCAATAAAGTAATTGAAGCATTAACCAAGTGATGTTATACTGAATGATGAACATTAAAATAGGGGCTATCTGGGTGAGACTTCCTGCGCTATATCAAAGAAAGTGAACGTTTACAATAGATAGAGTCATGCATGGAAAACTCATTGTTTGGGAAAATTATGGGTTTTTTCCATTTAGCCTAGAAGTTGATTCATTGGTTCTTTTTTCTTGCCCGTACCAATTATTCATTTGAGCTATATTCATTTTTTTTTTTCATTATTTAACTCCAATAAATAACGCAAAAAGATATTACCCAGTATGTTTGTACTGGATTGGCAAAGCCCTGTGTTTTGTATTTGCAAAGCCCTGTGCACAGGTTTGCTCAAACTTACTACCAGGGCCCAGTAAACAAATAAACAAAAGAGTTTTTTTTTTTTTTTTGCTATTTATTTTTTGTCATGACTACATATATACAGCTTGGTAAAGTGACTTGGATATAACATTCTGTTATTACTAAAAGAAGAAAAAAGAAGAGGAAAAAAATACAACTGAAATCACAGCATGGTTAATTCCAAGTACAATTGACGCAAACAAACTTTTTAACCTTGGTCCTTGCCGCCTTTTAATGGCACATGTGTGTGCTGGCCATTATGTATCAGTTTAAAGTATAGCATCCAGGGTCCTTGTTTTTAAATATGAATGAAGAATGAAGTGGGAGGAGCTTAAATGTTAGTTTACAGAGTATTCACATGGGGCCTGCATTGGATTTAAGAAACCGATGTTAATTTTCTTCTTGTGTAAATAGAACCTTGTGCTATTCATTTGTTACTGAAATGTTTTGACATTAAATTTGTTGCCTTTTGTTGTAATGTGCACCCAAGGCCTTAACCATTTATGTTTTCAGTATTGATTATGGATCTAACAAAAGAATTGATTTGATAAGTTTTTATTTCTCTTGCTGTATTGTCATTAATCTAAATAGTCCCTTTTTCCGAGCTATTAATGAACACTTTTTATTGATGAGGGAAAAAGACAATTGAGATATAAGCCTTGAATTAAATGAAAACATCTATCATGCACTGCTGATTCCTGCTCATGTATTGCAGGATAGTTTTAATAAACATAGTTATTTCAATTTTTAAATTATGATAAAAGATTAAACATTTATGGGTATGCAAAGCACATTTAAAATAGTGAAAAATAACAACTTGGGTACTTTCAGATCAGAACAAGAGACATCTTGTGTCAAAAAAGTGGCTGTTACACAGAAATTCTTAACAGGGAGCTACTTGAAACCTTCCACAAACCATCAAAATTATTTGCAGAAGATGATCATATTGGTCATAATTAAGTCATCTAATGTGTATTTGGAATTCAACTACAACCCCATATACATAAAACGTAATCATTTTTATAGGTGCTTTCAGGGGATGAATTATTGTTTTCTGAATAGTTTCTGTCAGCCCCAGGTAAGTCCACAAACAATCCAGGGTAGTGTGTTGTGCAATAGATGTACCATCACCACCTTGTAGAAAAGGAACAACTATTATCATTGCATCATTTATAATAAAGTCATTTACAATAAATGACGCTACTGAGGATATTATGAGCTATTATATGAATATAGCCAAGTCACAGTAGCCTTGTTCAGATGGGCACAGAACAGTACGTTTTATGCAATTCAAGGTTTCTAAAGTTAACACCCTACACCTGGAGTTGTGTCAATGGTTTCAGCCACAACACCTTAACCCTCTGGACACTATTGGTCATCTAACACCATTTCTGATTGGTTGATAAATTGAAATGCTCATTTCAATTGCCAATTATGACTAGGCTTTAAAACTATTTATGGTCAAACTTGCACTTGCAGATGATCTTATTATAATACCCTCTTTGATTGGTTCAAAATTTGACATAATATTCATTTTGGCTAATCGGCAGGTAGTATTCATGGGGTTAAATAAACTTGCACTACTTGAGGTGATTAAGAGCATGAGTTGGAAGAAAAATGCTATCGCTAAATAATGTTATTTAGACTGTGGAAAGAAACTACTGTTTTCTCTCGGGTAAAAACACTTACATAATGCTGGGGAATTACATGATTCTGCAGGTGTGGTCATAGCGGCCATAGACCACAATGAAGTAAGCACGTAAATGAGGGTCAATGGCACATCATGCAAATGAATGAAATTGTTATGTAGTGTAACGCACTTACATAACAATAATGTGAATAGAACAAGCTAAGCTTGAAAACAAAAAAAAGTTCTAAATTTAGCTCTGTGTTATGCCTTTTTTTTGTGTGTGTTATAGTAGTGGGGCAGAACTATTTGTGTGCATGATTCCTCTTTATAATAATTAATGAAGGGAACTGAGGCTTTTGATGTAATTATTTACAGTGAAGTATTAACATGCAATGGTACCTTGTAGATATTTCTGTTCATCATAATTACCAATGTCATGTTCAATAATATTTTAAGGGATTAGACTGTTTTTCAAGAGACTTTTTTTCTGTGTGAAAAAAAACAATTTATAGCGAGATCAGATCTACATCATAATTTTATTTCCCTTCATTCCTTATGGTACATTATGATCCCTGATGGTCCCATTAATCGGGAAGTCATATACAGTTCCTGAATCAAACTAGGGAAAGAAGAAACTGAAGTAAACTTTCAACATTTATAGCAGTCTTGTTAATAGCAAGCTGAGTCAGCAAGATTCAAGTCAGGGTGATGTTCTCAATATTGGTTGGGTAGGAATGTGCGGGTGGGATATAGAACACCATGCCCCAAAATATATACCAATATTGCCCAATTCTGGAAAATGTTTGCCAATTTTGCTCAAATGTTCAAATTTTGCTGCAAAATCAGCACTTTTTCAGAGGGAAATTTTCAAAATACACCTCATCTCTAAACCATTTTGTCTGAAAATTGCCATCCAAAGTTATACGAAATAGGCTATAAATGCACTCCAATTCTGCTGAACATCCCTGTGCCCACCTTTCCACTAAGAACCATCCCCCAGTTCAAGACTCTGTTATAGGTGTACATATGTTTTTAAGCCCTGTAATTGGACAACTTTGATCAAGTTCAACCAATACCATACTGGGCTACTCCACATGGGAGTTGAGGTGCGGATCATTGTGGACTTTTCTTGTGTGAAAAAACAACATCGCAACATGAGCCGCATTACCCACACACATGATGATCAAGTATATAATGCCCTCAGTGTCACTACATGATAATTTTTCAGATGTGGATCGCATTCCCTGTTTTGATGTGGATCACAGAAGTACACATATTGATGCACAGTAATGCATATCTCAGCTCCTGTGTGGAGCCGCCCACTATTGTTTCTGTGTTCCTTCATTGGTGTACTTGTGGGTTTCTTTAACACATGTATAGAATTGAATTATGATAATGAAATTAAACCATTTTGGTCACTGTGGGTTGATACACAAAATTCAGCTTTTACATTGATCATTTCACCCTATCTGTCTCATCTCAATTCCTACCCTATTGTCTGTGTTTGATATATGAATATGTTTGTGTGTTGTCTTGTCACTGCTTTTGATAAAGATCCTGAAAGCAGGATTGTAAGCTCAGGCCAGATTTATAATTTAACAGAATTTGTACATTATGACTTGAATAGAAATATTAATGTTTGTGCAATAAAGTTATAATTAGCCCCTTAACCTCTGTGTCTTTTATGTCATTGTTAGTATATGGATACGGTTGATTGCATTAAATTAATAACAATTTAACACTTTGTTTAGCGCACACAAATTTATGATTTGTGGTTTCACTTTGATAGTTAGAAAGTTTGTCATATTTTTTCCTATATATAATATGCCCATTTTGATAATCATGTGCTATGATCTCTAGTCTTGAAATGTTAACATGTTGAATTTTGTTAACTTCAGATTTTCCATTTTTTTATCATTCTTGTTTTCCTTGGTTTTGTGTAAAATTTGTATGCCAATAAATACTAAACATTTATATTGTTGTAATATTGTAATTTCACATTTATTATACAATTTTTCTTGGTTGTGATCTCATCCAGTTTCAAAATATTTACCTGTGATTACTTAGCAATCATAATTTGTTGTGGTAACCATTGTATAATCATTGATAATGTTATAGGCTTACTTGGATTACTTCATGCATAGACCTATAAAGTGTAGGATATAGGTCATGACGTAGTAGTGAAGTTGTTGATCATGAATCATGATATGAATGATAAATGAAGTGTATTAAAAGTTAAGTTTGAATCAAGTAAATGTTGTGATGATTCATATGAGTTATGAGCAATTCACCCTCTGTGATTTATGTTGTTTGGTCAGGTCTAAACATGGAACATTTATTGTAGACTAGCCCATACACAGTGGGACATTGCAGATTTGCAAAGCTGTAAAAAAAGTCCCAAAAATCCCAATTTTGAAAGTGTAGCAATAAAAAAAATTGGTTTTTTCACAAATGCCCCCCCAGAAAAAGGTCCACTTTTTTCCAAAAATGCACCACCCCAAAAAACAATCCTACGTATATAGGCCTGTTGTCGATCGTTGCTCCATCATATTGCTTGTTTTTATGTTTTTGCCCCTAGTCAGTTTATATTAGCATGATGGCCATATTTTGGCTACTGTTGTCAATGATACACGGATCTACTTTATTTGTTACCACTTGAGCTTGAAGTTTGTTATTTTTAGCTAATTATTTGTACTTGTTGTTATACAGGAAAGAGATAAATAAATAGATAACGTGCTTGGCCTTGGCCCCTATTCATCATTGCACATCTGTACATTCATCTTCAATTTGAATCCTAATAACAAATAGTCAACAACTTTATGTTTTGTAATCGTTACCATGCAACAGTTGCTACCATTTCCAATCACATTACCATATTTGGCAGAATACTGTGTAGTAAACAAAGTAAAAAAGCTGCCACTATACAGAACTAGTTATTCCACTCACCCACCAACACTAAACCCACCCATCCTGCTCCCCCTCATAAATGAATGACTTGTCTCTTGTACATACAATGCTTCTCCCCCTCAAATGAACCCTGTCATTCCTATGCCATTTTGGTAACTTATGTTAGGTTACACCATTTAAGGTGAAGGAAGATTCCTGGTAGCTCTAAAGAGCCTTTGCTCTATCCACAAGCAATCTACTATACTGTCTATGCTGAGGTGGAGGGTAGAAGCAGTCCTACGCACTACTGCTCGCACTAACACGCTCGCTGTTTGTACATCCCGATCCAGCGGAATTGATCAAGTTTTAGATTCCAGGTTGACCTTAATATTTATCAGTGGTGGCCAACCTGGGGTCTGTGGTCCACATGCGGCCCTCAACAATGTCCAATGGGCCAGCAACATAGTGAATATATAAGTTAGTAATAATAGTGTATTGTGGCCCATTAAACTGTGCAGTTGTGCCGCCCTTGGATTGAAAAAGTTTAGCCACCCCCTGCTGTAAATTGACAAGTCCATGGCAAAGGGCAGCAAACGTGTTTACCATGTTCTTTCATTCAAACGTGTGTGTTTTTAGACCATCCAAGTGTCAAAGCACAAATAGAGTTAAGCATGGCAGGTTTTAAAGCAAAGGTTCAGCCATCTGGATGACTGGTTCCGTGGTGTAACATCCAAGTTCATCCACAGATCTATCAAATAGAACTTAATTTTCTCCAAGATTACCCACAATGACGTATTATTGCTTCGAATCAAAGGAACTGGGAATTGTATTACTCCTACATGTAAAGTACTAGAGTTTATGTACTTAAATAGTGCTAAATACATGCTTACCCACTGAAAAATATGTCAAGTCATCTATTGAAAATAAAACTAACTCTGTCCCTGAAAATAACCCTTACTGTTAACCTAAGCTGTAACCCTAACCCTAATCAGAGCTGTTTAAAGGATTTGACGGGGAAAGTATGAGGAATTTCACCCTTTTAATTTCCCTTTTTTCATCTTATTTCCTTAATTTCTTCTCACTTTCATTTCTTTGTTTCTCAAAAAATGTCAGGGCAACAATTCCAACTCCAAGCTAAGCCATATAGACCTAATTTGTAACAAATGATTGAGTACCAAATGGCTAGTGACAATGCACAACCATTGTTTCCATAGAGGGCAGGACTTCCTTCTCCCATTCACAATAAGACCTCCCATTTCAACCAAACCCCACCCCTAGATGGCATATTGCCAACATCCAAACTGTAAACCTTGTTACTGTAGTTCAGTTATTGATGACCAATTCTCAACCCTTGATTTGTGCCACAATTACTTTGTTATTAAAGTCTCATTATTTATAACTAATCCAGGTAAAGTCCAGTCAATATTGTCCATTTTGATAATTGTAAAGACAGATTTTGAGCTGGTCAACAGCCTTTTACAAAACAGATTCTGTTTACATGGTTCAGTAAGGATATAAATTGTGTATATTAAGGACCGTCCATGTCAGGATTTTTAAAAATTGAAATAGTGGTCAATCAATATCGTTAAAAATCGATATATCAATTTTCCTCCCAATTTTCCTCATATCTTCTACATTCATCCATGATAACCATCTGAGCTCATCGGCTATTAGTTCATCCCTCAGTTTTTTTAATTCATTACTGGCATGGAAAGCCTTTCTCCTTGGGATCCCAGTAGTACGATATCATCACATGACCTACGACAATTGCTCAATTTTAGTCCTTTTTTACCAATTTTTCGACACTTTTTTCTCTATTATTGGTAACTTGGATATATCAATTTTCTTCAGAAAGCGATATCGGCAATATCTATATTATTGGATAGTGGATTTATTGATTATTATTGATATATCAACAGTCCTTAGTGTATATATATCTTCAGTGCTTTATCAATAATGGTAAATATAGAAATAAAAACAATCTAGAAATTGAAAGCCATGCTGCAGACATGTAGAACATAAAAAACAATGTTATAAATATACCGTGATCCCTTAATAATCCCACTGGTTTTCTAAAGACCTCAAAAAAGTAACTCGCCATTTATACATCCCCCTATATAACTTCAGGTATATCTTTTTAAAGACATTTCTTGTTTTTAACTGTTTATACAAATATTTATGGAAATTGATTCAATAATGTTAGTTCATCAAAGTGTAAAGCTTCTGTGGATAACCATGCTTGAGTCATCCTTGTCATTCCTTGAACTGTTGCAAAATAATAAGGGGACAGATAAGGAGAGAAACAAAACTGATCACAAAACTTGACACCAAAGTTACCTAAGCTAAACCATATTAGGGAAACCCAACCATGCACACTGTAAAAACAAACATCTGAGCTGAACAACTTTCATTTACTAATTCATGGAAAGTACAATTGTTATATTGTCATCAAAAATTATTCCTTTCTGATCTATTGTTCCTTTTGACAAGTAAAATAGTTTTGCCAATTTTTCTATTGTATAATTATATAGACAAATTTTTGATTTTCTATCATCTTCAATCTGTAGCTGTTATACCCCATGGTATTGACGTCATCCTATAGCGCAGATATCATGCAATACTAACATTGTCAATAATCTCACTTCTTAAGGAAAAGTTCAGATACTTTCATTAATTGCTGCTTAGTTGTAATAACCGACTGTAGAAATGGGTGTGAGTTTTTGTGCCCAAATTACTGAGAGTTAGTTTGCATAGTTCACTGATCTAGCTAGGTTTGTGAACTTTACAAGGGGGATGAGATTGAGATCTTTTGCTTTATGATGTAGAATAGGTAGGCCCTATATATTTATTTTGAGCTCGTAAAATGATAAACATTGATTATTTCAATTGTTATTGTATGGTTCGTTTATTTTCGGACTTTTGATGGTAGAGTGTTGTTATAATTCTATTCAATCTGCCAAATTTGAAATCAAATGGTCACAAATGAATTGAACACCAAGATGTTGTGGAATGATACAACTTCTGTTGATAGTTCATATCATAATGTCAGGAAATCTTTAATTTTAAGATTTCTTCTTACTGAGAAGGTTGTTGTTAAGGTGTTTAGGAGTGCCCATCCTGCCAAATGCCCTATCATTGATTCATTCAGTTATGCTAATGGCTGCACATAGACCATGGCCGCTCCACTTTTTTGCAAATTAACCCCATTTTTTTTAGCTTAAAACTTGCCAATTGTCTGTGTTTCGCTTCTTTGGCCACCCCTTTTTTGTCTTAATTGGCAGTAAAACACTCTATAACTCTCGCAAATCACTATCTAATGCGCCACCAGCGATTGATCTTGCCAGTCCAATTTTCAAACACTTAACTCTGCTTAAATCAGTTCTAAGGTGTTTTTTTTTTCAACTATATCATATATCAATAAGTTTAGTTTATCAACTCTTGTAAATTTGGCCTTATAATGGAAGTTGTGGGGATAGCTATATTATCATATGTGATGTTGAACGTCAATCATAAATATAGTACGATAGGCTTCTCTATATCCCTAAATATAGTAAACCTTAATTACATGTTTAAGAAACTTCCTTAATAATATGTTTAAGAAACTTGTATTTTTTGGCTATATTTTCTTCAAACTTTGGTTTGTTTCATCATAATTTACTACATTTTTAAAGTGCATTATCGTATCGGCAAATGACCGATACCAAAGAGTATCAACCACCCGATACCGATACCACTGGTATCGGGGTATCGCTACTAAATACATGAGTAGTGAATCATTTGTCTGCATTTGTAGCACAGCAGAAATGACCGGGTTGACTGTGAGAGGATTTGAAATACAGGGGAATAAAAGCGCGATAATGCAAGGTACTCAGTATAAATACGCCGTTAGTTTGTGATACCATTATGGTTATTTAGTTGGCTACAGACCAAAACAACTCAATTCAGCTGAGTCCCAGCTTAAATAATCATTATTAACTTTTCTTTTTTTCACTTACTACCAGCTTCATCAATAGGGTAAAGTTGACTCCATTGTATCATGTGAATTATTAATAGATTTTTAGTTAGGTACTGATCCAAACCAAATTGATATATTGATGACCTTGCGAATAATGGAAGGGGGATATATCTAGCACTTGAGGCAGTTTTGTTTGTAAACGTTTCCACAGGCTATTGTTATTTGAAACAAACTTGTTGTCAACAATCTGTTTTGAAATTACTGTAACTTTTGCAAAGTTTTAGTTTCAAATAACAGAATCAGTCTTGTGAAACATTTTATTATGCGGTTTGATATGAATTGTACAGTAAATTACTAGTGTTTTGGGTTACATTTCAAAAGAGTTGTGGCTGAAGGTGGCATTGTTTGGATCCTTGCCATTAATTTGACATAATGGACTTCCAAGTGGTTACAAATATATTAAAGGCACATTGCTTGCAACTTGTTTTTAATTGGCTTATCTGATCATCGTTCTCATCAACTTGAATTTCAGCCAATGGAAAATTTCATTCACAGCACTTTATTAGCACATCAGTACTTGTAGCATCGCATACAATAAAGGAAATATTGTATCATTTTAGAAAAAGAAAAAGACAAAAATCTTGGGTTGCTTTTTTTTTTGAAACTCATAAAATTTCATGTTTGCAGGTTTTCTCTCCCAAAAGTGTAGTAATAATTTCTAAGAAATATTTTGAGTGTACAATCAAAAACACCACACCAGGTGCTCAATAGTTTCAGTTATGCTGTAAAGATGTGGTTTCACTTTCCATATGTGAAAATGGGTGGAAGTGCCTAAAAAAAAAAAAAAAGGATTGACCTACCAACCCTCCAAATTTTTATCTCTTATGGGCAAACAAATAGCCTAACGAAGTGTGGCTGAAAACATGAATACCTAATTTCTCCCAAATTCCAGCAACAATTCATGAACTTCAAAGTACTTTTATCTTACAGAATTTGGGTTCCCTTCTCAAATTAGAACTTATTTGCATATCTGCATGTTAATTGGTTAAAAATCATATTGAAGCAAATAAGATGTAATTAGAAACCCGAGGGCAGATTATTGAATATTTTTTTGATGTGATGTGCCGTCTGAGTTTCAAAGCCCTTCCCCATTTTTAGGGGTAATTTTTAGGAGTAAAACTGCAAAAATGTTACTGTTTTAGGGCAAATTTGTCAAAGCTATTTATTTTTTAAGCTTTCTTTGGGCAGGGTATCCCCTTCAATGACAAAGCACTGATTTCCAAGAAGGCCCTGCAAGTACATAAACTTAACTGTCAAAGGATTTTCTGTGAAAAATACCAAATTTAACTGGTTTTTTGTTGTTGTTTTTTGCTCTTTTTTTGTTGTATTTTTTAAATCATGGACTCATGGTTAAAGATTTGTTGTGTAAAACAACCATTTGGGCATCATGTTGCTGTATACTTCGACATGGAAGTCCCCCCTCCCCCATTAGAAAGGAACACAAAGTTGGAGAAGTAAAGAAAATTAAATCATCCTTCACTTGTTCTGATAGGAGACTGTTATACATCACAACTTCTTCCCTCATTTTGCATAGATACAAGGACCATCTTGAACCATGTGATTACCCTCATTGGGCACACATACAAAAATATCATGCATCAATAATGCGTGGCACATTGATTTGCCAATTCCATGTCAATAGATTTTCAATGACGGCTTTTTTTCCGATGGTCACATGAAGGAGTTGGTGAGGGGGTGTGTCTGCTTCTCACCTACCATATGGCCACACCCTAAGTTAGAGAATAGGACAGAGGAGTGTTGGTAGTAAAGTGAAATGTTTGTGTTGCATTTCAAGCATGAGAGGGATTTGGGGAATGGTATATATTTTGACATCTTCAAGGGTAGAAAAAATTGAACAAAGAAATAAATTCCTGAAACAGTATTGCCATGCATCCATGTGTGTCAAAGAAACACCAAGTGGGGTGTCTCAAAGGCATCAAAATCTTTAACAATTCAATAAGAGTTTTGTTAATAAAAAGAAACACTCAAAGAACAGATTAAAATGAGAGCTTTAGACAAGAAAATGCCACAAGGAACTTTTCATTAGGATTCATGTACCAAACCCTACACCCCCTCCCCGACTCAAAATACTTCAACATTGACTTAAAAATCTTTCGATTCTTTTCAGGTCAAAATTAAACTCATTATGCACTCTGCACAGAATTTGTTCCTCATAAAGTTATTTGGGAACTGGTCAATGGGACAACCTTGCCATTCTGCCCACCCCCCCTTGAAATTTCACCTAGGACACCACTGTCTCTAACTTACTATGTTCTGTTACAGTCCCACCACTGTTTAAATGATTGATGACTGAGAAATCTACCAATATGATCAACTTCAAACTTGTTTGCAAAGGTATTACAATATGTTGTTAATCAAATATTTTTCCTATTTTCTGTTTGTCTTCCATAGGCAAGTGCCAAAGAAGTAGAGAAGGATTTTGAATCTGTTTACTCAAGACTTGTGCTTTGTAAAACATACAGGTGAGTACATAGTTGTATGCATCAAATAATGGCATATTTATTGTAGTGTAGTGTGGTGTGCTAGTGATTTTAAATGCACTACATGCCCGCTCTGACATGTAGGCATTAACCCAAAAGCTCCACCACACTTTACAGGAATTCACGGACTACTATGGCCCAAGACACTCAAATTTATTGCAAAGATTCAAACAAAAATTTAAATTCAAAATAATTGTATGCTATATTATTAGTTGCAACACTGAATAGCATACTTCCATGGTTGGAGAAGTAGAGTTTTATGTACAAGGAAAACAAATATTTAATTGTTTGTTACTATACAACCTGAAAGGTCAGGTGGGTAGAAAGAGGAAAAGATCAAAACTGTTGTTATTTAGTAAGAGAAGTAAAAATTAATTTGGGAAAGGACTCATTATCTGTTCACTTCGGGTGTTTTTGTGAGAAAACAATACATTACTAAAAAACAAAAAAATTAAGTAATTATTGATTGTGGTATATTTTAAAGATAAAAATAGACAAACTTAAAAAGAACATTGATGACCAAGAGACTCACCTTGGTAAGGTCACTGGAAAGGAACACAACAATAGTATTCAAGAAATCATTATATTATTTCCCAGCTCAGTTGTTTTTCTTGTCATTTGGTCTCTAAATTGGGATACATACATTAGTACCCCGTGCACTAAAGTTGATCACTTTCAGGGGGCGCTTATTAAAGTGAAATTGTTAATTTATAGATGAGTTGACATGTGTTTACATTTGATACGCCCTCTCTTGGCCGGAGATCAAACCTGCCAGGCAGAAAACACTATAGTTTATGTGGAAGAAGTTGATTTTTTCCATTAACTTTGGTTTCAAAGCAAATAATACTAAAAATTTTATCAAACTTGTTTACAAATGCATCAAGCTATATACATAATATCACACAAAACTTCAAATGTTTTCAAAAGTTAGGTTTTCAAAATATTTATGTGGTCTGTCATAGACAGAAAGATAGAAAGGGGGTACTTAGACAGTTGTCACCTGAATATAGGGGTCGCTTTTGGAAGCGGTGATAACAACTAATTCTAAGGTAGAAAACAGTAATGGAATCATAAGTTCAGTACAGCCATCATGTAAAGTACCCAAATCATTATTTTGTGCAACCTTTGTGCAGTTCCAATTGTGCAGTTTCAATTTGAAAACTAAGTCATTGATTGTATAAAAAGAGAGTAGAATATGACCTAATTACCTTGAAACTTTTCCATGTTGTATTATTTATTCACCTATCATGTGAACACCCATGTGTGTAAGACAGCATGGATTAACATGCGTTATTGTAGTCAATTTGTATAAAATGAAGGCCTTATCTGTAAACTTGCGTGAGTGTTACAATAATGATTATATTTCACCTGTGCATTTAAAAATTATTTGAACCGTTTTTAATAGTCTCACTCTGGTCCCACCTCTTTAATGGAAATATGATGTAAGTAAAATAATGTGGGCTGGATTATAAATGGATCGCTAACCAAACATGAAACTTTCAGAGTGACAAAATAGTATGTTGTGTATTGATTCTTAAACATTTTCAGTCTCTATTGAAAACAGTGGCAAATCTTTGTGCTGTTAGCAAATTAAATACCCCTTTTTTGACAAATAATTAAGCAATAATCAAGGAACTTTTAGTGGGGTGAACATTTTGATTTTTTTGCCCAAAAATGCTGGGTTTTTTCAGTAATTTTATTCACCTTCATCCAAACGTTTTGGGTAAAATACTAAAAAGCCACTATGCCCCATCCCTCATGGTGTGGCCACTCTAGAGTTGGCATGAACTAGTGAAGATTGTCACTAATATGATGGCTATAGAATAAAATTTTGATGAAAGTTCAAATTCTCGCTATTCGCAATAAGGGCGCCGCCAGCGGTTTGCGATGTAAATTGATGTATCATGGGAAAATTCGACATCAAGTCCAGCGCCAATACGAATATTACCATGCTATTACATAGGAACACGTGACAATATTTTTTAGTTTGTCAAAATAAAGGTGTTACACAC
Organism: Amphiura filiformis; assembly: GCF_039555335.1. Classification (NCBI taxonomy): domain Eukaryota; kingdom Metazoa; phylum Echinodermata; class Ophiuroidea; order Amphilepidida; family Amphiuridae; genus Amphiura; species Amphiura filiformis. Next base: position 70,631,400 of record NC_092631.1, read on the forward strand.
GAATCGATACTCAATAATACTTAATAATGTGATTTGAAATGTGCACAATTAATTTTTTCTCTATCGATTTTGCGTATATTGACAAACTAAAAAATATTGTCACGTGTTCCTATGTAATAGCATGGTAATAAATGCTGGACTTGATGTCGACCTTTTCCCATGATACATCACGATTTTCCCATGATACATCACGATTTTATGATACAACACGATTACATCGCAAACAGCTGGCGGCGCCCTTATTGCGAATAGCGAGAATTACATAAATGTTCAAAAATATATGCAAGGTTTGACTCAAAGAAGAGGTAACTTGTATAAACATTTTACACATATGTGACACGATCTGGTCCATGGGGCCAAAGGAGGCATTTTTGAAAATTGAGTTACTGTAATTATTACATTATACATATAATGGGCTATCATTTACAGAAAACACCAAAGGTCTAGCATATTTGGTTCTAAAGTTATGAAATTTTTTGATGCCTACTCTCTTATGTATTTTATTGCTTTTTTACTCAACATTTTTACCTTTATCTCCGTTTCAAATTTGCCGCCTTTGGCCCCCATGGACGTGTCACATATATGACATTAATTTTTTTAACATTTGTCATTTGTAGACTTGATGAGGATGGTAAGGTGTTAACTCCAGAAGAACTTCTGTATAGATCAGTGCAATCAGTGAACCTAACCCACGACTCGGCACATGCCCAGATGGATGTCAAGTTACGATCACTCATATGTCTGGGACTCAAGTAAGAAAATTTCATCAAATTATCTTTCCATTATTATACTTTTTAAAAGAAGAATGAGCCTTATGTGATTCTTGAACAACAGGTTGTAACTTATAATAATGATATGAAAAGATAATAGAGTGTCTTCAATAAATAGAAATAATGTTACTACTATTATACTGCTTTTTGTGTAGTATTCAGTGATGACAATGCATTGGGTAGCTTTTCCCCACGTGCATCTAATCAATGTCTTTAAATGTGTGCATGTGTACCCCAGTGCTTTTGGCAGCATACTCATTGATGTACTCAACAGATTCCAAGGACTTGAAGCTTTTCTTTTGTAAGCTTTACATTTGCTGTGGGCATTAGAGTCCCAAGCCCAGTCACTATTTATGCACCCATTGTTATTCCAAATTTAAATACAAATAGGCAATGTTTTTACTAATTTTCCCAAAATGTTTGGCAATTTTATGAGTCCAAATTGGTCTATTTCTCAAAGTAATTTGAGAAATTTGAAAAAATGACCCATCCATATTTCAACAACTCTTCCTATACCTTTGTACAGGAACCAACCTTTGTTAATCCGTGATGAATCCACACTTTTCCAGTAGCGTACGCGAACGCAAGGTTACGTGTGAGCGCGTAAAATTCGTCACACCTGGAACTTATGCGTAAACACTTTCTTAAAAAGTAACAGCAAAACACTAGGCTACCACTTTATTCTTTAGTTTTATTGCTGATATCAACAGAGAAATCATCGATCTCCTTGTAAAGTTGAGTGGCAATGACAAACGGACATTCAGAATGAAAGAATCATGTGAATATTTAGACGATCTTTAGCTTGTTTTCGTTGTTGAAAGGGAAAAGCTGCCCTCACGAAGTAAACCATGCAGACGACGCGGACGCATCGTTGTTAATCGGAAATGTACAACGGTGAAACATGATTGAATCCCTAAACCAACATTGGCCTATAAAAGGGTCATTGGTATACCAAATGGCGGGAAATGCAAACCTTGTTTCGAGCACATCTCCATATGGTATTTTGTATCCCTGCTGATGAGACATGACACGTTCTTCCTTTTATCTTTGCAGTGAGCAAGTATTACACCTATGGCTTGAGACCCTCTGTTCATGTGAACACATAGTGGAGAAGTGGTACCAACCATGGTCCTTCCTGAGGAGTCCAGGCTGGGTTCAGATTAAATGTGAAGTGAGAGTCTTGTCCAAATTTGCCTTCAATTTGTCACAAGACTGGGAGATACCGGTCAAGAAAGAGGTGAGTAGCCTTCAATTTTACTCAAGATTGGAAGATACTGGTCAAGAAAGATGTGAGTAGTGCACTTGGTTATACTATACTGCGCCAATAAAGTATCCTTACACTTGAATAAATAATTACAATTTCAAAACTGAACAATATTGGGGTAAATTTGTTTTTTTAATAGATGCACTCTATAATGCTGCACATTATGACACCTCATTGAATCAAATGTGACTTCAGGAAGCAAAGTTACAAGCATTTGATTAGACGAAGGTCCAGTTTTAAATGTGACAAACTGACCTATTCAAAACTCCACAGACTAGACATCTGGTTTGAGAGTGGTGAATGGCTAATTTATGCGTTTGGCTTTGATTTAAAACAAAAGGAACAAAAGAAAACTGAAACAAAAGAACTGACAAATAAAATGAAAGTTATGAAAAGTACAGAGAAGTAAAACTGAAATAAAAACTGCTTTAAATAACGCTTCATTGAAGAAACTGTGTTGTCTCTTTGTTTCGCTTGTTGGGAATCTTTTTGCGCCTTGTATAGGTCAGTTTGTCACTTTTAAAACTGGACCTTTGCCTATTCAATTGCTTGTAACTTTACTTCTTGAGGTCACATTGGATTCAATGTGGTGTCATAATGTGCAGGATTAGATAGTGCATCTATTAAAAAACAAATTTACCCCAATATTGTTCAGTTTTGAAATTGTGATTATTTTTCCAAGTGTAAGGATACTTTATTGGTGCAGTATATAACCATGGTTATACTATATAGGGTGTCCCTTCAATTTGTCACAAGACTGGCAGACACCAGTCAAGAAAGAGGTGAGTAGCCTTCAATTCGTCTGGAAGATACTGGTCAAGAAAGAAGTGAGTAGTGCACTTGGGTATAGGGTATCATTTCAATAAGACTGGGAGATACCAGTCAAGAAAGAGGCAAGTAGTTGACTTGGGTATATATAGGTCCAAAGCTTAGCAAGTATGTAAGAGTTGCACTCTGTTTTGGATTTTTTAAATTAATATTTTCTCCAGAATTTTCCATGTTTTTTATTGAATATTGGCATCTTCTAAAGTATCCTGGCAAATCGATAATCCCAAAGTCCAATAACTTCGTTATAAATAAACCTTAATCCTTAACCTAACCCCCGGGAACCTAACCCTACCGTAACCCTAACCGAAGTCCTAAACATAACCCTACACATAACCATGACTCTAATCCTAACCCTAATGCCAACCCCACCCTTATTTCTAATCCTAACCTAAATTGCCCTGAAACCCTAACTTTAAACCTTTTCAGACTAATGACCCATTGGACTAATGAGCTGTTCCCTGAAATTTGAGTAAGTCTGTATAGGTTAAATACCACTAATTATCTATAACACAGGTTTCAATGGAAAAATAGGTGATTTCAAGCACGATTTTCTCATATAAGGAACTCTCACAGTGAAATGACATTATTCTCAATTAAGAGTAGAAGGATGAATCCCCAAATGACCAAAATTTCAACATATGATGACCTGAGAATTTTTTTGTTTTAAAGCACTGAAGTGGAAAGACCACAATTTTAAAGTGCACCCTCCTTTTTTGTGAACAGATTTTAGCCAACTGGTTGGGGGGCAAAATCGATGTGCAGTGGATGAATTTCAGGGAACTTTTCATCCAAACTGTAAAATAATGGTAGAAAACATGACTTTCCTGCATGTTACTCTGAAATTTGCACTTTTTTTACTATACAGCTTGGTATTTTTCAGTGATTTTGAAGCACCTTTTAAGGATGCCATGCAGGAAAAAAGTCCCTTTCTTATTTTCACGCACTGCCCAGCACTAATTGGTGGTATTTAACCTGTAAAGCAATCTGCGCTGTAGATATTGATAATGATTCAAAGATGACAAGATTATTGGATTTTTTGATTATAACCCATGTTAGACGGTACATCATGGCAGCTTTAGAAATGCAGCTTATTGATCATGTGAATAATAAATTGGCTCAAGTTCACCCACAGATGCTACTTTTTTCTCTCAAAATTAGACTCTTTCTCATCAGCCCAGGATCATAGCCCATTTCCTGATGCCCCCATGGCCAGTGTACTTTGATTATGCATTGATTCAATGGGAGGCCAAGACAAGCCTGATAACAATTAATGAAGCATTTGATGGACACTGATGCCTTGTATTTATTATTACATTGCCTCGGTATAATTGAATGACAGAGGCTTTTTAGAGTTACCATACATTCACACACAAAGTAAAGACTTTTATTTAAGATTTTAAAGTTTAAAATGAGGGATAAATGACTATTCTAGTATGTAGTGTTCCCTAAATAAGAAAGGAAAATGAAGTAAGTTGATATTTCATTATGATTATTTCAATATTTGCAAGGTAAGAGTTTCCATACCATTTGCATTGATACCCCTTATTATGTGTTTCACTCTGTTTGTTTCTACATGTGGATATATATATATATATATATATATATAATCTTCTACAAGTCTACATCATCAGAAATTGTTATACTAATCTCTATATCGTATATAGGCTCAGAAAAGTATCAATATGTCATTTGGAAATATGCCATTGCCTGCCATAATTTTGAAGAGGTTTATTTTAAATATATATATTTCTGACAATGCAAAGTGGTGTCTTATATTATGCATGTATTCAGTTGTTTTGTCTTTCTGTTCTGTTGTCTTGTTGTATGGGAATGGTTGATAGTGCATGGTGACATTTTTCTAATATCCTTAAAGAATTATCATAATATTCAATTATTTTATACTCAAAAAACCAATACAAACCCTCAGAACAACCAGGCCAGTTAGAAGCCTGAATCAAATTCTCATAACAATATTCTAAGTTATATCTTAGATAAGCTGTATCAACCTCCCTGTATTGCTGGGCTCCTTTGATATTTTTGTCTAACCATAAGGCTATGACCACGACCACCTACAGATGTGGTTACACTGACATGATGTAATCCATGGATTTCCAGGAACCTGCTATATGGAGTGTATTTCTTCATTTGGGAAATTTTCCATCAAAAAGGCCAACATTTCTTAGAAAGGAGTTTCGTAGATCCAACTTTCTCATCCCTGGATCATGTCTAGAATTACAACAACTGTGAGATTCATATCTGTTTTATAACAAGACCTTTCCAAAACATAACTTGATCATTTCCCTCGTCCACATCAGGGTTGCCAAACCTACAATATGTAGCCCAATTGGGTGACTTTCAAGATTGTCACTGCAAATTTTGATCATTTCCTGTCCCATAGAAACCAATGGTTTATAGGAAAATTTTGGGCATCTTGACAGCATTGGCTGCAGCAACTTACAAAGGTTTGCTGATCCATATAAACCATTGGTTAATAGAAAAAGTTGGTGACCTTTAGCTAATTGACCCACGATTAGCGCTGAACATTTTTGGCAACCCTGATTTGCATCGGTGGTTGGTAGCCTAACTCTGATCAACACATCATTTCCTACAGGATAATTATTCAAGATCATCTTTTGATAATGAAATTAAGAGAGCCAATTATATACTTTTTATATGCTGTTTACTTTTTAACATTATGTCACAGCATTCTTAAGAAATTTCACCAGTTAATTAACATCAATATGTTATTTGCATTTGAATTTCTGGTGCAGGGGTTCACAAGGTTGGAGTACCATTTTAATCATGTACATCATAATTCATATAGGCCTAATAAATTAAAAACAGACCGTTTTTGGCCAAAATGGATTGATTTTGATTGACATTTTTCAAAAACCAATTTTTTAAGTTTTTGGTGATATTTTTAAAGTGTCATTTAGCCTCTTCCAAAAACAAATTGCAAAATAATCCAAACCAAATGACGTACTTGGTAAGTCCATCCGCCCGTAGAACAGGGGGGGGGGTTTTCAGCGCCTTCCTTATACAGGGGTTTCGATTTTTATCACTTTATCACTCACCTTGTGGTTTGTTTCAAGCACTACAATGTCACTAACCATTCAAAATGGGCATTCAGTTAGCTACATGCTGGGCTGACATTGGTAGCAAAGGTGTTCATTTATACCATCATCTATCTATACATACAGCATTGTGTCATTTTTTCCTTTGTGCATCTCTACAACATCTTTTGCATTCTTTTCTACTTGTTTCAGGCACACACATCTCTGAAAGACAGTGTACAGGACATGCTCATCAAGCACCATCTCTTCAGTTGGGATATTTGAACTCTGACCTCTCAATGAATGAACTCTGACCTTTGGCCTGCCATCTTTTTTAATGAATCTCTTCATGCACTATCAAAAGCTAGCACATTTGCCGTTAACTTCTCATAACTAAATGAAGCATACAAGTACTTAGTTAACCACTGCTGTACTTAATGTAACTCACTAGAACAGAACTTTGCTATCTAGTGATGAGATGAGATTCTTAGTGAAGTATGAAGTGCTGGTTCTTATGAAATGCTGGTATGCATTATCTTGTCTGCATATTATTAACTCAGCTTGCATATTAACACATCTTCACATCCAAAAAAAGTTATATGTTGGCATCTGCAGACAATCACATAGTGTGTGGGTGGGAATATTGTATACAATTGTATAAAAATATTTTTAGTTTATATAAAGAAAAGTGTTACAAATGGGGTGTTGAAATATTGTAAGGCAAGTTTATTTGAATGTATGTCATAATAATAAATAGCAGATGCCTATTCAGATGATTAATTTTACCAAAGACTACCAGTAAAACACCTTTGATGCTGCTACATACCATGTTTGATTTTTCTCAAAGAGATGAATAACAGAGTTCTATAAACTGTCCCTACATATTGTGTGAAGTGCTCATGTGAGGTATGGAGCAGTACAGAACATGATGTCACCCTCATCACAAAAAGGGGCCGCTTATAGTCCATCTGTGTTTCATCACTATGGGGAAAGCGTAGCAAGATATGTTGAAAACACTTCAAATACATGGTATTCTCAGAAGTTTGGATGGTAGACAGCAGGATTCAAAATAGACATGGCTAGTGGTAATTTTCCTCTAAAATCCCAAAAGATATCAAATAAAAAAATGTATTTTGAGGCCTGGAGAGATAGACAGGTGTATGGAGTGGTTCACTTCTCACTAAAATCACAGGAGGGGATGCTTCACTATTAAGCCTGCATTGGTGCATGAGTAAGCTGTTCTGGCTTGCAATCATTATATTTTTCTTTGTCTCACCATAATATAGTTCCATGGTAGTGTTTGATATGTATGCAAACATGATTTTAAATAGTCGCCTTTTTTAAAAGTTATCATTTGCAAACTGCTTAATGATGTGTTGCAACTTTTAAAGCATGTATGCAAGTTAAATTTTACATCTTTGCAGGTGTTTGCTTATAAGAAGAACATGGCAATATCTCTAAACATGCTATATAATTTAAATTTTGAAAAGATACAGTTTGATACATAACCCATATAATTAAATATGCACTGAATTGTTCTGGAAACAAACAGGTATTATTATTGCTGTGTTTTATCCTCCCACATACCTATATAAAGAAATTGTTTTGCTTTGATCTTATTTCTCAAACCATTGGTCTTAAAACATCCGCCAGTGGTCAATTATTGTGTCATTTTACATAGTATATGCTAATAAAAAGTCCTCCAATATTATCCTCCCGGTATTATCCACTAGAAGCTAGCCCCATGGGACTATATTCTGGTGAGTACTTACCTCATTGTTGCATGTATTCATGTGACTAAAACCAATTATAAATGCATCCTGTACACTTAGAAGCTTGACTGTATTCAGAGTCTATGCTGTAACTCAACTCACAGATACACAGAAGACATTTTTTACATGTATGAAATCAAGTTCTTTGTAACATGTTTGAATGTGGCTGCAAACAGAAGATAAATGCATTTTATTGTATGAAATTCTTCTTACTGACATAAAATTTTATGATGTTAAACGCTGGTACCATCTCCGCTGTTGCTGTATGATAATTTGATTTAGTGTTTGTTCTCAACACATTTCTTTTCTTCAATCTATTTTATTGGAACTCTTGAAATAGATGCATTTTGTGTGATTGTAGATCCAAATCTAATTAATTTTTGATTGATAAATCCAAATTTACTGTTTTAGACTTTGGGTCTTTCGTCATCTTGGTTGATTGCCTTTCCAGAGTATAACCACTGGGATACACTGTGGGATTGTCCGGTAGTTGCTTGGTTTGTCTTAGTAACAAGGAAGGTCAGAGAAGCAAAAGGAAGATCAGGGAAGCAATTTGGATTAGAAGGGGGAACAAAACAATCAGTAGGGACACCAAAAGTTACTCTCTAGACCATGTTCACGATTCACTACTTAAAAGAACCAAGAAAATGTAGTTAGAGATAGTTCAAGGCAGCCATTCAATGCTGCCTGACATGTCCTTTCCTGTCCTTTGACACAAAAGTGTATGACAATTGAACTTGTTGGTGAAATCACTTATTGTGTTTGTTGTTCCTGTCATGCAACAGGTCATTTTGCAAAGGAACGTGTCATTTTTTTGGACAAAAGACAAATTGCAATCTTTGTAATGATTTGAAAAGTTAGTCTATTTTGGGGGTACAAATCTGTTCTCTTGTCAGTAAATTGGGTCAAGTATACATAAATTTAATGACAAAGTATATTTCAGTTGTTTAACAAGTTCTACTTGGCACCTGTAGTATCATGTGACAGTGTGTGGTGTACTTGCCATTGTTTGACATTTGGCAGTAGTGGAGATAGTACCATGGAAAAACATTATTGCCAGTGGAGATAGTATCAATTTCTTTTATGCTTACAAAGACTAAGAACTAAAATTAGTCTTACTTCTGCTCTCTTGGGGAATAGTACATGAAAACTGAAAATGAAAAGTCAGAGAGCAGGCAGGTTCTGGGTGCACATGTTATGCTAGATGTAGGTTGATAGGGTACTGTGCCTATGTCAAGATATACATCCTTCAATGAGGCCAGATGGTTTATGGCACGTTTTGACCCAAACTAAACCTTTATTAGTCAGGGGAGTAAAAAATGACTCCCAAAGAAAATAAGGCAAGGTCTGAAATTAGTAGCATGCAAAATGTTTTGTTGATAGATATCTCAGAAAACAGACATAATAAGTTAAAAGTTTCCATTTAAAAAGATTATTAGAATGAGTTTTTTCCCTAAACAAACTTGATTTTGCTGTGTCATGCAAGACTAATTTTGCTTGATGGCATGTACTGTTGGTCATAATATAGATAGCATATAAAATAACAACAAAGCCTGCCTAATTCATCCCTGACTATGCCAAATGTATATTGTAAAAGATGACATAGGAGTTGTTGTGTATCAAAGTATTCCGATATTACGAAAGTACTATATATTATTTATCTGCACTGAGCATTGTATTTCACTAAGTTCAGGTTATATTAGGTCATATGTTATGGTACAATGCATGCAATCATTCCAGAGTTTGACATCAACTTCTCTTGTATATTTATGTAATAGAAGGTACTAACTACCATAGCTGACAATGTTGTTTGTATAATTTTGCGGATCTTTGTCAGAAATTTATTTATTGAATAATTCTTATCAGTACTTGTTATCTTTATGTATAATTGTTGCAATTTTGATTTTCATTGTTTTGTTCAGTGAATGCAAGGACTGTATGATATGTCTGCATTTATCAAGTTTGTCAATTTTTGTTTATTTCTTGCACAGAGTCAAGAAAACAAAAAGCAAATGGGAAAAGAACATGTTATATTGCCCAATGTATTCCCCATAACTTGCTGCATCCTTTTAGTACAATGCAATATGCAGGTAGCTTTATATTCTAATTCTACTCACGTTGGCAGTAAATACCATCATTATGTTATGATCACTGCTTTATTGCCAAATAGCATCCACGCTGCCCAATCTTCATTCCTTTGAATTATTCTATTTCCAAGGATGATGTTACTAATTTGTTTACAGTGAAAAAGCTGTTTTTGCCATTCTCGCTGCTTGCACTGGCTGAATCACATAAATCACTTCACATGTTTATGGGGACGGTCGCGGTTTATAGTAAACTGTTATTTGGTATTATGCACAAATCACTACGATGCGATTAACAAGTGAAAATTGACCTTTTCAGTAAATCCCATAAGCCTTTGAGAGTAGTCCTGAGATGTCGTCATTTACCAGATAGCAGCAAGAATCTTTTGCATTTATGAGAATACTATATTTCATATCTGAAGATTTTACAATTGCACAATATCTATATTGGACTACTCCAGTTAAAATTCATACACCTGTGGAAGACATGACCTTAATCCCCCACACATGGGGTGTAGATTTCAAATGGAGTAACCATTCATTTAACTCCATTTGAAATTCACTCCCTGTAAGGACATGTCTTCCATCTAGGGGTGTATGGAAGTCAAACAGAAAAGCCCATTGCATGTCGGATGTTGCTTCCAGGGGCGTAGCAAGAGGGTAGACTGGTTGGACAAAGTCCAGGGCCTCGAAGATTCGGGGGCCCCGAGCAAAAGCAAAAATGAAATAAGAGAGCTGATATAGGAGATGTTAAAAGGGTCCTGCACTGTTCCTTTTCCATGCCCAGAGGTTATTGCAACACCTCTGGTTGTTGCATATTGTCAAAAGAAACTACAGTCTGTCCACATAGAAGTACAAAGTAAATAAACCTTGGAAACGGGAGGTATGAAAATAATTATTTCCGTGCAATGCGTGCGTAAATGCTTCTTTGGCGCACCAACTGCTGCACGATTTGTACTAGGCGAGCGCACCACGCTCTTTAATACGCAGTGCGTGTGACGCAAAACATCGACCCCGATGCCACCGATTTGGTTTATACTTCTATGTGGACAGACTGTATCATTAATGCAGCTTCTTGTCTCCACCAACACAAACTGGTGTCAAATTAATGGAGTCTGATCATTCTTGCACTTTCTTACTCTGCATGCTGACCATAGGTTTCAACATAAAAGGTTTTGAGATATTTTCTCAAAATATCAAGTACCACTGAACCAATGATGGGCTTCAGTTATATGTACTTATTTTAATACATTTTTCATGATGATTCCAGTTATGGTCATCATGACAATGTACAATTCTGAAATAGTTTGAATTCTAAAGAAATTTGAACTTGTTGTCTGCAGTCAGCACCCATGTGGAAGGAAGGACTGATTTTTGAAACTGGGGCATTTGGATTTAAACCAGCATTCCTAAAGGCTCTATCAGTGATTTGCTTAATAGAAAATCTAAAAAATCATCAAAAATCAGATTATCTCAGTTTTGTAAGAAGTGTATAATAGGTGTGCTGATGTACCTTGCAAGTAGGAAGCCCCAGAGTGACCAAAAAATGATATTTTAGTCAATTGCAGCAGTTGATGTCCACAGGTACATCCATGGACACTTATAGCAACCCACAATCAAAAGGAACCCCATATTTTCTCTGCATTGATGTTTTCATCAATTTCTCATGTGAAAAATTACCTGTTCATGTAATGAGCATATTAAAGATGTATCCATTTAAAAAATGTTTTTAATATTTTCATACTTTCATGGGAATCATTGATATTGCCTTTACTATAATGATAACGACAGATTTTGGGAAAGAAATATAGTGATGGGAAAAATAGTAAAAAATGAAGGCAACAAACAAATACCTATGAGTATGAGCTAAGGATCCCCAGGTTCAAATATAGGCCTACAAACTAGAGTAAAACAAACACTGTGGTAGTGGTTAAAATTCTCAGACAATGACACACCAAAAGTTTTTCTTGTATCGTTTACTTCCATTCCAAGAACATTGTGAAAGGTCGAGTCAAGAAGTTTTCTCTCATGTCAATCAAATTGCAATCATGTCAGTAGTCTAGAATCAAAACAACATTTGTTTTGAGTTACATTTGTGTTGTTCAAGGAGTATTGAAATGTTTATTTCATCTGAAATTCCTCACATTTCCAATCTTGTATTTGTTGCTTTGTTTTTAACCTGGAATAGATTATAAGCCTATATGTCGTAATTATTATTTGTATGGAATTGAATGATAATTTACACCTTGCCTGATGAAAGAATACTTTCATTGTCTGAAATGGAATGCCATGATAACTTAAAGATATATTTATTATTGTAATACAAGTACCAGGTTAAAGTGTGTTTGAATTTCAAATACCAAAATATTCTAAATTTAATTATAGTGTTAACCCCATGAGAACTACCTGCCGATTGGCCAAAAAGAAGTTTTCATTATCAATTGGACCAATCAGCAACATTGTTAGAATAATTTCATGATGCAAAAAAAATGGGGTGAATTAATTGCAAAGCTCCATTCGGATTGGTGATTAAAGTGAAGATATCACGTAATTGACCAATCAGAGGCAATGTTAGATCAGCAGGTAGTGCTCAGGGGGTTAATATTTTCATACTGATGAATCACATGTGACCATCATTCATTTGATAGAGGTCGTCAGCGTGACGTCATATGCCGCCATCTTGGGGGTACACGCTGCGATGGTCGTTCGACATCCATACGTGAAGAGCAAAATCACCGCATCGACGCATGATAACAGCTGTGCGGGAAGTTGCGCCCTGCGCGTAGTGACCGATGCATGAACACGTACATCATTTGTACCCACAAGATGGCGAAAGACTGACGGCCTCTATAGTGCAATATGATGGGACGACATAATCAAAATATTTTGCAGTGAATGCTGTTTTTGTAATTATTGCAGCATGTGCTTAGCACCTTGCACAAGGCATTCTTTAGCAGGGATGTGTCCAGGGATGCAATACAATCCTGACCCACTGGAGTCAAGGGGGTGCTTAGGCCCTCTGTTCTGTCAATGGAGTGATGCCCTATAAAATTCTGGGTTTTTGACATTTTTAACACCATTTTGCTTTATTTTTTGCTGCATACCATGTGTGTGTGCATGCGCTTCCTCCACACCCCCTTGGATACACCCATTACATGTTTAGGGAATGGTTTATAGTAATATGGGATTCATCAAATTATATGAAAAAAAAAATGTTTATATATTGATTTGACATGGTACTGACAACATTAGTACTGCACAGAAAATATGAGAAATGAGTATTATGGTATAATGTGAATAAGATAATAGCATGCTGAATGGGAGGGGTTCAAGTTGGAAGAAGTTCTTTCTCTTTATTTAGTGTCATTTTTTTAATTTCATGCTCGTTTAAAAAAGGAACCTTCCAACAGCATGCTATCACCTTCAACCCATTAACACAGGGGGGTCACTTGGTATACTGGTCGGGTAACCAAACTCGTTCCAAAAACAAGAGACACATTTGACCCATTTCTGTTCTTGAATAGTGTCGCCCGCGGAACTTCTGGAACATGCTTGGTTATCAGGGTACTTCTACGCTACAGTGACCCCCGTGCCCATGAACTTAACAAAAACCTGAAATTGTGTTGCCAGGTAGAGTAACTGTTTGGGCATTTTGTTCAGTAACATGGTACTATAGTGATGTTAAGTTGTACTTGTTTTATTTAATATGGTACGGTGACTGGGCTGTTGGAGTTGAAATCCATACACCCCTGTGGAAGACATGGCCTTAATCTTCCACACAGGGGGGTGTAGATTTCAAATGGAGTTACCTGAATGGGTGACTCTGTTTGAAATCTTCACCCCCTGAGATTAAGGCCATGTCATCCACTGCGGTATGGATTCCTACTGAAATAGCCAAATGTGTTTATTTGTAAGTAGACCAGAAACACAAGTGATCATATTATTCCAGATACGAGAATCATATCGTAGATTTTTTTGATCAGATTATATATATATATATATAGTACATATGCAACTTGTACATATGTATAATGCAAAGTAAAACAGTATTCTATGTAATGTATAGTAATCTCGGAAGATATTTATAGTGGGAGTGTGTGTGTATATATTAAGTTCAAAAGTAACAGGTATAATACTCTCTTTTTTAGTGCAATGGATACATTCTTTCATTTTCTTCTATTTATGGGTAGGTCACATCATCATACCTTTTATGTCTTTTAGTTTAACTCTAAGCAAGAAAATATGCCAATGTATTCACAAAGTGACAAAGTAAAGGGACATGCAGGGATGCAGAAATTCCTCTTGATTTCTTCAAGAATTGGTTAATGAGCATAAATGGATTTAATCCATCCGATTGTACAGTCATCTCAAAACGAAGTTCTGCCCGCAAAGTGCGTACTGTGTGTGTGTACGCCTGTCAAACGCATGCTTTAATTACTGCATACGCCTTCTGGTGTGTTGCTAGAAACGTTCAAGAAGCATTTTGCGCATGCGTTTGCTGGGAGAACCTCGTTTTGGTAGCAAGATGGGGGGATCCGTGCAAAGGGAGAATGTGGCTCATCCTTTTTCATAAAACAGCCCTCATGAGATGACACAAATTACCAAAAATCTAGGGCATAAACCCTCTGATTGCTGAAGTCCTGTGATTGCCCCATCCTATATGGTCCAAATCATCTGAACTACAAATCTTGAGTGACTGCCTTCTGGACTGTCTAGTACACCACAGAGATGGTAGGTCATGGTTTTAAGATAACTACTTAATGGAGGTCTCATCTAAGCAGAGTGCTGTTGTAAATATCGACTACTCAGTGCCAGAAGTGGGTAAGTGCAATAACTGCCTTGCAATTTACACATAGTATATTGTACTCATGTACACATGGCAGCTATTGCACTTGCCCACTTCTGGCACTGAGTAGTCGATATGTTGAGTATGGTTTTGAATTTGACTGCCTTGCTCACACAGATTTTCTTGTCATCGGTACATGAAACAGCCAAATGGTGTGATTTGTCTTACATAAAAATACACTTTACAACGTATCAAAACAGTGGCATGATTGACAGAAATTAAATATAGAAAATATATAAAAATTGTATTTATTTATAAGTTTACAACCAATTCATTGCAAGCTACTGCATGGGTAATAATAATAATTTATTGTACACTGGCAAAAGATGGCAATTGCTGGAGAAATGTGTGATCAGCTTTGATAAATCTCTGCATGTCCCTTCACGTAATAAAGGCACAATTCATTCAGCAAGACTTTATTCTCCTTGTTTGATGATGTGACGTATGTTTGTGGTATGAATAAGTACTAAAGATCTAAACATCTATAGTTTTAAGTTGTCATTTTGTAAATGAACATGTAGATAAAATTTTATGATTTGTGCAAAGTAAGATAAATTAATGAGATCGAGTTTCATAAATAAAAGGGTGCAAGATCACATACATTTCAAACATTTACTGCCCTCCATGTTTACTTGATTTTAAAATGTTAAAATGTACATGTTATTCATTTCAATTTTGACCCTAAGCTTAAATCTAAACCCTAATTTGAACCCTATTTCATTTTGAAGTAAGTGTACCTTTTTTTCAGATTCCTAAATCATGCCCTGTGTACTTAGGAATCCATCTGTGCCTATATTTAGCCATTTTTTGAATAAGTAAAAAGGTCCTCCAAAAAGATGCACTTTTAGCCCAACAATGTCCACTTTTCTGTGGTGTTCTGGATGAACACTTCAGAAATTAGCACCGTGCCACCTAAAAAAGGCAATCGATAATAATTTAATCAAATCTGTCAACACACCAGCCCAGGCAGCACCTCGAAAATAAATCAAAAGCCTTCACAGCCACCTTAAAAATACAAATTTTGTGAGTATCAATTTTGAAACAAGTTTTCTATATTTAGAAGAAACATTCGCAAATAGTATTAACTTTCTGGTGTCTGATTTTAAGGAAAGTTCCCCCACATCCCAAATCAGGGCTGTTAACTGTCACACATGAGCATGACAGTCACGCATTCGGGCACTTTCTCACACTCGCACCCCAAGATAGCAATAATTTTGTCCCAGTATGCCACTTCGACAGTGTCGCACACCAAGCAATTCTAAAAAGTTAACAGCCCTGCCCATATTCTATTTCATCAAATATGCCATTGTCACATTGTCTCCCATTTTTGTTATTAAAAAAACATGTACATTTTTGTGGGACAACACGGGCTCATCTTATGATATCAGTGTGTGTCAAACATTGAAACTGTTTTTGTTCCAGGTTCTGGGAATGTGCAAGGAACAAAAATAAACCAAATATTTACTCAACAGTGAGTTGTGTTATTCATAACCCAGGATTCATAGTTGACAATTTGATGAGTTTATTTCACTTGACATTTGAGCTATTCCAGTTGAAATCTGTTACACCCCCTGTTGAAGACATGACCTTAATTTTCCACACAGGGGATGGTGTAGATTTTAAACAGAGGGGTGTATGGGTTTTAAATGGAATAGCCCATTTGTAGTGGAAGCTGATCAGATCTTCATTTTAGGAGATTAAAAAAACAGTAAATTATTGTAAGTGAAGAAATAGGTAAAAAAGCTGGAAAAGGGTGAATATACACCATACTACAAAAAGTGGTAACTTTATAACTAAATGGCTGAGAGATCTTCAAATGAAATTGAACTTGACTAGGATAAAAACAAGCAATACTTCTTTTGTCTATTGATTTTAAAATTGCTGCCTCTTGGGTAATTAACCAAGATGATGTCACTTTGCAGATCATAAGCGTGCTAAATGGAACAATTCTATAGTTACATAATCATGGAAAGACATGTTCTTGGTTAGAGATGGAAGGATGCCACTAATGGTTCCACAAGTATGTTTGACATATCCTAGATCGCAGATGACAGGAATCAGTATGAATATTTTTAACAGCATGCTCAAGACACCTTCAGAAAAACAATGACTAGTAGCCACAAAGGCCTAGGATCAGTCTACTGAAGTTGCATAATTTTTTATGCCACCAAAAAGCAACAATTTCCTTGAGTGTGAAATAGGTTAACTTTGGGCCCTTTTTTTTAGCTCTTGGGCCCTTTTTTTTAAGCTCTTGGGCCCTTTTTTTTAGCTCTTGGGCCCCATATATAAGATGTATAAAATGTACTGAAACATGGACTTATTGGGGATTTATGTATGATTTACTAAAGAGAATTTTTATTATTTTCCAATTTTAATTATTGTTGTATGCAGACCAAACAAAGTTGGAAAGGTAAGGCATTCAAACCATGAAGAAAAATAGTTGAAGAAGGGGATATGAACTAATGACTATCGACTGCCATGGTTCATAAAGTAAAACCCTATTAATTTCATGCCATTTTTTTCTTTTATTATAGACCATGGTGGGTTTGAAGCAAGGAGTGCAAGACATGCTGGTGAAACATCATCTCTTTAGCTGGGAACTTTGACATTGAACTTTCAACTTTGACATGTCATCATGGTTGGAAAACAGACAGTAAAATATGTTTGAACATCTCGTATGGATAACAGTGTACATAATGTATAGATATTTGAAAATATTTATTGATATTATGCCAATTTAATTCAGCATGGACTGCTACAGGGATAATAGATGTTAAAGCAGTGATCTGCTGCAGTAGCCTGACTTTTACAAAGATGAACCATCACAGCCATTTCCTAACCTGACTTTTACAAAGATGAACCATCACAGCCATTTTTCTTCAAGACTACACATCACTTGCCAATGCAGACCTTACTGCTTGCCCTTTTAATAATTGGACAATCTTGTTTTCACATTGTACTATTTATATCTCCTCGAATGTAGGTTCATGCGTGCTGGTGATAAACATTTTCCAAAAGTTTAAGTTGACATAAATTCAACTAACCTTTAATTCTTCTGATGAAGATGTGAGTCACACATCGAAAATTCAAAGTTAGTAGGAGTTTGTTGTTCTGAAAATCAGTTTAAACTTTGGAAATTATCTTAAAAAGAATAGAACTATTCAAGCATGTTTTTTTATGGTAAACGGAAAAACCTGAATTTTACCATTCCTATAAGTTCAACTATATACTTTGTTGAATTTGTAACCCTATATAGTTTTAACTTGTAAGTATCTGTATGCATGTACTTCTCAAAACATGTGTGAGAAACTGAAACCGGCCTGATGTCAGAATACGTGAGAGATTTGACACACTGACACCATGTACCATCAATGTGCTGTGACAAAAAGAAAAGGGAAAATTTACCAGCAGTTTTGTGCCCACGGCTGGGTTGGAAAGTTTCAGTTTGCGATTCATTGTATTTGTATATAGTATAAACAACTCCAAACAATTATACATTCATTTCTGAGGTATTGACATGTGTACGTCTTTGACGCAGTGATACGCGGAAGCTGGGAATTTTGTGGGAGGGGGAAAGTCCATGTGGGGGCAGGTGGCCAACTTAGTTCCTCAACCGGACAAAAATGTACCTATTTTTCAGGCACAAAAGTCACACACAAGTAAAACCTCTACAACTACAAGAAGGTGTGGGGAACCAAATGCAAAATTTTCTTCAGGAGTGTTACCCCGGCTCCAATACGCCACTGCAAAGACAGGAAGCTTGTCATCGGATTTTCAAAATCTACCCTGTGTATTTGAAAAAAAAAGTTTGATGACCAGCAATATATGAGCCACCCTGAACACGACAAAGGCATTGAATAAGAACGATTCACAACTTTTTTGTGTGAAAACAACTTAGTCAAGAGTGGAGGTAAGAATTTGAACACTTTACCATCACACTACCTGTTTGGTTCTGATCCAAAGAAAACAATATATCAATTCAATGTGAGCTAGCGAAACAAATATACAATACTTTTTGATCTATTTTATATTATTGTAAATTGGTGGGAAATTTACAACTTGTTGTTATTCATAAATAATGAAATAAAATATGATAAATGTCTTGTTGAACTTTTAAAGACAATCAATTGTATTCAAATACAGGTTATTATTGTTCCCTGTGCAAACATCACACCATTCATCTTATATTCATGTATGTAACATTAAAGTGACAGCTGGCCTTGAACTATATTCCCGGGTTTCGGGAACGATGAACCATTTTTAGTTCACCTTTAAGGTTAGCAACTATTTTAAACTTGCAATTTGGTAGTTCACAACATCTTGCTCATAGCGAGCGTGTATAGAGGAATACAAATATCACAGATATACTTTTGGAGGTCCTGTGGTTCTTGAGTTAAACATATGTTGTAAAGAAGCCCGGGTAAAGAAGGCTGAAACAACAACACTTTTGTAAAACGTACATAACTCATTAACAACAATAAATCAAGCAAATTTTCAAAGTATATGATTTGTAGAATGAACTTTCACAAAACATCAAAGTGATATTTTTCAATGATATTTAAATAATGACAATCGATTTTTTCCCGCTGTTTCGACCAAGAATACGTCGTATACCCTTAAGATTCTGATTTTATGTGTATGGCTATGTAAATTGGATTCGCGTGCAGAGATTTGTAGTATAGGCATAATCATGTTTTCTTCTGAGTCGACAATACCTCAAATTTTCGTCTCAGATTTTCTTTCTCCCTCCTATGTTTGTCTACAGCTGGTTTGCGCAATATAGGGCCCACATGTTTGTACGCCAGTTGAGAATATAAGGGCCGCCGGGGAACTCGGGGAATTGAGAGTAGGCATGTTGGAGGTATCAAGACTAAACCAACCAGTATTAAACAACCCCACTTGTGACATCCTGTGCATATATTCCATCTGTTTTTTATTCATTCATTCATTCATTCATTCATTACCTCTCACCCACCCTTCCTTTTTTGTTTTTTTATCACCAAAAGACTCCTTTTTTCAAGAATTTAGACAAACTTCTGATAATGACCCCCGGTTTTTTCCTGATTTGTCTTCAAAAGGCGGAGGAATAGCTAGGAATGAGCATGTTGCATTGCTTTGAACCACGTTTTCTCCAGACCCATCACGAACATGACTAGTAAATGATGTGATCGCACATCCTGTTCATAGGCGTAGATCCCTGGGGGATAAATCCCCCCATATTTTGCCCAGGGGAATGATCCATACAATCATCCCCCCCCATGCAATGTTGACACCTGGATATGGGTTTCTGAACAAATTAACCTCACACTTGCCTATTTTAGCCCCAAAAGTACAAAATTTCCCGCGTTTCGCGCGCATTTTTTCCACTTTCGCACCATATTGCATCAGTTTAGCTTCAAAATAGCAAAAGCTTCGCGTGCATTTATACCACCAAAAGGTGCTACCCTGTGCTACCTGGTATATCTACCAAAGATCAGGTTATTGATAAACTACCTGTATATCTGCCAAATATCAGGTTATTGATAAACTTTCTGGTATATCTACCAAAAAAAAATCCCACCCAATGTCGAAAAGAAATCTACGCCACTGATCCGGTTCCTTCATAATATAATAATTATGTTGAATATTGTAGTGTACTTTGAAAATGAGAAAAGAAATAAACACATATAATACTCCCTCCCCCTCGTACAAAACTAAAGCTTGGTTACGCTCCCTCCACATGTGGAGGAGCGTAACCAAACTGGCCGCGTAGGAGACTAACTCTGAGGCCGCACTCGCTGTCCTGATCCAAATAGTGCGATATGTTTCGAGTGATAGAGGTGAAGTTTATGATGTTGTTTCTTTGCAAATTCCCAATGTTTTTCGCGTCCAAATGTATTGGGAACTTTCATAATGATTGCATATTATCATTTTAGAAGAAAAAAAGAAAAATCTAAAAATTTAAAAGATCGTACATTAAGGCTTTAAAATGAATGTGTGTCACAAACACATAGTGTTTCTTGCAAAGAGTAAACTACAATCATAAACATACTTTGTTTGACCTTTACTGTTATTCCCCGTTGATTGTGTCACCATGGTCACATTTACCATATTTTTTCACAGATGAGGAGTAATAGTTAAAGGTAGATGACCCGATTAACAACCTCATCCGCTAACTGAAAATGTACCGCAAGACTTAGATTTGCGGTTATTGATTCTATCAATCACGGCGACCTTCAAGACTTGTCATCGTCAATATTTCTGATGTAAGCTTTAACGATTCAGCTGCGGCTTGGATGAACGTCGTCGTTTTTTCAACGACCAACGATATATACGTGCGAAGAGAATCGATTGTTGTTTGGGCTTTGCTCGTCAATTCCTCCAAATGACCGAAACCTTTTTGGAAAAAGAAAAAGGAGACAACACAAATCGATCAAGCTCTAGATTAAGCTAAGCGAGTCACTTGTTTAGCAAAATTAATTTAACTTTTTCTCCCTTTAAAGCCGTAATGTACGTTCTTTTAAAATGAAATTGTTTTTTCTTTCTTCAAACCTGATATTTTGGCATTGTTTGTAATCTGGTTATGTTGTACCTGTCCCAACTTACATCTAAATGGAATCAGCCAAATTTGTTGTGTTTGCAGGGCATCAGGGCAATTATTATTATAGCCAGTGGATTTTCTTTCATTTTATCTCATCATTTCGGCTTCAAATGGGCAGAAGCCCTAATCTTGACCGTTGATACTATTATTTCGTAAAATTGACTGCATACAAACTGCTAAAATACGACTGGATTTGGATTTTATTCATTAAATGATTATTTTGAAATTGCTGAAGCACATCCTTTGAATGATTCTCATCAGCGACAAATGGCTCGTTTTGCTAATACATTAGAATTATATAGTTTGTTATGATGATATTATTTCATTCGAATTGTATAGTTTGTTATGGTGATAACCCTATTCACTTCATAAACATGATAAATCACTTTGATCTTTGCAAACTTTTTGAAGTTCAACCGTCACCATGTTAATAAAACGTGTGAAATGGTCCGTGGAATGACATAAGGTTTACGAATGGTATAGGCTATGTATGTACGTGTGGCAGGAACATGCTTATTGAGTGACTTCCCGTCATGCTTTGCGGATGCGGTGTGCAATTCAAATTTTCTCGGTCTGTACTACATGATCATGCTCATTATGCAAATTATTGAAGTAAGCGTAAACTACCGATTCAATCTAGGCTTCCTTACTGATAAATTACTGCCTTCTTTACTAAAAAATGACGTATCTACCTTAGTCCCGGGTCCTTAGATCATGTTTAATATTGATATAATTGCCTGGTATATGTCTACCTAAGATCAGATTATTGATCAACTACGTGGTATATATCTACCAAAGATCAGGTTGATACTTAGAGATAAGGCATTAACTACCTGGTGTATCTACCTTAAATAAGGTTTTCGATAAACTACCTGGTACATACCTAAGATCAGGATATTAATAAACTACCTGGTATATATCTTGCTAAAGAGCAGGATATTGATAAACTACCTGGTGTATCTACCTTAGATAATATTATTGATAAACTACATATAAGGTTATTGATAACCTGTCTGGTGTATCTACCAAACTATCAGCTAATTGATAACCCACCTGGTGTGTCTAAGATCAGATTATAGATAACATGGATAAACTACTTTGTATTTCTACCTAATATCAGGTTATTGATAAACTACCTAGAATATCTACCTATAAGATACGGTTATTGATAAACTACCCGGTATATCTACCTAAGGTACGGTTATTGATAAACGACCTGGTATATCTACCTTAGATCAGGTTATTGATAAACTACCTGGTATATCTACCTAAGATACGGTTATTGATAAACTACCTAGTATATCTACCTTAGATAAGGTTATTGATAAACTACCTGGTATATCTACCTTAGATCAGGTTATTGATAAACTACCTGGTATATCTACCTAAGATACGGTTATTGATAAACTACCTAGTATATCTACCTTAGATAGGGTTATTGATAAACTACCTGATATATCTACCTTAGATCAGGTTATTGATAAACTACCTGGTATATCTACCTTAGATCAGGTTATTGATAAACTATCTGGTATATCTACCTAAGATACGGTTATTGATAAACTACCTGGTATATCTACCTAAGATACGGTTATTGATAAACTACCTGGTATATCTACTTTAGATCAGGCTATTGATAAACTACCTGGTATATCTACTTAAGATCAAGTTATTGATAAACTACCTGGTATATCTACCTTAGATCGGGTTTTTGATAAACTACCTGATATATCTTCCTTAGATCAGATTATTGATAAACTATACCTGGTATATCTATATACCTTAAATCAGGTTATTGATAAACTACCTGGTATATCTACCTTAGATAAGGTTATTGATAAACTACCTGGTATATCTACCTTAGATCAGGTTATTGATAAACTACCTGGTATATCTACCTTAGATCAGGTTATTGATAAACTACCTGGTATATCTACCTTAGATCAGGTTATTGATAAACTACCTGGTATATCTACCTTAGATCAGGTTATTGATAAACTACCTAGAATATCTACCTAATATCAGGTCATTGATAAACTACCTAGAATATCTACCTAAGATACGGTTATTGATAAACTACCTGGTATATCTACCTTAGATCGGGTTATTGATAAACTACATGGTATATCTACTTTAGATCAGGTTATTGATAAACTACCTGGTATATCTACCTGGGTTATTGATAAACTACCTGGTATATCTACTTTAGATCAGGCTATTGATAAACTACCTGGTATATCTACCTTAGATCAGGTTATTGATAAACTACTTGGTATATCTACCTAAGATACGGTTATTGATAAACTACCTGGTATATCTACCTTAGATCAGGTTATTGATAAACTACCTGATATATCTACCTTAGATCAGATTATTGATAAACTATACCTGGTATATCTATATACCTTAAATCAGGTTATTGATAAACTACCTGGTATATCTACCTTAGATAAGGTTATTGATAAACTACCGGGTATATCTACCTTAGATCAGGTTATTGATAAACTACCTGGTATATCTACCTTAGATCAGGTTATTGATAAACTACCTGGTATATCTACCTTAGATCAGGTTATTGATGAACTACCTGGTACATCTAAATAGATCAGGTTATTGATAAACTACCTAGAATATCTACCTTAGATCAGGTTATTGATAAACTACCTGGTATATCTACCTTAGATCAGGTTATTGATAAACTACCTAGAATATCTACCTAATATCAGGTCATTGATAAACTACCTAGAATATCTACCTAAGATACGGTTATTGATAAACTACCTGGTATATCTACCTTAGATCAGGTTATTGATGAACTACCTGGTACATCTAAATAGATCAGGTTATTGATAAACTACCTAGAATATCTACCTTAGATCGGGTTATTGATAAACTACCTGGTATATCTACCTTAGATCAGGTTATTGATAAACTACCTAGAATATCTACCTAATATCAGGTCATTGATAAACTACCTAGAATATCTACCTACGATACGGTTATTGATAAACTACCTGGTATATCTACCTAAGATACGGTTATTGATAAACTACCTGGTATATCTACCTTAGATCAGGTTATTGATAAACTACCTGGTATATCTACCTAAGATACGGTTATTGATAAACTACCTGGTATATCTACTTTAGATCAGGTTATTGATAAACTACCTGGTATATCTACCTTAGATAAGGTTATTGATAAACTACTTGGTATATCTACCTAAGATACGGTTATTGATAAACTTCCTGATATATCTACCTTAGATAAGGTTATTGATAAACTACCTGGTATATCTACCTAAGATACGGTTATTGATAAACTACCTGGTATATCTACCTTAGATCAGGTTATTGATAAACTACCTGGTATATCTACCTAAGATACGGTTATTGATAAACTACCTGGTATATCTACCTAAGATACGGTTATTGATAAACTACCTGGTATATTTACTTTAGATCAGGCTATTGATAAACTACCTGGTATATCTACTTTAGATCAGGTTATTGATAAACTACCTGGTATATCTACCTTAGATCGGGTTTTTGATAAACTACCTGGTATATCTACCTTAGATCAGGTTATTGATAAACTACCTGGTATATCTACCTAAGATACGGTTATTGATAAACTACCTGGTATATCTACCTAAGATACGGTTATTGATAAACTACCTGGTATATTTACTTTAGATCAGGCTATTGATAAACTACCTGGTATATCTACTTTAGATCAGGTTATTGATAAACTCCCTGGTATATCTACCTTAGATAAGGTTATTGATAAACTACCGGGTATATCTACCTTAGATCAGGTTATTGATAAACTACCTGGTATATCTACCTTAGATCAGGTTATTGATAAACTACCTGGTATATCTACCTTAGATCAGGTTATTGATGAACTACCTGGTACATCTAAATAGATCAGGTTATTGATAAACTACCTAGAATATCTACCTTAGATCAGGTTATTGATAAACTACCTGGTATATCTACCTTAGATCAGGTTATTGATAAACTACCTAGAATATCTACCTAAGATACGGTTATTGATAAACTACCTGGTATATCTACTTTAGATCAGGTTATTGATAAACTACCTGGTATATCTACCTTAGATAAGGTTATTGATAAACTACTTGGTATACCTACCTAAGATACGGTTATTGATAAACTTCCTGATATATCTACCTTAGATAAGGTTATTGATAAACTACCTGGTATATCTACCTAAGATACGGTTATTGATAAACTACCTGGTATATCTACCTTAGATCAAGTTATTGATAAACTACCTGGTATAGCTACCTAAGATACGGTTATTGATAAACTACCTGGTATATCTACCTAAGATACGGTTATTGATAAACTACCTGGTATATTTACTTTAGATCAGGCTATTGATAAACTACCTGGTATATCTACTTTAGATCAGGTTATTGATAAACTACCTGGTATATCTACCTTAGATCGGGTTTTTGATAAACTACCTGGTATATCTACCTAAGATACGGTTATTGATAAACTACCTGGTATATCTACCTAAGATACGGTTATTGATAAACTACCTGGTATATTTACTTTAGATCAGGCTATTGATAAACTACCTGGTATATCTACTTTAGATCAGGTTATTGATAAACTACCTGGTATATCTACCTTAGATCGGGTTTTTGATAAACTACCTGGTATATCTACCTTAGATAAGGTTATTGATAAACTACCTGATATATCTACCTTAGATCAGATTATTGATAAACTATACCTGGTATATCTATATACCTTAAATCAGGTTATTGATAAACTCCCTGGTATATCTACCTTAGATAAGGTTATTGATAAACTACCTGGTATATCTACCTAAGATACGGTTATTGATAAACTACCTGGTATATCTACCTAAGATACGGTTATTGATAAACTACCTGGTATATTTACTTTAGATCAGGCTATTGATAAACTACCTGGTATATCTACTTTAGATCAGGTTATTGATAAACTACCTGGTATATCTACCTTAGATAAGGTTATTGATAAACTACCTGATATATCTACCTTAGATCAGATTATTGATAAACTATACCTGGTATATCTATATACCTTAAATCAGGTTATTGATAAACTCCCTGGTATATCTACCTTAGATAAGGTTATTGATAAACTACCGGGTATATCTACCTTAGATCAGGTTATTGATAAACTACCTGGTATATCTACCTTAGATCAGGTTATTGATAAACTACCTGGTATATCTACCTTAGATCAGGTTATTGATGAACTACCTGGTACATCTAAATAGATCAGGTTATTGATAAACTACCTAGAATATCTACCTTAGATCAGGTTATTGATAAACTACCTGGTATATCTACCTTAGATCAGGTTATTGATAAACTACCTAGAATATCTACCTAAGATACGGTTATTGATAAACTACCTGGTATATCTACTTTAGATCAGGTTATTGATAAACTACCTGGTATATCTACCTTAGATAAGGTTATTGATAAACTACTTGGTATACCTACCTAAGATACGGTTATTGATAAACTTCCTGATATATCTACCTTAGATAAGGTTATTGATAAACTACCTGGTATATCTACCTAAGATACGGTTATTGATAAACTACCTGGTATATCTACCTTAGATCAGGTTATTGATAAACTACCTGGTATATCTACCTTAGATCAGGTTATTGATATAAACTACCTGGTATATCTACCTAAGATACGGTTATTGATAAACTATCTGGTATACCCAGTAAACACAAAACGTTTTCGACATCATTCGCAAAAGGTTATAAAAGGTTGGCAGAAAACGTTTAAATGTCGGGTTATATAAAGGGTACATTAATGGATTAAAACGTTTACATAACATTAAATAACATTTGTTGGTAATTTACTGCACAGCAAACACAAATGTTTTACAGAAAACATTTTAAATGTCGGGTTATATAAAGGGTATAAAAGCGTTTTAATAACATTCCAAAAACATTTTGAAAACTTGGTACAAATCATTCTAAACAGAATGTTATTTTGGGGTTGAAAAATATTTTGCAAAAAATGTTTGCCCAAAATATTTACAATAACGTTTTTAAAATGTTTTCACGACCTTTATATAACCCGACATTTAAATGTTATTAAAACGTTTGTAAAAAACATTTTAAGAATATTTCTGTGTTTACTGGGTGCAAATATTTTAACATAATGTTATTTAAGTGTTGACAAAATATTTGGCCAAAATGTTTGCAAAAATAGTTTACAATGACATTTCGAAAACATTTAAAAAATATTGTTGTAGTGTGTTACGTTTTTACCTAAACCAAAATCCAAAATATAACTTATTTAAAACGTTTTAAAAACTTTTTTGTGTTTGCTTGGTATCTACTTTAGATCAGGTTATTGATAAACTACATGGTATATCTACCTTAGATAAGGTTATTGATAAACTACTTGGTATATCTACCTAAGATACGGTTATTGATCAACTTCCTGGTATATCTACCTTAGATCAGGTTATTGATAAACTAGCTGGTATATCTACCTAAGATACGGTTATTGATAAACTACCTGGTATATCTACCTTAGATCAGGTTATTGATAAACTACCTGGTATATCTACTTTAGATCAGGCTATTGATAAACTACCTGGTATATCTACTTAAGATCAAGTTATTGATAAACTACCTGGTATATCTACCTTAGATCGGGTTATTGATAAACTACCTGGTATATCTACCTTAGATCAGGTTATTGATGAACTACCTGGTACATCTAAATAGATCAGGTTATTGATAAACTACCTAGAATATCTACCTTAGATCAGGTTATTGATAAACTACCTGGTATATCTACTTTAGATCAGGTTATTGATAAACTACATGGTATATCTACCTTAGATAAGGTTATTGATAAACTACTTGGTATATCTACCTAAGATACGGTTATTGATCAACTTCCTGGTATATCTACCTTAGATCAGGTTATTGATAAACTAGCTGGTATATCTACCTAAGATACGGTTATTGATAAACTACCTGGTATATCTACCTTAGATCAGGTTATTGATAAACTACTTGGCATATCTACCTAAGATACGGTTATTGATAAACTACCTGGTATATCTACCTTAGATCAGGTTATTGATAAACTACCTGGTATATCTACCTAAGATACGATTATTGATAAACTACCTGGCCGTATATCTACCTTAGATCAGGTTATTGATAAACTACCTGGTATATCTACCTTAGATAAGGTTATTGATAAACTACCTGGTATATCTACCTTAGATCGGGTTATTGATAAACTACCTGGTATATCTACCTTAGATCAGGTTATTGATAAACTACCTGGTATATCTACCTTAGATAAGGTTATTGATACACTACCTGGTATATCTACCTTAGATCAGGTTATTGATAAACTACCTGGTAAGTGGTATATCTACCTAAGATACGGTTATTGATAAACTACCTGGCCGTATATCTACCTTAGATCAGGTTATTGATAAACTACCTGGTATATCTACCTTAGATAAGGTTATTGATAAACTACCTGGTATATCTACCTTAGATCAGGTTATTGATAAACTACCT
The DNA here is from genome assembly GCF_039555335.1 of Amphiura filiformis. Taxonomy (NCBI): domain Eukaryota; kingdom Metazoa; phylum Echinodermata; class Ophiuroidea; order Amphilepidida; family Amphiuridae; genus Amphiura; species Amphiura filiformis. The sequence goes on from NC_092631.1 coordinate 70,660,202, forward strand.
GGTATATCTACCTAGATCAGGTTATTGATAAACTACCTGGTATATCTACCTCAGATAAGGTTATTGATACACTACCTGGTATATCTACCTTAGATCAGGTTATTGATAAACTACCTGGTATATCTACCTAAGATACGGTTATTGATAAACTACCTGGCCGTATATCTACCTTCAGGTTATTGATAAACTACCTGGTATATCTACCTTATATAAGGTTATTGATAAACTACCTGGTATATCTACCTAGATCAGGTTATTGATAAACTACCTGGTATATCTACTTTAGATCAGGTTATTGATAAACTACCTGGTATATCTACCTTAGATAAGGTTATTGATAAACTACCTGGTATATCTACCTAAGATACGGTTATTGATAAACTACCTGGCCGTATATCTATCTTAGATAAGGTTATTGATAAACTACCTGGTATATCTACCTTAGATCAGGTTATTGATAAACTACCTGGTATATCTACCTTAGATAACTAGTTTTAACAAGTGCATGCTGGGATATCCGTGGTCCTGGTGGTTTCTGAATACCAACCCTTGCTCGTGGCCCTGAGGTTATTTTGTTGCATGGTCAGTGATCCAGGCAGTTGATTTTGAATACATAATTGAAAGCGTGCAGTGCAACTTGTTTTACCCGATATTGTTTTGCATAAAGTCATTGTATGCAAATATGATACAGCAACTTGATCAATGTTGAAATGAGCTGAAATTGTATTATTGTTGCCTTTAAATGATCATATATAGTATAAGCAGAGCCTTGGCATATCAGCAGCAATGATATTTAAAAGGTCGATATTTTGGAACGAAGAGCAGAAAACATACAAAACATAAACAAGCGAATTGCGATCCATTGCATTTATTTTTGTCTTAGATTGACATTGGTAAAGGAGGAACACGTCAAAAGCAGTATGGTTTAATAGCGATGGTGGTCATTCAGTAATATGCCTACAAAATATTGCTTCAATTTATATCACGACTGAGTAACGAAATAAATAAAATAATCTGGGGCTTGAAGAATTTTAAATCTGCAATCTAGACTTCCTTGGTGGACTACGGTGTCCCCAAACGGAGATCTCAATTTAATCCATAAAGGTAAACATGATAACATGGTTACCGTGATGTATGCGTATCCATCGTTAATGGGTTTACTTGTGTCCCTTCCTTCTCCACTTTATGTGCCAATATTTAAATGTTTAATGGATAATAATTTTATCCAATTATCACATTGGAAAAGAAGGCTAATTTAGCACAATAATTGATGGAGCTAATTGACTGACATGGGAAAAACGAGACATGAATATTGATAGGATGACCAAATTTGGAAGTTTGTAATAGATAATTTGCTTCCCTGTTTTCCCGAGGAGGCTTGATTGATGATATCGTAATTTCGTAATAAAATTATATAAAATAATGAAGAATTTCAAAGTAGGCCTGTGGTAATTTCACCGAAAATATTTGAAATTTGGGCCAAAATCGGGCTTTTTTATGATTTGTTTTGAAAAATCAACATTTTTGACCATTTTGGTGCAAATTTCTCAAAGTTCAAAAAATGAAAAAACGGGTCCTAGATATTTTGATCTAGTTTTTTAAAAATTAATAAAAAAAAAAAATTTTGGCCCAAGAATTTTTTTGTTAGGATGCACGAAAAAGAAGTGGGTCAAAAACCGTTATTTTGGGGATTTTGGGCCACAAAATGGCATTTTGGCCCAAATTTGACCTCACAGATGAACTTATCAAGTCTTTGCCATTCTAAATATGTATACTTTTATATACTTTAGACCAACAATTTAGAAGTTATGAGGCCCGAAAGTTTCCATAATTCCAGGGTTCAGACCAACCTTAAGGGAACTGGAATGAGCGTTTCGACAGTATTTTTTGTGGGACATGAGAGCACATCAGACCTATCGAATTGCATTCTGAATACGAAGAATGTCTTTCTGATATCAAATAATTTTCATTTTATGAAAATCACGATATAATACAAATTTGATGACAAATTATTAAAATTTGATATTTTTCACATTTTGAGATATAACAGTCCTCGAAGTAAATTTTATAAATTTAATGATATATTCTTAAAGTGTACGTAGCTGGGAGGAAAAGCCAACGATCAATTGAAAATGTTGACATTTCATATTGAAGATATGGATTTTTTCCCCAAAAGGACCTAATTTTTTTTGGTGTTTTGGGAAAAAAAATCCATAGCTTCAATACGAAAGGTCAAAATTTTCAATTGATCGTCAGCTTTTCATCCCACCTACATACACTTCAAATATAAATCATCAGATTTATAAAGTTTACTTCGAGTACTGTTAAATATCAAAAATATCAATTTTTAATGATTTGCCACAAAATGTGTATTACATTGCGAATTTCAAAAAATCAAAATTATTTGATATCCGAAGGACATTCTTCGTATTCAGAATGCAATTCGATAGGTCTGATGTACTCTAATGTCCCACAATAAATACTGTCCAAACGTTCATAACCCTTCCCTTAATAAAATAAAAAGAAATTTACTAGAATTAAAATTCTACAACGGTTTACCTGGGGTTCGAACCCACACTCTATGTATTCAAAGTCTAATGCCTACACCACTGTGCTATGGGTCGTTGTACCAGAAAGGTGTTTATCATACTTATTACGCAATAAAGTGCATACACACAATATACTATTACTAGTGTATTAGTGCCATAAATACGTATATCATCTCCTAATCCTAACCCTAACCCCAACCCTAACCCTAAATCCTAACCCTAACCCTAATCCTAACCCTAATCCTAATCCTAACCCTAACCCTAAACCCTAACCTTAAACCCTAACCCTAACCCTAACCATAAACCCTATGACCTAAGATCCTAACCCTAAGACCCTAACCCTAAGACCCTAACCCTAACAATAATGCAACTTCCCTCGGACTATGCGGTTAGTTATATATTGCGGCCCATTAAGAAATTAAGCCCCCCCCCCGGCCTAGGCCCACATACGGGTTTTTTAAACAAAATGTCATCCTAACGTCTGATTTGCCTGTGAGTCCAAGTTTGCCACTGCGACCTACATAGAATTTGTTATTGTTAAGGTGGTACTTCACCTCCTGATAAATGTTGTGACTAATTTTGCATTTTTCTCAAAAAATAACTGTACTGGTAACAAAAGTTATGTATATTATAGGGACAAGGAATCCAATTACTTTCCACTGAAATTTCAGTGTGGTTAAAAAAGAAATGAGGTACATTCTACATGTTCTAGCGGTACCAATTTTCTTATCATGAATAACGTACCGCTTGTCTACAGTCACTGAAATTCCAGTGTAGTAATTGGATTCCTTGCCATAACTTTTGTTACCAGTGTGTTATTATTTTTTTGAGAAAAATACAAAAATAGTCACAAATTTATCAAGGGGTGTAGTACCACCTTAAAGGGATATGTCGTGATTCTAATCTAAAGTCTGCACAAAAAATAACGCAGCTGTTATAAATACGCCTATGGCTTCAGAACTAATAATTGTTTCCACAATATTTCAACATAAAGGGAAGGATGATTTATTTACGCGCATTTTGATATCCCATTTGTCAAATGTCGTTCAATATTAACAACACAGTAGTGCTTAGAAAAATACCAGAATTTAAAAGTTGCAGTTTACAGCGATCAATGGTTTTTATGCCATCACTCTGTAGAACGTAAAGCCCTCCATTATCTTCGCGCTTATTTCAAATCAATGCAAATAGCTGCAACTTTTAAATTCGGGTATTTTTCTTTCAAAACACTGCTGTATTGTTAATATTGAACAAAATTGGACAAATTGGGTATCGAAATGCGCATAAATAAACCATCCTTTTTTATGTTAAAATATTTGAAAACAATTATTGGTTCTGAAGCTATAGTCGTATTTGTAACAGTTGCGTTACTCTTTGTGCAGACTTTAGCTGTATCTATAGCATCCTCTTTTTCTTGTATGTATCAGTACGACAGCAACTTAGCTCACTTCCGGTAATTTTTACCGGCGTGACCTCTGCTGTTACGTAACGCAATGTTGAAAATCAGGTGGCAAATACGGTTTTTCAGAAAACATCAAAAAAATGGAATACACGAGTCGTTTCTCCCTTCATTTCCATATTGAGCCCATAGATAAGATATGAAACATGAGTATAAGGCAAAGAATAACGTGTAAAAGTTTAACTATTGTGGAAAAAATGAATGCTTTTGGTGTGCGAAGTAGCCTAAAAAATGAGAGAAAATGCATGTCACGATCACTAAAATGTTTATATCTACAGCTTTGAGGAAACGCCGGTTTAATGCTTTTCTGTTATGATAAACATTAATTAACCACAGCTTGTATTAAAATTTCAGCGAAAATGAGCGGTGGAATAACCTAGTCGTAGGTTGAAAAGTTGCGTTCTTTGAGTCCTCGTGTCGTAAGCGCACGTTGCAAGTGTCACGATGCTTCACGAAATGGATCCCAGCCGGCGCTGTCTATTATACATGTTATATTGATTAATATAGCAATTAAAACGTCTATTGTTATATATTTTATAAATGCAAAATACTCTATTGTGTAACAAAATATTGTAGTCGTCAAAGAAGGTAGTATCATCTCATTTAACTGAAGTACAAGCAGTTTTGAAAAGATTGTTGTTGAGTGAGATCTTTGAACATGTTGAACGAGAAATAAGATAGCAAAAGAATACCCTTTGCCCGAACAAGTTGCGATGGCTTAGTGGACAGAGCGAAGGTGTGCAGTGCGGAAGGTTGAGAGTTCGATTCCCATGTTATCGTATCGATGATGTGGAATTTTTCGGTTTGTTTTTCTTTTCTTTTTTCCTCTCCCTTTTGTCTTTAATAATATAGGCCTAATGAATGTCAGCTTGAAGGCCCACTTTTTTCATGATTTATTTCTTGTTCATGTTTAAGCCTAATTCTACATTCGAGTTCATATCTTTAAAAAAAAAATGCATTTAAGTTCAGTAGCTTTCAATATGAAATAATCAAATAAAGCATGTCAAACTTAAGTAATTTTTAAAAGTTCAAGAATATATATAGGCCTCTCAAATAAAGGAACGTCAACACAGATTTTCACGATTTTTTAATTGGACTAGACCCCTCCCCTATCGGCAACATATTTTATGCGCTTTTATGCATACATATCAAATCATGAGATGCACGAATTTCAAACCTAATATTTTGGCATTATTTGTAATTTTTACACAATGTCCTTACACCTCGGATTACACCTAATTGGAATCAGCCAAGTTCGTTGTCTAGATAGAGCAACTAACTTTGATGTCTTATCCCCCATAGAACACCACAGTTAAGCGGTCAAGATATTAAGTGTTTTCTTTCATTTTTATCTCGCTACTTCTGCTTCAAATGTAACGTGAAAACCTTCCTGACAGTTATTTACTAATATTATAAATATTGTTATAATTTTTGGAATAACAAAACTTCAAATTTGCCCGATATCGTATATTATGGCTTTAATAAAAATATGAAAACTAGGATTTAAAAATATGAGTTAAAATCAAATAGAGGTAATCGCGGGGTTCGAACCAAGATCGAACTTCCAAATACACGTATATACCACTAAGCCATACCAGGGATATGATGAGTTCGGTGACAATAATAGCAAAGTTATTCCCACTCAGTGGCTCACTCGTGTATTATATTTCTGGAATGAATTAACACCGTCCAAATAATGTAACACAAACCTTTATGCTGACTTTTAAAATTGTTTGAACGTTGGGAGTATTATTTTCAAGTTAAATAACCAACAATGGACAATTGACAATGAAAGTTTCTTTGCAGGAAAAACATCGGCCGTACAATATATGGTGTGACAGTAGTCACGCACAAAGATAAACATTTCAACATGTTCAATATGCAACTAGAAATATACCCCAACCAAAAATCATGAAATTTTCAGGCAAGCTAACTTTAGTTATTCTATAACATGACACCCATTTTTGATTCCGGCGCTTTTTCTTGCTTGATGATATGAACATTTTTGTGTTCGTGACATGCAATTTTTTCTCATTTTCTGAGCTACTTTGGACCATGTTTGGACATGTTCAAGCTTCTTTTTTTCCATTTAATTCAACTTTTACACGTTATTTGTTGCTTTACACAAATGTTTGATATCTTATCTGTGGTCAGGGTACATAAATGGAGCAATATACGACCCGTGTCTTCCATTTCTGGAGCTATTTTGATAAAAAGCGTTTGCCGGCTAAAATTTCAACATTGTGTTACGTAACCCGTGTTCACCAACCCGTATAAATTTTCTGTCGAACAAAAGAGGTCACGAAGTTGCTGTCGTACTGATATGGTTCAATAGATATCCATTTAAAATCTCAAATTTGTTGAAGTAATGAAGGCTCACGAAGTGCCCCTTTAAGTACTGATTGATTTCAAAATATTTTGTTTACGGGAAAAGGTTCCGTGAACTTATTCGAAGACTAGCTCCGCATGTTTCTTACAACAATTGATTGAATTTCCAAGATAAACTTGCATAATAAAGTTTGGCTGTTTATAAAGCTTTCAAGTATCGTGAATATCATTGCATGACTTCGGTAAAGCAAACACCATTTAGTTTACTTTGTTTGAAATGGATCGTAGAGTTATGTAATAAATGGTATCAACATTATAAAAACATTGCACGGGAGTCGATTTTTACTGCAGAAAAACATTTTCTTTCGATCCGAATCCATCGTTAGATCATGTATATAGATTGAGAAAATCGTTCTCAACTTCCCTGCTTTTACATGATGACGGTGTTGGTTGGTTTCTTCTGTTTTTGAACCACCTTCAAAATAAGCACGGACAGCACGTCCGACGAAGCTTAAAGGCTTCATCTTCATCTGATAACCATCATTTCCGCCCACATATTAATTGACAAGAGTGCCGGTGACATTGAATCATGCATCTTGTAAAAGAACAAAACAACCAAAAGGCTGATGAGCTTCAAAGGAGTCTTGCGGCGAGCTCTGTCCCCGGGGCTGTGTCACCACTAGTGGTATTTGCAGTCAATTGAGGGGGGGGAACACCTCTCTCAAATAAGCTCCTGACCCCCAGTTCCAACCCCCAAATTTGCCGTTTGTTTTCAAACTTTTGACCCCTAATTGACAACCACAACCCCAAATGAAATTCATCCAAGACCACACTGCACTGCCCTATACAAGTACATTCCACACTAAGCACATAAAATAAGATGAATGTACACGTATGTCTTTCCGGTAGACTCCAATCCTCTTCAGAATGTTACCAGCCTCACCGACACTCTGTCAAAAGCTTTCTTTAAGTCTATCCAATGCATTTGCACTAGACTGAACCACTCAAGACCTTTTGGGGCAGAGGTACGTCCCCGGTTGAAACATTTAATTGCTCCGTGTGAAATCAGAACGAAAATGTTAAGGTGGGTCAGATGGGAGAACGAACTTTGCACTCAACTACCGGTATCAGTTGAGACAAGTAGTGCTGACACGCAAGATAAAAATGTGTTTTATAAAGAGTGATAAAGGCTAAAGGGGTGTCATTTTCGATCCGTCATACATGTTTTTTCTCGGGAGGGTGAAAACGCCCAAAACTTGGACATGCCTATATGATTGCCCTAAATTAAAGAACTGCATGCTTTTGAAAATTTTGAATTTTGAACAGAGCATTTCAATATGTCATTTTCGAAAAGTTCTACTACAAATGAGCAAAACATAGGAGTAATATAAAAGTTGCATCATGCCGAAAGATACGAAAAACAAAATTCTGTATCTATCGACTTTATTGTTTTTAGTGTCTTAAAGAAATCACTTCTGTCGTTTTGTGCGCAGTATACATGTAAATGAAGTTGTATTATGCCTAAATAACATGCACAAATAATAATGTTGAAAACTTGGTTGATTCCCGAATTTTGGCGGGAACCCAAAATGAATATTTGATAATTTGAATGTGTGCCTGCTGGGGTCTATGTTTGCATTAGCTAGAATTACAAATGAACAACACTTGAGCAATTCTTCTCGTATTTCAAAAAGTCAATAATATATATAAAATGTTCATTCAACATTACCGGGACGCATCGTTTCTTCATAAGCAGATTCTTCCGACTGTTCTCTGCGTCATCAGAGCTGCGTCATATAATTTGACTTGAAGAAACCTATATCTATGCGTCATTAAATTGAATTATTTTATTATTTAGACGTACATTTTAGTTAATATTAAGTTGTTTTGTAATATACTGTTGAGCTCCTATATCAGTGGTATCATAAGCCATACGAGTCATAACTAGCACAATTTCTCCTATAGGAGAAATCAATTTTTCCGATGAGAAATTGAATTTTTGTGGTACCCTATATGCAGCATGACGTACAAGGGCCCTCTTACCAACAACTTTTTGTTTTAAAATGCCAATTATGTAGGCCTATCGATATATAATTGAGAAAAATCAAGGCAAACAGTTATGAAAATAAACATTTTTAGTAAAGAATGATTCGAATGATGGTATCATATAATTTCTGCATTGTAAAACATTTCTTCCTGTGGGATAGTTTAAAAATCTATATACATTTAGCCACAAATTACTGCGTCTGTGTCATCAGTATATCAATATTATTTTATACCATGACCTAAACTCTGATTCCATTGAAGACATCGATTAGTACTACTCTAAATTAGCCATTATCCGATTTAGGAGGAAATTCCAAACCGTTATATGATTGTTTTTTGAAAGCTCAATCCTGACCTCCGCCGCGCAAATTGGCTTATCGTTCAATCCTATCATGAGCACTAATCGTTTCCTCTTTATTCCTAATTACCTTTATTGAATTCTCCCAAATTAGCTTAATAGTGCGTCTATTAATCATATTAATCTTTCTAATCCACTTTGCACGTCGCGAATCGAATCATGTATACACACTCATTAAAAATCGTTTAGGTAAGTAGATAAGCTAATTTGGGTGACGTGACTTTGCAATGTTTACTAGCATTTAATTCAAATTCTGAAATAGTGTATCAAACTTGAGAATATTAAAACATTAAACATTTAAAAAGTTTTAAACCATGTTTTTAACCTACAACTTGGCACAAGTAATAGCATTCATTGTTTATCGTATGAAAATAGAAACTGGGATCATCATCATTCATAATTGATTTAAAGGAGTATTTCGTGATCCTAGCATCCTCTTTTTATGACATTTTTCAGTGCATATCCACGAAAAAAGCATATTCCCAAAATTTCAGTTGATTCCGATTTTGCGTTTGTGAGTTATGCATGATTATGTGTATTACACTGCTCCATAGACAATACGTTGTAATTTCGTTCTGGTGCACCAGAACGAAATTCAAATTTCGCGATATCTTTGCTAAACGAATTAATCTGCAAGAAATATTTTGTACATAAACATTATGTAGCCAGAGTATTCCAGTGATATAAAAATCTCAACTTTTTTTGAGAAAAGTGGGGGAATGAGGCTGTGGATCACGAAATGCCCCTTTAATTGTTACTACATGTATTTGATTGTGTTGATATTTAATTATACCGTTGATTCTTGATTGTACTTCTAAGTACAATCAAGTACAATTTATCAAGTACAATATTAATATTCTTGCTTCATATATTTCATATTACTTTGTTGAGTTTTATGTATCACATGCAATTTGATGATTGATGAAAATAAAATATGAATGATGAATAATTATCGGGATAATTATACATAGTTATATTGTATACAGGCTGTATCAAAATGTTTGTTTTTGTAATTATACCCCTCAGTTTTCTTGAGTTTATATTAATGGAAAATCATACATATTCCAAATGCAACATGATGATGATCATCATCAGTGATATGATCAGGAAACTGTTGGGTATACCAAACATTATGATAAAGCCTATTTATTAAGGGACATTTATCCTGATAATTTATCCTGAGAAATTCACAAGTTTAAAAGATATATACGAGCGTAGATCGGAGCGTCGACCACATCTTCATATTTTCCCATAACACAGGCTGTTTGATTTACTAATTATCGGCTACAATACACGTAGTAAATGTTTAAATTAGCATCTATTTGTTCAAAACTTAAATGTGCTAAAAGCATTGCCCGATCGAGCTAATTACCCACGGGCTAATTTTTGAATGTATATAGGAACTCTAGGAACTGCAGTAATTAGCTTCATCTCGTGCTCATGGGTCATCATGTTTAGACATTTTCTTGTTCAGCACCCTTGGATACCAGCTTGGATATCTTTACAGTGTGTTATTATTTTTTGAGAAAAATGCAAAAATAGTCACACATTTATCAAGGGGTGTAGTACCACCTTAAATATAAATTTTATAGCAAATTATTAAAATTGACATTTTGACATAATTTAACAGTCTCCGAAATAAACTTTATAATAAATCCAGGGAATAAATCTATAGTGTAAAATGTATGCAGCTGGGGGAAAAAGCCGACCATCATATGAAAATTTGGGACCTTATGAAAGATATTTCATAGGGAAAGTTCAAGTCCAAAAGCTAACAAGTGAGCATATACTATAAGTATTCTATCATTAAGGGGGTACTACACCCATTGCATTTTTTTTTTTTTTGCATTTTGCATTTTGTGAAGAAATGAGAAAAAAATGGGACAAAGTGGTTCTAGGCCTATTGGTGGCATCGGTATCAATGTAGCTTACATGCTTTTAAAAGGTGGTACATCGGGCATACCACGTTGTGGCTTCTACCTTTTAAGCATGTAATCTACATTGATACCGATGCCACCAATAGAACGAGAAGATTTGCCCCTTCATTTTGCATACTATTTTGTCAATTTTTTTTCTCATTTCTTCATAAAATGAAAAAAAAAACGCAAAAAAAAAAAACGCAAAAAAAAAATGCAATGGGTGATGTAGTACCCCCTTAAATTTCTAACGAAGATTATTCCACCCAGGATTTCACTATTTTCAAGTTATTTCAGCAGTCCAGGTACCTACTTGTTCTTGATGCCCGGCTGCCCGCAACTAAATTAATCGAATCGCTGAGCACACATAAAAATAAAATCAATCAAATAAATGATTTTCTTATCAAGGTCATTCCACCAATTACAATGATTGACATTCATAAGAGGCGTTTCTACAAAACAACCGCACAGGCTTCCATCGCTGATTGGCCAGATTATTGTAATTGACACACTTGAGTGACATTTAGGTAAATCAACGTTAATATTACCTTGTATTAAACCGAGGATTAGGAAGGCCCCCAACATGATATAAGAAACAGGATCATAACAACTTTGTATTCATTTATCGACAACTCAACCAGAGAGAAGATAACATTGTCAATCTTTTGTGACCATCTCATGTAATATTTTACCAGTGAATCTGTTTTCACGTTATAATACCAGTGGATTTTATCAAGATATTGTTATACTCCACCGACAAACTTGTCATCAAATTTCAGCATCATGCATAACCTTCTGACTTACTCCATTTTCGTGGCTCTTCTCCTCGCAGTTTGCTCTGCAGGTAAGATGAATGTGCTTTATGTTTCTTGCGAAATACGAGGTGTTTTATAGCAATTATTTGTGTAATTCTAGCCAAGTAATGGTTCTTGTATATATATAGTGTGGAAATGGTAAATCGCATTTGCCAAATTGAGCCACGCCACACTGCAAATTCGTGTACAAGAAATTAATGCCGAATTTGGACGCTTAGCGTCTTTTCGCGTCTGGCCCCAAGGGGCCAGATGCATTTAGTGTCTGGATTAAATCCCCAGGGAGTTCTAGTGACACATTCTAGAACTTATCTGTTATAACTCAGCTGAAGATGTGATCATTGATACTGAGACAGAGACTGAGGCAGAGATGGGATTTGACCGACCAGCCTTTTATGACTCTTTAGGGTAAGGCGGCTTATGGGGTCATAAATTTAGTAGGAAGAATTGTGGCCATAATAGGTTCATAGGTCAATGCTAGAAAGTACAATATAATAAATCAGAAGATTATATGAACATAGTCCTGTGTTGCCATAATATTAATGTATTACATTATATTGCTGTAATTTTTGTAATAATGTTCCTGCAAACTTAATGATATCCCAGGAATGATATGAAATAGTATAATTTGAAAAGCACGCTGGTAAAGTAATGCACTTCATTTCACAAAGTGATCATTGAAAGCAGAGATGGGTTAATTAAGCAGAGATTAATTAATTAATTAATTAATTAATTAACTAACAAACATACAGAGACAGAGACAGCAGAAATGGGATTTGACCAGCCTAGTACTTTATAGTAATGACTCTCTAGGGTAAGGCAGTTACCGGGCAGTTATTGTGTCATAAATTTAGTAGGAAGAATTGTGGCCATAATAGGTTCATAGGTCAATGCTAGAAAGTACAATATAATAAATCAGAAGATATAAATATCCAGTGTAAGGTGGCACATGTCCATTGTGTCACCCCAAACTAGCCTGGCCAGTTTTAGGACTGTAACACTTTTGTAGGGAAATGCAATCACTGTGAATTTTTGTTTTCTAAACCATATAGAAAGCAAATACAAATTTTTCTCATAAAAGTTGTTATACACATTGTAAACATTGATTCAATTATTTTCAACTTACCTATTTCAGTAATGGTATAACTGAAATAAGAGCTTTCTTAGATCTTCCATATGAACCAGTTGTGTTAAAGGCACTCCTTAACAAATAAGTTCTTTCAAAACAGTGGAAGTAAAATTCAAGTCCAAATAAAGTATCCAGGGAAATGAACATGCAGGGTCGAATGCCCTTCTAGGGTAAAGTAGTGTTGGTGTACGTGTTAGAAAGTATGATCTAATGATGTGATTCAAAATAATATTTGCTTTAAACAATTTTTTTAAAACTAAATTTGTGTTTTTTTAAAACACCAACAATAATTGGTGCTTTTACATTTCACATTAATATCAAACATGGTTAAAGATTATAGGCATCACAAACAGAGCATGCAAATGGACAAGGCCTACATGAATTCATTGTTTTCTTTTCTCTTAACTTTTGTTTGTTCACAAAGTTGGAAAAAAATACCACAAAAGTAAGCCTTTAAACCTTACTATAATTGAAACTTTTCAAGAGGTCAGTCAAGGACAAGAAGGGCCCATAAATTTTCATTATTGTAGACAGTTTTCTTGTTCATTCATAACTGATTTAATGCACATAAAAATTCCTTTACAAAAGGAAATGGGCTTACCCAAGAAAGGGCGCATGATGCAGGGTATTGTAAATGTTTGATATAAGTATTGGAATCAGTGAACTGGGATAAACAAGCAAGCACATGTAATATTTTACGATTTGAAAAGGTGAGATTAAAACACATTTTAAAAAGTCATGAGAATAAACTAGTACTTGGATCCTGATTCTTCCAGTCTGTTTCCATGACCACAACGCATGCAATCTTTTCTCTGGACCAGACGCATCCCTTTTTAAAGGGATTTTTATTTCGGCAATATTTAGTTATATTATTATATATATATTTAGAATACCAAGGGAACCAAGGGAGAACAGTGCCAGTGCATTGATTGATCACCCCAGGTTAAATAAGAAATAAATAAATAAATAAATAAATATGATATTCATTGCGTTGTGTGATAATATGCCTAGATGTGCCTACTACTGAAGCACGGATTGTGAATTTTGCTATGAACACCATACTTTTCAAATTGGACAGATATGATAGGGCAGAAAATTGTTGCCCGGGTTTTTATGGGTTTTTTTATATAATAATTTACCGTAGAAACTTTATCTACTTCATATGTTGAAGTTTTGTCTCTAATTTGAATCCCGGGATTTGAATTTTATAGTAGAAGTTTTCCCCGACTACTTTTATATACACTGTATATATTGTGCGGGATCTGGTACGGGATATTGTGACGGTAAAAATGATTCAAGTTTCAACATTTTTATTTTCCTACTGAACAACAAGTTCTGTATTTTCAATCAATGTTGTTTACATGCATGGTCCTCACAATATCCAGGGACGAGTTAGTCCCGGGGCTGGTAAACTTGCGTTAGTAAACTCGTCACACGTGGCAGTAGGAGGCCTGGGTATATTTCATTTCATTTGCTTGCTCCAAACAGCTCGCCCCTGGGAAGAAAATAAGTAAAAACAAGTTGACAATTATTCAATCAGTTTGATTAACCCCTTACCATGCTTACCAGGTTTGCTGTTGTTACTATTTTGATATACGTCTATATGTAGAGAAGGATTTATAAGACAAACTGAAATAATTATTATATGAGGCAGAATAAAAAGGGCACTTTTTCTCTCTCCTCAAATTAATGCAAATTACAATTCGCCATCCAACTGTTTAATTGATATTGATGAGCAATATCCCTATATTTTAATACAATAATTAATGATTTAACGACCTAATAAACGGAAATGATGACAAAAACATAAATTCATTCAATCATAAATAAAATTGAATAAAGTGTGTACATATGTGACAAAATTCTACAGTGCTTTAAAACCTTGCCCTTTTCTCGATGCATATCTTGATGATCAAGTAACAACATTTCTTAACTGGTTTAATCTCACCTATCCAACAGTTCGTTCAACTTGTTTTGTAACTTAATTCAAACATGTAATGCTCATTTATCATTTCTATCACCGATTGCACATATGGCATATACGTGTTCGCGAAATATGATGAGAACCCGGGATGAGAACTATGAACTCGGGGGAAGTTGAACATGTTGAAGTTGATCAAAGGACAGAACATTGCTTGTATTCTCTGACTAGTTGAGTAGTTCATCGGATGTCGTGAAAAGGGCTAAAAGGTCTTCCACACTAGATTGTTTTCTTTCAGCCCAACTTTTATACACAAAATGTAATATTCTTCCTCTTTCAAAGTCAAATATAAAAGAAAGTTCAAAAACAATAATCGCATAAATCAAAAACTGTCAGCCTATTGTTATTGATTTCGTTATCCTATAGCATCCTGTTTTTATGACATTTTTCAGTAGATACCCACGAAACCCCAAAATTTCAGTTGATTCCGATTTTGCGTTCGCAAGTTATGCGTGACACTGCTCCATAGGCCACTGTTGTAATTTCTGGTATATACCAGAACGAAATTAAAATTCGACGATATTTTTGCTAAACGAATTAATCTGCAAACATTTTTGGTACATAAACATTGTGTAGCCAGAGCCCAGAGGTTTCCAGTGGTATAAAGATTTCAACTTTTTTTGGAGAAAAGTGGGGGATGAGGCTGTGGATCACGAAATGCCCTTTTAAGTCTTATGGTAACAAGTATGAAATCTCAGTTTCTCCCATCTGCATCACTGGTATCATAATTCGTCATCATTTACGAACTCGATAAAAAGTAACACTCGATTTAGGTCATTTATAGGTACTTATATACACCTGTGGTAAATTGTGACTATTTTGCATTTTTCTCAAAACTAATAACACAGTGGTAACAAAAGTTATGTATATTATTGGGGCAAGGAATCAAATTACTACACTGAAATTTCAGTGACTCAAGACAAGCGGTTCAGTATAATGATAGGAAACGAGGTACATCCTAGCGGTACCTTATTTCTTATCATAAATAACAAACCGCTTGTCTTGGGTCACTGAAATTCCAGTGTAGTAATTGGATTCCTTGCCCTATACAATTTTTACCACTGTGTTATTAGTTTTTGAGAAAAATGCAAAAATAGACACAAATTTATCAAGGGGTGTAGTACCCCCTTAATGCCGGCTGTCGATAAATTATTGGGGTGTGTATTTTAATGTCGAGAATTGAATTGATTTCGACCGGCAAAATAGCTGAGTGAGGCTTTCCTTCTTTCAAAATGTTCAAAGCTTTCAAATCAATATACAAAGTGAATCATACATGTTTTTCTCGTGACCTTGTATTCGATATCTTTTGTTATGATGTTGATCATATCGAACGTATGAAAAAATGAAAGGCAAACAAAATATATTAAAGGCCCTACCAGGTCAGGGAGAAACCGGGGGGAGAAAGTTTCTCAGTATAGAGTTGGTATAATATATACTTACGTGCAAAAAAACATACTTCTTCTTTTAACAAAATAAAAGTTATACTTACTACTTTACATTGCTGTAAATACATGCACTTTCAGTTCTTATTTATTAAAATAGTGAATTTTTGTAACTTGTCCAATCGGTCGTGCCTCAATGCAAAACTTAACACGAATTATACCGTAACTTCTAGCAGATGAGCATGCAAGTATATGGATATATTGCTAATTGCTATGCGCAAAAACTGATAATGTATCACAATCAAACATTAATTAAAAATATTAAGGAGCATTGTACCAATATTAATATGTACCGTTATATTTTGTCTCTTCTACAGTAAGCCTAGACGATCTCATGGGCAATCAACCTGAAAACCCTGCAGACCAAGTCATTGACGACGCTGCTGCAGAGACTCTTGATGAACTCGAGGTTACGGTGTTTGAAGAAATTATTGACGCTGAAATGAATCGCAAGAGGACGACGATGTCACCGAAGAAATGCTGCAAAATAGGCAAGAAAGTCGCTGAGGCAGGGCTGTATTGCAATATCGACTTAATGCAGGTAAAAATAAGATAAGGTCAAATGTAAAAAAACCCAAAAAAACAACCAAAAAATCAAGATTATTCAGGCGCAAGAATGTTGGCAATCTTATTACTATGGTGTCAGTTTCAACATGGTTTCAAATTAAAGGAGTATTTCGTGATCCTATCATCCTCTTTTTATGACATTTTTCAGTAGATATCCACGAAAAAAGCTTATTCCCAAAATTTCAGTCGATTCCGATTTTGCGTTTGCGAGTTATGCATGATTATGTGTATTACACTGCTCCATAGACAATGTGTTATAATTTCGTTCTGGTATACCAGAACGAAATTCAAATTTCACGATATCCTTGCTAAACGAATTAATCTGCAAGAATTTTTTTGTATATAAACATTATGTTGCCAGCGGTTTCCAGTGATTTAAAAATCTCAACTTTTTTGGAGAAAAGTGGGGGGATGATGCTGTGGATCACGAAAATTATGCCCTTTTAAAGTTGTTCAATTTGCGATAGTCCTAATTGATACCTACTTTTGTCTTTGAGATTAATTTCGTAAATTCAGTGAGCATTTTTTAACTGGATTCCTTGCCGCTATAATATACATAACTTTTGTGAAAAATGCAAAAATAGTCACAAATTTATCAAGGGGTATACCATCTTAAAGACAAGCAATACTTGTTTTGTAAAGTATGATATTATTATTTGAAATAGGCCTATATGACATGCTTGACAAGTTACTAGGTGACAGCGAATAAACGGATCATTGTCGTGTGTATTTTATCTTCAAACACATGGACACCAAAAATATTTTGAAGTTTCAAACCAAAACGATATTAAATGTTATTCCAAACATTTTCATGTTCAACAAGAACTGTCTTCAAAAAAGACAGCACCACGGACGAAGGTCATGTTTTATACTTTTGCATTGATACGTGCTTGGAATGCTAATAATTTGTTTTGTTTGTGGAATAATTTACCGGGTGGGAAATACTGGTGCTCATTGGTAAATCGAGCCAAGGTAATATCCAGACCACTAAATTTGTTCACTTGTTATGGTCTTATTACAGGTTCAGAAAAAGAACAACAATGTCTTCAAGCGCAAGATGAAATGGCAAGGTCCTGATGCTGACGTCGGCAAACGACAGCACAAAGACCTGTTGATGCGCGTAGAGAAATGTTACCCCGCTAAATCGTCAAGAAGTATGTTTATGAAATGCTGTCAACTCCAACAATCAAGACAAGACGAATTGGAAGACTGCAAGAAATTACCAACTCGAGATGAGCGCAAGGCTTGCAGACGGAACGCCAAGGGAAAAGGAGACTATTAAAGCAACACCGACACTTCTTTGTTATCATTTGTGAGAGGTATAAACTTTTCGCGGTTCGGGTCCATGAATGTCAAATTAAGTTGTTTGAAATCAGTGCACTCTTTCCTAAATACTTCGTCAGTCGACCGAATTTAAGAACTGGGAACGAGACATTGCGAACAGACTAACACGTGGTATGGAGTGTTTGCTGGCAATTTATAGAGCAGTAACTTTCATGTAGTAAGCCGAGTTCGCTGAGCGATAGTGATTGGTTTTTAGCCAATGAGGTCTAAGCGCGTTTTTTGTTGCGTTGGAAAAAGCGTGCTACCTCATTAGTCAAATACCAGTCGCTCGTCGCAGCGGAGGAGTATAATTTCAGCTTCAGCTGTACTATTTGCAGAAACGTCTGATGGAATTGATACATCATTCATTTGTCCATCATGATTTTAGAAAGACGAGAGAGTCGTAGAGTCGTAGACGTACGTGGGAACGGTGGTCGACTGAAATAACAGTCAAGTTCAGCTATAGGAACTCTAAAATGTAACATCGAAAGATCTAATTAAAAATGTTATGTATGTTCATTCACATGTTTTATAAACATGATTGTTTTATACTATTGTAAAAAGTCCATGTGACGATAAAGATGTTAACTAGAAAGATAGGTGTTTTTAGTCTGAGAAAAATTGTCTTGGAACAGTATTTCTACCAGGATTTGTATTCAATTTGCAAAAGAAAGGTATCTTAATCTCATAATGAACTGCAGTGCCAATTGTGTGCGCGTAGCTAGCTGCACGTTATGACCTCGAAGGCTTGCCATAAATTTGGTCGAGGGTGGTTACTGGTTAGCAATTAAGGGTTCAGTCGGTTTATGGTTTAAGGGTGCATGGGTGAGGAAAGCAGTTGTGTTCATATACAAGTGAGTCAGTGACATCATAAGTTCTTACACCACCTGATTGGTAGGTTTTGTTCTTGAAATACTTTCAAATTCAATCCGTCATCATGTCTGAGAGTAACTGATAGTTACGGTAGGTCTACGTTTCTTACGGGACATGTAAATCTGCACGTCGACTAAAGCATGCGAACTTGTTACTCTGTGTAACTACTTACCTTTTTTAAGTATTTTTTCTGACAGATAAGTCAAAATTTAAAACTTTCTTCAGTTAAAACACAATCAATACTATTAATATTACAGTTAAGCACGACATCAGGATATTTCAATAATCATAATCTATACCCGGGAATCTACAATAGAGGAAATAATCAAATGGCGACCTAAGGTGGCGTTATGAAAAATGGGTGTGTCGCTAGCGCTACGTGTGATATAAACAATCAAGTGACTTTTATTTTTTTTGGGGGGGGGGGGGGTCGATATGATAGGTTTCCAAACCAATGCTCTACACTAAAATTGATTACGAAATGCAATAATTTATGTTCAGGGATGTAAGTTTGTAGGATTAACCCTGAATTCAGGAATTTTTGTGTCCAAATTTCCGCACTTTTATTTACTGTATATTATCAGCCCGTTTTGGGGCTTTTTAGCCCAAATTCACGCGCTTTTTCCAGATTTTTCCCCAGATTTTCAGGAGGATTTTTTCTTCGGGCCTACTTACATCGCTGTATGTGATTACAAGATTTATGTAGACGTCTTTCAACCAATCTTATCATTTGCCTTGATTATTAAAACCAAATTAAAAATACAGAGGAAAGTAATGTATGGGAAGTTCGTCGGATTTATTTGCAGCTCATACCTTGTCTCACACATTTGATAAATTTCTTCCAGGCGTGTTTGGAGCATATTTTATTTTATTGTGTATGTTACCATGGTTACATAAAACAATGTACTCTTGGTGTTTTCAGGACGTTTACATCAGGTTACCTTAAAATAATTATAAGGATATACTTTCTTAAACTATACGGGTCTATAAAATTGTAAATAATGTAATTATGTACATAAGATTAATTATGAAATTGTGATTTATGAATTGATTTAATCATGTGTTATGAAAAGAACCGGAGAGAAGAACTTGTCTAATCATACAACGGTATAAGCCTATAACTGCGAAAACCAGGTCTTAGCAACATCAGCGCTTACATTTATTTAGGCCTACACATGTATATTTTTCAGTGATTAAAACATTAAAAACAGAAACTTATGTCTTGGGTAAACACACAATCTGAGATATTTTAAGCAAGCAGGCCAATATTTAGAATTCACTTACACGGGAAATGTTAGTGGCTCATCCGAGTCATGACTCTGTGCAAGACAGTTCAAAATGTCAGACATGTCCTTGGAGCTAATAATTTTGTGTCTTTTGGCACATGTCTCAATTATGTCTTAAAGAGGAGGCCCGCCAGAGCAGTTCTTCTGGGGTGAACCAGACTTGCCTGGTTATCAAATTAATCAGTAACAAGTTATCTCTGAATTTGACAGGTGCCAATTGATGTTTTCATGTTATTGCGTCAATTAGCACCTGTCAAATTCAGAGATAACCTTGTCACTGATTAATTTGATAACCAGGCAGGTTTGGTTCACCCCAGAAGAACTGCTCTGGTGGACTTCCTCTTTAAGAGTGTGTCTTTAAGACACGATGTCTATTTCTTATAGTGTTTATGGGGCCCTAATTCGTCAAGACGTGTCTCATTGTAAGACACGAGTGCCAAGACATGTTTTTCGCAGTGTATTGGGGTTTGTCAATTGCCCCAAAGAAATCGAATGACAAAATAATTTTTAACATTATTTTAATTACGATAGCCGTCGTTGGCATTTAATACATAATGGATTGTATAATTATGATGATTACATGTTTTCTATGATTTTACACGTCTGTACAGTTTTCTAATAAAATATTGAAACTTGTCGGAACAGATTGTTGTCAACTTGTCAGTATTATGTGTTTATCAGCTTAAGGGGTGGGGTATGAACGTTTGGACAGTATTTATTGTGGGACATTAGAGCACATCAGACAGATCGAATTGCTTTCTGAATACGAAGAATGTCCTTCTGATATCAAATTTTGATTTTTTTTTTAAATTCGTAATGTAATACACATTTTATGGCAAATGATTAAAAATTGATATTTTGATATTTAACAGTACTCGAAGTAAACTTTATAAATCTGATGATTTATACTTAAAGTGTATGTAGGTGGGATGAAAAGCCGACGGTCAATTGAATATTTTTGACCTTTCGTATTGAAGATATGATTTTTTTTGCCAAAACACCAAAAAAAATTTAATTCGAGGATTGTTTATATCAAAAATGTGAAAAATATCAAATTTTAATAATTTGTCATAAAATTTGTATTATATCGTGAATTTCAAAAATGAAAATTATTTGATATCAGAAAGACATTCGTATTCAGAATGCAATTCGATATGTCTGATGTGCTCTCATGTCCCACAAAAAATACTGTCGAAACGCTGAAAACACTCATTCCAGATCCCGTGTGCGGATAATTTGCGTCGTGGAACTTGAGTACAGGGTGGTCCAAAAAGAACTTTACCTAATTTGAAAGGTTAATTTCTCGGAGTTTAGATAGAGCAGCTATTTTTAATATTGTTACATATTTTAAATATATATCTTTCTAAGAACATGTGGTGAAGGGAGAGAAAAAGAAGTTGAAGTAACAAAATGGCAGTAATTTTACGTCAGAGGGTCAGTTACGTCAGAGAGTCAGAAATCACTTTGTGTCCACACGTAATTCAATGGGATGTATCCGATTGCATCATCATCGGGCATGCACGTTTGTATTAACACCCTCTGCTAGTCATTCAAAATTTTACATGCATGAATGAATTACCATATTTACAATCTAAGATCTAAGATCTTAGTTCTCACTAGTCATACTAGATAAATCAATGTACCCGAAATTAACATAAACATTATTAAATTAATATAAAAATTACATCAGTTTCACTTCAGTGGTGTGGTTTTGGAAGTTTTGGTGGTATGGTACACCCTTTAGAAGTGTATCTTGCTTGCTTACTTACTAACTTACTGACTAACATTTTTGTCTTAAATGGCATATCTCGAAATGCCACGAGTGGTCAGTGTCAAATGAAGGAGAAAAAGGTAAGCTATACAATTAAAAAAACAACACTGGGTTCTACTCCTATAATTATAATACTTTTTTATAAAGTCGAGTCAATTTTACTCCCCCATACTGAGATGTTTGTGACTCGTATAATTATGGGGGAAGTTAAGTCCTTTTTTTTTGTATTGTATGCTTTGTAAGTTGAGAAATGCACACTGTGGTATCTGACACCCAAGTAGGAATTGATACTACAATAATTATAACATACTAAGCGGTCACCCGTATTTTGCGGTTGTCGGCTGTCGCGATCACCAAGTTTCATGCCCATACGACAGTTTGTATTTATTTGACATCAGATGACCCCTGGTGACCCCGAAATGACCTTCCCAAAATTTGGCTCTAAATGTTGATTGTACCCACCAAGTTTCATGCCCACACGACAGTCGGGGCCCGGGACAGACCGAATGGAAAAATAAAGGATCTTGTTTCATATCCCTACTTTGAATGACAGAGCGGTGACAGCGATGCTGAAAAGGAGTGTCTTAACTATACATAAGCTTCACCTGCCAATGTGAGTTCCCCCCTCCTCAGGTAAACTCTTTCCCTGTGTGGAGCTGTCAGACTTCTATGTGACTTCATCAATTCTGGACCTAATATTGAGCCAAATAGTAGGATTTATAAAGAAAGAAAAAACTCACGATCGAACATGTGTTGTTTGGGCACATAAAGCGATAGACAGTCGATATTTAAAGTCAATGAAGCATTATAATAGCCTTAAGTGTTTGCGGCTGTTTCGGGTTCAGCTTTGGTAAAATTATTGACTCATTAATATTTATCATAAGCTATAATAATGCTTAATTGTTTTGACTTGAAGAAGCATACCCCGAAAACCGATGTCTAGACGAATGAAGGCCAAATGCTATTATTGAATGAGACAAATGATTTCAAAGTTCTTATTAAACATGTCAAAATGTGACCTTAACATGATTGTGTACTCCGCGATTGTCATTTTGACAGGCGTGGCCACCATGTTGATGCTTGTGACCAAATTTGGTTGCAATCGGTGAAAGCATGATCTAAATAATGCAATTGTCGTAACTTGAGAAAGAAAAAGAAAGAAACGACAGTATAACGAGGTCATATACCTTCTTGTCATTGGAGATATGAAAAGGACCCATGTGAATATTGACCCAGCCGTGTTATGATGAGTGTTAACCCCTGGTGTGGAAATATTTTCGTTGTATTGTTCTCTTTCATTTGACACCACTCGGGGGACAAACCTTCATGGCATTTCAAGGTATGTCCATATTAGCACTTCGAGATATGAAAAGGACCCAATATTGACCAAGGTCTTATTAGGAGTGTTACCCCCGGTGGGGATTTTTTTAAATATTCTTTACTTTCATTTAACACCACTCAGGTGGTCATACGTTCTTGGCATTGCGAGATATGAAAGGGACCCAAAATATGAGTACTGACCCAGGGCCTATGAGAAGTGTCACCCCGGTGGGGGAATAATTTTATTCTTTGCTCTTTTCTCTTTCATTTGACACCACTCAGGTGGTCATACGTTCTTGGCATTGCGAGATATGAAAGGGACCCAAAATATGAATACTGACCCAGAGCTTATGAGGAAATATATTCTTTGCTTTTTCCCCTCTCATTTGACACCACTCAGGTGGTCATACGTTCTTGGCATTTGGAGATATGAAAAGGACCCATATGAAAATTGACCTGCGTCTTATGAGTCACCCCCGGGTGGGGAAATATTTGTATTATATACTTTACTTTTTTCTCTTTCATTTGACACCACTGGGGGGGGGGGGGTCATAGCTTCGTGGCATTTCGAGATATCGAGATATGGTCATTTTAGACCAAAAGGTTAGTCAGTTAGTAAGTAAGTCCTGAACAAAAATCTGCATAAAATAAAATAAAAATATAAATACACCCGAGGTAGGCCAAGAAAGTGATAGACTATTATAGTGATAATCGTTTTTTAGAAATAAAAAATGTGTTATTGATCATGATGAACGCATTCACTTTAACTCGAAATTATAGAGATGTTTATTACAATCACAAAATATTATATATAAAGGGTTTAAATAAACAGTGAAAGTTGTCATTAATGTCAAGGTCCTAATACGTCCGCAGAAAATGCTACAGTTCTTGCTGGTGTACGCCCTCCTTATAATATGAGATTAAATTTCACCAAGGCTATGAGAGGGCGGATGTGTGCTGTGTGCGCGGTGTCCGAACTGGATACGCAAGGGGAAACTATTGACCAATGAGGAGTGAGGACTGAGTATTAATTGCTGCAAATGTAGACCTACTGACCTTTTGGCCTAGGCCTTTATCTTCTGAAGCAAGCCCCTTTATGATTTATACTCTAGAATTGTGCAAGATATCATATTGACACATTCCATAATTAACAATTGATGTTTTGGAGCTCATTTGATGGCAAATTTACTGTCATATCTTTTTTTATTTTTTTTATTCCAACGATACATTAAAAAACCTAAACGCTCACAGTGATAAATGTGACACGACTCAGCCATTTAGATGGTGAGTCCAAAACACATTCCCTTATCATTAGCCCAAGGCAGTTTATTATTTCAACTATTTTATAAATAAAAGTTAAGATAATAATATCAGCTTTCTTTTAATACCAAAGTGATTGATTATATACTGATTTTTAAGGAAAATATCAATATTTTTGCACTGCGAGGCATCAAAAATGAAATTTACCATAGAGCTTGTACACAGTGAGTCGCTGCCTCCACCCCGGCCCCCGCACTCCGTTCATCCGCGGGTATTCATGCTCGTCGAAAATTTCGCGAAAAGGGGTGTTTTCAGATGAAGAAACGCGATTCGCGAAACACACAAAAAAAGGGGTGTTTTTTCAAACCACGTGTTCGCGAAATGAAAAAAAAAGGTATTTTCATCGAGCAGCCTGCGCGTTTCTGCCAGAAAAGAGTATATTAGAAATATCGTTCGCGTTTTAGGGAAAATAGGGGTATTTTCGAAGGGCAAATAATTCGCGAAATCGCTAAAAAAAGGGGTGTTTTTCCCT
Organism: Amphiura filiformis; assembly: GCF_039555335.1. Taxonomy (NCBI): domain Eukaryota; kingdom Metazoa; phylum Echinodermata; class Ophiuroidea; order Amphilepidida; family Amphiuridae; genus Amphiura; species Amphiura filiformis. Next base: position 70,685,154 of record NC_092631.1, read on the forward strand.
TAAAAACTTCGCGAAATGAGATGCAAAAGGGGGTGTTTTTAAAGTTCACCGACAAGCATGAATACCCGCGGATGCACGGAGTGTGGGGGCCGGGCCTCCACCATCCCTGACTTGGTCAACTGAATTGAGTGACATTTTGTCTCTGCTCAAAATATGTTATTGAAACTTTCGATAATTAATCATTAATATTTTAGCTTTTAATTGATCCCAAATCTACTGTCATATCTTTTTTACTTCCAAAGATACACTCAAAAAACAAAATGATCACAGTGAAAAGTGTTTTTGGTGTCTAGTTCAAAACACATGGCCCAAAATAATTTACCCACCGGGGGTGACACTCCTCATAACACCTGGGTCAATATTCACGGGTTTTTTTTGGTCCTTTTCACTGATCTTGGAATGCCAAGAAGGAATGACCCCCTAGAGTGGTGTCAAGGGAAAGAGAATGTATTAAGATTATTTTCCCCACCGGGGGTGACACTCCTCATAAGACCAGGGTCAATATTCCTATTTTGGGTCCTTTTCGAAATCCCACTTTGAAGAATAATATGAGTTGACCCATGGTGTAAAATGTCGAAAACCTTCAGGCATACAGAGTTGGTTGGGGGATTTAGGCCTACTTACCAGTAGGACGATTTTGTTTATCTCGCGGGAACTTTCACCATTTAGACTCTAGAAAGAATACTTTCTATAGTTTTCACCCATGGAAATCTAATCGCCCAGTCCATATTAATTACCATCCGCAGCAGTACAACTACCATACACCAAATGGGGATTTGCCATTTGATCTAATGCCATTTGGTCTACTATCCATTTCGACTACATCCATTTCGTCTAAACCCATTTGGTCTATATCCACTACGTCCAATAATCATTTGATCCTTTAACCATTTGGTCCGATAACCATTTGGTCCGATAACCATTTAGTCTAATAACCAATAAGTCTAAAACCATTTAGTCTAACAACCATTTAGTCTAATACCCATTTGGTCTATAACCAATAGGTCTAATAGCCATTTGGTCTAATACTCATTTGGTCTACAAACCATTTAGTCTTACAAGCATTTAGTTTATAGACGAAATGGTATTAGACTAACTGGTTATTAGACCATACGAGTATTAGACATAACGGTTATTAGACCAAATGGGTATTAGACCAAATGGTTATTAACGAAATATTAGACCAAATGGTTATTAGACTATATGGTTAGTAGACATACCGGTTATTAGACCAAACAATGTTAGACTATAAATGGAAATTAGACTATATGATTATTAGACTACGTGGCAATTAGCCTTTCTGGTAATAGATCAATTGAATATAGACTAAACGGGAATTAGACCAAATGGTATTAGACCAAATGGCAATAGACCCACCAAATAACTCCGGAAAGCGGCGGAGTGAGCGAAGCTGCAAAGAAGTGCATGCAAAAAAGTGGGGCGCTCATGGGCGTCCCACTTGCGACGCGCCCGATTTTACTGTCATCAGGTCATGTCAAGATTTACGCCGCGTCTCTGTCCACAAAGTGTTACAACACCGCACTTACTTTAGATTTATATGCATACTGCAGTTACTGTCCGTTTTCCTATACACAATACACAGTGCTCTCACCATTGACGCGTGACCCCTACAAATGATGTATGTTGGGAGAATGGACACTTGCCTAGTTAACATCACTGTGTGAAAAATAACCAGCCAATATTTTATTTATTCTCCAAAACTTCTAGCAAATATATTTCTCTAACATGACCTAAAATTACAGCTCACGGTTAGATGTTCAGAAATGGTCGTACTTTTGTAAAATATGAGTGAGGGCAAGGCATAGCTAGCCAACTCCCCGTGTTATTTGAATGGAGATTTGACCGAAAATATTGGTATCGGACCGCTCACTTCTGAAGGATGCCACAAAAAAACCGGTAAAAGCTACATTTAAATTATTCTAAATAGGTTCTAGAAAATAAAGTTTTGTAACATGTCCTAAATTTTTAGCTAATTTAGGTGTTTGGAGAGGGTCGTACTTTTGTGTTTTAGGAAGGACATGTAAACGACAGATAACACCAAAAATATGAAGAAATTATTTCTAAACCGTGTTAAGTCAAAAATCATTATGTTGCTCATTTTCAAGAATGCTGGTTTACAAAAAGCACGACATTGTCTGATTTCGTGAACAAAGCCACACATAACATTGTTTCCTTTCGTTTCCTTTATAATCGGTTACCCAACTGAAGCTATGAATACCAGCTTTATTGCGATATCGCACATGAAAACAGTCACTTGTGCACAACCAGAGAAGATCCGATTTAATCAGTTGAGCTGTTTCAATGAGTGTTATCTTGGTTTAATAGCTTTTAATGGGGTTAAGTCCTGCAAAGGTCGAGATGAATTCTACTGTAGACATGACTGCATCATGGGCTGCACAAAAAGCTACACTAAAAGTTGTAACTTGCTTTGGTTTGATATCTGAGTTGAAGACATTGCTTGCAAAAGAACTCCGGTTGAACTTGGCATCCATCAACTCAATATCAATCACCAGAGGGCAAAGGTTACGTGATAATAGAGATCAAAGATTTGGTGAGTCGACTCTATCCAGGGATATTAAAATGGCCAGTTATAGGCCTATATTATAGGCCTACCCATCTCCCATAGGCCTACGAATCACGTTTATTCATTGATGTATAGTATACTTCCAAGCAAACACAAAACGTGTTGTAATTTCAAAAGGGCGAGTTATATTAGGCCTAAAGGTTATAAAACGGTTTGAAAATTTACCACAAAACATTGCAAGATATGCCTATACAATGTACATGTAGGCCTGATAGTTCAACAAGTGATTGAAAAAAAAAATGATTTTTTTTTAAACTTGTGCTAAAATATTAACACGTATAAAAACAACCATTTTCGCAACATTATAAACCGATGAATAAATCTTGTGTATTTTTATCAGTAATATTTAACTACGCAGTTCACCGTATGGGTATTTCCTCGGAATATTTCAATATTCCAGTTTTGTCGAGCATAAAGTAGGCAATCATGGAAACACTTTGTATACCGAAGTTTGAAATCACAAACTCGTGAGAATTCAATCTCCGTGCACGCGAATGACCGCTGGCTAGCGTTGTCCGCATGGTGACCACTGACCAATGTTTGTAAACACAACGGTAATTATGGTAGGCTAACAAGCAGTCACCCGTCTTTCGCGGTCGCTGTCTTTTGCGGTACTGATATTTTATATAATTTTTTAAAATGTTCTATTTAATGTGATTAGTGAGGTGAGAGGATATTGTCATTTAGAATTACAATAGAGAGACGGTCAGGTGCAATTTCAATATTTGAGTTATTTTTGTTACCTTGGGGTGCACCCCATTTTGAAAGTTGTGATGCAATTTCACCTGATGCAGCACACTTTGAAGTGCAGTCTCAGAACAATCAAAATAAATTACTGAGTAAATTTGGCGAATTTGTGAGGCTAAAAACTTTTACAGTTTACATTATTTCGGAAACGGACAGGAAATTGTCGAAAGTCTCAGGGAAAATCTTCAAAAGTCACCCATTTGGGCTACCAACCCATGGGTTTTGCAACCCTGATCAATTTGTCCTTCAACACAAAAGCATCAAACACTTGAACTAATTCAATAAACAAACAATCTACTTGACAATAGGTTCTCCATAAAGAAACAGTCATTGAACACTGAATACATGCTAATGTTGACAAATTAGTTGAATAAACAATACATGTTAATTTCTACTGTGTAATGTAGTACTTGAAGCAGTGACCGGAGTATGAGACAAAAAAATTGACCTGCGAGTCAAAATAGGCTACTGCAACCTTATTGGAGGTGATTAGTCCGAAAGGCCCTTTCAGTGCTTTTGAAACTAATTAACTTAATTAGACCCTCTTAACATTTGACGTTTTATTGAAGTGCGCACGATCTTGTTCTTCGCATCGCAAAAGTCCGTTTCTGGATCTGGATCTGGATGCTGTAGGCCTACTCCGATTAAGCAGGACAAGCCTACATCATATGAGAAATAATGTAAATCGTAAAAGTTTTTAGCCTCACCAATTTGCCAGTTTCAGTAATTTATTATAGATATTGAAAAATAGATGATTTTTGTGCTCCGGGTTGGTTATACTGTACCCGAATTACACTTTTGGATATTTGTTTGAAACCCACGATTGAAAAATAAAGTATTCCAACAATTTTAAAATACCATATTTTGGCCTAACTTTTACCGTTTTTCGCCATCCGAGTGTTAACTTAAAAGCCTATTGGGACAACATGTTGTGTTAGTGACCGTATAGTGCTGCGGCTGCAGCAACCTGCTGCTATGTTTCTGACATCAGAAATTATAAGCCAATGATCTTCCGGATGATCTAGTTTTAATGAAACTTTTGAATTGTGCTTCAGGGAAGGTACTGAACTGTTGAAGTTCCGGTATCTGTATTCCTCTGCAAAGAATGCGGACTTTATTTATTTATTTTTTATTCTTGGACTCGATCCAAAAGAGGACCACCTTGCAAAATCGTTAGAATTTTATTGTACGTTCTTATCTGATTTCCAGTGCCGCGGACATGAATGGTATGGTATATAGGGCGATATCTGTACATTAAAGGGGCATTTTGCGATTCTAGCCGGGATTCTACATGTAGCCCCCTTATGCTAGATCATAGTGAAGCGCCTTCACTATTTATGGCTACCTATACAGCCTATATGATTCAATAGATCTCCACACTAAAGCCGAGTTACAAATCATGTATTATAGCGCTGGGCCACTGAACTGAATTACAAGTTTCGGTCGACAGAAAAAAATTCATCGAAAGACGTCTAAATGCCTGAATCGGCAGGAAAGGATGTACACACAAACATTATGTATAGTCCAGGTCAGGCCCGTACGCAGGATTTCATTTGGGGGTGCTGATTTTGAAAAAGTGGACTTTTTTCCAATTGGAGGGGGGCAATTTTGTGAAAAGTGGACTTTCATCCCAAAATTTGGACCTTTTTTGTCCAAAAAAGGGTAAAAAACCTGAAATTTTGGGACTTTTTGTATACTTTTCCAAATTTCGCACCCCCACCCCCTGCGTACGGGCCTGGTCCAGGTTTCTAATAATGAACATCCTCAACAGTTTTCTGTCTACATTCGCACATATAATGCTTACGTACGGAGGCGAAATGTCCAATGATTCGGGAAGAAATCTTAGTCTTGGCTTGTTCTATTGAAAAACCGCTCCAGATTGTCATTGTATTAAAACAAAGTGTTTTTCCACATGACAGGCCAAAAGTTTTGTTCGAAAACCGCGATTATCAAGTTGAAATTTGAATGCAGGCCTATTGTCAAATACCATACTAAGTGAAATATCGAAATGGTACTAAGATTTATTTTCGAATAAAAAAAACTTGGTTTGGCACGTTGGTGAATCATATATTAGATCAAAAGCAATTAAGATTATTCACGTGTCATTTGAGAAACCACGATTTTCATTTGAAAACAGTAAATAACCCGAGAACTAGTATAACTGCGGATAATATTACCAGAAAAATTTAACCCAATCACCCCACCAAAACAGCCATAAAATCGTTATTTGATTGCCCCCGTGGGTGATAGCGCTATAATAGTACGGAGCACCATTTATGACATAATGTGCTCAAAACATGTACAAAACACTATTATACTGGTCATCGCACCCGGTCCCCAGGAATTTGGAGCTGAGTAAAGGGTCATTACCCGTGGGGCGGGGGATTCTGCAGCACAGGGCATGGGCTAAAAATCAAAGAAAAAGAAGAAGAAGAAGAAAAAACAAACAAACTCAGGAGTTATTAAATAAAAATTCCTTTAAAAAAGGAATGGGGCGCCCAAATTATGTGAGCTTGGACGTGATATGGTGAATTCCATGGCATGGTGTTTAGATTTGGTCCCGGGGATTTGGTATCATAATGATTTTTTCTAGGGAAGAGTAGAAGATGATCAAATGCAAGACAAATGTGTTTGATTGGGGAAGGTGTATCACAGGACCGTTTTGGATGAAATAAATTGAATTGGAATGAAGCTGTCGTGTCAATTTGCGATTATGTGGGGTGGGGGAGTTCACTTTTGGGGCATATTGTAGTGATGATATTGCTTTGGATATTGAATATTGTTGAATTTCGTTATGCAGGGGGTATATGATGGATAGTATAGAAGAGGATCTACCCCTATGTTGACCAAAAGAAAAGTTTTTATGAATGTATAACGTCTGTGATACATATCCATCATAACGTCTGTGATACATATACATCATCTACTTGCTAATACACTGAAAATCTAATAGAGATGAAGGATAAAAGACAATTACAGAACATTCATTCTTCAAAAGTAGCTACATGGGTATACAATGTTTACAAGATAAGAACGTTAATGTTTTGTACATGAACGTAACATCTTTGATACATAGTTGTTAACACACTGAAAATCTGACTAGAGATTTACAATTTGATGATATCCAAAAGAATACTTACTAACTTAGCATTGAAGAATTAAAATAATTACAGAACTTTCATTTGTTAACATACACGTAGCAATGATTAACAATGTTGAAAATACAAACGTAACGTTTTGTTCATAAACATAACATCCTCGACACATCTAGGATCCGCATAATTTGTTGATTAATGTCATAAACAGTCACAAAAGATTTATGGTCTGATCATTTTATCATTTTAAGGGGGACCCGATATTGCATTTGGAAGAACCAGGCTTTTAAATTACTATCAAAACTGCTGGGTACCAAACTTTTTGATACAGCTTGTATAGTAATTTGTTCTAATTTCCATGCAAAAGGAGCCAGTTGTTTCATCCTTAAAACAAATAGGCTACACCATAATTTCCAATTACCCCATGCAGATAGATAAGACCTTGGTAAGATAAGCGTGTTAATTGTTATGTCACTATCACTATCTTGATCTTGATAAGATGCCTGACTTTGAAACTTTGGGTACAAAAACTCATACTCTGCAAGTTAGGTCAAATTTTGCACTATGATTGTTTATTTGAGCTTATTGGACTATGCCATTCAGATTAGGCTATTGTAATCCAAAGTGTTGGTCACCGTCTATCGGGTTCTAAGAGGCGGTAAACTGGTTACAAAGGTCAAAGTGGTTACAAAGGTCAAAGGTCTCGATTTATTTGGTGTTTTTACAAATCCATTAATTTTGTCTTTTAAACAAAGAATATACGCACACCATTTTATCCTGTGCATAACAGAAAACAATAATAAAATAAAATCCAAGCATATTGTGGATTTATTTCTGAGCAAGGGCATAATTTTAGCAAAATAGCACAACAATTGCGGAGTAAATCTAGTAAGACTGAAATTAGAAGCTACTCACAAGTACATGCCAATATTGTGGGACGCCTCCGTAGAGGGCGCCCCAAAAAGTGAGCGGGCGATGAGGCTGGCATGTGTCGGTTCACCCGCGCCCATCTTATAGGATGTCATATTTAAGTATATATAAATGGCTAATATAATATGTAGAGTCTACAGATATAAGCTGATATACTTGTTGGTCTGAGATCATTCATCTCAGTTCCCGAACTTACTTGTGATAAAAATCCCCTTTAAAAGGGAAGGCCAGCCTCAATGCCGAAGAGGTCTTGTAAATAGTTTGAGTCACCGTGAAAGGCATTTTTAGGATCACGCTTACATCCATGTTACATGACAGTTCACCAAACCATCAATGGTGAGAACATGCACACTGAAACAGCAAAAAACAATTCCTATAACTCCTGTCAACTCTTTAATTCATTACTCCAAATTGTTCTTTACTGCTTTTTACCCATGCTTATTATTATAATCAAGAAATACACTGCAGTTCCCAGCAAACCAGATGATGGTGGATGCGATATCGCTATTTTGACGTCGCCATTGGATTAACACATAATCATGAAATCTTCACAAACAATTCTAAATTTGTTATGTGGTGTCAAAGCAAAATTATCTTACTCTAAAACCGTTGGGGTTCTGCAAAGTACCCCACTGCAAGTATGTTAATTGTCCATTTATAATCGCTAACCGTGTATTGTGAATGGGGCTAGGCTGTCAGCCCTGTATCTTCGCCAGCCTCGTACGTCCGAATTGCGTGTCCTATGCCGCCTGTATGCAGCAAACACAAAACGTTTTCGACATCATTCGCAAAAGGTTATAATATGTTGTCAGAAAACGTTTAAATGTCGGGTTATATAAAGGGTATATTAAGGGTATAAAACGTTTTCATAACATTGAAAAACATTTTTGATAATCTACTGCCCAGCAAACACAAAATGTTTTACAGAAAACGTTTAAATGTCGGGTTATATAAAGGGTATAAAAACGTTTTAATAACATTCCAAAAACATTTTTGAAAACCCGATACAAAACATTCTAAACAGAATGTTATTTTTGGGTTGAAAAAATATTTTGCGAAAAAATGTTTGCCCAAAATATTTGCAATAACGTTTTAAATACGTTTTTATGACCTTTTATATAACCCGACATTTAAATGTTATTAAAACGTTTTGAAGAGAACATTTTAAGAACATTTCTGTGTTTGCTGGGGGCAAATATTTTAACATAATGTTATTTAAATGTTGACAAAATATTTGGCAAAATATGTTTGCAAAAATAGTTTACAATAACATTTTTGAAAACATTTTAGAAATATTGTTGTAGTGTGTTTTCATATAAAACGTTTTAAAACGTTTTCATGACCTTTATATAACCCGACATTTTAATGTTATTAAAACGTTTTTACCTAAACCAAAAGCCAAAATATAACTTACTTTTGTGTTTGCTGGGTTGTTAGTTAATTCGCTATGTTAACTCAACTTACATGCACATTTTATTTTAAAATAATTTTATATTATTTCGCAATGTATAGTTTACTATAAAGTAGATAGTGGCAAGCACATGATAAAGAACTGATCATTCACTACAATCTTCACTTTTAAACTGTATTTTTTGAATGTGTTGATTGTTAGTCCGAAACTCCTGCAAAGCTATGGACATGGCATCTAACCTACTCCATTCTGTAATAGTCTGCATTGTGTGTTTTCTCAGTCTTCAATCATTTTGTTGAATGTAATTTTATGAATCAAATAAAAAAGATAGAAATTGGCCTCACTTTAGTTATGTGTCATTTTACAGTATTTATAATTTATAAAGTAAGACAATAATTTATTTATTTTCTATAAGTGCATGTCAAAATATGGGATATATTGTTCAATATTATAGCTAGCCTCTAAAAACTTTATTTTCAATCGGATTTTTCCCGTTGAAAAGACAAAACTGATGTTAAAGATAGCAATAATATCATCAATAACATTTTGAGTCAATTTTATCCATAAAACGATACAGGATAGGATAGATAATTACTTTGACTTCAATGTGGTCCATATAATGAAGATTTTGATTCTACAACATTATTAGATCTGTTATCAACATATCAATTATGCACTCACAGGCAACCAAACATCATGCTATGCTCAGTAGTCCACTGATATGACCTCGTGATCATTCCGCCCGCTTTGACAATGTCATTTTTTTAATATGCTGATTGATGAACAAGTTTATGTTTATATGTGTAGGCCTAACCTATGATAACTTTTTAAGTCATAATTAATTCAAACATAACTTTGGCAATACTCAATCGTTTTCGTTCGTTGAAACGGCAAAACATACTTTCTTTTCCTTGCAAATCGAATTAGCAGACATCAAAAACATTTCCACCACGAGAAGTAAAAAAAATAATTCATACCAATAGAAGAAGGCTATAATCTTAGCTAATCTTTAGTGTACACAAACCCCATCTCAGAATTAGGTACCAGCCCTATGGGCTGGCGAAAATCGGAGTAGCGTGCCCCATGCCCAAAACGGAATTGAGTCCCTACCCTACACGCATAAATGCCCTCGGCCGGTAATACCGTGATAGGCCTCTCAACAATATGGGGCAAAAAAGTGGCTCGAGCTTTTCAAAGGTGTGCCAAAACGCGTGATCGGCCCTAAATGGTTTCCGTACACGATTCTTGAAACTTTGAGGACCCTGGATCGTATCGAATTGAGAGTCACTTTTAGGGGAATGCACGGGTCACGGCCAACGTTATCACATCCATCAAGTCCATCAAAGAAACCGATTACGACCAATGAACTTGACCTTGAATCTGGGCGCTCTGATTTCACTTCAACGATTCGCTCACCGCGTGTGTTTACATCGGGAGTGGTTTTGTGTGGAGATCAACAGCTGTTTGTTGCGTCAACAACAACTGATGCTTTTTGACAACACATCTAACAAAAGAAACCAAAACAACAACAATGTCAACAACAACAAACAAACAAACAAAATTTGTTAACGTGAACTTTCCACCTTTGTTTCCAATGGACATTTTATTGTGAAATGTCATTGTACAAGGAATATATAAAAAAAATCCACATAGCCCGCCCCGAATGAAAAGTATTTAATTATCTTTGTAATCACTCAAAAAGTATTTGGTGTGAATTTTACATCCGAACTAGAGGCTATTAAATTTTTACGAGCCTTTTTTTTTTTTGTAACATGTGCCTATGGGAGGGGTGACGATTAGAAATGGACGGCAATATTGAAAACCCCTCATTTTGGGCCATTTTAGACACTAAAATGCCCATAAAAAAAGAATAGCCTCTAGTTCGGATGTAAAATTCACACACAATGCTACCTGAGTGAGTACAAACATAATTAAATACATTTCATTCGGGGGCTATATCAAAAACAAAAAATGTCCTATATCCTACCTAATGGTTATGGAACAAAGGTGTTTCCCCTAAAAATTCACTTTCCCCCATGCTCCCCCTCCGAAAAAACATACACAAAATATAGTGTACTAAACATCTGCGAGGTGTTGTAAGATGCCACTGGCGTAGATTTCTTTTTGACATTGAAATATAGTGAATCCGGCACCTTTTGGCGACAGAATAAGTTTATGGTACAAATGCGCGAAAAAAAAAAAAAAAAAATTGCCGTTTTGAAGCTAAACGAAAGTATTTGGGCTTTGGGGCTGAAATGGCCAAATATGAGGTTAATTTGGTCAGAAACTCACATACAGGTGTCAACATGGGGGGATGTATTGTATGGACCATCCCCCTGGCAAAATATTGAGTAAAAATGTAGTTGGGAAGGGAGGGGAAGTGGTTATAAGTTCTAGGGTTGCAATGAGTCAACAAAAACATGCAACGGATGACGAATATGGCTTCATCAACATTGTATGGGGGACAGGGGTCTATTTTAATGCATAAAGTATAAAGTATCACAATCCCTTAACGCTCTATACGTAGGCCTATAGGCCTGTATAGAATAATGATGAGGTTTTAAACTTCTGTGGCATAGTCGCTCAAGTTTCCCACGAAAATCCCATCAACATGATGGGAAATGAAGCCGAGTTTCATCACGTTTTAAGATTCGATATACTCGATTTGTAATAATTTTTGTTCCTCAAGGCTTCCGGGCACGTAAGACCACTGTTTTCGTAGAAAATCGCGACCGGGTCAGCGTCGTCACCATGATCACAGAAAAAAACAGGGTGAAAACACTGGAAAGAGGTGAATGATCGACCATGCAATTCACACCATGCGTCACATATTGCAGTACAGCAAAAAAAAACACAATTTTTTGTAGATTTTAGTGATCACGTGTGTGCTATAGAAAAATAAATAGACAAGTAAAGTGGGTCGGGTAAATAAGAAATTGAGCTTGTGTAAGAAACTGTTACTCTTAGAAGGAATGTTCGAAAACTTTAATAAAAAACCCTTTAAATGGGAGTGCCCAGGCCATATGGAAGTCACATGACTGCCCCCCGGGATTGTCCCCCTCCTGCCCTGCCACTCAGTGATTTGCTCTGCTCATATTTATAGTTATACAGTAGAACAGCCTGGCTTGACCATTTTGTTTGAGCCTGGTCCCATCAGGACCCAACGGCGTGTCTCCACACGGAGCGACCGTTTAAACAAACAAACAAACAAACTCTGGACCACGCCCTATACTGCGAATTGCACATACCTGCTGTGAATAGTCGTAATACGAAAACAACGCTTCCAAAAAATACGTTTAAAAAAGTTTGAAGGGTATAAAAATAAAGGTCCCCGTGCACCTTGCAACAAAAAAGGTTGTTGGCCGAAAGTTGTGTTATATAAAAGCGTGTTACCCTCTGGTCAAATGGTTAACCCTCTCAAAGTCAAGGTCACAGTTTATGGCCAATCAATGGAACAACCTGTCAGCTCAGTTCACCCCTGTAATCCTAACAAAGACAAATATCTCATAACTCGTACCTTATATAATTCTTTTGCTACCTGAATATTGTGGTGCAATATTATTACAGTGGATTAGGCCTATCTAATCTCTGCTATCTACTGAAGATAACATAGCTTCCTGGATTTACTAAAAGTGGAATTGACATCAACTCATAAGTAACTGTCATTATTTTCTTTTTTGATGTTGAGATATACGAATCCTTAAAAAAAATGCACACTCTAGCAGTAGTTACAAAGGCGGCAGAAACGCGGGGTGGGGGGGGTTGCAAGGACTCAGGAGGGACGACCCTACTAAAAACGATAACGGAAGAAAAAAATAAAGCAATAATTGCCATGTACTGCATGTACATTAGCCTTTTTATTACGAAAAACATCATGTTTTGGGCCCAAATTGCAACATTTTGCGTGCTTCTCAATAAACATCAAACTAGATGGGTATCAATCATTTGCATACAGCCTGTATATACCATTTGTGAATGTTTTCGAAAACGATTTGTGTTTGCTGGATAACCAATGGTAACAATTCATCCTGAAAGTGCATTGACTTTCTAGAAACACAGATGGTTCGAGCCCAAAATGAAGGTCAACATTTTCATACAAACACCCACTTTGCAATAAATTCATCGTGCACGTGTCCCATGAACTTGGAAGTGGCATGATCCAACCATAACAATTACCCATTGTTACGAAGCTTTATGAGTGATCTTCAATCGAAATTTTACCAATGCGAACTTTGATGAACGTCTTCCGATGACATTGCATGACATACCTGCAAAATATTTTGGCGATTAATCACTATCATACTTCCTTTATTTGACATTCTCCGAGTTATTATTAGATCTTTACCTAGCTGGGGGGGTTTACACCCCCCAGCTAGGTATTGTAATCGTTCGGGTTCTTCCGCTGGCAACAAACCACTGTAATCTTCCCGTTTTCTTCCGCTGGCAACTAAGTGAAATTGCACATGTTTTTGTACTTTATGCACCAAACCCTCTATCTTTTTAACCAAATATCCCACAGAGTTGTGCGATATGTCAAACTTTTCCTCTGGTCATAAGGAACAAAAAAGTCAGTGGTCACATCTCTGTTGGATCATTGGTTAATGAGATATAGTCACTTTTTTGTACTTTATGCACCAAACCCTCTATCTTTTTAACCAAATATCCCACAGAGTCGTGCGATATGTCAAACTTTTCCTCTGGTCATAAAGAACGAAAAAGTCAGTGGTCACATCGCTGTAGGATCATTGGTTAATGAGATATAGTCCATTTTTGTACTTTGTGTACTTAACCCTCTATCTTTTTAACCAAATATCCCACAGAGTTGTGCGATATGTCAAACTTTTCCTCTGGTCATAAGGAACAAAAACGTCAGTGGTCACATCTCTGTAGGATCATTGGTTAATGAGATATAGTCACTTTTTGTACCTTGTGTACTTACCCTCTATCTTTTTAACCAAATATCCCACAGAGTCGTGCGATATGTCAAACTTTTCCTCTGGTCATAAAGAACGAAAAGTCAGTGGTCACATCTCTGTAGGATCATTGGTTAATGAGATATAGTGACTTTTGTACTTTGTGTACTTAACCCTCTATCTTTTTAACCAAATATCCCACAGAGTTGTGCGATATGTCAAACTTTTCCTCTGGTCATAAGGAACAAAAACGTCAGTGGTCACATCTCTGTAGGATCATTGGTTAATGAGATATAGTCACTTTTTGTAGGATATCTATCTTTTTAACCAAATATCCCACAGAGTCGTGCGATATGTCAAACTTTTCCTCTGGTCATAAAGAACGAAAAAGTCAGTGGTCACATCTCTGTAGGATCATTGGTTAATGAGATATAGTGACTTTTTGTACTTTGTGTACTTAACCCTCTATCTTTTTAACCAAATATCCCACAGAGTTGTGCGATATGTCAAACTTTTCCTCTGGTCATAAGGAACAAAAAAGTCAGTGGTCACATCTCTGTAGGATCATTGGTTAATGAGATATAGTCACTTTTTGTACTTTATGCACCAAACCCTCTATCTTTTTATCCAAATATCCCACAGAGTCGTGCGATATGTCAAACTTTTCCTCTGGTCATAAAGAACGAAAAAGTCAGTGGTCACATCTCTGTAGGATCATTGGTTAATGAGATATAGTCACTTTTTGTACTTTGTGTACTTAACCCTCTATCTTTTTAACCAAATATCCCACAGAGTTGTGCGATATGTCAAACTTTTCCTCTGGTCATAAGGAACAAAAAAGTCAGTGGTCACATCTCTGTAGGATCATTGGTTAATGAGATATAGTCACTTTTTGTACTTTATGCACCAAACCCTCTATCTTTTTAACCAAATATCCCACAGAGTCGTGCGATATGTCAGACTTTTCCTCTGGTCATAAAGAACAAAAAGTTAGTGGTCACATCTCTGTAGGATCATTGGTAAATGAGATATAGTCACTTTTTGTACTTTGTGTACTTAACAATCTATCTTTTTAACCAAATATCCCACAGAGTCGACTGTCGTGCGATATGTCAAACTTTTCCTCTGGTCATAAAGAACAAAAAAGTCAGTGCTCACATCTCTGTAGGATCATTGGTTAATGAGATATAGCACTTTGTGCATTTAACCCTCTATCTTGTTAACCAAATATACCACAGAGTCGTGCGATATCTGATATGTCAAACTTTACCTCTAGTACGTGAAGACGGCCTGATTGGCGCGAGGTTCATATCGGTGCGTATGCACCAAATATGTATCTTGTAAACCTTAATAAGTTTTGCCTTGCCTTGCTTCGTAATCCTGTTTGGGCTGGACACAAATTTTTTTCCACTTTTCCCCAGTTTCCCCTAGGTATTTCGTCTTTAAGCTTAATGATATACAGGGATTGAATACGAGTGTCACGGCCCTGGTTAGTGTGCATTCAAATCAGAGATCCCTGTTCAAGGCCATCTTACTTAGCTGTCGGAAATGGTTGCAAATTACCCCGGGCAAATTACACATTTGTAATCATTTTGACCACAAAATATGATGTGAAAACACAGGTAAGCAATGAGAACAAGTCCTCAAACATTTGAAATTTGTAGCTTACTACAACCTGATGATGTACTCATCCCAGGCAAACCTTAGTTAACACATTTGCTAGTCAGCCAAATTCGCCGACAAAATGCAAATCAAGGGGTGACACTAAATTCACGGTTGTTCTATTAGCAACGCAAAATCTATGAAAAATTCAGCTGGTTTACTAGCTAGAAAGTGAGGCCAGTTATCGATCCGTTATAGCTCGTTATGAATAATTCATGTTCGACCCCTTGGATCATGTTAATTGAGTTTCGCAAATAACAACGTTGTTAGTTTTGCGAACTTTGCCTGTTCAATGAGAGTATAGCGCGCCCCAATACATCTGGGCACAAACCAGGCGAAAACGATCCAGTTTAATGAAATGGCGGACGGGTATTCCCATCAGGCACCAGTGATATGTTTTTTCAAAGAAAGTCTACTAATTTGATATGAAATGACATTTTGCAATTTGCAAAGTCAAAATTAGGACTTGCTGGCAATAATATGAAGGAAATATGTGACAGAGGCAATGTGGGAAATACAAGTAGTATTTAAGTTATAATAACCTTTGATACCCGACCTGACCTTCCATCATGGCGCCTTATTCGTCTTATGTATTTCTATTATGCTCTCAAGTAAAATAAAATACCAATCTGCACTGAGTAGACAATGTTAATTGGCTCCCAGCAGGAATTATTGATTTTATACGGAGGTAAAGAAATGCACAGTGTACTGTGCATGATGTGCAAGCATACTCCAAATATTTACGGTAAATCTCAAGTGAATAGTGGTCACATGTTGACATATCATGTGTTCGGGAAATCACGTGGCAACATTTTAAGATTTCAGGCTTGTTTACTAGTTAATTGCCATTTGTACTCTTTATTATTTATCTTTGTTAATTAACATATATTTTAAATGCTGATAAATCGTGGTTGGCTGCCCATGATATCTGTTAAATTCATAATTCTACCACGCAGAGGGGGTCACGCAGCAGAATTTCACATCACCTGACTTAGCTAGATTTCGAAGCTCTGCTTTTCAAATTCATGTAAATTTCAAAGTTTATACATTTAATATATTTAATATCATACTAATTTTTTGTTATAACCAACTGGTACACGAAATATACTAGCTTATTACCTATACAGAAAGGTGATTATCAGCCTTCACTCAGCAAATTGACATGCCTGGCATATGCAGCCATTCTCCGTCTGGGTAACATGACTGTCGCCCTCAATACGTCTGGGCACAAATTTAAATAACAATACGCTATTTACATATCAATGTGGCCTCATGCTAATTAAAGCTGCCCCATCCAGGAGTTCATCTATGTGCATATTTACATAGAAATTTAAAACAACTGGCCGAAGAAGGAAACCTACATAAATATGTTTTCTATACTTCACTTGACCCAAATATATGATTTTTTATGGTGATAAGACAATCGCACAAGGAATTTTAGAGGATTTTGATAGCAGTTCCATTAAAAAAAGCTGCTATCATAATGAGACTAAGATCTAGAAACACCCCCGAAATGCCGTTTTGGGGAATTTTGCTAGCTGAATCTTTTTGATGCCGAAAGTCAATCTTTGACAAGATGTAACTTTGCTACGGAAAGTGCTATGAAAAAAAGGTTTTCAGTTTTGGCTTTGTTTACTCAAGAGCAGGGTTAGCGGTGACCAGGGGTCCAAATTGGCAAATAAAGGGGTCCAGGCATCTAATTCTACACAGACGTACAAAATTAAGGGGTCCAAATCACGGGGACCTGCCAAATCAAGGAGTCCTGAACCCCAAGACCCCTTAAAACGCTACCCCTGCTCAAGAGCTTTAATTTGATATATAAAATGATGCAGTTTGATGGCAAATTTGAATTCACCTAGCATACCTAATATACCATGTACATGTCAGATGTACGGTATATTGTATTGGCAAATGTCCATAAAAGCGTTCATTATAAAATTATTTTGATAAATTGTCACATTTTATGCCATGTATTAATATCCTTAAAAGTAACCGGTGGATTTGCGAACAATTTGTCGACATAAATGACCTTCCCGGAAACGGTAGCCCAAAATGGGTTATATTTCATAATATGCAGACGAATGGTCAAATTAATAGAAAAATACCTGTGATAAATTTATCTGTACACATTGTCGCGCTCCGAGTGGCGTATAGTATATTTGCAACCCTGTGGTGGATTTGCGAACAATTTGTCGACATAATGATGTTCGCGGAGAAAAGGTGGCCCAAAATGCGTTATTTTTTTGGTAATATGCAGACGAATGGCCAAATTAATAGAAAAATAGCTGTGATAAATTTATCTGTACAAATTGTCACACTACGAGTGACATATGGTATATTTGCAACCCTACTGTGGATTGGCAAACAATTTGTCGACATAAATGACCTTGCCGGGAAAACGGTAGCCCAAAATGGGTTATATATGGTAATATGCAGGCGAATGGTCAAATTAATAGAAAAATACCTGTGATAAATTTATCTGTACACATTGTCGCACTCTGAGTGACGTATGGTATATTTGCAACCCTGTGGTGGATTTGCGAACAATTTGTCGACATAATGATGTTCGCGGAGAAACGGTGGCCCAAAATGCGTTATTTTTGGTAATATGCAGACGAATGGCCAAATTAATAGAAAAATACCTGTGATAAATTTATCTGTACAAATTGTCGCACTCCGAGTGACATATGGTATATTTGCAACCCTACTGTGGATTTGTGAACAATCTGTCGACACAAATGACCTCCGTGGAAAAACGGTAGCCCAAAATGGGTTATATTTGGTAATATGCAGACGAATGGTCAAATTAATAAAAAAATACCTGTGATAAATTTATCTGTACAAATTGTCAGACTTGTAGTGACTCGACTCGAAATGACTCGACTCGACTCGACTCGAGTTTTGGTGACTCGATGACTCGACTCGAGGCAAGGTGACTCGACGACTCGACTCGACTCGAGGGTTGATGAATCGATGACTCGACTCGACTCGAAATTTAATGACTCGACTTCGATGACTCGAGGCTTGTGACTCAGTCACTGTGGCTGAATCGACTTTTTAAAAATGACTCGAAAAAATAAATTATACCTTAATATTTCTAATAATACCTGCACGTTTTCTTCCACACATCTCAGTGTATTGTGATTCTTATATTTTACAAAGTGGGCTTACTATCTCTCAGCATCTTTATAATAACTTAAAATATAAATTATATGTATGTGTGTACAATGTACATGTATGATTGCCTGTCGATCTGGCTAAAGGATCCACCTTTTTTTACATGCTTCAAACTTGGCATGGTGGAAAAGTCCATTGCCCATCATTGCTGAGCCTGGCTACACAAAATGTACATGAATGCTACACACATGTCATTGTAACAGCCTGTGCACACACCCCTACATGTATGCTACATGTCTCATTCACACAATGACTGATCAATACAGTCATACAGAAAAAAAACCCAGCAAACTGGGAAAACATTTCGAGATACTCTCTTTTTTGTGGTGAATTTCAAGTTATCATGTTAAAATATCATTAGTATAGCTTTTATTATTCAATTTGATTATTCCCCATCCAAATACACTCCTCTACATGCTGCACACATGAAGAACTACATTGCAATGTGACTGACTGGTGTGAGCATTTCCACCAGCCACATCATGACATGTACTTCTTGTGCCCAGGCTTGGGCTTGTGCATCTGAGTCAAATGAATAGAGAGGTTCTTACCATAATGCAATTTGGGATGTTTATGAATTTTAAAATATTAATTAACATGGATATAATTATCCAGATGTGCATAATAAGACTCGAAAGCTACATCATTGCTAAATATAATGTTGAAATTAGCAGACTTGTACCCGAGTCCAGCTTGTCCGAGTCGAGCCGAGTCCATTTGTATCAGAGTCCGAGCCAAGTCCGAGTCCTTTTGTCCAAGTCCAGGGGTGCCGAGACCGAGCCAAGTCCGAGTCCAACAAAAATAAGACCGAGTCCGGACTCGAGTCCGGACTCGGGGTGAGAGTCCATGCCGGTGGTGGTGGGGGGGGTTCATTCAACTTTAATCTGACAGGTATACCTATTGGCATTGCTTAGTTTGGGTATAACAAAATGAAAAAGGGGTAATTGGGTATAAAATTTTGAAAGAAGGGGTCATTTGCCCGGGGGGGGGCACTCACATGTTAAGGTGGTACGGGTATGTGCGGCGCTCAAGGGTCCCTTTTTCAGGCTCTCCGGCAGTTCCTTAAGCCCCACATTTGGATCTGCTCCAGTTCTTTGAGCCTCAAACTCTGACAATTGTAGCTCTTTAAGCTCAAATTTGGAAATAATTTAGAAATTTTAGCTCAACAGCCTATAATTTGGCCCTAATTTCAGTTCTTCAAGCCCCTATTTTGCCCGAAAATCAGTTCTTAGTTCCCAAAGTTCGGCGCTCCGCGCCGCACACCCCTACCAAAATTTAAGTCGAGTGCCCCCCCCCCCCCGGGGTCATTTGGTACAACATTTTGAAAAAATGGGTCATTATTTGCAAAAATGGAGCAAAATTTTATATTTTATTTCTTTTTGAAAAATTTACAATACAAATTTGCTGAAAAAGGTCAATTTTAAAGTTTCCGCATAATTTTATGGCATTTTTTTTTTATGATAAAATTGTAGAAATGTGATGAGAAGGTCACTCACTGCATCACACCACACACCACACACCACTTTACCAAACCCCACCCAACACTGTTGACTCAACCAACCAACCGTATACACTTTCTTCAAAAGCCATGTCCATCAGGTTACTCCTGAAGGTAAAAACTACATGTATCAGACCACCTATAGTACCTGTATCAGACAGCAGGCATGTGGGGGTATTTTGTGTGTGTGTGTAGCACACTACATGTAAACTCACAGTTAGTTAATTGCGCCTAGGGACAAGGCTGTAGGTATGCCAGGTGAATTCAAATTTGCCATCAAATTGCATCATTTTATATATCAAATTAAAGCCCTTGAGTAAAGAAAGTCAAAACTGAAAACCGTTTTGTCATAGCCCTTTCTGTAGCAAAGTTACATCTTGTCAAAGATTGACTTTCATCTAAAAGATTCAGCAAACAAAACAGCATTTCGGTCATAGACATACCACCTGGACCTATGACTGCCCATCCCTTACCACAGCGGGAGGTGAAGCCCCGTATCCGGGCCCGTATCCAAGGTGATATTGACGGATTGACAGGGTTACTAGGCGCGGAGATAATCGCGTACATTCTGACGCTCTCAGTTGCGTGGTTACTGCGCCGTTATCTTGCCGCGCCGCGTCAAATGCAACATGTTCTGTATTATCATTATCTGCTTGCTTGCGTCCGGGTATGCGTCCTTGTTCAAGTCGTTGCTAAGCAGTGTCGGCTTCACTACGCGAGTCAAAGTCACAGGTCTAGGTACTAGTTTGTCTGGGATTTCGGTGGTGTTTCTAGATCTTAGTCTCATGATGATAGCAGCTTTTCTATGTGGAACTGCTATCAAAATGTGGGTCAAAATCCCCCTAAAATTCCATGTGCGAGTGTCTCATCGCCATAAAAAAATCATATATTTGGGTCAAGTGAAGTATAGACAACATACTAGTATTTATGTAGGTTTCCTTGACCTACCTGTTCTTTAAATTTCTATGTAAATATGTATTGTGTTCTAGGCAAATTTGGCTGACTAGCAGATAGGTTTGCCTGGCATACCTATACGCTGTGTGCAGTATTACATGTAAACTATATCCTACTGAGTGGGAGCTGAGATGTATGGTCCAGTGTGCATGTTTCTCTTTCAAGAGCTAAAATGGATTGGAAAGTTCCATGAAAGAAGTCTACATTGTAGAAATTTTTATCAATTATTTCATTTTAAATGATAACAAAAATATGATTCTGCTAAGTGACAGATAAATCTAAATAATTTGGTGGATATGTAGGAATAATAACAGGTCACAGATTTGACAGCCCCAATTCATTTGGAAAATGGCCAAATAAGTAAAGTCAACAAATTTGAGATCTATTTTACATTTAGATAATCATTTCACATTTTACATAGATTTGGACATTGGACTGGACTCGGACATAGTTTTTCACTTGCAATATGCCACCTTTAGGCTAGATTCACTATGACCACCAATATTTGATCTCTTTTTGTACTTGATTAATTTTATTTGTTTATACCCATACCCATAATAGGACCCATACAAGTACTTGAAGTCCCAATTTCCATACCACTACTGGACCAGTACCCGTACTCGAGTCCCAATTTCCGTACCCATACTGCGTACCCATTACCCATGGCTCCGTACCCGTACTTGCACCCTATTTTGGAATGGACCCGTACTGAATACTCAAGGCTAGGGATCCATACCCATACCCTTACCCATGACCTGAAATCCGTACCGGGACACGCACCCGTACTTATACTCATGGCGGGTCCTAATGGCAATACTACAAGTCTGACTGATTACTGATTTCCACAATGCACTGGATGGAGCTAGCACATAGATTCATAAATTAATATTATGTACTCTCACTGGGATTTTAATTTCAAAAAAGTACAAATTCATGCAAATTGGGCTATCAAGTTGATAGCTGGTATCATGAGCATATAAAGCGTGAAGTGACTCGAAATGACTCGACAAAATATATCCGACTCGACTCGACTCGACTCGACAGAATGGCCTGACTCGACTCGACTCGACTCGACTGACAACTTCAAATGACTCGACTCGACTCGGACTCGAAGGCTTCATGACTCGACTCGACTCGAGACTCGAGGGCTCGATGACTCGACTCGACTCGGACTCGACTTTCAGTGACTCGACTACAAGTCTGCAAATTGTTGCACTCCGAGTGACATATAGTATATTTGCAACCCTACTGTGGATTTGCAATTGACCTGGGGAACATATTGGAACATTTTGCACGGGTCAGCTCAAAAGACATCACTAAGTTCTGGGGCCAAATCTTAGAATTGCGTTATCTGGACATCTGTAAGAGGTACAGGGCTCAAACTCGGTGACAACTCATGACCAGGGGTGAATTATGGAACATCTTGCAGGGGTCTGGTCAAAGGTCATCTGGGTCAAATCTTAGAATTGCATTTTCTGGACATCTGTGAGGAGTACAGGACTCAAAACTCAGTGACAACAAACCTCATGACAGGGGAACATTTTTGGAACATTTTGCAGGGTCAGATACCTCCACAACACCAACATGCCCCAGCTAGGTTTGTGGTCTATGACCACCATTTGCCTCTAGTTGTATCTCAATTTGGTATTTACTCAAAACAAAACTATTGTCTTGAATTGACGAATCATTGCTGTAGGTCTTTAAGATAAATAGATAAATACGCTATATAATGTTTATACGAGTCCGGTACATCATATCACGGTGAACCCAATTTCATTTTTGAATGCTCTCAATGGCGAAACTAGTTCATCCAATTCATTCGCCTTTATAAGGGAACAAACCAAAAGATCGATGACGTAACTGGTTTCGTTTCTCAGCCGACCCCCTCCCTCCCTGCCAGAAACGTTGAAAATTTTGACATAATGCAGCTGATAATGATAATAATGACACATTGTTTCAGACCGATGTTTTTGTACAATTTAACGTAATCGAGTATTTTTACCCCCTCCCCCCTAAACGAAACCAGTTACGTTTATAGGATGTCATGTCATCGATCTTTTGGTTTGTTCACTAAATAGGCCTATAAGTTGACAGGGTAGGGAGGGGCTCGAGAGCGCACAAGAGACACCTTCGGATCGTTGCATGCCAATGAACATGATGAACACATAATTATTTCAGCTACGAGGGCAGATCCAAGTTAAATAATTGTGCTGGAGTGAATTCTGTTGTAGAATCTGTCTTTTGCTTTTTGTGATTCAACAATTTCCCATGGATTTTATGCAAGAATAAAAATGAGACAAATGACGCACTGTGTCTACTATGTCAATGCAAAACAACTTATTGGTTCGCTATTGAAATCGTAAACAGCGAATTACAACTTGATAGAAATTTCTCTGAACTCAAAATCTGAATGATTCAAGTCCGGGTCGCCTGACTCATGTACCTCTTGCTCCATCTCACTTACTAATTACTCATCGAGCGGAAAGAGTTCACTTGTCACTTGAAAAAGTTGGAAATCCAATTAAATGAAGCAAAAATCACGGCAATGTCAAAGACAATTGGTTTCAATTTGAAGTTTACTATAGGCCTACGGTCAGTCAGAGAGGATGAGAAAGCACGCTTTCTCATCTTCTCTGGGTCAGTCTGTCTCGATTTGATGGGCTTAAATTTGGTCATGACCACATCGCCCACAAAAAATCACACAGAGATAATAAAATTATTAAATTAATGTAAAATTTTCACCTGTTATTATTGGTTATTTGATGCTTCAGTTATGTCGACACCTATCGTGTAAATTCCGAGAAATTCGTATAAGGTCAGACTTTACGTGCGTCGAAGTTCGTCCCATTTATTGATATAATCTCAACATGAATTAATATTTACCCAAACTGACATTTTTGAAACTTTTGAACAACCTGTATTCTTAGGCGTATACGCTTAGTTTGCAAAAGGATCATACCTTGAACTTGAAGCAACACACGGTTAAACGTTTTACAGAAAACGTTTAAATGCTTTTATTTTAATTTATATGATATATAACATTTTAAAAACATTAATGAATTCTTGCTGAAAAACATTGTAACAAAATGTTACAGTGTTGGAAAAACATTTGCAATAACATTTTGACAATATTTTAGAA
The DNA here is from genome assembly GCF_039555335.1 of Amphiura filiformis. Lineage (NCBI taxonomy): Eukaryota > Metazoa > Echinodermata > Ophiuroidea > Amphilepidida > Amphiuridae > Amphiura > Amphiura filiformis. The sequence goes on from NC_092631.1 coordinate 70,709,285, forward strand.
TGTTGCAGTAATGTTTTTCTTATAACATGTAGGGCCTACATTATAAACACCCATTTAAAAAACGTGATTATGTAGTAGGCCCTAATCCGACATTCAAATGTAGTTTTAAATGTCAGTTTAAAATACGAATTATATAAACGTGTTTTTGTTTTGGTCCAAACGTTTTAAAAAATCTGGCGTATCAGCAATTAAGAAAAGATGTTTCATAGGGGCCTAATTATGATTTCATATAATTTATATATTGTAAAACGGACAAATTTTGTGGATTTTAATGTTAAAGGGCATTTCGTGATCCACAGCCTCATCCCCCCCACTTTTCTCAAAAAAAGTTGAGATTTTTATATCACTGGAAACCTCTGGCTACATAATGTTTATGTACAAAATATTGCTTGCAGATTAATTCGTTTAGCAAAAATATCGCCAAATTTGAATTTCGTTCTGGTGCACCAGAACGAAATTACAACACATTGTCTATGGAGCAGTGTAATACACATAATCATGCATACTCGCGATCGCAAAATCGGAAGCAACTGAAATTTTGGGAATAGGTTTTTTTCGTGGATATCTAATGAAAAATGACATAAATAGAGGATGCTAGGATCACGAAATACTCCTTTAAAATGCACAAAATATAACTATTTTGTTGCACAATGTGCCGGGACAATGTGCTATTTTCCCGGGGGGGGGGGGGCACTCAACTTTGGAAGTGACGGGTATGTGCCTACCGGAGTCGCGAAGTAGGGGCCTATCGGGTACAAAGCGTTATTTTAAAAAAGGGGTCATTGGGTACAAACAAAATAAAAAGGGGTCATTGGGTACAATATTTTGAAAAAAGGGGGTCATCGAGTATAGGATTTAAAAAAAAGGGTCATCGGGTAGAAAATTTTGAAAAAATGGAGCAAAATTTCGAAAATTTCGGCATAATTTTGAAAAAATTGAGCAAAATTTGACAGTTTCGGCATTTTTTTGTTCCATTTTGATGATGCTATTCTAGAAAAAAGGGGGTCATTGGGTAGCCGCAACCAAAAAAGGGGGTCATTGGGTAGCCGCAACTAAAAAAAGGGGGTCATCGGGTATGGCTTTTAAAAAAAGGGGGTCATCGGGTATAGTCGACTTCAAAAGAGGGGGCCTATTGACAGGCACATACCATCACTTCCAAAGTTGAGTGCCCCCGGGGCTATTTTATCATCAGAGTTCACGTTCACCCTAAAAAATAGGACATGTGGTACACACACGTGTGTGTATTAATTTTAAAGTGCGATGACAACTTATTTCAACAGCTAGAAAGTTCACAAAATGTCAAATCATGACAGTCTCTGTTTCATCACTTAAATTGCTATACGTCCATTAATAGAGCAAACGATATTGGCACGTAGTCTGTTACAGAGGTGAAGTTCCGATGGGCGTAGTGGGGGTGTGTTCAGTTAGAGTGACAGCGAATGGCTGAAGATCGTACGATGTTTGTTTACGTCATTTAGAGCAACCCTGTTTTAGGTCCTTAAACTTCCGGACTATATTTTCTGGTCAATCACATTGCTCATGTGTTTTTTTGTTGTTAAACTTTCATTATTTATTAATGTTATATACACAGTTAGGTGGGAAAAGTTTTTTTTAGTGTTGGTGGTTGAATTGTTTTTTTTCAAAAACTGTAGGCCTCCCCCCCCCCCCGCAGTAAAATGGCGCGTCCCTATTAAAGCAGTTTCCCAGACAATCTGTTTAGAAAGCTTGGTGAATGCGTATAAACAGATGTGAATCAACACATAAAAATAAGTTGTTACGTAATTCACCCGTAATCAGCACTACACAGACCAAAGTGATACTAATATAGTTGTTAGTGCAGTTTCATAAATGTTTTGATGTAGCCTACATGTATCTCTGCTGCGACTTTGCATTAATGATTTCGTTTCCGTAACCTTTCAACTGCTGAACGCATGTACTCTAAAGCGGCCTCAATTCAATCACAGATAGGGCCTACTGGATTCAAGACACCTGGCACATGTTATCATCGAGTTTCTCATTTATAGTCATTGTTGCTACCACAGTCTCCTATCGAGTACAAACACCTGCAACCCTATTTCCAAGACACATAATTGGACTTAATTGAACAAATGTAATCTTACTTGAAGCATCAAATGCGATTTTAAAGGCGAAAGGGTGCAAGTTCTGTATGTTCTTCAGATTTTCAGAGAGAAAAAAAGAGAGATATATACTTAAGAGACCTAGCTATATCGCTCTCTCAGTTGTTGTTTCCACTGTGATACATACCAGATATATACCTTAATCAAGTTATTTAATTTTTAAATACTTAGGATTGCAGAAGTCAAGAGAATATTATTTTTCCGTAAATCTTTGCGATTTGGTATATCCGAACGCTTAAATATTTTTGGCGCCATTTTAGATCTGCTTACATTTACCAGCCGTCGGGATTTAGTCCTGTCTCTGCCTTATTAACCAGGACGAAGCACACAAGTAGAAAATGCTGTGAAAATGAACTTCTTGTATCTTAGCTTCTTGTGGAATGACTGAAAGATATTAAAAAAACAGGGTAAACCTGGGGTATAAGCAATAAATTAAGCTAGAATCAGTGCAGAGTGGTGCACATAATTAATTACCGGGATTATTTCAGGTCCCGGGTTTCAGATACTCGCTCATTAGCCGGTATCTCTAACATCCCGGCTGTTTTTTTTTAAATAGATAGGCCTAGGTCAGGGCCTAGGTAGGACGGCAACCCAGAACTCAGAAGGGCGTTTACGTCGATTTATGATTCGAACCTTTAAGGGTATACGATGTATTGTTGGTCGAAGCAGCAGAAAAAAAAGTAGTTCACAACATCTTGCGAATGGTAGTGAGCTTTAGCAAAAATTGCATTGCTCAATTCATAGCGAGAGTGTAGAAGAATTCAAATATCACAGATATACTTTTGTAGGTCCTGTGGTTCTTGAGTTCTGTTGTAAAGAGGGCTGAAACAACAACACTTTTGTAAAACGTACATAAGGCCAAATAAAAAAATAAACATGTTTCACGTCCCTCCGCTTCCTTTTTGAGGTTTCCTCAAATATCTTTTATTTTTGAAATTCAGTTATAACTTTTCAAAAAATATGTCTAGGAAGTTGGGATGCTTTCTATAGCCTTGTTAAGATACCAGACACATTTTAGGAAGGTTTTGTAATCATTAGAGGGGTGTAACTCTCAGAACAACAAATAAAAAGGGCTTCCTCCTTTTTCCAGGCATTATTGTATACGCCAAAACAGCTCTAAGTATGGGTATTTACACCAATTTTGCGATAAAAAATAGAAAATAAAAAGCCCCCTCTTCCTCCTTTTTTCGAAAACCCGGACGTGAAACATGTTTTATTTTTTACTTGGCCTAACTCATTAACAACAATAAATTAAGCAAGTTTTCAAAATATATGATTTGTAGAATGAACTTTTGCAAAACATCAAAATGTTATTTTTCACGGGATTTTTCAATATTAAATATATTGATTCAGATAAGACCAACAATACCTCGTATACCCTTAAATTAAAGGGACACTACTGAGTTTTTACGCACATTAAACAAAATAAATCACCAGCTATCACCTAGAATTAAGATACAAATAATCAGTGATAATACAGGTATTTCTAAATCTCGGTAATCTTGAGGCACGAGGACACTTGTCACGATTGTATATTTGTTGCATAGCCATTGCCATGATTGCAACAGGGCAAAATCCTGCTGATAAACACCGGCTCCTGTTACCCACGTGGGTACCGACCAAAACAAACAGGACAATATGCCGGTGTCTTTCACACAGACCTTCACTCTATCTAAACAGGATCAATCGTGCAAAAAAGTCTGTGTATAATACTACACGTAACTTCACTGGCCATTTGCCAAGCAGCTGTGATCACGTTACGTCAAAACGATGGAGGCGGGGCTCCCGTTGTAAACAAAAGTGAAGTATAAAACGTGGGCACCATCACTGGATACCAGCAGACAAATTAATTTTCTTGCGTTTTGCAAAAGCAGCTCACCAAATTTACGGTATTGAAGACTTAAAAACTTGTGAAAACATTGACCGTTTTGGAAATCCTTGATCTGAATACATAGCATCTTTGATACTTCAATGGAACTCAAGATGAATTATTACAGCCTTATTACGCTTCTGATCTGTCTGTGGGTATTCTTCACGGAAGATTGCCTTGCTGTACGTCTGACGAATTTTGAAGGTAAGCCAATTTTACATTTAAATATAATTTAGCATTACGTTTATATAATTTATTCTGCTTTTGCACGATGAATATAGTAGCTTTTACAATACGTTGAGAGCTGAGAATATGTATGCATAAATGTACAACATGTTAACTATATTTAATCTGCAACCTGCTAGCGCAGAACAATTTTGTTAGTTCATCGTAGTTATATAAGACTTATTCGTGTTTGAACTTTTCGATCAAGTTAAGTTATATTAGTGAGGGTTCAGTCAAACAAGAAGAACGATTGGAAAATTGGTAAACTGGGATATCCTAAAATGTGAATTACATGTATTGGCGAATACTGTATAGTTCCTGATTTTCCCGATTGTAAACCATGCACGTGTCTTGTGAGGCCCACGTGTAGGCCTATGTTGTTTTCAAAATACATGATTATGTTTGGTTCAACAAATCATTTGGAATCAATATCGGTGCTGACTTGTTCGGTGTTTACCTATTTTCGCAATCTCCAACAAGCTTCTCTGTACCAGGGGCTCAACTGCTCCTCTGTACAAGAATGGTCATCAACGTCTTAAAGCCCTATTTGTTCAACATTGAACAGCTTTGAACGTTGAATCCTGCAGCTTTTGTGTCGTGTGGTACATTTTGTGTTGATTATTCACTTTATTGTGTGGCTCACAATGTTTTTGGAAGGCAAATTCCTTGAGAAAAGGTTTCAAAAGCACAAACCCTGGGGTATGTGGTTAAAGCATAGCACGCAAACACATTTTCATTTCACCGGTTTCTTGCAAGCCGGAGTGGAGTCATCTATACCGTACTTGTTTATTTGTATTAAAATAAATGCATGTATTACCCGAGACGTATCATTGCCTTCAACATGCTGAGTCTTTAACAAACCCCTATAGGCTTCTCAGTATAACCTGAAAACAAGACACCTCAATGTACCTCAACTTCAAGCCCAGCACATACAACACTTAAAAAAAAAAAAAAAAAAAAAAAACTACGGGAAAACTACTGGGGCCTTATTTTTTGCAAAGGTTACTTTGCACTTTTGCAAACTTTGAAACCTTTGGTGCACCTCCTCAACACCGACGGTGGGCACTCAGAATTCACAGTAATGTCTTTGAAAACACACATGCACCTGACTTTGATCAAGTGATCCACATATCCGAAAAGGATTTACTTTTGAGCAAATTCATCCTATCGTATAAATATTATTCTTTATGCCTTTTCGTGGGATTGCTCGACCGGCCACTGAATAAAAAAGTGCATTCAAGACAATACCCAAAATATCTAATACAGAGTACATTTGCGTCTCAAACTCGATGCACTTTTCAGAATGATGAAAAAGCAAAATGCAACTTATTTATTTATTTATTTAGGTCTACTTTGATCAGCTGACCCACGTGGTGTGATCGTCTGTATCACCGGCTGTTTGTTTTATCTCATCAGATCAAAAATAATATTGTACTTTGAAATAATCTACCAATAGTACCATATTTATAGAATTCCTATTTTAATCTTGCCTCAATCTAATATACAAATCATCATAATATAAATTGGTTATTCAATAATATTTGGCAGACAAAAAAAACCCCTACAATCATAAATGATCAAACTATTGTCAACCTTTGTTCGATAAGTTCCAAATAAGCAAAATCGAAGTGTCTATTTATGTATACATATAGGTTTTTTAAATATTTTTTATAATGCTATACGATATTGGTAAAAACACTATAAATTTAGCTTAATTTTAATATCATCGTAATGTCCTACGTGTTACATGTTGGTAATTAACGAAGAACTGTTACGCAATGTCGTTCCTGTTTGATAAATAACAACTATTTCATTTCCTCTTGGTCATGTTGGTACTCAACTAAAGCTTGCATTTGAAGACTCGACCATGCACTTTACTTTTTAGCATGGGTTTTCCAAATTTTATAAAGTGTTCTGAAGTGCAAGTGCGAATCTCGCAACATCAGCAAAGTATGATTAGGAATGACCTACTTATAAACGGCCTTTTAAAAATGTAACAAACTTCGTAATCTAATTGCACTAATCATTAATCATGTTAATCGTAGAGATATCGATAGTTTGTGTGCTCTGATTTCACAGACCTACTGTAAATATTGCAACCCGTATTACGCTGATAATATGAGAATTACTATAGTATCCATGATCTGACACAGTCACGGTGAATCCATGATTGAAGGTAGTTGAGTAGTAGTTCCATGACCAGGGAAGTTGTTTGCACTTCCCTGGTTCTATATAGTGTGACATGTCCTTTTCATACTCTCACGTACACTTTCATGTAGCGTCAAATTGAATATAATTGCAGTTTATCAGGCAAAGCACCTGGTAATGATAGATCGGCACTGGCCCCTTAAAGGTAAATTGCGTTCATTTTGTGGGGAAAACAAGTGCGAACTTTCACCGCGATTGCGAAATTCAAGTTGAATGTCATGTCATTTTCTGCGCTCAGATCATGTGCTTGCAAGTTACCATATGTTGTGATGAGTGACAAGGTTATATCAAGCAGAAATATAGCCCAGGAAAAGAAGGTTTTGTGAAGCCTCTCACAGGGCAATTATATGCGATGCTGATCAGCAGTGCAGGTGATGCGCATCACATCCTGACCTGTGCTGTCCTCTTTGCATGCGATGTTGTATGCGTTTAGCTAATAGCGTTTGCATGCATTACGTACGAGATAGGTCGGATTAGCGAGGTCGCCACCTGCGTTAATTATCATCCCTGGCAACTTTTGTCTTTGACAAGGCTTCACAAAAATCTGCGGAGGATATTAAAACGTTGACAATTTCCAAGGGGTTTCTTTACATTTTATCCACAGATATCATATTATTGAAGTTCCGTCCGTGATATAATTTGATTAATTTCCTCAGTGATGAACTTGCTCAAAACCTGTATCTATGGTTTTATTAACTGTAGAGATTTGGTAGTTCACAGCATCTTACGAATGGTAGCGCGCTTTGGCAAAAATTGCATTGATCATTTCATAGCGAGTGTGTAGAAGAATTCAAATATCACAGATATACTTTTGTAGGTCCTGTGATAACTCGTTGACAACAATAAATCAAGCAAGTTTTCAAAGTATTATAAGTATAATGCTTTGAAGAATGAACTTTTGCAAAACATAAAGTGTAATTTTTCAATTAATTTAAATAATGAAAATTATCTTAAATTTTCTGTGCATACATCTGCGGAGAAGTTCGAATTTAGGCGGGAATTTAGGATGAAACAAGAAGCGATTGGTAAAATGGCCGCAAGGGCTTTTCTTGATTTCTTGTGTTACATGATTGTTTGAAATTGAGTTACTTTCATGTGTAACCATGATAACGCAACGCGTGAATATAGAGAATTCATAGTTCAAGTTCATTAAGCCCCAAGATAGTATATAGTGCTTGACGTTGAAGCTTATATCGAGGGTCCTATTAAAGTAAAGTGTAGCCTTGAAAAGTTCAAGAGCACAGCCTACGGCTATTGGGTTTCGTGAAAAACAAATCTTTGCAACACTGACCTTGACCATGTCTAATTGATTATGAAATTAAATACTACTTAGTCCGGCTATTCAGATGAAGACGCTCACCAATACTTTTTTCATAAGTGGGAGAAACTATGCTCATTGTGCTGAAGTAAAAACACACTTTGTTTTGATACCGATCGGCCCCGGGGATCGGCTAACTTGCCCAAGTTTTACCGGGGCTGGGGGTTTATACCATCTTGTCAAGGTGTACTTTATTACGATCGTTCATAAATAGCGAGTAAGTGACTTCACCGTCCGCTACCTCTTGTTCTACTTCCTTAATAAGAAAGCCACGCCAGAGCAGTTCTTCTCACCAAACCGGCCTGGTTATCAAATTAATCAGTGACAAGGTTATCTCTGAATTTGACAGGCGCTAATTGATGCAATAACATAAAAGCATCATTTACCACCTGTCAAATTCAGAGATACCCTTGTCACCGATTAATTTGATAACCAGGCAGGTTTGGTACACCCAAAAAAAAAAATCCCTGACGGGGCTTCCTTTCGAAATCCTCACAAAGTTTGTTGAATTTTTAGGATGATTAAATGGAATTTCACATTTATCGGACTTTCATATATCCGGTAGGCATGGTAGCATGTGTAAATGTGACAATATTAAGCCAAAGATACAAAGGGAAAATCTTCAAAGGTTTCACCATAGACTCCCCAAGATTTATCGCTGTACATTCCAATTTACACACCTTAATAGTGCTCGTTACATTCTTATTCTTAACCTTTTGGGCACATTCTAAAATTGGCATGTTTCCCCAGCAACTACATTATGTGACCACAGATATTGGTTCCAATATCTGTGATGTGACAACTACTGGCTATCATACATGTATAGCCCGGGTGTTTTGCCCCGGGTTTTGCCGGCCGGCCTAGTGGGGCTGCGCTTGGTCCCTTGGTATCCAGGTATGAGCAAAGGTATCTCCAGGTAGACCATGGACAAACTAACCCTGGAAACTATAATTTTGTTGAAGGAGGTGGAAAGGATTTTTATGTTGACGGGTCGTGAGTTATTTTTGCCGCGAGTGCTGCTCAGGTTTTTTTTTTTTTTTTTTTTGGTTTTTTTAACCAAGGACGCGCGCTTTGAACTGCTGTTGGTAAAAGCATTAGTTCGCATGCATGTAGGGTTTTCTTTATGTGTGATTCTCACCCTGTGATATACAACTCAATGGGTATTTTAAATCAACTTAAAGTTGACTTGCTGGCTCATTTCAAATAATGCGATAGGGCCTACATCCGGGCAATACACCTATATGTGATGAGCTAACATTTTACGCACTACACCTGTAGGCCTAAAAACCATGAAAACACCGGGCTTTTAATTTTTTTTATAATACTGTGGGCTAAACATGAAAAATAAAAACAGTGACCATAGTTTGACAGGTGTCAATTCAAAAGTTCATGGCATTGCCGAAAAGCTTGACACCGAAAGTGTTTACGAACCAAAGCACTCTGCTATGAAACGATTTAATAAACAAGAGAAAACTTAATATGTTTACATTGATTAAAGTCCTTGAAACCAACCAAGTGAAGTATAACGAGAAGTAAATCCGATACTATTTCCTTTCTATTTCACATGAAGTGTTTACTAGTAATTGTTGAGGAAAGCTTTTGAGAAAGGAATTTTGAGCTGGTTGTAGATTTTTCTGGTTTGTATTAAATTCTTTGCTGAAACCCCACGTGTTTTGCTCTTTCATCAAAGTAGGGACTATATATATGTATTCCATGTTCTACGCAAAATGAACAAGGCTTGTTGTTCAAGTAGGCCTAGATGTTTAATGTTTATTTTTTTTAAATTTTGTGCCCCCTGCAAAGTAAAGTTCGGTAGCTGCTCAGTACGCACGATTCAAACGTGGTAGGAATTTATAGGCAATATATAGCCCCCGTTTTGAAAAGAACATTTCTGAGAAAAACTGCTGTTGAATCGATTTGATACAATACACATGCATGTTGAGCACTTAAAATAAGTGGCAAATTCATGGTTTTGTATATGCCAGAGCATTAATTTCCGTGATGTAGGCGGCGCTACACTCATCGGACCATGTGCTCTGCATAACTTTCAACCAATCAGAAAGCATCTATCGGACGACCCAGCTTTAGATGGATGTCGCAATGAACCAATCAAAAGGCATGATGCCTACTTGCTTTACATCAGCTAATAATCCCTTGGAAGCAAACAGATGTTCTGTACCTGGGAATATTGGTTGAAAATATGTTTTTCTAATACCATCTCGCCTATTCCGAGTTCATGGCAAAGGGAGTCAGCGAGTCACATTGGAAAAACAGTAAATCTTAACACTGTTTATAGCAACGCAACGTGAGATTTCTTCATTAAAGACAGAACAATACGTGTTGATAGTGCCTCAAGTCACAAACTGATGTAGTATTGTTAAATATTGTGACCTTAATCCAACCTTGCTACGCGTTGGTCTTCCAATTCTATTGTTCCTCGTATCGTTTTTACTTGTCACTGGTGTAAATAATCACAGCATACCTTCACAGAATATAAATCAAGTCAAAAATAATCACCAAGTATTATAGGATACAACGGAACTCTGAGACTGAGAGTTCATGAAGTTACATCAACATCTGATCTGAGTGATCAGTATGCATGTCATGACCAGGTACATTAACAACTGAATTACGAGGGGCAGTCAGTATGTTTTAAGAGTGGACTAGTGACGTCATATGTGGATTGTTTTCATGGCATTTCTCAATGATTACATAAACACTGTACCTTTGTCTTTCAAGCAACACATGTAAAAATTATATCATACACATGATTACGTAACAGCATTAGCATAAAATCAATATACTAGGGACACTGCCAAATCACTCAAAAAGGCGGGCTTTTTAAATTACAGCAAAGACACGTGTTTAAAATGTCCGAGAACAGAGAAAGTACAAGGGCATAAGGCTAGTTTTCGGCAGGAATAAACACTAGGTCCTCAGTTTGCATTTGGTAAAATATGAGACTTGTCATTAAACTGTGGTGGAAATGGGAAGTCTGGAAACTTCAACAACTTTAGGACTTGAATGGAAGCAAAATTATTCTGCAAAAATGGCGTTAATGAAAAAGCAGTTATTACAAATGACATTAATTATCTCCAAAATGAAACAGACTAAAATATAATGACTGGTCACGTGTGAGAGCTAATACTCAGTGCGATGATAACAGGTGCAAATCAAACAATAATCTGCGCATGCGTAGGTAGAATGACCGATACAACATGGTGGAAATGCACGAAAATGGCAAAATTCCATGTAAATAGGGCCTAAAATATTACAAAATGCTATGAAAATTTTAATTTAAATATTTATATGAATTTTTATGGATGATCTCAACCTGAAATGAACAGAAAAGTTTTAAAAATAAATTTCTTATTAAAACGATGGCTTCTCTCTCCGTACCACTACTTTTTGTATAAATGTAACAATGGTAGAATAACATGGATTCAAATATTTTCTAGGGAGTCTCCCGTTTTAATTTTTGGAGATTAGTCAACAGAACTGGCCAAAAAAATTTAATTTCCACGTTTGCTATTTTTGGCAATATCAAGATTTGTATAGAAAGAAAAATCTTGTTTTTGTCAAAAATAAGACATATTTGACCATGCATTTTAAGCAAACTAAAACCTTTACAGCCCAACAAACATGGTTTAATGAACTGGTAGTTTGTGTTCTATTACTGTTCCAAAAGGCAGCATTCTCCATTCTTTAATTCCCGAGAAAATATAAAAAAAATACAACAATACCTCATTTCAGCCTCTCATTTCCCTTAACAAAAACGACTCAATTTCACCAGGTGACTCTAGACCATTGATTTTATGCTAATTCTGTTACGTAATAATGTGTGTGATGTACTTTTTGCATGTGTTGTTTGAAAAACAAAGGTACAGTGTTTATGTAATCATTGAGAAATGCTGTAAAAACAATCCACATATGACGTCACGAGTCCACTCTTAAAACATACTGACTGCCCCTCGTATGACAGTTTACATCACCGTTATTAAATGAATTATTATAACATAATTTTAGCACTTCTGTCTTCACTATTTGTTATCTAAATGATATCAATAATGAAGCATCATGCACATTGCAGGTTTACAGGAAACTGTTGAAAAGTCTTTTCCAACAATTTTCTGACTTTTTTCTGCTAAGATATAAAGAAACTTATACAAAAATGTATAAAACAAACATTCTCCCCCATCTACAAGAAATTGACGGCAGGTTCGTTTTGCATACCTGCATACTGCATATTTTTAGAGTTTCTTAGTGGCGAGTATATAAAATATATTAAAGCTACTTTATTTGGAGAGCATGTTTTGGAGTTGTTGGTACGAGCGTTGTGGTGGTGGCGTGCATGGAGAGGGTGGATGGGTGTGCACTTCCGTTTAATTTGTTGATATTTTTCATTTTGTTAGGTTAATGAGTGTGTTTTACTTCGTTAAAATAACTTGAAAATAAAAACACCCCAAGATACGTAGTACACATTTTTGTAGATGCACTGTCACCTTAACAGTTTTACTGGACTTCCCCAAGGCTATATAATTATCCCAACAGACTTAAATGTGTATGGTTTATCCAGTACCATTTCCTATTTGTATTAATAAAAATGTATCATTGCAAACAAGCAATGTATTGTATCATTTGTTCTCAACCTATAAATTAAACAGGAACTAACTATACTGATGAGTCCCTTTAGAATTGAATAACAAAAAGGGGTCACCTTTTATCAAATGTTTACTATTTATGAATTACATGGCACCATTGTAGGCCGAAAAAATCAACGTTTTGCTTCTCGTACCCTCCCTCTGAGATTTGTGAGATATGCCAGCTTTTTTAATTTTTTAATTATTTTGGAATGCTTTAGGTCTGCTTTAGGAAGGCTTCATACATTTTTTTGCAGTACTCTAAGGGATTTATCCCTCATAATCTCATATTTTGAAAAAGATAAGAAAAGGGGCCTGCTATAGTGCTTATGCTCCTTTCCTTAAGACTGTTGGAAAAGACTGAAACTACTAACAATGCAAATTTTACATTGAAGTACAAAAACCCTACCTCATTTATAGTTCATGCACACTCATTCATATAAAAATAAATTACCATACCACGTTCCTGTGTTCCCTATTAATAGGCCTATGATACTAACTTTTCCTCTGGTTAATTATACCCCTCTCCCCCTTTACCCCTTCACCAAATGTTAGGGCTCAGGTTACTGCTAGATTTTGAATACAAACTATATTTCGAATAAATCTGGATTTCATAGTAGGCCTATGTCCCATCATTCAGTGTGACATTCCAACTTATACCTGTACCAGGGTATAAAAAGCATAGACCATCCAAAGATAGGCATTATGGGATATGATATCACTAATCTACATAAACAATGTGTATTTTGTTGTGTTCCAATATCTGTGGTTTTGAATATTTGCGAAGGAGGCAAGGACAGCTAAATGTGCTAAATAAAATAGTTTATGTTAAGGTGATGCTGACTGAATCATTTTAGACTGATCGTTTTTCCAAATTGAGACACAGACACCCAGAAAATTAATTCACACTCGTGACACAGAGCATTGTACAGTCATCCAATCTAATTAGCATCTCTCACAAATTTTGAGATGTCTGCCCAAGGATCAAACAAAAGTGTTTATATCATGTGTTTATATTTTGTTTACGATATGCCCAATCATGCAACATTTGATGCTTACAACTCGGCGAACTCCCCACAAAGAAACTCTAAAAATATGCAGTATGCAGGTATGCAAAACGAACCTGCCGAGAAATTGATGTCCTTCAATACAATGTCAAATTTGTTATAGGGCCAACACCAGTCCGATCTCTACCGTTGAATTTTACAATGTAGGCCTACATGTACAACATCTTCTAACTACGGAGTTCACAGTGACCCTAAAGTTCACTTTTTTGCGTCAAACTTCATTAAAATAGGTGATATGATACTTTTCCTTATAATATCCGCAGTGCATAAATCAGATATAATAAGTTTTAACAAGGAGTCAAGGTCAGGATGGTATTGATGTGTGGAAGTATACAAAATATTACCATTCGTGACAGTTTATGTAGCCCTCAATTTGTCACAAAATGTACCGTATATTCCGGTTTATTAGCCGCGGCTTACATGAATTTTGAAGTCTCAAAATCAATACTGCATGGCTTATGACCAGTGCGGCTTAAGGGATGGGTTTATATGTGTGTTAATGGAGGAGAAATGGGAGGATTTTGGCATGTTTGCTGTGATTGTTTGCCTAGCAATATTGATCACAAGTACACAATTGATGGTGCATATCAAGGACCAAACTCTATAGTTTTATATTTGAGCACGATCACTTCTGTAAGGTCATGGGAAATTATGTAAATCGGCTTTTATATTTGATGTTGCATATCGGCTGACGCACTTTTATTTTGAACCCAGTATTTCACAAAGTCCCTGTACTCTGATGACCCTATGAATTTTTGCTGGTATGTTGAGCACTTTAAACAATTAATTATAGTACTTACCTCCTACTTTAGGAACATGCGTATGCCTTAATGTATGTCGACCATGTCAACAACCCAGTGTAGTTTTACATGGTTGGAAAAGTCTATTTCCTTTCGCTATTTTTCCAATCATAATTCATAAATTGTCCAACTTTTTTGACAAAAAAGAGTTTTGCAACTATTCCGCCAGCAAGGAAACACAAATTTATGTGTATCCAGTGCGTCCTTTACGTTTAAATAGTTCAGTTTATTGTCAAGTTGTGCCTCTATACGCCATATTTACGGAATTGATGATACGAGCTGATACGGAATTTTTGAACCCAAATTTCTTGAAATATACATTACCTTTTTAACTTCTCGCCACGAAATTGGATTCATAAGAAGGTCAAATACAAGCCTTCCATTATGGCTGGTATCATCATCTCGATTGGTGTCTTGTGTTAGTATTATTCCATATTTTGCTGGTAGAAGTTCAATGAAACCCTCCATAATTCACGACTACTGTCACTTGTGTTATAAACTCGATGTGTTTACTATATTGTCGCTCGGGTCCGCGACTAATCGCAGGGACCGGTCTATCATTAGCTATTCTATACACTTTTCAATAGCCTTATTGTGATGTGTGGGAGTTTTAAAAGCCGAGCCATGAACAAAATAGAATGCGGGCCCCCGGGGGGGGGGGCATCAACTTTAGAGGTGACGGTATGTGCCTGTCAATATATGCCTCTCTTTTGAAGCCGACTATACCCGATGACCAGGCACCTTCAGTTTTCAAAATATTATACCCAATGACCCCTTTTTCATTTTGATTGTACATAATGACCCTTTTTTCATTAAAAAACCCAACGTTTTGTACTGATATGCGCCTACTTCGCGACGCTTGTAGGCACATATACCCATCAATTCTAAAGTTGAGTGCCCGGGGCGAGCGCATACTGCGGGCCAATGAACAATGAGATAGTGGCTTTTCTGATATTGCTTTGAGGAACTGTTGAAGTATAAATCAGCCAACGAGTAGGTGTGTCCAAATTGCACATCTTGAATTGAGACCAAGACATGCTGTTATTTCAATTGTTATACCGTTCCGGCTGGTTTATTACCTACCATTGCCTACGAGATGCAGTTCTAAGGTGACAGAGGGACAGGTCTGCAATTCGATTCCACAACCATTCATACCTTTCATCTGTTTTATTGTATTATCGTGCGAATTGCTCCGTGGTACCTTACGGGTACCTGAATTTTATTTGAATGAAGATGACTCTGTCATGCTCGACGTCATATTGCATAATTTCTATACAGTATATGCAATAAACCAACCAGAACAGTATAACAATTGAAATAATAGGCAGTTCTAAGATAGGTTAAGAAGAATATAACGTCACAATTCTGTATTATTATTCAAGGTTGTAACGTGTGTCTATGCTGTCATGTAGGCCTACCTGGCAACAGACACGCCCCGGTACAAACAGATGAAATTTGTAGAAAAGCGTGATTATGACAAAAACATTAAAAATGATACTTTGAGGTATTGTTTTTTAATTTTTGTATGGCAGATCATACATACACATGTGCTGAGGTCAAAAAGGTAAAAATTTTGTTTTTGACCCCTGACTCACCTGTCATTCCAAACAACCCCTTAATACCTAATAAAGATTGAATACTTTGCATTGTGAAGTGTATTAACAATATTATGAATATTTGGATTATATAGCAATTAATGAAGGCGTTTTTATCATGATAAAATTTTTCTCCAGTTTAAGTTATTATGATTTTTCTTTGTGTTTTTCAGACTTCTTGATGAACCACCATGGGCATGAGTCAGCAACAACTCCACCACCAACAGAGTATCAGCCTTCATTCTCAGGATCTTGGGAAGATGAGGGAAGTGGAATGGAATCAGACTTTCTCAGCATAACCACCACCATTATACCAACAACTCTTCCTAGGTCAAGGATGACCTGTTGTGACCTGGGTAAACTTGCTGGACAGAATAACTTCGAATGTAATCCCAACAACTATGGCCCCGAAATGTCAGATAGGTACGTACATTTAATGATACACCTGGATTACATGCAACCTTTAATCAGTCATCTGTAAATGTAATAAAAACACTATGTTATGGTTAGCCCCATTGTACAGTACAATGAAACCTTTAAATTAAAGGTCAGATGAAAAGTATGCAAAGGGTATAAAACCTTTTAATAACAATAACATTTCAAAATGTTTTGAACTTTGAATCATATTTGTACAAGTGTTGAAAATGTTTTTACATTTTTTTTATGTTTGCCAATTTTTTTTACAAACAAAATTTTAAAATGTGACTGTGTTTGTGTTTTTTTTCATATAAAACCGTCATTTTCTTTGGAAGGGGGTACCAATTTACCAAATATTGATTGTGGGGGTTGTCATAATTTGTTGGCATATAGTAAAATAAGGGGTCATAACATTGTTAACACTACACTTCCTTTTTACAAATACAATTGAAAATGGGTAACTAATTAAAATTGTGTGCAATGAGAGCTCTCCTAGTGCCTTCAAAAAGCAGAACTTATCAGCTTCCACTGAAACGGAGCCAAACCCTGGACTTAAATTGAATGAATTCAAATGATTGCATTATTTTTTGGGAATAGTTTGTATTTGTTGATGTGAGAAGGGGTGGGTAGGGTTACATAAAAATGTTCAGCTTCATATATATCGGTTACAAAATATACTCTAATAATAGTCCAACATTATTTGGGATCCCCTACCAAAGAAAATGCCAGCCTCCAAAGGGCATGATAGTTTTGAAATCCATAACAATGGAATAACCAATTTTTGTATTGTTTCCTTATCACTCAGGAATGCTAACCGTGGGTATGGCAACTTCAAGAGAAACCAACCTAGTCAACGCCATTCATTCACACAAGTAAAACAGTTCGGCAAATGCATCTCTGGTAGAGTGCGTGAATTAGCATGGGATTTCCAAAAATGCTGTAAACGCGCATTCAGGGAATTGCAAGACCAACAACGAAGAGACGAGATGATACTAACAGTGCCTGTCAATGTAAGTATATGCAAAACAAGAATCCTGGCTGCGATGGTTATTATATTATAGGCTGACAAGGGTTCTGTGCCTGCTGTATAGAGCTGCATCCCTGATGCTAAATGGTTTATAAGTTGTCTTGACCATAGTGGTCAGCGAATCCCTGTAAATGATGCTAAATGATTTATAAGATGTGTCTTGGGGTAGCGATGGTCATTATATGTGTAGGCTGATTCCTGTATAGAGCTGCATCCCTGAATGATGCTAAATGGTTTATAAGGTGTGTCTTGGGGTAGCGATGGTCATTATTATGTGTAGGCTGATTAGGGTTCTGTGCCTGTATAGAACTGCATCCCTGAATGATGCTAAATGGTTTATAAGGTGTGTCTTGGGGTAGCGATGGTCATTATTATGTGTAGGCTGATTAGGGTTCTGTGTCTGTATAGAACTGCATCCCTGAATGATGCTAAATGGTTTATAAGGTGTGTCTTGGGGTAGCGATGGTCATTCTATGTGTAGGCTGATTAGGGTTCTGTGTCTGTATAGAACTGCATCCCTGAATGATGCTAAATGGTTTATAAGGTGTGTCTTGGGGTAGCGATGGTTGGTCATTCTATGTGTAGGCTGATTAGGGTTCTGTGCCTGTATAGAGCTGCATCCCTGAATGATGCTAAATGGTTTATAAGGTGTGTCTTGGGGTAGCGATGGTCATTATTATGTGTAGGCTGATTAGGGTTCTGTGTCTGTATAGAACTGCATCCCTGAATGATGCTAAATGGTTTATAAGGTGTGTCTTGGGGTAGCGATGGTCATTCTATGTGTAGGCTGATTAGGGTTCTGTGTCTGTATAGAACTGCATCCCTGAATGATGCTAAATGGTTTATAAGGTGTGTCTTGGGGTAGCGATGGTCATTCTATGTGTAGGCTGATTAGGGTTCTGTGTCTGTATAGAGCTGCATCCCTGAATGATGCTAAATGGTTTATAAGGTGTGTCTTGGGGTAGCGATGGTCATTATATGTGTAGGCTGATTAGGGTTCTGTGTCTGTATAGAGCTGCATCCCTGAATGATGCTAAATGGTTTATAAGGTGTGTCTTGGGGTAGCGATGGTTGGTCATTCTATGTGTAGGCTGATTAGGGTTCTGTGTCTGTATAGAGCTGCATCCCTGAATGATGCTAAATGGTTTATAAGGTGTGTATTGGGGCATTGCGATCAGCGACATTTTGTAAAGCGAAATGATGTTATGCAATTGTACTACATAAATTTGTGCCTTATTGACAAGACATCTACTCAAATCTGCATCTGAAGTGATCTTGTGGTGATTGAATATATATTAAAAATAGTATTCCAATTCAAAAGATTAAAGATATTAAATAAAAACATACAGTAATAATACTCTTAGACAGTAGTCTTGTACAATTGGTGTTAACTATCACTGCAAATACTTTTGTACATAAATAAAAGTTTTGAAAACCATCCACATGGCCCGACCGACCCAGATGTTGCCTTTTGGGGAATTTTGTTTTGGATACATATATGAATTTGACAAGTGGATTAATTTTGACTAAATTGTCAAAATATTTGCAAAAACTGGACTGATTTTTTAAAGAAAACTATGAAAGCACCACAGCGGCATTTTCACCTTTTCTTCATTCTTTATATTTCACAGGTTAATGATAACAACAAACCCAGCAGAACAATATTCCACATAGAAAGAGACCAAGCAGGTGACACACACAAGGTACCTGCCATCCTGGGTGTAGAGTTAGCAGAAGAGGACTACCCACCACAACACAACAGAAGAGCATCGCACCCTCACCAACAAAAACGTCACAATAGAAGATGGTAACATTTTATCAAAACTGAACATTTTGTGCTAGTCCAAAGATTACTTAGGACCAACTGTGTTTTTTCTCGGGTATATGTATACTTTTTTTTCTGTGCGACTATGATTTTGAAACAAAACTTGTCAGTTTTGTGCTTGTTGGAATTGTGTGATAAGAAGATTTTTGTGTCTTTTGTATGAATTTTTACAAACAGTATTGTCAGAATAGTACACATATGTATTCTTTATAAACTATTTTTTATATTGTGGGTTTGGAATTCATGCAACTCGTAGGTTTTATAATATGCCATCAAATCCATGCTGTGGCGGTGCTAGGATTTTTTTTGGGGGGGGGGGGGCAATGTGAAAATTTTCCTTGGGTGCGTGGGGAAAAAATTAGAGGATTTTCTAAAATTGAGAGATTTTGCCACCACTGGTCCCATGGTGAAACATTGTTTCACAAATGTTGCATTTTGTCACAGCAACCTTCGCATTCCCTCTGTATTATATCATAAGTCGTGCAGGGAAAATGTATGACACCAACTTATTTTTTCTTTTATCTCCCCATTGTGATAAAAAGCTGTACAAAATAGCTCTTGAAAAAATGAATTGTTCAACGGTATACCTCATTTTGAAGTACACACTTCTGAAGGAATAATCGGCATGTAATCAAATTGAAATCCATACACCCCCTACGATCTCCTTAAAGAGGAAGTCCCGCCAGAGTAGTTCTTCTGGGGTGAACCAAACCTGCCTGGTTATCAAATTAATCAGTGGCAAGGTTATCTCTGAATTTGACAGGTGCTAAATGATGTTTTAATGTTATTTTATCAATTAGCACCTGTCAAATTCAGAGATAACCTTGTTAATGATTAATTTAATAACCAGGCAGGTTTGGTTCACCCCCGAAGAACTGCTCTAGTGGGGCTTCCTCTTTAATCTCCCACTGTGGTGTACGTTTCAAATGGAGTTGCCCATTCAGGTAATCCCATTTGAAATTCACACCCTGTGTGGAAGATTTTAAGTTGATGTCTTCTATAGGGAGTGTATGGATTTCAACTGGAATATTAGTAGCCCATTGTTTTAAAATGTGTAAAGTATTTTGAATGGAGCAATCATTCGATAATTTCTTTTTCATTTTGTGCTGCTGTTTTATAAAAAGGTGCCATTTTTTGTATTTTGGGAGAATATCTTGTAGATTTGATAAAGTTTGTACCATTTATTTTTACAGAGGGAATGTATATACTCGGCAAACTGTTATTAAGAGTTTGTAAATATATACCTACTATTGTGTGTTTGTAACATAATGTAAGTGTAAATATTCTAGTAAAATGTTAATTTAATTATGTACATAAAATTTAAGAGCTTGTACATAATTGTATATAAAACACTATAAACTTTTTATATTTGCACAAGTAAGTTTGGTATTCTGTGTATCTTCTAAAAAGGTGAATTTCTTGACTATGTTTGGACTTGTACAGTCACTGTTCATATTCTGGGTTCCAAATAATGGTATTATTGTTTTCAACATAAATTACCATGTCCATTTGTTGCTATGAATATTTATTGTAGTCCATTTGTTGTTATGAATATTCATTTTACAGTCATTGTTATGAATATTCATTGTACATGTATCGGCTTACTCCACTGCCTCTCTGCTCAAACAAACTGTAGTCTTAAGGTTTTGCTTGTAATGTACTGGTAATTATAACTCATTGTTAAATGTTACATACACTTTAGGGAGTTGAAACCTAGGTGCTCTCACCGATCCAAGAAAAAATAAAATTACAAAGTACAATATTATTGGCAGAGGTCAACACACTAATTAGTTTTATGAATAAGTCCTTCAATGCTATCAACAGTTTGTTTGTAAACAAACATTATGTCAACACTCTGTCAAGGCCTATAGATATATCCTTTACATCATCACTTCCCTGATCAGATCAGACAAGACATCAGGAAGGAAACTTCTTGATTAAATCTGGCAATTTGATTGATTGAAATACCAGGCTGGTAGCCTCTTCACAATTTGCCTTGTCCAAAGTCCATGTTTTGCATTACTGAAATAGCAATCCTGTTGAAGAGATCACAGAACAATTCAGAGCAATAAGGATTGACCAACTCTTCAACATACTTCTCAGTGCTACCACAATACATTCAATAAAGTCATATTAACATAAGGTCCATGGAAGAGTTGAATAGGCATACACCTGTTGTCAATCATTTTTCATTTAAAATGGTTTTTACTATCAATGTCTTGTTATTTGATGAGGAAAAACGTCTTCAATTCATTTCCTACATGGGCTTCCTTCCAACAGGGTCAACTTTGTGATTAAAATACAATCACGGTCTAAGTAAAAAAAACATGATTCACTACATTGATATGAGACAGCTTGATTTAACAGTTGGGAAAGACAGGCACATCTTAAAAGACATGACACTTCATGCAAAACGTTTTGGAATTTTGCCCATCTCTCAAAACATAATGGCACTTTCGCTGATCTCTTCAAAACAGAATGGTTCTTTAATAGCATGCGAAATGTATGTCTCTCACAAGTTTAATTTTATTTTTATTTTTCCTGTTCAGTTCATTCAAGCAGTGTCTTTATTTTAAGTTCACAAACCTTTTCTAATATCCCTGGAATGTTTAGATGTTATCCAATGTTATTTCCTTCAATCATGGCCAAACTCTGCAAACGAGAAGTAGTACGATTAGGTCATCTTATGACATCCGGTTGGTCGCACTTTTTTTTAGTCTGACACTGTGTTATCTGTACCATCGCAAGTTGTAAGAGGCCTACATTTCACATGCCATGTCTTAAACTCAGTATCTATTAATGCAATTGAAAGGTTACAGGACTGGTGTGCCTCAGTTGGGTGTGGTTAACATAGTATGACCTAACATTCAATTGTAACCTAACTAAAAGTTACATGCTGCAAACATTTGAGATCTAACATACAATTATAAACTAACTAAATGTACATTCTGCAAACATTTCCAGGTTATATGCTATCCAAAACATTACATAATAAATATCATTAGTCATACACTCAATATGCCAAGTTTTCACCAATTAAATGAGTCGTTTTACTCTTTATTTCAGTGATTCAAAGTTTTGGTAAATTTCCAACATCTCTTAACGAGATTAACCATTGCGAAACAGGTGTAAATGTTGCAGATTAATTTGCCTACAAGGCTACAAAAATGCACAGATTTTCCACATTTATTTCAGAAATTCTTTGCTCCAATTCTTTGAATCACTGCTAAAGGACAAAGAATGTTTCACAACATGATCCGCAAGCCCACCACTGAAGTTTCTATGTTAAGAGGCAGGATCAAATTATATGGCTATATAACAGTTGTAAAAGAAACATTAACACCATTGCCTATATACATACCCCCAAGAACTTGTGCTACGTGACTAGTTCATGTGAACCACTGATTGTGTAGAACATTCATGCTATTTTTACATTTGGCTATTGAAGTTGAAATCCACATGCCTATGGAGGACATAACTTTTTGTTTAATCGTCCACACAGGGAGTGTTAATTTCAAACGGGCTACCTAAATGGGCGACTCCATTTGAAATGTACACCCTCTGTGTGGACATAAGGTCATGTTGTCCATAGCGGTGTATGGATTTCAAGTGGAATAACCCATTTCTTATATCATTACTTGGTGATCTTTTCAAGGGTAGTAACGTAACAATCATGTTAAGTTGTTATTGTAAAAAATAACAAGGTGACAGGAAAAACCCTGTTCTACAAGCCCGACCGACCCAGATCTTGCGGGTTTGGGAATATGATTTTTGGGGAAAAAATATATTGACAGGAAACAAAATTGCACATATTTTACCGATATTTAAACAGGTAGCCCTGTCTGACCAGTTCTTCACAGAACTGACAATACACCTGTTACTTTGATGACAGATAGAACAGAATTTACATGGATAAATCTTAAACCAAAAGTGGGGCTTTCACTTTAAGGTTTTTAGGGTCATTTGCAACAAAAAATGAAATAAAAATTCAAAAGAAAAATGCCTGACCACTGACCAACCAACCCAACTTGAAAGGTCCATCTGTCCGCAGAACATGATGTTTTTTGTCACCCAAACTTTTCATTTACTACCATTTATGAGTAATATACATGTAGTGTAACATGGTGTTTATTATATGTTTTGTCAGTAAACTTTATGATAATATGTTATGAGTTTATAAGTTATGGCAGTTGTAGACTTACAGGGATGATCAGAAATTTGGACACATTATAAGCCGGAACTTGACACGAAGTTGTAATTAGTCAAAAATAACCAGGTTAAAACATGTGTGTTTATGATGTTAAATACTAATACTATATTGAATATTCTAACTAGATCATTGTGATTTCTCCATACTGCTAAATACCATATTACTACAGACTGTCTCATGTAGATATAACATGTAGTGCAGTGTTAACTCATAAGCAATATGTTATGATTTGGGCCCATTGAACATTAAATTTGGCACACAAGAATCTGGAAGAATCTGCAATGAGGATATTTTGAGCCAAAATTGGGTCGTGCCTTACACGATTAGCGACCATGCAAAATGGCTTGACACTTTTAAATATGACAACATCACCCTCTGTACTCTATATAACACAAAGGGGTGAGGTTCCGGACTGTTTATAGTTGTTTGCTATTCAGCAGTCTGCGGTAATCACAATGACATGATTGACGACCTTGTAGTCATTTGCGTTTACTGAGAATATGTAATTGTCCTGTTGCATTAGCTTAAATTGATAGTACACAGTAAACCTTGTCACAACCATCACTGCATTTATTATACACACCTCAGATTTTGTACATGCAAAATGCTGAAGATTTTGATTCTGAGTGATGGTTGTGGTTTAATGATTGCATGTCAATAAAGTTGTGATATCCATGTTTGTTTCCATTTGTTTTAGAAAGACTATTACTGAATAAGTGATCATTTAAGTGTTTGCTTGCCTGCAAACATTCTGTGCGAAAACGAATGTAGCATGAAAATGTCTACTTGAACAGTAGCACTATATACTGTTAAAGTATCACTGTTATTGTTTTGAATGTATCCTGTCTTGGACGGACTCAGTGACATAATTGCTTGAATCATATTATTAAGAAACTTTAAAAATAATAAAAAGTAAAAAAAGTTGCAATTCTACTTATAGTATTTCTAGCTGAATTTATAAAATGTTAAGGCTTTCAGAGATTAATTAATTTGCTACAGTAATACCTGGATTTAGACGTCTAATGTACTACACATATTGCACTTGTACTACTAACTACTATATTTCTACATTAGTCATAAAGAGCTAATTAAATTCTATGTCTACAAGAAAATTAGCTTGATGAGTATTTCAAATATTCAATTTACCTTTTCAGTAAATCCCATAATCCTTTGCAGGTAGACTTCTGATGTCATCACACCGAAGGGTGCATCATTACTGCGCACTTCACGGCTTTCAAATGTGCAGTACTATGTTCGCTAAACGATGTGCACACTGGCGTGATTTCAAATAACAACATCTGGGGTCTACCCGCAAAGGCTTATGGGATTTACAGAAAAAATGAATACCCCAGAGCACCTTGTAACATGAAATAAGCTAAATTCATATAAAACATTATATTAGTAAGGCATTTCAAATTGTATCCAATATTGGGAGTAATTATTTCTAAACTAAAGTGTCCACAGGAAGACGGTATACAAAAGTATCTAAACAATACGATTTTGAGATAAGTACCTTAAGTTCTAAACATTCTAAGTTTGTATAATAAGTTTTGTACATGTGTACAGATGTTTGTATATAAAAAATAAATTTTTGATTTATATTTACAAATATGATACAGTCTCCTGCTTGTCTCTTTTTCAGAATAAGCATCTAGCCAATCCTGGCAATCCATAAGAAAAGTGCATAAAAGGTGAAAATTCCAAAACGTTACCCCTACATTTTAAAGTTTTACTGAAGCACCTCTCGCCTCTTTTCTGAGTCTTTTCGACATAACAATAATGTGGTATATATCCCAGACAATATACCTACAGTTTGGTTTTACAAAAAAAACCCAATTTTTAATATTCAGGCTAGATAAACTTCCACAAATGAAGGAAAATAACCTTTAACTATACAATTACGCAGTTCGTAATTAAGGTGGCCTCATGCTCACAACAAAGGTTGGTAAATAAAAAGAATACTACCACAAAACCAAGTTTGAAGTTGATCGATGATTGCTTTTAAGCTGGAGAGTGGATTAATGGAAATGTAGGCAAAATATGCAAATAAGCTCATTAATATTCATTTATATGCAAATAAAATGACACAAAACTATTCAGCACATCAGGCCAGTCACCATATCTTATCACGATACCAAGTTTGAAGTTGATCAGTAATTGCGTTTAAGCTGCAGAGTGGATTAATGACAATGTAGGCCAAATATGCAAATGAGCTCATTAATATTCATAAATATGCAAATAACATGACACAAAAGTATACAGCACATGAGGCCACCATATACTATCACCATACGAAGTCTGAAGTTAATCTGTGACTGTGTTTAAGCTGCAGAGTGGATTAATGACAATGTAGGCAAAATATGCTAATGAGCTCATTAATAGTCATAAATATGCAAATAATGTGACACAAAAGTATACAGCACATGAGGCTACCATATACTATCACCGTACCAAGTTTGAAGTTGATCGCTGAATCCGTTTGAGCTGCAGAGTGGATTAACGGAAATGTAGGCAAAGTATGCAAATGAGCTCATTAATATGCAAATAATGTGACACCAAACTATACAGTACATGAGGCCAACATACCCTATCACTGTACCAAGTTTGAAGTTGGTCGGCCATTGCATTGGAGCTGCACAGTGGATTAACAAATTTGCTTCCGCCTGGACAAACAAACAAAAAAAACAAAGAAAGAAGCAAACAAACAACCACCTGGATGATAACATAAGCCCCACATAGATGTGGGGCCAAAAATCGTACACATTTTGCATGCTTGAATTGAAAGTAAACATTTGTGACAGAGCATCATAAACTATCTTTACTCCACCAGTACAGGGTCCAGCCTACAAGTGAATCTTACTTACTTTGTAAAATCAAATGAATACCCCCTTAAAAATTTTGAATATCTCTTGGAGACCAAATGTGGAGTGACTAAGGGACAAAGTAGTAAGATTCTCTCTTGTTGGCTAGATCAGGGCCCAGCAGAAAAATACTGGCCGTAAGTAATTCACAAGTACCTGCAAGATGAAGTAGCTTAATATTTTGTAAAAAAATAAATCAAAAACTGGAAATAAACTTACATCTTAATATTATCTGTTCCGACTCCAATGACACCTCAGGCATAATAGCTCAGACTCCGAGTCATGTTAAAAACAAAATGTGAAAACCATGACATACCCTTTCTGAGCTGTTTTAGATGTGACTGTAAATCTTCATACGAGTCCTCAATAAAGTTGTCCTGTTAAAATCAAATTGTGTAAACCATGCCCTACCCTCTCTGAGCTGCTTTGGCTGGCAGCGGTCACCAAATATTTTGCAATCAGAGGGGAGGGGTAGTTTCAGGACCTTTGGTGATCAGAGAGTTTGTGCATGGTTTGTACCTTGGTCAACAGATTGGACTTGTGTCATATGCTCTGATGTGATTACTAAATATTTTGCGATCAGAGGGAAGGGGCAATCTTTGTGGTGATCATGGGGTTTGTGCCCTAGTCACTAGACTGGATTTATGTCATATCAAGAGGTACGATCAAGAGGTACGATTAAAAGCTACAGGCATATTCTCCTGGGTAGGATTAGGCCTCTGTTCACTGGAGGGGCACAAAAAGTAGCACTATAACTCTTTTATTGATTTTTCAAAGTAAAATGCTAATACCTATTTCAATGTATCCAAAGGGAAATTAATGAGGTGTCACTGGAGCTGGACTAGATAATAAGCTGCATTGCATCCAGAAACACCAGACTACTTCAGGCATCTGACTCCTGGTGATGTAATAGACAACAGGGAAGACCTTATAGCACCGGGTCCCATGTGTGTGATAGCTGAAAGCTAAGTCCCCATTTTTGTTAATGACGGGATGAGTCTCTTAACCCCAACCTCAATTCAGAAAGCGTAGACACAAGCAGGTATCCCACATGATGCGATTGCATCATCATGCAACAGTCATGTGGCGACGGAAAGCTTGGCTGGCCAAGCTACACCCCCGTGGCAAGGTAGGCCCGTGCACAGACATGGCACCCGAGGGGTCGGGGGTTCAAAACCGCACCCGAAAAAAACATTTTCTCTTCTTCTTTCCTTCTTCCTTCCTTCTTTCCTTCCCCCTCGCCAAAAAGCAACTGCAGTATTAGGGCTAAGTCACCATCAGTCAGATGGCTGTAGAGGTACGCTCTTTCTGCATGCAACATAGCATAATGAGTTGCAATTCTATTTCCTGTTTTTTATTGATGTTACAAATTTATGTGTGATCACACAGCAGCTGAAAGGATCATTCATCTCATTATGCTTTACTGTACCATACGATAACTGCACGTTATTGCAAAACTAACCACAGCTCTCAATATTTAAGTTGCTTTTACTTATGTTTTGTATACATTTGCTATGGAGCAAGCTGATCTACTGCAATGCATGATGGGATAGTCCCCTCAGCTGCTGTGGTTTGATCTACTGGATGAATAATCTACACTAAAAGATACTGATGGCTCCTCTGTTTCTTTGGCTTCTTGCTTACTTATACTTCATACAATACTACCTGGTACTGGTTAAGGTTACTAGAAGATCCGGCAATGAATCTTTAGGATATCGTCCTGTAAAATTAAACATTAAAACAAAGGCATTATGAAAATATGGTTCATAAGCTGATCATAGATATTTTGACATTGTGTGCATAATGTTTATCACACTAGTGGTTCAAAGAAACAATATCTCATCAGGACTAACATTTCATTGGGGTGATGAGAAAAATTGTAATACCAAAATCTGGCATGGAGGTGGGGAAGAGGCTGAACCCTCTGGGCCCCTGGACTTTGTCCACCCTGTCCACCTGCTTGCTTACACCACCACATAGTAGACAAGCTTTACAGCTCCACACCATTGCATTGTAGACTAGCTATAACAGCCCCAGCTTGCAATGCTGGAGTTTATTGACAAGATATGATTGACATGATTAGTTAGATCTTATTGAGTACTACTACAGTCAGTCTACTCTGAAGTACAAAGTACCGACACGGACGCACACATTGTGCCGACTTTGAAGGCACGCAAACCTCCAGCAGGGACGCAGCACTACGCATTGTTAACACGCTGTCACTTTGTACTTCAGAGTGGATAAACTGTATTAACTTCAAAATGTGACATTCAAGTACTTCCTCTTCCTGGAAAATGTGAGGAAATGGTGCATAGTGTGCAGGCAGCACATGCTTTAGAAAACACATTTGTGCTATTTGTTTTCTAGTCAGAAACAAGTATCCGAGTATTTATACTTTTAGTACTGGGCCTGAGCACAGATGAAGACATCAGCATCGCTGGATTGATATATTTTTGTTGACTTGGGACTTTTGCCATGTTAAAGGACAGCATTTAGGACCATCTGACACTTTACTTGGAATACTACGTTATAACTCAGGCTTTAGAAAGGGTGCCCTTTGAAATTCTGAAAATTGGGAAAAGCCTGGCCTGGGGTCCTGGGATGTATTACATCCCATTGTTTCAACCTTATACTACCCGGGTTGCGGTATGGAGGTTACAAAATGTTACACATCCCTCCCTACCCCTGGACTGCACCAACTGGTTAATCCTTATAATCCTAGCTTACAATCTCCACCAGTGCCTCACATTTCCTGGGATAAGGGAAGTACTTCAATAGTGTATAATATAAACAAGGAAGTACTAGAAATCTGATGATTAACATGGTGTGAGTGAGCAAGTCCACATCAGTGGCAGACCAACCATGGGTCAGGAGGGGAGCCCACCAGCTCAATATTATACCAGCGCAAAATTGAACAAAATTTGTGTTGGGCATCTTCCCTTTAGCCTGATATCATCATTCGCCACCGTTATCATCATTTTGGCTCACTTGCTAATTTGATTTTGCTTCAGTAGCAGGTCAGTAGGAGAATTTGCAATTTTGCTCCCTACCCTGGAAATTTTATCAAGTACTATTAATAGTAGTGGACTATTGGTCCTTATCAAGAAACCTGCATGTTTTACATACTTAATACATCAGCAAAAACATTTACACAAATTACAATCAGCCATGTTCCCTTGCACCTTACTGGAAGTTGTTTGGCCTGGGTTTGCTAGGTCATTGTAACCATGGTAACAGCCATTCAACATTATAAAGCCAAATGTATACAAACTAATGATAGGGGGCAGTATACAAAAACAGGTGATATGGCGTGACCAATATCACATCATGGCAAGAATGCGCAATAAGCTCTTTTTCTAGGAAATGTTGGGAAAGTAATTTATAGTATTTTAGTGAATGAGAATACCAAGAAAATCAAACAGGTGAAACCAGTTTGTTTTGGTTGAAATTGGAACAAAGCCAAGAAACTTTGTGCTGTTAATATTGACTTGCCAATGTTTTGAAGAACAATGTAACCCCAGTGTCAAGTTCTCAAGATACTACACAGCAATCTAGTTTGAACACACATCGTGCCATATAGACTTTCCCAATCGCGAGGAAAATCTGCCAATAGGGGTACTGAAATACCGATCCTTCACTGAACTGTCCAAACAGTCACCTACATCAGTAGAAATTTCAATTGAACGAACACAGTTTGACATAGCGTAACGATTTTTGCGTACACTGCACGATGTACGCCAGCATGTACTACTGAGTGTGCGTAACGCGAAGGTGAATCCACCCACAGGCCCGCACGCAGGATTTTTTTTGGGGGGTGCTGATTTTGAAAAAGTGGACTTTTTTTCAAGGGGGGGGCGATTTTGTGAAAAGTGGACTTTCTTCCCAAATTTGGACCTTTTTGACCAAAAAGCTTAAAAACCTGATTTTTTTGTTTCGCCACGCTCACAAATTCTGAAATTTTGGGACTTTTTGTATACTTTTGCAAATTTGGGGAGGTGCGGTCGCACCCCCCGCACCCCCCCTGCGTACGGGCCTGTCCACCCATGCCAAAGCACTCGTGATTGGTTAGTATTGTATCCAAGGTGTTGTGTTCGCGTTACAGTTTGAAATACGCGATGTATGACGTGTACAGATGTTGAAAGCTGTGGTCATCCAATTGCTACTGTAATTTGGGGGGAGACATGTGAGATTTTTCTGTATGCCAATCCTGGAGTTCACCAATTGATATCAACCCAGCACAACCCATTCTGAGCAATTTGACACGATCCCACTTGACTGGACCTACATATTTTTGGCACATCAGCCCAGACACTCCCAGCCAAGTTGTGTGCTAGTAATATTATCCTGACTGGTGTTACCCTATTTCCCCCCATCCTGATACCGATCATATATGGTAACCTTAAAACTATAAAATTGTCTGCTGCATGCCAACATCCATTGCCAACCATGCCCTAATAACAGATGATGAAATATCAAACCCCTTTACAAAATTAAGTTAAAGTACTTTGCCTTGTGAATAGCAATATTAAATAAAATCATTAAAGTGAAGTCCATGTTTGTATTCAAGCATTTGGGGGGGGAAGGTCCACATTTTGTAAATTCTGTACCCCTCCAAAAAAATAAAAATCCTGTGTATGGGTCTGATCTTGTTAATTGCATTGTGCTGAAATTGCTTAAGTCACTCTTGCGCCATTCAGAAGAAGGAAACTCTAAACACAGTCCTATGTGATCGCTACTGCATCACAGGTGTCCATAAACGGAAGTATGTACTTTCATGCTGTTTGATACAATTAACTCAATCCTGGAACATGACATTTTCAATTCAACATGAAATGTTCACACACTAAAGCATAAAGATCTTCCCAGGGCAGCTAGGGATCTGTCAAGGATTGCCACCATAATCCAAACATGTCAAATGTGTACAAAAGGGGCATCGCTCCATTGGGGGGGGGGGGGGTCACTCCCATTGTGGCTTGTACATCATCCGCGATAATAAAAACGCGTAAAAAGGGTAGTTTTTCGTGGGTAGACACGATACGCGCGTACCGTGTTTAGGGTTTAGGGTGTCAGAAACATGAAAAATTGTAAAAAAGGGTAGCAACATTGCAATTGCTAATACGTGGAAATGAAATTTAGGGTATGAAATTTGATGCAAGAAATAAAATCCCTGTTTATGGTGGAAAACCGGTGCGTGTTACCTGTTTAGGGTATCATTTTAGCCAAGGGTTAAATCCTTGTTTAGGGTGCTTTTCAAAAGTTGATTATCGCAGATGGTGTACAGGCCACAATGGGAGCGACCCCCCGGGCTCCATTCTCATTTTGATTATGACTCCAAAATAGCATAAAACTGCAGAGAATCCCACAAAAAATGCAATAATTGTTTAGGAACTTTTAGCCTAAAGGAAGGAAGTCCTAGACTTCACTTTCACTTACACATCACAAAGTTTACACCAATGGCACACATCAAAATGGCACACAAAAAGGTTGCCAACCCTGATTTACAGTGTATTTATGCAAAAAAAAGTTGTCATACACCTGCAAGTTCCATCATGGTTACTTCTAGCAGTGGTGGGTGGTACCATGATGGGTGGGGGGAAGTGGCCCCCAGTGGTTTTTAACAATAAATCGCTTAGAATCCCACAAAAAATGCAAAATTGTAGGCAATTTTGCCTGGGGAAGTCATAGCCTTCACTCTTTAGCCACTTTAAAGTTTACACTGATGGCACACATCACTACAATAACAACTGCCCTAAAAAGGTTTGCTGACCCTGATTTACAGTGATATGTCAAAAAAATTGGCACGCATATTTCTTTTTACCATTAGGGATGCACCACTGGATATTATTGGGGGGGCTAGGGAGTTAGGGTAAGGCAGACTTTTTTTTCGCTGCATTTGGGGGCTATGTTTTTTTTACTCATCAGCGAGGCAATTTTTTTTCCATCTCACTAGTGGGCATATTTCCAACCAATAATATCTAAAATGGTGCGACCCTTACTGAGTAGATGGTTGCTCCTAGAAGTGGTGGGTGGTGGTAGGGGCACCATGGTGGGGGGAGGGGAGGGGGGTCCAATGATTTTAAACAATGATATTTACTCTAAAACGCTAATTTTAAAAACACCAACAATTTTCTTATCAACACAAAGTGCATAAATAACCTTACTGGACCTAAAATAATACATGAAAATACCAAAATATACAATATATAATCTTAAGGGATCTAAAATGAGCGTTTATTGCGTTTCGACAGTATTTTTTATGGGACATGAGAGCACCTCAGACCTATCAATTGCATTCTGAATCTGAAGCATGTCTTTCTGATATCAAATAATTTTCATTTTTGAAAATCACAATATAATACAAATTTTATGACAAATTATAAAAATTTGATATTTTTCAAATTTTTGATATATAACAGTCCTCGAAGTAAATTATATAAATCTAATGATATATTTTAAAGTGTATGTAGCAGCAGGGAGGAAAAGCCCGACGGTCAATTGAAAATTTTGACCTTTCATATTGAAGATATGGATTTTTTCCCAAAAAGACCTATATTTTTTGGGTGTTTTTGGAAAAAAAATCCATATCTTCAATACGAAAGGTCAAATTTTCAATTGATCGTCGGCTTTTCATCCCACCTACATACACTTTAAGTATAAATCATCAGATTTATAAAGTTTACTGAAAGTACTGTTAAATATCAAAATATCAATTTTAATGATTTGCCATAAAATGTGTATTAAATTGCTAATTTCAAAAAATCAAAATTATTTGATATCAGAATGACATTCTTCGTATTCAGAATGCGATTCGATATGTCTGATGTGCTCTAATGTCCCAAAATAAATACTGTCCAAATGTTCATACCCCAGCCCTTAAATGTGACAAGATTCCCTTAAAGTAGAAAATGAAGTCAAATTCCCCACTCATATTTCGTTTTTAGGCCAGCAACAACTCATTTTTCAACCAATTTTTTTAAAGGTGTCAAAATGCCGTTAACATGGCAACAAGGGATTTTCGAATTTTTGCTTCAAATAAGACCCTTCCCTAAGCTATCTGATAATACTGATACATGTATATCAACATTTTTATGGCCTATCAGTCACTAATATTATCATTTTAGAATTCCACTAAAAAAGCAGCATTTTTATCTGTGAAAGTCAGCCTTGACTCTAAAATAATCACGCCACTTCAAAAAGTTTGCCGACCCTGATTTACAGTGTTATGTCAAAACAATTGTCATGCATCTTGAATTCTTTATATCACTATTGCTTTATATGCTTACTCCTAGAGTGGCCATGGGGAATGTCACCTCAAACAGATGATGGTGGATGCGATATCGCCATTTTTGACTCGCTATTGGATTAACACATAATCATGAAATCTTCACAAACAATTCTAAATTTGTTATGTGGTGTCCAAGTAAAATTATGTTATTCTAAAACCGTTGGGGTACGACGAAGTACCCCACTGTAAGTATGTTAGTTTTCCATTTGTAAATGCTAACCGTATATTTTGAATGGGGCTCTCAGCCCTGTATCTTCGTCAGCCTCGTACGTCACGTGTCGCGTGACCTATACCGCCTGACCTCAAATTTAGGGTTTGCCACATTGCTGCCTCCAGTCAAAACAACACAAAATCACCAAGAATCGGTTGATCCTTCATGTAATTATTTCGTGTAAGCTAATCCTAATCCTAACCCTAAACTAACCCTAACCCTAATTTCGTGTAAAATTACATGAAGGAATAACTCAAGAATCGCCCAAAAATGCATGAATTGAACCCAGGACTTCATGCATGAAAAAAAGAGTATCCTAACCATTAGATCACACTCTTCCAGGAGAGAAAACAGTTATGATAAGCCCCGTGATAAGCACAGAGGGAAAAGCACTAAAGGCCCCCTACCCCAGATCAAAACCAAGAGATATATTGTACTCTGGCGTTTACGGTGACATTGAATTGGGTCAATTTACATTATCTGTTTTAACATTCATGATGATGTTTGACAGCACAAATAAGAAAGTATGACATGGGAAAACCTAGTGAAAACAACAAATTATACCAAGATCCAACAAAATCCACCAAAATCAATGAGAAAACATAGCAAAGTGACAGCTGGTAATGCAATCCTGTGCCATCTGCTAAAATATGATAACATACAATAGCCTCAAACATGATATCATATCCAACATTCATGCTGACATGGGAACATCACAAACAATGTTGGCACTAGTAAACCTACGCAGTACACCCAGGTATGCTAAATGATTGCAGAGAGCTGTGTGTATGCCCACTCAATTGGTAGTCTTTGTAATAGTCTAGTAGAGTTTTGTGTGCCTACTCAATTGGTAGTCTTTGAAACAGTCTAGTATCTTTGAAACCACCTGTTTATTTAAAAAGCAGTCTGTTTGTCAAAATAACTTTTCTCTTCATCTTCTTTCTTTTCTTCCTCTCTGCCAAAAAGCATGAAAGGGAGTTTACAGTCCATATATCTACCTCGAGTCACCGGCACTAGCTTTGAAGTTCAGCCAGTTCGGCGTTAGCTTAGCGTTACTTGGTGCGTGTACATACTTTTACGTACGCGATCAACGTGCTGCATATGTACACGCAGGAAACCATGCTAAGCCAACGCAGCACACGCTGTAGTGCCGGTGACTCAAGGTAGATATATAGACTATAGGGTTAATTAATGCCAACTTTCCTTGAAGCATAATGGACATTGGAATCTATGTCACAAAAAGCAAATCGCGGGTGTCTGCGCAATATTTTGTGTTTGTGCATTCTACGCTCACATATCCTGCTACTTTGCTTTAGATATCTTGGACCATGTGACTTTCTGCTTTCAAAGGGAGAAAATATCGAGTTACCGGAAATTATTCATTATCAGCTGAAAGAACACATATTTTGAGTACTAATTGTGTAAATAATCCAATTTCTTAGGTTCAGCCCACTGAATCAAATTATGTCAAATTTGGTTCCCATGTTATTAGATCATATCACATTATTTCATACCCTGGATACTTACTCATATTAATGTGTAATGCAACACAATAGTTTCAAATGAAATGCAAGATCACAAGTTTAAAGTGATTTTGAGTATCAACAGTGAGCCACTATGTTCTTCCTAACAGAAACATTGGAAGCAACATGTCCTGCTATGGACCACAATGGCCTCATCCCAATGGCGTAGTTCAATAACCTCAATTAAACAATAATAGTGCACAATTTGACCTCAAGTTTCAGAATATGAGTTTTTGTATCCAAATTTTCAAAGATCATTCAATGAATGTGCAAATGTATTGGGGTTAAAGAACTGTGCCTTGATAGATGAGCATGTTGTGGATCCTAGTGATGTCCTGCTATGAAACATTAACCTTACACTCCATGAATTCAGTAAACATACTCAAGCAATAATATTATTACATTTAAGCAATGATGATATCGCCAGCTGAGACTAGACACAAATATTATTAAGAGTATCATTTTATGACATCACTGAACTTTATCAACCTTGCCCCACAATTGTGAATTCTAGTACTATCTGCTTTTTGACAGTGAATTGGCATAAGCCTGGTGGGAATCGTATGATTTTTATTATGCAATTTGTAGTTAGCAAATGTTTTTATCATTCAGTCCATATCTGTGATTCAGTGCAGAATCAATTTCAGGGAATGTATCAATAAAAATGTGATTTGGGTGTAATAAGTTCGGTTTATCTCAAGATACATGGTATAGATCCAATAGGCTCATAACTTGGATTTTAATGAAGCCTACTTAAAAGGGCATTTCGTGATCCACAGCCTCATCCCCCCACTTTTCTCAAAAAAAGTTGAGATTTTGATACCACTGGTTAGTGGTTACGTCTGGTTACATAATGTTCATGTACCAAAAATTTCTTGCAGATTAATTCGTTCAGCAAAAATATTGCCAAATTTGAATTTCGTTCTGGTATACCAGAATGAAATTTAATACAACAGTGGCATATGGAGCAGTGTAATACACATTATCATAAATAACTCACAAACACAAAATTGGAATCAACTGAAATTTTGGGAATAAGCTTTTTTCGTGGATATCTACTTAAAAAAATTCATAAAAAGAGGATGCTAGGATCACGAAATCCTCCTTTAAGCTCCTAATTGATCACATTTTGTTGTATACATGTAGCTATCATACCTGGAAATGGAGACTCCTGTTCATGAAAGCAATCTATCGCCATGCAGCATTCTTTGTCAGATGACATCCTGAAACAAAAAATAATAGGTGTCATTTAAAGGAAGGTGACCTGATATATTTGGAAAATCAAATTCTTTAAAAACTTATGTATAACATAAACTGTTGTCCCTTTCAAGCATTCATGCAAAAAGATCATGTAAATGTTCATTGTAAATGCGACTAATTCTTCATGGAATTACTGACATTTAATAGAGCATAAAACTGGTAGTCTACAGTGTTTTTATTAATGATACTCATCATGATCATGTAATAAATTGATATCACATAAGAGATCATATTTTTCTCATTAACATACTGAAATTAGGAGTTCCAAATCGGTGTATTTCCGAAGCTATCATCAAAAAACTGCTGATTTAGTAAAAAATGTGGTACACCATATTTGAGACTAATTTGGCAGTTTTTGATGATTTCTTCGGAAATATACCGATTTGGAATGCCTAATTTCAATATGTTAATGAGAAAAATATGAGCTTTCACCTGATACCAAAATCTGCATTTTGATAGGGTAAAGTTGGGGATGAGGTTGTCAATCAGGTCACCCACCTTTAATTTTGAAACCACAGTAAATGAATTTTTCTTTGCCTATTCACCCTGGGATATACACCAGAAAAATACTCCCTGGGGACAAACCAGCAAACAGGGGAAATCCCTCCCCAGGCCTTTTTTTTATAGCAGTCAGATGAAATTTTACAAATGTGACTGCAAACAGATGTGTATTCAATTTTACAGGTCAGCTGTAGATATATTAGTAGGGATGCCCACTCTCAATACAGTTTCCACTAGAACGATTTTCATTTACTGTGTGCGTGCACTCACACACGTATTGTCTATGGAGAAACTGATCGATACAAGAAATCCCAGGCATGTTAAATGGCGTACATACTTGTTTTGATCCAAATGTAGGCCTATATCAGGGTGTTTCAAGAAATTCCTGATTCCACCAGAAAACATTCACCAAACTTTTTCCTGTTTGGTCAGTAAATAGAAAGGACCTTCCTGCATGAAGAGATCAACTTTTTTAATGAAAAATTTAATGAGATGAGAACTACAACAGGTTGAAGTGACACCATTCCGTGCATCAGGTGTTCAAACGCAATTATCTCCGAATTTGGAGTGAATCAGACAAGCAAACTTACATACTCATAAAATTTAACTATTTATGAAGACAAAATGTGTAGGATGTTAAGAAATTTAAGAATGTTTACGCCTACCGCGGCCCATCTCAAATCATGCACTTCCCCGTGCACTTCTCACTACCATGTCCATTTCATAGGGAGTATAAAAACCGGGGACCATCATGGCTTCCATGCACACAGTGTATTGCTCAATGTAGTAAAGATAACCTTTGAGTTGGAGCAAATTTCTCAAAATTGGTAGTGATTAATGTTACCAAACTTATGCCATGATGAAATATAATAATTTTTGAAGATAAAATGTGCTGACTTTAAAAGATTGAACAATGTTTAAGACTACCGCTTTTCATTTGAAATAATGCACTTATTGTTCATCTCCTCTATGGAGATATTTTCCATGGCGGCCATCTATGATCATGCTTGAGGTTTCAACAAACAAACCATGGGTTTTGAGGTCTTATAGTTTTTGTTGTATGTCAACAAAATCGATTAAATTTTCAGGATGATCTTATTTTCATGTTGTTATAAGCAAATATAATGTTCCAGATAAGATAGTTAATAAATACATTAAGAAAAAGTACCTTAAAGTTGCACTTTCTGTTAGTATTCCTTTTGGACTTTAACTTTTTAACATGTTCTAGCAGCCCTATATAAAACCGTGACACTCGAAAAGGCCATATCTCTGGAATGAAACGTCCGATTAAGATTATTTAAACGCCAAAATGTTTCTTTCATCAATTCCCATCCAATAAGTTAGGTCTGAATCAATTTAAAAGTACTTCAATTTTTAGTGGACATGCCTAATATTAGAAAGTTACAATACTGTAAACAGTTTTCCATAACTCATAACACTATTATAACCTCAGTTTAATAGGGAAAAAGGGCAGGAGAGGACACCAAATTTGTATTTTTTTTATACTTTCACTGGGATCACTGAATGAGCCTTTGAATCTTGAATACACACGTACCCCAGGTCCGTATGTGGGGGGGCATATAGGGGTGTGACCACATCCCCGAAAAGTATATTTTCTATGGTAAAATTAAAGGGCATGTGCATTGATTTTTGTTATTTGTACATCAACAAAATTATCAGTAATTAACCTCATTAATAAACATCATAAATCCATTGTTGTAATAGAAGTATTTTGTTAGGGGTGGTGCAATAATTATGTGTACCCCCGG
The DNA here is from genome assembly GCF_039555335.1 of Amphiura filiformis. Taxonomy (NCBI): domain Eukaryota; kingdom Metazoa; phylum Echinodermata; class Ophiuroidea; order Amphilepidida; family Amphiuridae; genus Amphiura; species Amphiura filiformis. The sequence continues at coordinate 70,748,035 of NC_092631.1, forward strand.
GGTGGTGAATTATAGGGGGGCAAAGATTTTTTGGCAGGCCAAAAGGGGGCAAGCATTTTTGGCAGGTCAAAAGGGGGGTCAAGTGATTTTTGGCAGGTCGAAAGGGGGGGCAAGCAATTTTTGGCACAGATATTTTGGGCACCGTTTCTATATTACGCCCTAAAAGCTCTAGGAAAACATTAGGAACATGTTCAAATATGCAAAATTTCCTGCTCGCTGCGCTCGCATTATATCATAAGACAATTTAAGGTTTTAAATTCAGGTTCCAAAAAATCTTGCATGTTTAAGGGGGGCAAAGATTTTTGGCATGGCCAAAGAGGGGGGGCAAGCAATTTTGGCAGACCAATTTGAGAATTCACCACCCCGGGGGTACACATAATTATTGCACCACCACTTATTAATACATTGTTATGCAGGCATTTTGTTATTTAAACACTTATATTTCCTTTCCCAGCATAGAGGACTATGTTAACCCCAACTCCATAAAATCTTACAAAGTAAAACCATTGTGCATGCATTCTTTCCTTTCCAATAGCCAAAAACCACCTTCAGCATTAGGGTTAAGGAATCTGGAAGGAGCGTTTTGAACGTTTTGACAGTATTTTTTGTGGGACATGAGAGCAAATCAGACATATCGAATTGCATTCTGAATACGAAGAATGTCTTTCTGATATCAAATAATTTTCATTTTTGAAATTCACGATATAATACAAATTTTATGACAAATTATTAAAATTTGATATTTTTCACATTTTGATATAATACAGTACTAAAGTAAATTTTATCTAATGATATATTCTTAAAGTGAATGTAGCTGGGAGGAAAAGCAGACGATCAATTGAAAATTTTGACCTGTCGTATTGAAGATATGGATTTTTTCCCAAAAAGACCTAATTTTTTTGGTGTTTTGAGAAAAAATCCATATCTTCAATATGAAAGGTCATCAAAATTTTCAATTGATCGTCGACTTTTCATCCCACCTACATACACTTTAAGTATAAATCATCAGATTTATAAAGTTTACTTTGAGTACTGTTAAATAACAAAAATATCAATTTTTAATCATTTGCCATAAAATGTGTATTACATTGCGAATTTCAAAAAATCAAAATTATTTGATATCAGAAGGACATTCTTCGTATTCAGAATGCAATTCGATGTCTGATGTGCTCTAATGTTCCACAATATTAATACTGTCCAAACGTTCATACCCCATCCCTTAAGGTATTAAAAAAATTATTAAAATCAAGAGTAAAATAAAAAACCTATCATGGCTCAAAATTGCTCACCTGCAATTAAATTGACCAAGGCAGTGCTTCATAGATACGCACGCATGACACACAGTAATACGCAAACACAAATTTGGGTCTGTAGGCCTATGCACAAAAATCAATGAACCTAACACTTATCAAAGATCCGCTGCCATTGGTTCATTGCCTCATATAGGGCCTACTAGTATTAATACCGTTTCTGACATTTTTTCAAACATGTTTTTTTTTGCATATAGGGGCCTAATGTTTACACATCCAGCTTACAACTTAGTAATGAAATCAGCCAAATTTGTTATGTTAGTCAGGTCAAAAGAGCAATATTTTGACATAATGTCAGCTAGACAATAGACATTAAATCCCCCATAGAACTCATATGTTCAATGGCTAAAATAGCCAGTTGCCTTTCTTTCACTTTACTTTCCTGACAGCTATTATAAATATTCAGTAAATAGATTCATCAGGTTTGTTGATATACATTATGATAGGCCATGATAGGTGAAACCGTCAAAAGTGAGTCAAATTTTTGGTTTTGTTCAAATGAAATCATTTATAATATTATAAACATTATTTCAGCATTTTGAGTCAAGAATAACAAAAATATGGCTACTATGGCCCATTATGATATTGACAGAAAAAAGAATAAAGAACATCACAGAACAGACCTTAGAAAGTAAAATTTGATGGAAATGGTACATTGTGGCTTTAACATACACATCTGTGGCACAGTTACCCTGTCCAAGTTAAGTGGTGGTTCAAATCTAAATACTCCGGTTATAACCAGTTCTAGCTATAAAGCCCTCAAAATATAAGTATTTGTGTGTCCAAACTAACATTAGGCTAGAGTCTGAAGTTTACCAATTTCTAAAATCCATTTTCCGTGATGTCCGTGTTGTAAAATTTGCAAATCCATGTTTTATGAATAAAGCTTAAAATGTATAAACAAATGATTATGAATGATAATGTCACAATAAAGTGTTCAATATCGCGATCAATATGCTCTGATTGGAATATTCTCACGAGAATAGGCCAACTGTTACGATGTTTGGATGGATATAGGTTCATGCATTTGTAATATACCTTTATTTCGGTATTATTAAACAGTATTTTTTTTATCATAGATATTGACACACACAACTCAAGATTGTTTTTAACATTTATTTCTCTTTATCTTTTAACAATTTTTGCCACGTCATACAAAAATGTCATTTTCTGTGTTGTACCTCCGATTCCGTGATTTTTTTCCATTAGGCAAAACAAAATGTTGTTATTGGCCGAACAAAAAATAGGGTAGGTAATGTGTTTACAACTTTCGCAACCAGTTAATTGTTTGATTTCAGAAGGACATTCCTCATTTTAAAAATGCAATTCAATATGTCTGATGTGCTCTCAGATCCCACAAAAAATATGTGAAAATGTCACTATCTGAGCCCTTAAATGAGCCTCCGAGTGTAAAATGTAAGTGTAATAGAGGCCTCACATCACACACAACTTAATGAATCCTGTCATTCAGGTTAATCCTTTGTGACATATTCAGAATGACTTTACCACTGCATTTTCCACGCAATAACATGGACAATGTGACTCGCATGGGGTCGGCCATTTTTATGTTTAATTATGTACTTTGACAGCAATTTGTCTATTTTTAGCAGGGCAAAAAAAAGTCCTGATATTGAAGTGTACCAAAAGCACACATTTCTGTTGAGTAAATACTTACTTAGTATTCCAAAGTTACATGCATTATTTGTGTTCATTATTTTTCAATAGAGGGCAGCATAACACATTGTATGGTTTCAACCAAAGATTTATTAGTATAGCTACAATCAACGAAATTAATAGTTGGCACACCTAGACTTCTCCGTAGTCCACTTGCCTATTTTGCATACAATTACATTTAAGCATAAAACGCTGCTTTGTATTAATTTGTGTGCAATTGATAGATTTTCACATCTGATATTTTCAGTCACCATACTCCCTCTGTTTGTTAGCTTCCCAAGTGGACTACTTACTTTGGGTTGCGGTTAAGATTCTTAACACGGGACTCTATGGGGAGTTAGGCCAATTTCTGGTCTAACTAAAATTGGCCATGATGTAATGCATCTTTAAATGGATCTAGCTTGTGATTGGTCGCCCAGATCTCGCTATTGTTTAAATCCTCTGGGCACATGCCATTACCATTAACTACATCGTACACAACGATCTATGGAATTTGCGGCACGTTTGTGGTGGCGTGAAAGTTAAACTCTCAGTGGTGCATGGATGTACATTTAGCGCGTCTTGCACTATCATGCTTTAATAGTACTTGTGGTTAAATTGGATTGATAAACAAGTATGGTTCTGCTTAAAATCCAATGAACATAGTCAGATTTTTTACTCGGGCTTTCGCGATCAATAAACTGGCAGATTCCAAAATCAGAATTGTTTAGTATTGAAATGAGCCATTATAATTATGCAAGATATGTTGAATTCAATAACTTTTATTGTCACTAATCATCTAATTAGACTGGAGAGCCCATAGAGGGTATGCAATACGACGTCACACATGACAGAGTTATCCTCATTTAAATAAAATTCTGTCCTCCATAAGGTGCCACGGGCCAAATCGCATGATAATACATTAACACAGGTGATAGGTATGAATGGATATGGAATCGATCTAGAGACCTGTCCCTCTGTCATCTTAAGCTATTTTAGAACTGTCCTCCAACATGGCTGCCATCTCAATTGTTATATCGTTCCGGTTGGTTTATTGCATACACTCTATTGGAAAAAGTGCTTTCATCAACATTGAATTAATTTCCTTGATTGTAGATGTCAACTACTGTACATGTTCACATAACCTTTTTCAACTCATTTACATAATTTATACCAGGATTGTATTCTAATTAATTATTAATACCCCTACGTTGTTTACATACTGACGTCATTAGAGCTGGTCACGGCATATCACCATCAGTGCAATTTTATTCAAAAACAAAGATTTTGGTATCAAAAGAATGATCATATTTTAAGTACAGGGTGCTATTGGGTGATTTTGGAGTTTGCTTCTAGTTTTCCTACATTAGTGGAACCAATGTTTTTGGCATCCTTACACCTTAGAGAATAATACTAGAATTGGTTTTATTTTTTTTATATACCTCATCTAAAGATTCCCGCCATCTGATTGGTTAAAAGCGCGGGCATAGACTATGCCCGCAAAAGTAACTATTCCCCGGGCATAGTTCTGCGTGTGCTTTTTTCCCCAGCGTAAAATGATATTACGCACACGTTAATGTTTTCGCGCGCTATAATTACGCGAAAATCGCAGATTGTAATCTGTGCCGCTCAAATTGAAACTCTTACTGTAACCACTCGGGTATAAGCTCACCCCCCTAGATGGGCAATTTCACTTTAAAAATTGGGGTGGGCTTATAACTGGGGAGGGGCTAGTAGTTGAATTTTAAAATAAGAACTATCTTCCTCATTTGTATATGCCAAACATACCAGTAATTTCTATCTTCTATGTCAATTTTTTAATTGTAAGTATGAACTTTTATTTTTTCACTGATATTTTTTAAATATTTATTCTTAAATGTGAAAGAAAAGCATTGGTATGATTTAAGAATTTAGTCAAAATTACTACTGGGCTTATACCCAGTAGTAATTTCTTTTCCCAAAATCGATGCTTTTAACCAAACAGATGACAAGAATCTTAAGATTCGGTATATAAAACAAATATTGACTGCTTTTATTCTGGGCATGGTTAAAATTATAGGCCTGCGGTGATCTCAAAACCATGACTATGCCCCTCGGCTACCCCTCTGGCAGTCATGGTTATGAGATCACCTTGTGATCACCATTTGTATACTATGCCCCCTATTATACTTCCCACAAGGAGTTGAAGGTCATAATGGGACCAAAAGTTAATATCTGTTCTATCATGATGTAATATACCTCAAATATCCTTTCATTGCTAGGAATGAAAAAGTCAATTGTCATATTGCACTATTGCTTACTCCCTATTCCAGAAAAATGCAGCACTAATTTTTTGGGATTAAGTTGGATCAAGTTCTGCCAAATGAAATATAGCTCAGTCCTAATCATTCATTTAGTACTAACTGGAGATAAAAGAAAAAGAAAAAGAAAAAAAGCCAAAAACATGCATTTTCTGACAAATGAATTTCAAAAATCAAAGACTTGGAACAAGTCTAAGCATTCAAAATATTGAGTTTTTTGTGTTACTTTAATTAAATGATTGGTTATCAGAATGAAACATGTCTTTTCCAAAAATTAAACTGCACAAACTGAAATTAGTCTTGGTACAAGTCTTTGGGCTTGATTGTCACAGCATGTGAAAAACACCCTAAAAATGCATGTTTTTGGCCCTTATTTCCAAAAATTGACCAAAAATTAAAATTTGACTTTTATTGCCAGTTAGGACTAACTAAAGGATTAGGATTTAGCTATGATTCATTTGGCAAAACAGGATAATATTTTTTTAAATCCCTGAAATAAATTCTGCTTCCAACGCATTTTACAGATATGTAATACAATAGCCCGTTTTTGAAAATTGGCCATTATTTAAAGGGGGTAATTACTTTTTTTGAGATGTTTATGACAGCTTAACACAGTACCAAACAGTGTGCTTACCTTACTTGAGCCATGCCAATAGAGTGCCTAGTGTGAGCATCTCTCATGATATGACAACCTAACACAGTACCAAACAGTGTGCTTACCTTACTTGAGCCATGCCAATAGAGTGCCTAGTGTGAGCATCTCTCATGATATGACAACCCAACACAGTACCAAACAGTGTGCTTACCTTACTTGAGCCATGCCAATAGAGTGCCTAGTGTAAGCATCTCTCATGATATGACAGCCTAACACAGTACCAAACAGTGTGCTTACCTTACTTGAGCCATGCCAATAGAGTGCCTAGTGTGAGCATCTCTCATGATATGACAGCCTAACACAGTACCAAACAGTGTGCTTACCTTACTTGAGCCATGCCAATAGAGTGCCTAGTGTAAGCATCTCTCATGATATGACAGCCTAACACAGTACCAAACAGTGTGCTTACCTTACTTGAGCCATGCCAATAGAGTGCCTAGTGTAAGCATCTCTCATGATATGACAGCCTAACACAGTACCAAACAGTGTGCTTACCTTACTTGAGCCATGCCAATAGAGTGCCTAGTGTGAGCATCTCTCATGATATGACAGCCTAACACAGTACCAAACAGTGTGCTTACCTTACTTGAGCCATGCCAATAGAGTGCCTAGTGTGAGCATCTCTCATGATATGACAACCTAACACAGTACCAAACAGTGTGCTTACCTTACTTGAGCCATGCCAATAGAGTGCCTAGTGTGAGCATCTCTCATGATATGACAGCCTAACACAGTACCAAACAGTGTGCTTACCTTACTTGAGCCATGCCAATAGAGTGCCTAGTATGAGCATCTCTCATGATATGACAACCTAACACAGTACCAAACAGTGTGCTTACCTTACTTGAGCCATGCCAATAGAGTGCCTAGTGTAAGCATCTCTCATGATATGACAGCCTAACACAGTACCAAACAGTGTGCTTACCTTACTTGAGCCATGCCAATAGAGTGCCTAGTGTGAGCATCTCTCATGATATGACAGCCTAACACAGTACCAAACAGTGTGCTTACCTTAATTGAGCCATGCCAATAGAGTGCCTAGTGTGAGCATCTCTCATGATATGACAGCCTAACACAGTACCAAACAGTGCAAATAAGTCCACCACTTCTTCTTGTGTTATATCTGCAGGAAGACCCTCCACCTGTAGAACATTGGCTGCTTGAAATAGATCCTGTGCAAACATAAAGGTTTGAAATTATTGATGTGGATTTCAATGTTTCAAATTTCACTAGTCTGTCAGGCAAGTCCACCTCCAAATCTAGTTGCACCTTGAAATGCCTGTAGCCCTGCTAATCAGTGGCATAGCCAGAGGGAAAGGGCCGCTACCACCCCGAAAAGAAGTTTTACCCCTTCTTGTCCTCTTGCTCGATATATCAGATAGTGCATTGAGAAATTTAAGCAGCACAAATCAACTCCCTGAAGATCAATCCATAAAATGCATCAAATATCAGATGTAAACTCTTCTGTACATAAAACAGGTTTCAATGAACTTCAATGGATTTTGATGTTTTCATTATACGTTGAAACTGGGTAACTTGGAATATGTGCAAGAATAAAACTGCCATTTTACTTACTGTTAATGTATCACCTTGTAGGTTACCTCCATCATCTTGTCCCACCAGATCTCCAGCACCAAGAAAATCGTCATTTAGTTCCTTCATCTTTCTTCCCCTCCCTCTTCCTCTTCCTTTACCAATCCTTCTGGTAGCAGAACCATCTCCAGGTGAATTATTGATTTCCTTGGCTAGGTCCTTGAATGTAAATGATTGTCCTGAAATAGAAAACAGAAAGGTTGTTAATGAAATGTATATCAACTTGCACTATTTACTTAATTCCTAGTTAATATTTGGGAAACAATCAAAGCAGATTTTATCAATTCATGCGTGAATTTGCTCAGTCAGTATCATCTTGCAATCGGTTTTATGAGTTCTATGAATTCATTCAGCAGAAAGCGAATACAAAAATAAAACAAGAATTAAAATAATGGTTGTTAGGAGCTTCAACAAGTCATACATGCTCCTTAACATGTATAATACAAATAGACAGTTTATAACAATCTGTGATTCATCATTATGTAGAAACCATGACGATATGTGATACAATAGCTTACAATCAAGCACAATGAGTTGATGTGTTGGAATACTTACACACATGTTCCTAGCTGAGGTACTTGTACTTATATCATGCAGCTTGCTGGTTGGCAGTCTTGAAATACTTATAAGTGGGTTCTAATAATAATGTTGAGCTCACACACTTCACATAGTTTTTAACTGAACATTTTATTATTACCGATGTATTTTCTTCTTTTAAAAGATGATAAACGCAAGAAGTACCTTTCTACAATTACTAGCCAACTTATAACATGATTGAATGCACTTTAGGCTTTTTCATATTTTTGTACAGGAAAGAAGACAAAACAATCTGTAGACATTGTACCTCAGTTGTAAACATATCGTTATGAATTTGGCAGACTTCCGAATTTGGATTTGTCTCTCAGTTACATTCATCTTACGCACAAATTCTCTTGAATTTGAGAAGAGTGGATCGACAAAGCAGTGCTGTACCACTAACTCTGTATCCTGCCCTTTTTCACTCACTTACCATTCACTCGGTCGGACATCCGGGAATATTGTCCCCTTTGCACAAGTGCACGCATAGCAACCAGCTCGAAAAAGGAGAACTGCACATGCGCACACTGGTTTTACAAGGCTATTTCCCCTTTGTGACGTCAGCCGGACCAAGAGAATGCTAATCACCATTAAAAAATTGATACACTGTCATCTGGATCTAAAGTGCTTATCACCTGCTCGCTAATCCAAGAGAATTCAATAAATTCATGTGTAACATGAATTTAAGGTGGCTGTGTACTCTCAGACATACATGTAGTAAAAGTGCAATAACTTTGTAATTATTCGGGTAAAACATATAAAAGTATACATTTTTATGAAGGCAAGACATCAATAAATCTTAATATAAATACAGATTTGGGGTAAAAACAACAATTTTGAAGAAAATCACAAAAAAGTGAGTTTTTGGCAATATTTGTTAGGTACATCATAACAAAAAACACTCTTTCCAAAATATTTTATTTTGTTTTTAGCTCAATCTTGAGGCTCCATTCCAAAAGCGGTTTTTTTTATTTTTTGATATTGGCCTTATTTCTTGAGATATTGACCATATAAGGCATCAAAATGAACTTTTAAAATTCAAAACGCCTATTTGCACAAAATGATGCCCAAAATCGGAAATAGACCAAAATATAAAAAATGAGAAAACCGTTTCTTGAGTCGATCATGCTTTTTACGATGATCATATTTGCTTACCTATAGATGCTGTATTTATTGAGTTATCGTGTACCTAAATCGTCATTTTACCGAGAAAATGAACATTGAAATAATGGCCGTTGAAGTTTAAAGTGGTCACATTTTGCACTTTCATCGAATCTCACAGGAGAATCGACAGTTTTCGTTTTTTGTAACTTATATTACGCGAACATCGGGTAAATCCACAGCCCTTGAGAAGTTTGAGCGAAATCCATTCATAACTTGATATTTAAATCGGGGAAAGAACTTGAAAAACCCACATTTTATCAGCTAAAAGCGGAGCCATTTGACCACTAGGTTTTGTGAAATCAGTGCTTCCGTGATGTTTCCATACGATGCGCCGCGCATGTAGATAAGCGTCGCGTATCGTCAGCGTATTTGTGCGTTAACAAATTGCGCGATACATAACGCGATGAGTTGTTGCGTGCGTGTACCTTGCTGGTACAACAAAGATTTCTTTCCTTTTCAATTTCAAACACGAGTGGATAGTGAAATAAAATCCTTAAAATATTGCAGTTGGAGTTTACAAATCTGGATTTTCATTCCTTGTATTTATAAAAAACATAACAATGTACAAACATATCATAAAAACTCAATTTTGAGAAAGAAACAATGGCTAGAGTACACAGCCGCGTTAACAAAGATGTAATCCAGATACAGCAGTCTGCCAAAGTCATAACGATATTATAGGGACAATCTGAGATTTTCTGTAAGAAATATTGTTGGTAACTGCTATATCAAATGCATCAAGATAAATGGTTAATTTGAGTTCCCAGCATCATCTGCTTACATTTATATGTGACCAATAGTTTCAGCAGCCTCATTTGCAACAAGAATAAAAATATTGCAAACTTTAATCTATACTTTATGTCTACTTTAACATGTATTTTCACTTTTTTGTTTGTTAGATATTGCTCTTAGGCTTGTCATGTGCACATTTTAAAGACAATTAATGCTTGTTTAAATATGTCACATATAAAGCAGTAGTATAACCAGGACTTATATTGGGGGGTGGCAAAGGGAGGAGGCAAGGCAACTTTCAAGGTGCCAAACTTGGCAGAAAATAGTCAAAAATGGATTAAAAAGTACAAAAAAGGCTAAAAATCTTAAATTTTAGGGCATCAAACATTTCACTGGGAGCAAAACTTCTCACAGGGGGAGCTGCCAAACCTTGGTCCCCTAGCTTGGCTATGCCACTGCCATATTACAAATCACATATTGCCCCTTTACAACTTGACACTGCCATATAATCAGAGACTGCCTTTTTAGGTGAGCGAGAGCAATTACTATCTACTACACTCCTTAAATCTGATATAGGAGAGTGATTTTAGCTCTCCTTAGTTGACCATTCTCTCCTTACATTATATTGCAATATGTTCTAAACAGCTCTCATTGAGGGCTCCAGAAGAGCTACTTAATGCTCTCCTACAAATTTCAAAAGACAGTCCATGCATCACAGATTGCCCTTTTACAACTTGATAGGCTTACTGTACTTTTACCACCTTGGTCTGGGGCGGACATTTTAAAAATGAATTTAGAAGAGCAGCAATGACACCACCTGCATTACATTCCAGATGTTAAATCTACATCATATGCAAAATGTGAGGAAAATTGAACGAGGCCATTTTATTTTAGGGCCATTTGTCTATAACTGGTCTTTACATGTAGCCCTATGGAGAGAGTGCCTGTTGAGGGCGCTATAACCCCCATTTTAGGAACAAAAATGTGATTTAAAAAAAATTACCCTGTGCGAATTTTCTAAAATTTTCAGAGTATGTAGTATGAACATGTAGAAGTAGTTGCCCTACCTGCTCTTCTCCAACAAAATAAAAAGTTCTATACCTCAATGATAATGAAACCTAGGTGTTACCTACATTTTAGTTTGTACACTGCTCAGTTTTCTTACAAAAAGAGAAAATGTCAAGTTTTTGTTAATCACATTCCCGTCTCTTATGGGATAAATAAAAACCATTATGCTTCTGATAAAATATCAAAGGGTGAAAAAATGCTTATGAAATAATTAAGTGCTATTACTTTTTAGAGTGTCAGTGTAGCTGAAAGTAAATATGTTACCTGCTACCAGGAAATGAGCATCAAGTCGCAAGTTGGTAGTTTTGAGACTTCCTGACTGCTGCGTTGGTGTTCTTTGTTTCACACACACCTGTTCAAGCCAATAGTACATCTGCATATCCTTTGTGAATGGGGTTACAATGGGTCATTTACAGCTCTAGGAAATACTACTGGCTTGTGCAGATGAGTGGCAAACAAACATCAACTCAGCAGCCAAGATGTCTCGAAATTACCAACTTGCAACTTTTGCTCATTTTGTGGTAGCAGGTCCCATATGTGAGAACAAAAATAAATAAAATGTATTAGTATTATGGAGTTACATGCTGTAAAAAAATAAAGCTTCAAAACATTAGTTGTAGGGAGGAAATAGCACAATGGGGTTTGATGAACATTATAAATTATAATGGCTCAAGATGAATGCAGAGGACTAACCTCAATCAAACCTTATCACCACCACTTCCATGTCTCAAATAAATGGTTCTTTTAACAACCACTCAGACCAAACACACTTATTGAAGTTATTTGTAGTTGTTGTCAATAAATAATATAGTAAAATAAATACTTTTATATACACTTTGAAAGTTTTTCTTTTTACAAGTAATAAAGTATTGCTTTTCTTCCTTTAACTTTGAAAAAGATTTGAGAAAAGCAGTGTATAAAAAGTTTTCCAGTTTATAAAACTTGGCTTTATAGAAACTTAGCAGTTTTTAAGTCCTGCGCTTTTCCTGTTAAAACCCATTTTGTCCTGCTTGAGCTTTAACACTTGCATCAGATCCTTGCTAGATCTTTTGCCCTGTGTATGGAATAGATAAGAAAGAGAGGTATTGGGTATAAGCAACATGCACATTGCATAGCAGTCTTATAAATAATAGCATCACTTCCAGCATAGTTTACATCTAGTTACCTAAAAAACCTGTTCTACAAGCCCGATTGACCCAGACTTTGCATTTTGGGAAATTTGATTTTTTTAAATTGTTTTAGCTGCATGCAATTAAAAACAGCCACCTTGGGGTAAATTGGATTTATTGTGACTGATTTGTTTTCATATCAAAAATTTGTTATATCAGAAAGTTTTAAAAATATTTTTGCACAAAAAGATATTTTAAGGGCTTGGTCACCCACCTTTGCACAGTCCTCAAAGTTAACTTTATAAATCTAATGTACTTTAAGTGATGTAGCTGGGAGGAAAAGCCGACCATCATGAAAACTTTGACCTCTCGTCATGGAATAAGTATATAGAGCACGTAGTGCGATGGAATTGAAACTCAGTTCGTCGACGTGAGGCCAGGCGTTCGTCACGCTTGCAACATGTGGACGTAGATGGCAGCAGCATTTTTCTTTAATTAGCATATTTGTGACGTCATGTTAAAGTAAGTCTCCACAGCACTACGCATATTTTTTACGTAGCTTTTAGTACTATCGTGGTGGCAGCAGCATTTTTCTTTACTTTTCCAAAATGGCCCGCCGGGAGACGCCATTGGACGCCATGTTAGTGAAGGGTAATACACAGGGAAAGCCGACGCTGTCGCCACCTTTTTGTATTGCGCTAGCATATGAGTTGCAACGGCCTGCTCTCGTATTGAATATATACCTGAAGTTTCTCAACAGATCTAAAATATTTAGCATTGGATTGATAAAGGCTACCTAGTTTACCTCGAGGACTGTTAAATGTCAAAAATGTAAATTTTTAATAATATGCCATAAAATTTGTACTATATTGCAAATTTAAAAAAATTCTTGTATTCAGAATGCAATATGGTGTGTCTGATGTGCTTTCAGGTCCCACAAAAATAGTGTGCACCGAGCCCCTAAAATCCAAATATGATGCATTACGTGATGAGCAAATCATCACAAATGAAATACCAATATCATACTACCATTCAGAGTGATCGGGAGATAAAATGTTGACCAGTGATTAAAGTTGGTTCGGCTTATAATTGGCGAAAATTATGCGGTTTTTGTTACTGCCAGAGTAAATAAAGTCAAAACTCAAACTTGTGTAAATTCACATAAGCGTGCACCAGTTATACGCATTATGCAATGCACAACTGCCGTATATGCTACGCCCAACTGCGTGCACGCCATTCTATATTGAATATTAATACACAATTATTTTTTTCGCCAATTATAAGCCGAACAAACTTTAGCGATTGTCAAATCCTACCAGCAAATCAGTCGTTGCTAGTGACTGTGATTTGAATTGCCTTTAAGTTGACTTCAGATCAACTGGCAATGATTTGATGCTATAGGCAGGTTAACAACTTCTAATCGACATCAGCTAGTTACTTTTCAGATAGAGGGAGTAGATGTGGATGCAAATCAACAACAATGATGCTAAAGCTCGCTGCGCCTGTTTAGTACGATGCAGGTGTAAGACTTGATTAAAAACTGCATGGCTACCTTATGATGAATCCAAGGTTAAGGGGTACTACACCCCTGGCTAATTTTGTGCCTATTTTTGCATTTTTCTCAAAAATTACAGCGCATTGGTGACAAGTAAGATATGTATATTATAAGGGCAAGGACTACAAGTACTGCAGTGAAAATTCAGCCACTCAAGGCAAGTAGCTATTGATTTATTGATCAAATATTGGTTTTCCCTCATTTTTGACTGTAACTCCGCAACTGTTGTCTGTGTTGAAATAAAATTCCAGTGCAATAGTTGTAGTCCTTGTCCCTATAATATACATATCTTACTTGTCACTAATGCGCTATAATTATTGAGAAAAATGCAAAAATAGGCACAAAATTGGGCAGGGGTGTAGTACCCCCTTAACTAAATGAAATCTCTTACCAGAAGCAGCAGGTGTCTCATCTTCTCCTAGTATCTCTGGGTCCTCAGCTTGCTGTTTATCTCCTCTAGTGCTGGCTTTTCTGGATTTTTGCGATGGCTTTTTGTACAGGCCAACATCAGAGTGTGATGACTAGAGTAAAGAAAAAGACACAATGTGATGGGGAAAATACCTGGTATTATATTGTTACAAAGTACTTTTTTCTGTGACAATGTTACGGTTAGGTGTGCTATCAAACCCTTGCCAATTTAGGCAGAGCAGTGCTGATCATGCAATGAGTCATTCATTTGAAATGTAAACCATATCCAATGGGTGAAATTTTCTTGTGGGAGAGCTTGTAGGGTACTCCTTGGTTTACATCAACCTCATATACATATTCCCTCGTTTAAATCAATGGAATAACTCTTTTCCATTTACCGAGATGGAAGCAGCAATCTTTATGGACAGTTGGTATTGCTTAAAGATAGATGTTTCTACCATCAAAGATTCAACCTGCTAATGTTTGTTTGGCTTATATAAAGCGGAAATTATTCGGCTTTTGTTACTGTGTGCGTCAATAAAGTCCCAACTCACGTTTGCGTAAATTCACACAAGCGTGCGTCAGTCACGCATTACGCAACACACGACTAGCGTAACCATTGCGTCCAACTGCGTGCATATCATTCTATATCAATACACGGTGTTATGAGTCTTATTTTTTCCGCATTATATAAACTGAACAAACTTTACCAGCTGGTTGAAGCAAGAAATTCTAGGTTATCCGAGATTGAATACTTCTTACATGTGACTTCAAACAAAAGCTGGTCACACCCCATACAGATCAAGATTCTCATGGTAATGATGTCAAGTTCAACTTACATGTACCTTAACCGGCACACGGATGTCGTCATCAAGCAAGGAGGGGAAATCTTCTTTACATCTCACATCTGGGAGTGTCTTCACTGACCCTGACCTGAGCGAGAACACCAATGACCCTTCACCTGGAGCATACATAGCCTTCTCATTAGAATCTCCCTGAGTACCAAGGAATCTTCTCATCAAGGCAGCTTTACCTGAAAACAAAATTATACAAAAATAATTTATGGTGGAGACAGATATGCAATTGCTAGTATTATCATGATTATTGATAAGGTCAAGTTCAAACTACAGTTCAACCTGCCGTTATCCAGACCTCTTTTATACAGATCTCTCTGTTATCAGGCTGTGTGACTTTCATTGAATGCTTTGACACCTTAATTTCATGCTAAAATTCATATTCTTGGGAGAACGGTACTTTGTATTGAAAGAGAAATCAGAATTAAATTAAGAAAATTTAGGAAGATTATATCCACATCACAAATGAGACAGAATTACAATTGCATGTACAGTTCCAAAGATATGGTCATTTTAGTATTGCTCAGAACAAATGAATTACAAAGAAAGTTGAATACTACGGTTAGAAGACAATACTATTATATCATAATACTAATCACGGCGTGTCCGCAGTGCGCTATTGCGGAGTATCAACGGGATTGTGCGCGGAATACAGTGCGCGCATCGGAAAGCATTACAGTGTGACTGACAGGTGCATCTCATCGGACCAATATAGGCCTATTTTCAACACGGAACGGATTCAATACGGAACACATGCATATAGGCCTATTTCAGCAGATTAACGGCCTATATCCACGTCCAGATACTAATTTCGGGTCGTCCAATGTGGTAGCAGGATAGGGCTTGGAAGAGGCGAATGATGGGTTTCCAGATTATGGGTAGGCCTACCGAAGTTGTGTCAAGTTGGGTCTTGATCATTGAGAGACAGATTTCATAGTAGTTTAAAATGTCAGGGCAGGTATGACAAGTAAGATATGTATATTATAGGGGCAAGGACTACAACTACTGTGCTGAAAATTCAGCAACTCAAAGCAAGTAGTTATTGATTTATTGATCAAATATTGATTTTCCCTCATTTTTGACTGTAACTCCACAACTGTTATCTGTGCTGCAATAAAATTTCCAGTGCAGTAGTTGTAGTCCTTGCCCCTATAATATACATATCTTCCTTGTCCCCAATGTGCTATAATTTTTGAGAAAAATGCAAAAATAGGCACAAAATTGAGCAGGGGTGTATAGAACCCCCTTAAAATAATTAATATTGCCAACAAATTATGTGATGGGAAACTCACAATCAACTTTCAAGGATAAGTATATGAGTCTGTACCTTCTTCCAAATCTACTGGTGTCATGAGAACATCTCTTGGGGTTGTTGCTGTTCCGTCTGTCATCGAGGATGGGGCATGCCCAGGTCTGGAGGAGCCATATTTACTAAGAATGCTTCCTCTTCCTATGCTCCTCTTTGGTCCTTGGGTTGTCAGTTGCTGGGCCCTGGACGACTACAAAATAATACATCATTATGTTAAATTCAACATAAGAAAGTATAACAAATATTTACAATGTTTATGATTCCTTTATTCTCAAATGAATGCATCTTAGGCAAAATGTTAGACAGAAACCCATCCACCTATCAAAAGCTGATGGGTGGGAAAATCCTCAACCTGTCTTTTGGACAGGCAGTATTGGACAAGCAATTTAAAAAATGTATCTGAGAAAAAAACCCAGAGGAGCAACTTATTACAGCTATCAAATCATTAAGTGCAGTTATTGATATCCATATTTACCAGCAATCCCTTGTTTTCATAAAAGGCTCTTGGAAGTCTGATCTCACGGGGGTCAGGTTTAGGCCACAGCCCTCTGCCAAGTGATGTCACATACATAGGAGGTGTGGCATCAAACTCTGTCAACTCTTTGGTGTTTCCACTTATCTCTTGATGGACTGCTAACTCCCTGCTGATGTCCAGCTCCATGTTGATATCCTGTGCTGGTGTCATCTTCAAACACTTGTTGAATCTGGCCATTTTCTGTCAATAAAGTAAATTACAAAACAGTATTATGTGAATTTCAAAACTATACCTGATTAAGTTCTACCTCATTTAATCTTGTTCAAGGCGGTCTCTTATATTATGGGTATGGGCCGCCAGCGGATCTCCTCAGCCTATCTGAGGGGTATCAAAAAAAGTTTTAGAAATCGCCCAGAAGTGAAAAGAGCTATATCAATGAAATTTTGTCAGTGCAATCACTGGTCCTTATGTACATTATGGTCCAAAAATGGTCTCATAAGTATGTTTACTTTTTACAGGAGCTAGATGTCATTACCTGCCTATGTAACCGCATAACCAGCAAAATGGAGAAAATTGAGGCATGCAGCATGATTAAGTTCCATTTTAAGGGTTACAGTGCCCAGAAAATCTGTGATGAAATAAAAATTCCTTTTCCAAAAAGCAACAGTGACATATCACAATCACCACCGAAGATTACTTTCATTTCATCATCAATTTTCTAGGCACTGCAACCTTTCAAAAGCAGGATCTTAATAACGCTGCTTGCCTCAATTTTCTCAATCTTGCAGTTTATGCGCAGTATCGGTAACTGGGGTAGCAGGTTATTGGCATCTAGTGCCACCTGTAAACATACTTATGAGACCATTTTTGCACCTTAATGTACATAAGGACCAGTGATTGCACTGACAAAATTTCATTGATATAGCTCTTTCACTTCTGGGCGATTTCTAAAAATTTTTGATACCCCCTCGTATTATCAAAGGCTACTCACAATCAAGGTGGGATGGGCGGCTTTCGCTAGTTGTGATGGAGAGGGTCAAATGGCAAATGATAATCTGATCTCACCATTAGCACTGCCAGCTTTCCAGGGTCAGTTTTAAGAACCACACTAGTTTTTTTTCTTTGTGGAAGTTATGTAGTTCATTCATACAAATGAGACAATAAATTAATTGGGTAAACATGTACAACAAACTGACGAACATGTGAGCTTTGCTATTGTGGTACATGATTGGATGACTACTAACAGGCATGTCTACTAAAAATTGGAAGTACCTTTAAATTTATTCAGACCTAACTTATTGGCTGGGAATTGATGAAAGAAACATTTTGGCATTTAAATAATCTTAATCGGACATTCCATTGGTGGAACCTCAAGCATGATCCTAGATCCTGCCATGGAAAATATGTTCTGTCTGAGGTCCAGATGCACCCACCATCCACCAAGTTTGAGGAACGTGCGACCCCTAGTCTCCAAGAAAATAGGCGGAAAACGGTTTTTACTAATTTGACCTCAGATGACCTCTGGGTGACCTTGACCCACTAATCAATACAAACTTGTTCTGTCCTAGGTCAAGATGCACCTACCCACCAAGTTTCATGCCCATATCACAGTTTTTACTAATTTGACCCCTAGATGACCTTGACCTGAATCAATACAAACTTGTTCTGTCCCGGGTCAAGACGCACCCACCCGTCAAGTTTGAGGAACGTGCGACCCCAGTCTCCGAAAAAACAGTTTTTACTAATTTGACCCCTGGATGACCTTGGGTGACCTTGACCCACTAACCAAAGTTACAAACGATTTCAAGACTTTGTACGAAGCTTTGTAAAAGTTTAGCGAAAAGGACCCCCAGTTGAAATAAACTCCTTTTCATTTTTTTTCATTCCTTAAAAAACCATATACATTGTACCATTCCCATGGCCATACCGCACTACCAGTAACTCACGACACAGCCACATTCATACTCATTATTATAATAAAACTTTGAAATCCTAGTATCCTTTTTAGTATTGCCAGCTGTTGAAAATAATAATGACCCTATGGTGAGGAAGGAACAATTACAACTGAACTACATGTAAGACCATGTTTCGGGCTAAACAGAGCTGAGAGCATAACTTTTTTAAGGCTTAAAGCTTCCCTTTCATTTACATGAATACTGATACTGATTTACTGCATGTATACGTCGAACAACTGAATACATGCACAACGTACGGACCAATATATTTTTGTAAACATTTTAGGCCTATAACAAAATGTATATTTTCGTACAATTGTACAACTATCGTTTCTACCCTATGACCTATAAAAGTTACCTGTTATCAAAGTGTCGCATAAAAACTGGTCATCGTGAGGAATCTTTGATGCTGAAAAGTCACGATATTCACGCAGGGACAGGCCGAAAACCTTACCTCGATCGTAAAATCCAGCCCATGCATGTCATAAATAATTCATTATTGTATTGTGTAAATGTCACTGATTGTGTCGACGTATTGTTATTGCACCTGTTACAGCAGAAGTCATGCTGAATTTCAGTTTCAGTTTTCAGTTTCAGTTTTATTTACCAAATGAATCATATTTCAAAACAAACGGTATTACAATGGAGGGATGACCAAAAAAGAGCACAAGGCTCGTACAAGTTTGGCCACCCTGAAAGAAATTTATAAGAGAACTACTAATACTTAAATACTACGTGCAAAGACGACAGACATTATGAAGCGACAAAACTACAATGTGCAAAGCGAGACAGGACAGCACAGGTGAGACAGACAAATATGTTGGCAATACGATATAATCAAGATAATAAAAAGATGGTTACGAGACTCAAAGTCACGAGAATCATTGATTGGAAATCAACATGATCTATAAATAGAACCCCGAGCAATCTAATTACAACTCATATTGGGATACAAGATAATCTTTATACAGGTTACTAAAACATTTAATGGTGTTACAGTTACGAATATTGAGATCAATAACATTCCAACTTAATGGGCCCTGTCTTTTAATTGTGTTATTTGCAAGATCTGTTCTGAAGTTGCGAGGTCTATACAATTCAGCTGACCTAGTTCCATAAGAATGGAAGGTATTACTCTTCTTAAAATAATCAGTGAAAATATTTGGGAGTAAACTACTTTTGAACTTATACATAAAGAGGGAAATTTGATGTTTGTGAATATCATAAACGGTTAGTGTATTTAATCTCTTAAACAAAGGTAGTGTGTGTGCAAGGTAATGTGAGTTGGTGCATAAACGGACAATTTTCTTTTGTTTGAGATGAATAGATTGTAAATTGCAATTATTCTTGTCGGCCCAAATAATATTACAATATTGAATATGTGGTAAAACCAAACTAGAATAAAGAGAAAATAATGTTGAGCCAGAAAGTATGTGTTTAAGGCGATAAAGAATACCTGAATATTTGAAACAATATTTGTAATATAAGTGTTATGTTGATGCCATGTTAGAGAATCATCAAGAATTATCCCGAGAAATTTTGTGTGAGAGACCCTTGAGATAGGTTTGTTTTCAATATTGATTGAAATAGTGTCAGGATACGTAATCGTGTGTTGTGTTTGTTTTAAATAACATATATGTGGTCTTTTTAATATTAAGGGAAAGTTTGTTTACTTTAAGCCATGTGGAAATTTTTGCAAGTTCAATATTAGCTGAATGTATAAGGTGTTGGAGATTTTTATGTGAAGCCAATAAATTAGTGTCATCAGCATAAATGACAAATGAGAAAAATTTACTTGAGAACACAATGTCATTTATATATAGAATGAATAATAAGGGTCCTAAGATTGAGCCCTGTGGAACTCCACAACTTGTATTCAAATGAATTGAGTTACTGACGATTAAAGTTAACGAACTGGGATCTATCAGTAAGGTAACTCCTGAACCAATCGAAGGCATTCCCACGAATACCGTAGTGAGCGAGTTTTGAGAACAGAATATCATGGTTAACCGTGTCGAATGCCTTGAGAGGTCCAGGAAGATACCAAGGCGTGATTTTTGTTATCGAGATCGTTAACAATTTTATTGTAGACTTCCATGATGGCCATACATGTGGAACGGTTAGAACGAAAGCCAAATTGTGAGTTATGAAGTAGATTAAATCGGGAAATAAAATTGTACAACCTCTTGTGGACCAGACGCTCAAGAATTTTTGAAAAAGCAGGAAGAACTGAAATTGGTCTATAATTGGAAGAATCGTGGCGATCACCATCTTTAAATAGGTAGTTCAGTGTGGTCACTGAATTGGTTGACAAGGTCATCCACTGATTGCACAGTGAGCATGGCACAGTAAACATGGAAACCAGTGTTGCCATATAGTGAGTGCATAGTTCTATAAATGCTCTGTTATTGGTACTATAGTCTGGTTTTGTGCTGAAAGCAATTAATTTTTTAAGTAGAGTATGTCAAGATGAATAACTGTATCAACCTGCATCAAAATCGGCGCAGTGGTTGGAAAGTTACAGTTTCTTGAAAATTTAGGACTGAATTTTTATAATGATGGTTTCAAGCAATATTTATGCATGTTAGTATCAATATACATGCCTATAAAGTTGTTCTAAATCCACATTTTCAAAGAAATTCCCCTGCAGCAAGGCTCCAATAATCAAAGAAAACCCTTTACATCAAGGAAATTTGGGCTTCATATAAGGAAAACCAACGTACAGTGTTGCCAGTTTTCATGCTCACTGAACACTAATTAATGCAATTTTAGACCTTTTTAATGAATTTAATCACATTTTCTAAATGTTTTTTGTTACTTTGATGATTTCTTTGTGTGTCAGTCACTTTAAAGCATCATTTCATTTATTAATTGATCAAAAATCACAATTCCTACTGCAAAAATTAATTAAAATTGTTAATTAATTACTAATTATGCAAATTAGCGACTATTTCCTCAAAATAATTGATCGGAAAATTGCTACAACTTATGTTCTTATGAAAACAAATGTGGGATAGTTTAAAGAAGATAATTGTAAAATTATTATAGAAAAACAATTTTTTAATGAAATTATGATGGTGCCATGCCAAAATAAAGACTATAATAAGAAATAGGTTCCTAAAACGTTCAAATTTTTTGCCAAGTTATCCCGACAAAACAAGCCATAGCTCGAAAACCGGTTGGCCTTTTGAAAAATTCAAAAGCATTTTCATGCTGAATTTATGTTCTATCCAATAATGTACATTATTCTTCATTATAACACTGTTTTAAATATTGCCTGAATTGCCTACTTTAAAAATGGGAACAACTTTAGCGATCTTGAGTTGGTGGGGAACAAAACCAGAAGACAGGGATAAATTAAAAATATGGACAAGAATTTATACTCGATCGCTGGATCACCATGTGAATTCGCTTATTAAAAAAAAAAACCTCTACGACCAGGTTGTATAAGCATCAAGCACGCTGACTGGCTTAGCAAATATCCAATTATTTTTGTAAACCAATCAGGTTAGACGTACTTTACTGGCGGGTCACATTAATTCATACCGTAAAAGGCCGTCGCCTTCATTGATTGGCTAACGATTGCGATGAATGGTGTTTGCAACCAATCACAAAACGGGTTACAAATAAATAAGGCGCCCATCGGAAATTTTGTGTGACGTCATGCCACGAGGTAGCCGGAGGCTTCGCTTTTCTGCTAGCTTTAAAAGCGAAGCGAGTGGTATAAAGTCAGTTTCACAGCTGTGATTTATGGAGCATATCATAAAATCTCTGAGCACATACACAGCGGATTTGACAGATAAAAATGACATTTGCAATTCTGAGCAACGGGATTCCATGAAATTGAAGATTATGTAAGTTATTCTACAGGATCGGTAATAATTAACAATAACATAGGTATCCCAGGCAAACCTTAGTTAACACATTTGATAGTCAGCGAAATTCGCCGAGACCGGGGAAAAACTCAATGCATATTTACATAGAAATTTGAATTTTTTTCGAGAATAGGTTGGTGAAGGAAACCTACATAAATATGTTTTCTATACTTCACTTGACCCAAATATATGATTATTTATGGTGATAATCAAGTCGCACATGGAATTTTAGAGGGATTTTGATAGCAGTTCCATTAAAAAAAGCTGCTATCGCCATGAGACTAAGATCTAGAAACACCCCTAAATGCCGTTTTGGGGAATTTTGCTAGCTGAATCTTTTTGATGAAAGTCAATCTTTGACAAGATGTAACTTTGCTGCGGAAAGTGCTATGAAAAAAAGGTTTTCAGTGTTTGCTTTGTTTACTCAAGGGCTTTATTTTGATATATAAAATGATGCAGTTTGATGGCAAATTTGAATTCACCTAGCATAGCCTAAATAACAGCTGGTCTGCAGTATTTGAAGTGCATATTGAAGTTTGTAAGTTTGTGACTTCGTACGTTATGTGCAATAGATATTACAGGAAGCTTAAATTGGCACGCTTTCCTGCAATTTGTCTGTCGCTTACGAAAGTTATTGGGAGTTCAGGGCACGTCACACCGAGTGTGACGTGACCTCGCTGGGCATATACTGCATAGTGCATGTACATGTGTACTGTCAATCATCCAATTCATGAACATATGTCATATCTATTATTCAACATCCACATTTCAACAAACTTTATAAAATTTTAATGCAATTGTCTTCTTACCGAGCCGTGCACTTCTACCGTAAAATATAAGAGGAAACCTTGCTGACTTTATTTCAATTTTCATGCATTACAATTTTTGTTTAAAAAAAATCCATGCGCCGATTGTGTATACAAAGCTTTCTTTACCACTCGAGTTGATACACGGTCTCTGATTGGAGTATTCTTTTACCAATTACATATCACAACCAATCAATTAATTCGTAGAACAATTCTTGATTGATGTCAAAGGTCGTTGCCTATTCTCAGCTCTGAATAGCAGAAACTACGGGAAAGTCAACAACTTGAAGAAGTTCGAAGTAAGCTTATATAATTTTGTATTTTTGGCTTTTGGGAAAACCAAAGACTCTATGAAGAATGGCTGGAGCATATAACATGCAGCAACGATTCAACCCATCAGCTCCCGATAGAGGAAGCTTTCCACTAGATCATGAAGGTATATATTTTTAATATCATAATTTTTTAATTAGCCTGGCTATCCAGCATGATCCAGGCTTGTGCAATTTTATTGTATGAGCTTGGAACGGTCTATGGATTTCCCATGGGTTAGCATGTGTCTCTCACGGACCAAGCTGGGCAAACAAACAAACAGTTAACAGAGGGCGAGATGGCCGAGCGGTTAAGGCGGTGCGCTGCCGGCCGGGAGAATACAATTGGCAAGAGTTCGAGCCTTGAGCTTGCCGTGAAAATTCGGCGTTTCTTTACCTATTAAGGTGGCTGTGTACTCTCAGACATGCATGTAGTAAAAGTGCAATAACTTTGTAATTATTCGCATAAGACATATAAAAGTATACATTTTTATAAAGGCAAGACATCAATAAATCTTAATATAAATACAGATTTGGGGTAAAAACAACAATTATGAAGAAAATCACAAAAAGTGAGTTTTTGGCAATATTTGTTAGGTACATCATAACAAAAAACACTCTTTCCAAAATATTTTATTTTGTTTTTAGCTCAATCTTGAGGCTCCATTCCAAAAACGTTTTTTTTATAGTTTTTTGATATTGGCCTTTAATAGTTTTTGAGATATTGACCATATAAGGCATCAAATTGAACTTTTTAAAATTCACAAACGCCTATTTGCACAAAATGATGCCTAAAATCGGAAATAGACCAAAATATAAAAAATGAGAAAACCGTTTCTTGAGTCGATCATGCTTTTACGATGATCATATTTGCTTACCTATAGATGCTGTATTTATTGAGTTATCGTGTACCTAAATCGTCATTTTACCGAGAAAATGAACATTGAAATAATGGCCGTTAAAGTTTAAAGTGGTCACATTTTGCCCTTTCATCGAATCTCACAGGAGAATGTGGCAGTTTTCGTTTTTCTACCTTATATTATGTGAACATCGGGTAAATCCACAGCCCGTTGAGAAGTTTGAGCGAAATCCATTCATAACTTGATATTCAAATCGAGGAAAAGAACTTGAAAAACCCACATTTTATCAGCTAAAACGGAGCCATTTGACCACTTGAAATTAGTGTTTCCAAAGGATGCGCCACGCATGCAGATAAGCGTCAGCGTATGCGTAAGCGTATCTGTGCGTTAACAAATTGCGCGATACATGGCAGCGATGCGTTGTTGCGCTGGTGTCAACCCGCTGATACAACAAAGGTTTCTCTCTTTTAAAATTGCAAACACGAATGAAATAGTGAAATAAAATCCATAAAATAGCGCAGTTGGAGTTTATAAATCTGGATTTTCTTTCCTTGTATTTATAAAAAACATAACAAAGTAACAAATATCAAAAAAGCTCAATTTTGCGAAAGAAACAACGTCTTGAGTACACAGCCGCGTTAAATGGGGTTTTATTCTTACATGTTATAGCTGCCTTGTGGAAGTACAGTGTTATAACCCTAACCCGCCAAGAAGGCAGCTATTACAATAACATGCAAAAATAAAAACCCTAAAGTAAAGAAATGCAGAAAATTCTCTTCCCTCCTAAAAAGTTCCTATGGTCAGGAATCCTTCAATTAAGTTTAGTTCCATCACAGAATTCAATTTAATTGTAGAATTTCTTCTTGCCCCCATACACTGCTTAGCACGTGCAGATATAAGTAGTGTATGTGCGACGTCCGTGGTTCGGAAGTCACGTAAAGCCGTTGGTCCTGTGTTCGTGTTCAGGAGGATTCATCCCTGTGCACGTTAAAAGTGTCAGAGCTATTCGAAAAGAGAAGGGGGACCATCCCCGGTTCCGATATCTGCACCCAATCCTAGGTTCCAGGATAAGTTGGTGAAATACAGTATATCTGGCAATGCTGACTATTTCATTCACTCAGTCAGACCTAGCTGCAGGCAATTTCTATGTTTGAACCGGGCATTTTCTAGCTGAACTACAAATTCATCCAAAGGTAACCAAAGGTTTGGGGATCGCATTTTTAACTACCGTATCACTGAATGTTTCGGAGTTGAAGTCCACTAAAAAGTAGACCATTTCGGGAGCTGTATTTGCCTGGTGTATGTCACATTTTGAACAATGAGTGAAAAGCAACCTAATTTGCTGAAAAGATATAGTTTTGCCATCAGTACAGTCACAGCCAGTTTTAGTACTGTAACGCGCAGGGGGTCTTAGTTAGGATGGAATTAATAAAGTAAAATGCTGCCACCACCACCTAACTTGGAATTCCCCGGACCGAACTAGGGCTGAACAAATCAATGAAATGGACCCGTTTGAACACAATATATGGTCACCTGTCAACCTAAGTCAAACACGTAAATGACTTATTTCCACACATAATCTTAAATCTGTCAAACATTTTAATAATATTAATGCTACCAACTTTTGACCTGGCAATATTCACAGTCACAATGCAATGGCTTTTGACCTGACAATATTCACAGTCACAATGACTTTTGACCTGACAATATTCAGTCACAATGGAATGTATATGGCCCAGTATCATCACCTCTTACTAATTAATGTTCATTATTAAGTGTTCACAACTTCATGTAAGTTTCAGACTTCACTTGACTTTGCTTGACTTGACTTTGCTTGACTTTGCTCCTGGTTTATAAACTCCTGACTTCCTGACGGCCTGTAATGTATCAAGAACACAGTACCAGAATACAAATTACACACTCAAAAGATGACCCAGTAGGACATGGTTAACACTTACAATACTTGAAGATACACACATGGAATCTTACACTTTGTAACATTATTTCCATACCATCACTTTCCTTTAAAAGGTCATTGAGCTTACTAGCAATCAATTTTCATACACATCTCAGGTCGTTATCTTGAATACACAACTAACATTATGAACTTTGCATGCAATGAATATTTATGAAAGGTCTGAACAGCATTAGGCATGGTTTAATTGGTTTTACCAAAACAACATCAACATAGAACAATCTTTGATCTATTTTCAACTATGAAGTCTTAAATACTACAAAACATACACAGGTACAATGTATTAGCACTTGTATAAACAATGGATTTATCTTAAAACATGACACTTGCACTTTGTTTATACGCTTTTGAATTCATTTTCTGTCGCATGAGACTGACGCATGTGCACACCATAAAGCTACCGCAGTGCAAGTTACCTTCGATTATTTGAAGTCAGCACTACAAAGGGAGAAAGAAAGAAAGACAAAGAAATGCACTCATTTTGCCATCCAGTCTCGCTCATAGACAACATGTGTAAAGTTATGAAATTCACAGAGCTTGTGTGTTAAACCAATGGGCATTCCGAATTTAGGTGTTTTCATAATTATCCAAACTACAATCTCTATCTGACCAACCCGACTTCTAAATCAATGTCCTACATACATTTAAATCATATAAACAGTGATTAAAGATCATTCGTGCCATAAGTACTCATGCCAACACAGCTAACCTGTCAAAATGCTCATCACCAAATTAAGGTAGCAGAATTTTGAAGCTTGGACATGCATGTTTATTTTACAAAATGACCAGTCGTACTGCAAAGCTTATTTCACCACAAAGGATTAAGTCCTTCAAATCTATCATTTATCTACATGATAGAGAATACTTCTTACACTCTTACCACTTATTCCCGGCAAGATAATATCATCACAATCAGAAAATCTGCAATCCATTTGACACTCGTAGCTTGTCAAGTTTGTTTACAAACACCCGCATGGTTCCTTTCATACAAAAGCTGCCTTCAACGTCATAACTTTTGTGCTCACGGCAGCACATCAAACTTTTAATCAAACATCGCTGGGTGGTGCAATGCCAAAAATGTAAACAGACTTTCTTTGATCTTGCAATATTGAACCAAGTTCTAAAATACTTAATATTACATGTACTATTCGACACCAAGCTTCTGATAATGTACCATTTTAAAGAAGAATTGGCTTCATAATCGGTAATAAAATACACTCGTCTCTTGGCAGGTTTGGGTTGCCAGTTCAAAGTTTCTTCTGAATCTTAAATGTTGTAACTGAAATCGCAAGTACATCAGTTTCACCGGGAGAGTTTTAGAATGACAAGAAAAAGGCAAAAGAACCACACCAAATTTATGAATTAAATTAACTACCCACTTTAAAGGGGCATTTCGTGATCCGCAGCCTCATCCCCCCACCCTTCCAAAAAAAAGTCGAGACTTTTACACCACTGGACACCTCTGGCTTCACAACGCTTATGTACCAAATATTTCTCGCAGATTAATTCGTTTAGCAAAAACATCGCCAAATCTGACAACACATTGTCTATGGAGCAGTGCAATACACACAATCATGCATAACTCGCAAACGCAAAATCGGAATCAACTGAAATTTTGGAAATAAGCTTTTTTCGTGGATATCTACTGAAAAATGTCATAAAAAGAGGATGCTAGGATCACGAAATCCTCCTTTAAGTGAAACAAAAGCAACTCTCCAGATAGATCTGATGATTTCTGATTTTTGTTACAGTACACAACCAAATGGTTGTGTAATCTGTGAGACGGTGACATCTGACATGACTGTATTGTCAATGACTCCGGCAATGACTTTACCCCATAATTCATGAATTATTATTTGTACCTTTTCAGGTGAATGCAAGAAATTTAAACAATTATTTATGACATGTCTCGCTGAAAACAAAGGACGACATAATCCGTGCAGAGTACAGGCTAAGGAGTATCTGGAATGCAGAATGGACAAGTAAGTTAATAGTGTACCAGGACTCCAAAGACTTCAGGGGGTACTACACCCTGCCCAATTTTGTGCCTATTTTGCATTTTTCTCAAAAATTATAGTGCATTGGTGACAAGTAAAATATGTATATTTTAGGGGCAAGGATTGCAACTACTGCACTGGAAATTTTATTTCAGCACATACAACAGTTGTGGAGTTACAGTCAAAGCTGATAAAATGAGGGAAAACCAATAGTTAATCAATAAATCAATAACTACTTGACTTGAGTTGCTGAATTTTCAGTGCAGTAGTTGTTGTCTTTGCCCCTATAATATACATATCTTACCTGTCACCAATGCGCTATAATTTTTGAGAAAAATGCAAAAATAGGCATAAAATTGGCCAGGGGTGTAGTACCCCCTTAATATCGATCTTACAAATTACTTCATAAGGGACTACTTGTGGTACTGGTACTGGTAGATCAATCGTAAGATTGATTGTGAGTGTGAGGCTCTGTGACATTTACAGTAGCAAGTTTAATTCATAGTACATGTGTATTTAAACATTGTTCATTTCAGGTAGGTTCTGACAGGATTAGGCAAAACAAAAGAAACACAAGACCAGAAATATAATTCATTATCCGACAGAAAATCATTATTTTAACTAATGATGATAATTTGATCTTATAAGCAACTGAAATGCAAATTTTGTGATATTTTGTGGGATAAGAAAGAAAAAAAAATCAAGTCAATTACATGTACGGTATATAAAAATATTTTAGGCACTCAAATATGCATATTGTAAAAGATACCACACATGGTGGCTGGTTCCTGTGTTCCTTTTGTATCATTTAATAATTGTTATTATTTTTCCATTTTTGTACTTCTTACAGGGAACTGATGACAAGGGAACCACTGAATAAGCTTGGATTTTCTGATTTGGAAAACAAAGAGCAACAGAAATCAACATGACAGTAATATGATGGCAATTCTTACTTGGACACTGCAAGGGAAAGAACCCACTTTGACAGTGTGATTAGGAGAGACTGTCATGTGATCAGACACTGATCTATACATGTACCAGCATGAAAATCAATGGTGTGACATAGGCAAGGTCTTCACATACCGTATATTCAGTAACATTAGAATGATCCAAGAAACCAGAAGTGCAATTTTGATGCATGTGTTGTTCCATACAGTTTGTAAACTGTGAAATGAGAAGTCCTGCAAGATGAAAACCTAAATACATTTAAATTCAACCAAATTAATGACGCAACCATTCAAGTAGATATATTTAGTATTCAACAACTCTTTCTATACCTTTGTACAGGAGCCAAGTATTGTTAATCTGTGATGAATCCACAGTCCAGTAGCGTATACGCGAACGCAAGGTTACGTGTGTGTACACAACTACACATGGAACTTTGAGTAAACACTGTCTTGATTAATGTTGGAAGTAGCAGAATAAACATTACCGCTTTATTCTTTTGTTTTATCGCTGATATCAACAGAGAAATCACCGATCTTCTTGTAAGGTTGAGTTGTAATGACAAACGGACATTCCTAATGAAAGAATCATGTGAATTAGACGATCTTTAGCTTGTTTTTGTTTGAATCCGGATTCGGCTTTTGGTAAATTACTTTGCGCATGCATTATTTTTTTAATTGGAGAACAAGGGATCAATGCTTTACCTATAGAGGGCAGCATATCAATTTTTAACGGTTATCATCATCGACCGTACTGTGATGCACTGTTAGCTAACCCTGTATGTCGCCTTCTTTTGATTTCTTATTATGCTGTTATTATCTGATCGCCGTTAAAAATTGACATGCTGCCCTTTTATTATGTAAAGCATTGATCCCTTTTTCTCAAATAAGAAATAATGAATTTACCAAAAGCCGAAGCCAAATTTGTTTATAAGAATTGATTTGCAAATTCTTTCCAAAATTCTAGCCTAAATCCTCCACGATGCAAACTATGCTGTATTTGAGTCCAATTTGCATGTCAAACAATTTGCCACCATTTTTGTTAAAACAGCATTTCAGGTTTGACCCAATATGGAGCTCAATTGACCTTTAACAACTTTAGAAAATTCTGTTGCAGAATTGCAGATAGATCAAACGTTACTTTTTGTGAATCCCATAGCCTGCAGGTATCTTTCGTGTTCTTTTGTGAGCAATATAAAATTAAGACTCCTGAAACTGGACTGCTTGGGTAATTGTATCATCCAGTGAAGTTATTTTCTCATACTTCAGGCTTCAGCTCACACTAAGTATGCCAAAAATAATAAAAACAGTTTAGTTTGGTAAGGCATAAGGTACATGTATACATGTACACAGGGGCTATTTTTAGTAACATTTCTTGAAAATAGCCTGATAATGAAAAAAAAAAAAAAAAAATTGGAGCCCTGCTTGACAACATGTAATAATGTAAATAAAAACAAACTCTTTGATAAAATTAGTCTTAGTTGCATGATTTATTATGTCGTATCACAAATATTATTGGCTGTATATAAAATATAACTTTCTCAAAACATAATGAATGTAGTACATTTAAGCTTCTATAATACTTTGCAGTTGATAGGAATTGATATACATGGGATTACAAATTCTCATCTAGGAAGAATACCTACCTATAGTTTGATCAGCTCATAATCGATGGGCCTTATAACATCACAGATTAATATCAATACATTTCATTTTGAGAGTTGTCTCTTGACCTCTCGCCAGATGTATCACAAATTATTCCTATACTCTACCTACTTTATTTAGCACACAAAATAGATCAGATAGGCCCACTATATCACTCTTAACGCTGGCCTAATTTTCGGCGTGGTGGTAAAAGCCTAACAATACCCGCCGATTACGAGCTGATCAAAGTATAGCAAACACATTCAATAATTTCAAAGTTATTTTTGGTTTATGTCAAAATGTTATAACCTGATATAAAGGTCATGAAGACATTTAAAAACATTTTGTAAGAAAAAAAACATGTTTAACAAAATTATTTTGTCAAGAAAAACTGATTTTTATCTCCATATTTTGATGTGAAGATGCACATGCTCATCAGGAGAAATAATATGTGGTGATGGAGTTAACCTTGAACGATCTAAGATGACTTTGGGTCAAACCTAGTGATTGATGTCAGATCAGGAGACCCCACCATAACTCACTGTGACCAGGGCCTTGATATTCCATCACTTTACCCTGCACTGATTTCACCTAAGGTTATCTCACATCAATTTTAAGGTCAACGCCATCACAAC
The DNA here is from genome assembly GCF_039555335.1 of Amphiura filiformis. Taxonomy (NCBI): domain Eukaryota; kingdom Metazoa; phylum Echinodermata; class Ophiuroidea; order Amphilepidida; family Amphiuridae; genus Amphiura; species Amphiura filiformis. The sequence continues at coordinate 70,779,795 of NC_092631.1, forward strand.
ATCAAAAGACAAATTACATCTAAATTTATTTTTGAGCTGAATGACTGTTTAACTTTTAAGCTGTATGCTACAATGTTTTGCAGCAAAAAAAGCTTTATATAACCTGATATCTAACATTATCTTGCCAATTTAACAGAATTGCTGTTTGCTGGATAGCTCACAACTGCAACTCAAAATATAAAATGACAAAGGTCTTGTTTAAGCAATTAAAATGTGCACACCAACATTGGGTGAAGAAATTGACAAAATCACCATAAATATTGAATTTTAGGCTTGTCTGGAGCTTCCAAGCAATGTTGGCAATTATTTCTGTTAACACTGATTATAATTGATATGGCTTAAGGTGATAAATTTTGTGAGTAATTTTGCATTTTTCTCAAAAAAGAACTACACACTGATAACAAAAATTATGTATATTATAGGGGCAAGGAATTCAATTATTTCACTGAAATTTCAGTGATTCAAGACAAGTGGTTCATTATAATTATATGTTAAGAAATGAGGTACATTCTAGCGGTACCTCTTTTCTTTGAAATTTCAGTGATTCAAGACAAGTGGTTCATTATATATGTTAAGAAATTAGGTACATTCTAGTGGTACCTCTTTTCTTACCATAAATAACGTACCGCTTATCTTGAGTCACTGAAATTCCAGTGTAGTAACTGGATTCCTTGCCTCTATAATATACATAACTTTTGTTACCAGTGTGTTATTATTTTTTAAGAAAAATGCAAAAATAGTCACAAATTTATCAAGGGGTGTAGTACCACCTTAGAGCTGTGCAACCCGATTAGGTCAAAAAAACCTGTTTGTCTCAAAGCTTGTGCGTACATTTGTAAAATCGCAAGATTTGAAAAAAAAAAGAAATGCAGAAATTTTCTTTCTTAAAAAAAAAAATTATAGTTTTTTCTGAAAAAATTTGGGCAAAATATCATAAAAATACCAAGTCGGGAATAAAAAAAAATTGCATTTTGCATTTCTTATCAAACAACTTTGAGCTTTGAGACCAACTTTTTTTTTTTGCCTTACAAGCCTCATCCCCACTTCACCCTATCAACAAGATGCAGATATTAGTATTGGGTGAAAGCTCATATCAGAAATACAAAGAGAAATGGACACCACCCTGGAAGTCATGTACTGTTCTACAGGAAACTGTGATACACATTTTTGCTTCTATAATCCAAACTCAAAACTTTGAATAAGAATGTTTGGGTGATGGGCCACAATGTTAGGTAGAAAACAAGTGTTACAATTAACCCACCCACCTGTTAAGTTGTACGTCCTACAATTCATTTCCTTGTTCACCAGTGCCTTAAAGGCAGGTTTGCCTGTCACAGGAATAAATTGCCCATCCTAATTTACCCTTGGAAACACTAGTTGACCAAAACTGTACAACCTATTCACTGTAGAAGTAGTGATGTAACAGGATTTATTACCATAGCGATAGGTGAAAACAATTTTTGAATGTTTTGCCCTGCACTAGATGTACGCTGTAAATCTGTATCGCACCACTGATTATCAAAGAATAGGCATAAAGACTTGGATCGTAATTCTAAGGAAATTTCACATTATGCAGCGTCCATGTCGCACCTGTATGATCAGTGTCTTATTCAACATCCATGACGGCACATAACGCAGGCATGACAGGTGATTAGTGCAGCCTACTGACAGTGCTGGGCAATACATTCAAAAATTGTTTTCACCTATTAATATGATCCTGTTACATTGTACATCACTACTTCTACGGCGAATTGGGGTTTAGGGTGATCAGATATATATGTATTGTGTTGTAAAATTTGATGTGCTTAATTATAAGTTCAGCAGATTTCTCAACAGCTTTTGATTTTAATTTGACATCTGTCAAAGGCATAGATCTTGCCTGTCGATCGTAAATAGAATGACAAGCAGACGGGTGTGTAGCCAAGACACTCTGTCCACATTTGTCTTCCTACCACTTAATGATGTCTGGGAAAATATTCAAAATTACTGTTCAGCTGATGGTTACTTTTGTGGCAGGAGATACAATTCTGAGAATAATACTATATTAACTTGAGTTGCAAGCATATGATCAGACAAGGAAGTGTGCAATTGTACTCATCAAAACATCAGCCACTTGTGACAAAATGTCTTGAACAGTACTGTTTTTTACAAAATTTCAAACATTATATTGTACTTTTTATTAGTGAATATTTTGCATTCCTTAAATTAGAATTTTTATCAAAAACTGAAACCGTTAAAAATAGGCAAAGTGTAAACAATTTTATCGTACAAAATGTAACAGTATGCTGAGAATTATCAAAAGGTAGTACTGATTATTTTCCCCGAGTCCCATTTCTTCTCTGATGGTCCGATATGATTTGGCAGTTATGTGTCACTTAAAAACGCCAGTACACATATTGCTACTCTCCTGTGGATATCTTATTATCTATAAAGTATTATTTGGCCAAAACTCTCTATCAATAAAAGCCATACAGATTGAATTTTTTGGCTTCATACAAATGTATAGCATCATACCTATCCATAGGAGGGTACATGTACTATTATACAGTTTTCAAGTGTCATCATTGTATGCCAAATCATTATGGATTCCTCAAACCATCAGTAACAGGGAAGGACTGAGCTAACTGAAGCTAAATTTTGAGTATATACAAATTTTGAGTACGAGTTGTCTTTGAGCTGATATCTGAACATCCCTCTGGAGGTTCATCACTATTATCAGATGAATTGATGAAGTTTTAAAAAGAAAAAGGCTCCATATATACCACCTGGACACCTGCCAGATAAAAGCAAAATGATACTTATCAGAGAAGCGATTTGGATTAGAAGGCGGGGGAACAAAACAGTCAACAGGGACATCGGCAGGCAGCTACTCTCGAGACCATGTATACAATCCACTTATAAGAACCAAGCCTCCGAGAGATGAGAAAATTACCGGAAGCAGCGGCCAAAACCGCGGGAAAAGTGGATCCCAATGGTCATTTCTGAAGAAGCCATCAGCCGAGATGGCGAAAGTCTAAAACTAGTGAGTATTTTATGGATTTGGCAATCATAAAATTTAATCAAGTTTAAAATGATACTTGCTTAATTCTGATGTGTCAGTTTCAATGTTTCAACAAGTACACTGCTCAAAACATGATGCTATAACATGTATACAATGAGGGCCTGCTTGAAAAGCAGTGCTTGTCACTGAAGCAGTATAACCCTCAATAAAGAAAGAATAAATCAGACACTCACTATTCAGATTTACATTCTTTCTTTGCCTGTTCTTGTGGAGCTAACAAACATGTTTTTCAGTATCATGTTACTTCATTCAGTGCTAAGTAGTGAAAGTGGTATGTTGCCTTAAGGGATCTAAAATGAGCGTATATTGCGTTTCGACAGTATTTTTTGTGGGACATGAGAGCACCTCCGACCTATCGAATTGCATTCTGAATAAGAAGCATGTCTTTCTGATATCAAATAATTTTAATTTTTGAAAATCACAATATAATACAAATTTTATGACAAATTATAAAAATTTGATATTTTTCAAATTTTGATATAGAACAGTCCTCGAAAGTAAATTATATAAATCTAATGATATATTCTTAAAGTGTATGTAGCAGGGAGGAAAAGCCGACGGTCAATTGAAAATTTTGACTTTTCATATTGAAGATATGGATTTTTTCCCAAAAAGACCTAATTTTTTTTGGTGTTTTGGGGAAAAAATCCATATCTTCAATCTGAAAAGGTCAAAATTTTCAATTGATCGTCGGCTTTTCATCCCACCTACATACACTTTAAGTATAAATCATCAGATTTATAAAGTTTACTTCAAGTACTGTTAAATATCAAAAATATCAATTTTAATGATTTGCCATAAAATGTGTATTAAATTGCTAATTTCAAAAAATCAAAATTATTTGATATCAGAATGACATTCTTCGTATTCAGAATGCAATTCGATATGTCTGATGTGCTCTGATGTCCCAAAATAAATACTGTCCAAACGTTCATACCCCAGCCCTTAACATTACTAAATAAAATGACATTCATCAGATTTACAAACTTAATGCTGCTTTTGAAAATGCTATTCACCGCTTGCACAGTTCCATCAAATTGGTCGAGCCTCAAACTGGCAACAGATATAAAAGAATGACGTAAGCTTATAAAATGTTAAATGACTGGTTCAATTCATGTATGCTGCCAGCTCGAGGTTCAACCATCAATCTTCGTGACCATGCAAGGAGCGAATAAATAATATGTGACGTCCCATGTCAAAACCAGACACTTTTGGGCAGGTTATCAATTTTGAGGTTTTTACATAGAGATATTTTGCTCCACAACGCCGTTTCCCCCCAATGAAATCGGACATTCGGATTCCTAAGCAAAGATATTGAGTTTGTAAGTTATGGTATTATAAAATTGGAAATTGAGATATCGGCCTTTAAAAATATTATTGACAATGTTGAGAGTAGGAATTACCTTGAAAAATGTCTCAAAAAATACAAAATGCCAGTTATATTCCGATCTGAAACTATCAGACAATATTTTAAACATTCATTTGACGGTTTCAAAGAACAAAGTGGCTTGTAGCAAACAGTTTGCAAGGTGTTCTTTTTGGTAACTGCTGGAAGACTGAAATACCCGAGCTACGTGGTCATCTATTGTGAACTTTGAAGCGCCCTCTACATTTGAAGAATTGGCACTGTCATTGGGTAATCCAACAAACGAACTAGCATATGTTAGATTCCTTTGAATTCTCTGGTCCTTCAACATTGTCGTTACAAGTGGCTGGGCAGTGACGCGGTTTCCACCAACCATGAGGTCAAAATGGCGTGCTGCGATATTCCGTGACACCGAGACAGCTCCAAGATTGCCGTAGTGACCTATGTCAGCATTGAGGAGTCCAAGGAATAGGGCTTCTAAAGCGCGTACAAAGACGAATGAACTGAACATATTCTTGTTGGATATTTGGCCAATGCTAGGCTGGTGTTCAATTATGTAGAAGTCAATTGTAGGCAGCTGTGATACAATGTCTTTGACCTGCAAAGCAATCAAGTTGTAGAAATTAACCAAAACATTCACAAAATGTATGCAGAAGAATATTTTGCATTGATCATTTAGATTGACCATTTAGGCAATATGACCCGGAAGGCTTGTACAACTTTCACAAACCAAACAGTTTTCTTTTCAACTTATGAAAACCCCTGACCATGATGACATATCAAAAACAAATTGATATATCACTTTAAGCCCATGAACTTGAGATCTAGTGAAATCCGGTCAACACACAAAGTATTATTAATATTAATAAAGTAAATAAACCAATGCATTTATAATATGTGATAGATGAAGAGGTAAACATTAGTTACTGGTTTGCATATTAAGGATAACAAACTGTAATCTTTTTCAAATTAACTGTGAATGATCCTAGCACTTCAGAATACGTCTAGTGGTTCTCCAAAGTCACCAAAAACTTTTTTTTTAAATGATTTTTTTCCTGAAATTTCAATTTTGTATTGTGCATCATATCAGTGTCCTATCAGTCACGTAGGCCTTGTTGAATGCCAAAAATCGCTTCAACGAATGATCGTTATGTACAAAAGTATAACTGCATTTTTAAAAGCACTATTTTCTGTGTGAAGGAAGCATATTTTTCAAACTTATAAAAACAGGTCCCAGAATGTTTTTTCACATTTTTTCAAAGGTTGTAGTAATCAAATAATGTGTTGAAATTATTGCTAAATACGGAGTATAAATCCCTCCTCAAATGCAAACCTTAAGGATAGGTCTAGAGGTTCTCCAAAGTCGCCCAAAAACTTTCAAAATTAAGAAAAAATGGATTATTTTTTAAATTTTCACCTTTGCATTGTGCATCATATAAATGTCCTATCAGTCATGTAGTCCTTGTTATAAAGCCAAAAAAAATCGCTTCAACAAATGATCGTTATGTACAAAAGTATAGGAAACTGCATTTTTAAAAGCACATTTTCTGTGTGAAGGAAGCATATTTCTTAAACTTATAAAAACAGGTTGTAGTCATCAAATATGTGTTGAAATTGTTGCTAGATATTGAGTCTAAATCCCTCCTCAAATGCAAGCTGAAGTGTATAAAAGCCTAGGGCTTCATTTTCACCTTGTTCTTTATTGTTGTTTTTCTATAAAATGTGTCTTCTTTGAAGGGGCTTATAAGGGTTTTTACAGTGTAGAAACCCTCTAGCCTCGACCCCCACCGGGGCTTTGCCCCTGGACACCACAGGGCCCCTGTACCCCCCGCCGTCAGGGGCGATACTACGGGCGCTTAGCGCCCTCCGTTCGCCATGGACTCTGTTTTCTAGGTTTTCAATGTTGGCAGGTATGTAGCAAGCTCGGACGGACGGATGGACGGACGGATGGACGGACAGATGGACGGACAACCAGGAAACATAATACCTCCGGTGAAGGCATAAAAATGGTATAGAGAGTATTCCTTACCACACTGAAGTATTCTTGCGGTACCCACTTTGCTGGTGTGATATTATCAATGTTGTGTACTGTCCATTGTAAAACTTCCCGATCTTTAGTCATATGTAGCCAGGCTATGTGCTTCAGACCTACATCAATAGTTACCAAGTCTTGAACGGACTGCAAAATATAAAGACATTAAAATGTGTATTAGCAGATGTGTAATTTAAGCATCCATCCTGTGAAATTAAAGTTGAATTTTTGGACACAGAATACAAGTCTATGGGAAAACATGTAGTCATAATCATATTGACTTTTGTTTACTGATCATCACATAATTTACTCTGCTTTGATAAGAATTAACATTACATCCTAATCTTTATTAATATGTGGATCCTGGGTTTCTATATACCCGAAGTCAGTTGTACCGAAATTCCTTCCCACAAGGTAATATCTAGGCGTATTGCATAACAATAGATACAGCTCAGAGGTTAATCCATCTCCTTCGTTATGCAATACACTTATTGTTTGGTGGGAAGGAATTCAAGTCCAACTTATTTCCAATAGAGAAACTGGGGTTCCATGTATGGTATTTTCAACAATTTTCCTTGAATAGTGGTGAGGACATTATCCTATCACACTTTTATTATACTATGTACCTGCAATCTTTCCATGTTGTAAACATACTCTGCAACTGGTTTCAGGTTAGGTGACAGGAGTCCCTGGCATACCTGCTTCATCTTCTTGAGACCAATTTTCTGAACTCCCAGTAAATCTTCCACTCTCTGAAACCAGCCATTTTTCTCTCTGTATTTCACAATCAGCTCAGACAATTGTTTACCTATCTTCTTGTTATTAGCCAATTCTTGCTGCGATGAAGTGTTTAGTGTATGAAGAATGCTTTGTGTGTCTGTAGGTGAAAAGTCTACTGATGATGTGATAATAGTTGGTGCTGATAGAATATTGCGACAAATAGTTGCCAGCTTCTTTGCTGCTTTCTTACAATCTGAATTTAGAATGTTGAGAATATCGTCAACACTGGTGAATAAGCCAAGTTCACGTCTTTGGGTCACAATTGCATTAGCAATGTCTCTGGATATTGATTTGAATTGCATCAGCTCAAAGGCAGGACAATTGTTCAATTTGTAAAGGATTTTTTCACTTTCCTCTGATGACAATTTCAAATTGCTTTTAGTTAGTACATGTACCTCATCTGGTTTTCCAGGAGAATCTTTGCTTCTGGTATCAGCCAGATCTATCTGTAACGTATCTGATGTACTTGTAGTATCCTTGCTTTTGGAATCAGTCAGTATGGACAGAGCACTAGCCAGCATCTCTTGTAACCGTTTGGGACCTAAATTTCTTACAAATGGCATCTTTAAAAGATCATCAACATTTTTGAATTGACCATGTTCACACCTATATTTTACAATACCATGTGCCCTGTCTTTAGATAGATATTTAACTTTCAATAGCTCCAGATCTGAACTGTTGTTGAATTTGTCGAGGGCAGTTTCAGTTACTTCTGGGGACAATGTGTACTCATCATCCGCAACTTCCTTAGCACCAAAAGCATGACAGATCCACTTGGCCTTCTTAGGACCAATTCCAGGGATGTTTCTCAAGTCTTCAATGCTTTCAAGCAAGCCATTCTCCTCTCTGTATTCCACGATATTCTCATGAAGATGTCCACCCAGGTTTTTCTTAGCTAACTCTTCACTTGATAATGTGTTCAGTTGGTGGAGGATTGTTTCTATATCAGTGGGTGAAATGGATAACTTTGTTTGACTTATCCCAGCCAGTTTATCTTCTGACAAGGACAGAATACTCTGGCATATCTTTGGGATCTTGTAGACTATGTGTTGCAAAGGAATGTCAAGGAGATCACCGAAACTCTTGAATTGCCCATGTACACTTCTATGTTTCACAATTGTGTTTGCTCCTTCAGCGGATATAGACTTAATTTTAACAAACTCAAACTCTGAACTGGTATTGAATTTAGTCAGAATGATTTCCGTTTCTTCTGGAGAAAACTGTAGGGTTAAGTTCTTTGCAGTATTTTGTTGGCTTTCGTTATCATCAGGTGGTGAAAGGATGCTGTGAAACATATATTTCAATCTTTTGTGGGATAGAAATTTGAAGCAGGCAAGCTTGAGTAGATCACTGACATTGCTGAACTCACCATGTTCATGTCTATGTTCTACAATTGTATTAGCACCCTTTTTAGAAATATTTTGAATTCTCATCAGCTCTAAGCGTGAACTCCTATTGAATTTCTCAAGGATAGTTTCAGTTTCTTCCGATGAAAATGGCATCTCAAGTGTTGTTGATGTTTGTTCTGGAAGACCAGGATTCTTTAGTTTGGCAGCATGGTGTGTACTTTGAGTACATAATAACTTATGCAGGCATCTTAACCTCTGAAGTCTTACAACTGTAACATTCTGCAAAATACAACACACAAAAGCAACTGATTAGAACAATTGCAATGCAGAAATCATGTTGATAGATGTTTTGATACCAAGGGCTTTATAGCAAGGTTATTGGCAGTGCAGGATTAAACTGAGACTTACAAGGGCTTTGTTTACATCTTAAATTATGTGTTACAAATTGACCATTCATTTCTGTGTAAAGGCTTTGTTAACACATCATAAAAATGAGGTGTATCGTCCAGACTTTTTCAAAAATCGGTGAGGGAGGCCTTTATTATTTGTTAAGGTATTATGTTATTATTTTTATTTTTACCATTCATTTCTGTATAAAATTGTCATTTGGACACCCTGTTTTCAATTTGGACACTCTAATATTCTGATTTTTATAATGGAGTGTATAGGAATTGGACACCCTGATTTTGAAGAATAAGGTATTTTTGACCATTTTGGACACCCTAAAGATACCCCTCTGGCTAATGCCTTGGGAGGCCCCTAATACAAACTTACAATTTACTAATATTTTTGTTATTTCTCCTAGCTTGAAGAGTGTTTGCAATGTGTTTATTAATGATAACCAATAACTTCCTAACATGTTTTTTCATTACAACAGATTTAGAAACAAAGTAAAGGAGCAAAGAAGAAAAATAACAAAAATATTTGAAAATCTCCAAAAATCGGTGAGGGCAGTACTGTGGGAATGGGCAAATTCCCCAGTCAGAACTTGTTCCCCTGTTGCCCCCCAAGTGAAAACCCAAAATTAAGAAAATTTCCACTTTTTGCGGCAATTTTGCGCAATTTGCGCACATCAAAAATTTTTGGTGGGTATGTTCCCCCGGAATTTTGACATGGTGGGTCTTTGGGAGCTGACGGCGTACCGGTAAAAATGGGTCTTTTGGAGCTGCGAACAAGTAAAATGGCGACTTTTGGAGCTGCGAACAGTCAAAATCAAGGGTCTTGATTGACTTTAGGTTGAAAATCGCCTGAAAAAACCACAGAAATATGACGAATGAGCAATTTTGGGGTCTTTTAGAGCTGAAATTATCAAAATCAAGGGTCTTTCGGAGCTCTATTTTGGTCAAACATAGAAGGTATTTTCGGAGCTTCAAAATCCAAAAAGGGGGGTCTTTCCGGGGGAACATACCCGTATGGTCATTTGTCTTATGTGCCCCCCCCCCCCCACCCGGGAAATTATTAATAGTATTATCTGCGGTGCCGGTATCCCTAGATTGAAAAACTGGGGTTTGCACGAACCCCCTGAACTTGCAGAAAATTTAAAAAGAGGGGGTCCGAACTGTATTTTGGCGAGTCAGAAAAAGGCAGCCTAGCGCTACCCCTACTCTGTTTCTAGATGCTCTCTGGTGCAATCTGAGCCTTCTTTGGAGCTTCTTTTTAATAAAATTTATGACCAATATTTCATTTTAGAAATCAGGCAAGACTTTTCACGTGACTTGTCAACAGTGGCGTAGTGTGGGTCATCATATTGCGGGGGCACCAGGTCTGATTGGGGGGCACCGGGTCTGATGGGGGGGGGGGCACAAGCCATTTTTCGGTCATTTTCCTATGGGTTTTTTAAAATTTGAGATCGTGCCACCCCACAAATTTGAATTCACCTGGCATACCTACATACTAATAGGTATGCCAGGTGAATTTAAATTTGCTATCAAACTGCATCATTTTAGACCCTTCGCACTTGATTATTAGTTTCCTGTTGAAGATTTTGAAAGAGGGACGAGGTGACTTTTAATTATTAATTATCTTTTATTTTCTTTATTTAGTTTGAACTATTACAAGCAACTATTGACTCTTTTGACTAGAGCGGGCATTTAATCAGGGCCTGCCTTTTGAGGAGAGCGAGAGCAATCGCTCTCTACTGCTCTCCTTAAATCTGATATAGGAGAGTGATTTATAGCTCTCCTTAGTTGACCATTCTCCCCATACATTCTATGGTAAATGCTCTAAATAGCTCTCCTTGAAGGCTCCAGAAGAGCTAAATAATGCTCTCCTGCAAATTCCAAAAGACAGTCCCTGATTTAATTATTTCACAACAATATTTGATTTTATAAATAAGTGAAGGTGGAGTTGTACTCTTTGTTCATTCATCATTATTGTTGATATTATTAAAGTCAGAAAATGGCAAGTAGAAGTAGTCGAAAGTTATTAAAAGGAGAAAATTAGAAATAAAAATAAAATAATTAATTATTTTGAGATTTACAATTTTGGACGCGGGCGGTAAACAAGAAACTAATAACCAAGTGCGAAGGGCCTTATATATCAAATTAAAGCCCTGAGTAAAGAAAGCCAAAACTGAAAACCTTTTTTTCATAGCACTTTCCGTGGCAAAGTTACATCTTTTCAAAGATCGACTTTCATCAACAAGATTCTGCTAGCAAAATTCCCCAAAACAGCATTACGGGGGTGTTTCTAGATCTTAGTCTCATGATGATAGCAGCTTTTTTTTAATGGAACTGCTATCAAAATCCCTCTAAAATTCCATGTGTGAGTGTCTCATCACCATAAAAAATCATATATTTGGGTCAAGTGAAGTATAGAAAACATATTTATGTAGGTTTCCTTGACCGACCTGTTCTTGAAAAAAATTGAAATTTCGATGTAAATATGTACTGTGTTTGGTCCCCGGTCTAGGCGAATTTCGCTGACTAGCAAATGTGTTGACTAAAAGGTTTGCCTGGCATATACCTACATACAAGGCTCCCGCTAGCCTTCAAAAACTCTGCATCCGATCGGACGCACAACTGTAAAACCTGGTCGGGAAATGTGCATCCCACAAAATTTGTGTGCGTCCGTACATGTATGTTAATGTGTTGGGCAACAGGGAATACAATTTTACAAAGCCCGATTGCGGTATTGCATCGCAGTTTGATACAAATATTTGACAATTTCCTTTCAGATTCCTGATGAGATTTTAAAGATTTATGTAAATATTATTGTCAATAACAAATTACGTGAATGCAAACTTACTGATAATGTACGATACCGGTAGTTTAGAAAGTTGCATTTTTGCTCTCGTGTTTGAAAGCTTATCACGTCTCGCTGCCGTAAGAAATAAGAATTTTCATTCATTGACTGGTGACCCGGAAGTGTTGCAAAATGGGAGTGGTTAAATGTGAAAGTTCAATACCTCGTTTACTGATTGGTCCATTGGTTATGAATATTAATTAAGCTTTATTAGGAGAATTAGGAGTGATCAGTCAACGTGATTTTCACAATTTTTATGATGATGAAGTTGGTAAGCTTATAATCACTAATTTTTGGGCTGAATCAACTTGCATCCGACTGGACGCAAGGGGTTGATGAAATTTGTTGAATATTGCGTCCAGCAATACAAAAATGCGTCTGGACGCAAGAATTCGCGTCCAGCGGGAGCCTTGCCTATATCTGGTTCCATACAGCAATACGCAGTATTGCTGTCTCTGGTTAGCAGGTACGAATTGAGACGTCGTGAATTGAGACGTCGGAGCCGGTCAAACATCCCGTATCCTACTATCACTCAAACAAGCAAATCTCTTCACGAATTCACTCACCTTGCGATCCTACATCATCAGTTGAAACAAACATCTAAGTTTCCAAAAACAACTTTGTCATTCCTCAAAACTACAAGTAACTTCATTAATAAAAATTGAAATCATACTATTACCCGTTATTGAAAATTTTGTTCGATTTATGTGAACCAAAAGAACGCACGAGTCGAGTTCAGTTTACCAAAATGGTAGCTCCTGCTTCCTGGTCACCTCAGATATGACGTCAGTATCAAGCTGCTTATTAAACGGTGGATCGGATTGGTTGAAATCAACGCCACATTTTTGACCTTACAGGGGTCAGAGATATGCATATTCATGTATGAAAACAGCGGTTGCGGATATAGTATCATCACCGGAACTGAGAATTGCAACATTTTCGATGTTTGTACCGGGGAATTTCAGACACGGAGACTCCGCGGAGATTTTGACAAATTCGTCCAAAGGTAACCAAAGGGTTGGGGATCGCATTTTTAACTATCACTAAATGTTTCGGAATTGAGGTCGGCTAAAAAGTAGACAGTTTCGGGGACTGTAATTGGTGTAGATGTCACATTTTGAACAGTGAGCGATAAGTGACCAATTTGATGCTCAGCACAAGTGACTATCTTTACTCAGCCTGTAGGTATGATCATCAAATTTTCAAGTATGATATTTCAAATTGAAATTGGTTTGTTTAGAAAGGTGATTATTTAACTTAAAAAATGAGGGGTCAACCATGTCTGTAGGACCAAAATTAGCAAAGTTATGGGCAAATGTATTTTTCCAAATTCTGTGACCATTATTGACTGTACCGGTACTTTTACAATGAATTACTGTACAAAACAGCAAGTACATGCAACATTTTTCAGCACGGCGATCCATTTTACAGAAAAGCGATTTTATTTGAAAAAAAAATACTATCACTGTATGATAAGGGACTGTGCAATAATTATGAGCCCTGGGGGAGGGTAAAATTGGGGGGGCAAGAAATTTTTGGCGGGCAAGGGGGGGGCAAGCAATTTTTGGCAAGCCGAGAGGGGGGGGCAAGCGATTTTTGCCACACATTCACGGGGCACCTTTTTAATAAAATGCTTAAAAAGGTTTAGGAAAACGGCACGGAAACGCTTAAATATGCAAATTTTCCTGCTCTAAGCTGCGCTCGTAACATACATCTAGACCATTTAAAGTTTGGAATTTGGGATCCCAAAAATTTGGCATGTTCAGGGGGGGCAAAGAATTTTTGGCGGGCCGAGAGGGGGGCAAGCAATTTTTGGCGGGCGAGAGGGGGGCAAGCGATTTTTGGCGAGCCGTTCGAAATTTTACCCCCGCCCCGAGGGCTGATAATTATTGCACAGCCCCTAACTTCTGTATCAATAATCAAGGTATACCAATTGACACTTTTTGACTTTCTACGACTACGTGAAGTTTCTGGTGTTCAAATTTGAAATTGTTGTATTTTCCTATGGGGGATTACACAGTTAAGCCATTTCTGTGGTCACAAGTAGGAGTTGAATGAGGCCCTTTGTAATAAGCAATGTGGGCATACTAAACTCAGGGTAAGCCTTACCTTGCCTACATCCCCATAGTCATGATAGTCTATGATACTACTACATTTTATTTTATGAGTGACTCTCATAATAAATTAGGGAATTGAGACCGTCCATGCATGCATGCATGCACTGATCCTGATAGAAGGACTATGTCGAGTACATGTACAATGAACATGATGAAGTTGTAGATGAACCAAGTTTGTCGTTGTACTTGTTGTTATGTATGTACTATTGTATGGTAAGACTGCCGAATTCGGCAACCATCTGACCATACACTGGCTGCATACCATCCAATTCCGTCATACTAAACGTCGCAATTTCACCAATAGCGTAAACTTGATTGTAAAAATATTCTTACCTTTGTATAGAATGTTTGTAAGCAGATATTAAGTGCTCTGTTCACATTTGGAAACATAATGACATTTGAGAAAAAACGATTTTAAACTCTTTTCTATGCGTACAGCATGCAGCAGAAGTGTAGCACTTTACACACCCGTGTAAAGGGGATTTGAATATTAATGAGGTGATGTCATCATGCTGTAATAAACAAGAAGGTTCCTTTAAAAAGTAGACCCTGTTAAAAAGGAGCTTTCAATCGCCATTGTAACTAACTTCCGGTTTTTGAGAGCAGTTTTGGGATACTTTGACCTATATTGCAGTAATTATTATTGATTAATTTATTATTGTCATAATGAATATCATTAAAAATACTTAAAAATACCTACGCAGCCACTACTTTTTTACTTTTTTTCTACTTTTTTACTTTTTTACTGTCTATTAAAAATACTTAAATATTTTATTTATTCAATAATGTTTCTGAATTTTCCCAATAGGTCAGAGGGCAAAGCTGCAAAACTGTCCCACAATGCATTGCAAACTTTCAATGCCGATTTGGCTTATTTTCTCGAATTTCTACTTTTTGCAGTGATTGCAATAATAATTTATCTAAATTGGGATCATGTCCTTTATCTGGGATGGCTTTGATCAAATTTTGCAGTTGCCCGATTTTTTTTCTCTTCTTCCTTCGTTCTTTTTTTCCCCGGCCCCTTTCCTATAGACCACTTGATATCATTGTTTGTCAACAAAAGGTGAGGAACTGGTCTATCGATATGCTTGAACGAACCACCACACCGTTCCATGACCTTCTTGTACTGTATGAAATGTGGTGGGCGATTTAAAATGCACGTGCCCTGAGCAAACTACAATGCGTGCATACACTTCAGTTCAGGGGAATGAGAACAATGGAAATTGCCATAACTCGCACGCATACTGCCGGGCAATGACGTCACATGTCAAGTGGTATACGCTGGCGAAGTTACGTAATTAATCGGATTAACTACCATAGCAATAGGTACAAACAATTTTGAATATACCGCGCTGCACTACAAGCAGGTTGCACTCATCACCTGTCTTCAATCATATAATAGATTGAATACAATACCGCTCTTTTCAAAGAATCTAATCTTACAGGTGCAAGTGATTAGCATTTCTTTGACATCTATGGTTCAATGCAGCGGTACCGGATGAACGTAGTAGTGCAACGCGATATAATCAAAAATTGTTTGTACCTATTGCTATGGTAGTTAATCCGATTATTACGTAACTTCGCCAGCGTATAATAGCATGCACAAGAAATCATTTCAATCTTTCATCACACAAGTGTCATCGTCCCGATATCATCATGGCAGAAATCCCCACAATGGTAGTAATACACTAGTTCTTCATTAGCCACGCATGACCAGTTTGTTCCGACCTGTTTAATAGTTTTGAGAATGGGCCGAGGCAACGCACTGAAGAGTCTATTGTTCTATTGTGTCCGATTTGAGCGCTGACATATTGGAAAATGTTGCCAATCAATATTAATGAAGTCATGCGATCGACATCTACAACTGTTCAATTGGGCGACTTTATTGTTAGGTGCTTTTATTCATACATTGGGCGTATCGAGCTGTATCGGTTGGTCCGCAATTATATTTAATATAGTATTATAGGCCTACAAGTATGATTTGCTTTGCTTTATTGATTGATTCAGAAATAGTATGGCTATATGCTTCTCGAGTTATCAGCAAATATATCACATTTGAGGTCCAGGGTAGACTCCTATATAGGCCTACGCGATGCTCATGTAAAATACTATGGTAGGCCTATACATAATAAAACACGACGTGGACCGCGGCTAATGTCCTTAAAAATACTGCAGTATGAGTGATATCATAATTACTTCAAATCCTTATATGTAGACCTATTGGCAAACAATGTAGACAACTTACTTGTGTATATTCTTATATCCGCCACACAGATCGCACACTTTGCCAATGCTGCTGAACTGTCCGTAGCGAAATGGTAGAGCAAAGCGTGTTCACTGAGTATAATCAAATGAGCGCCCAAACCAATTTGGGCGCTGCAATAGGTTTGTATTGTAGGTGAACCTCTGTTTGGGTGCATGCGACAACTCACGCACACCCTTGGACGGACTAGTACAAAAGGTACCTCTCGTTCGTATAGGCGCTTTTACGTGACTTTCGTTCCATCACTTATTGACAGTAGCCTGCCTATTATAGCGTTAATACGCTGGTCAGGTCAGTTACCGATTTAATGTCGGAAGCCCTTTGTCTCGAACAAAAGGTACCTCTCGATGAATAGCGTGTCGGGAACTCCAATTGGCACAAAGGAACAATAAGCGTTACATAATCTATTTCCTCTCCTTCCTATATAAACTCCTTGGGCCGAGGGACCTCCAGCTAAGGCTATTGACAATAGACTGGTCACTGACACTGACCTCTGTACAGTAGAGGTCAGTGAGCCTGGTACGTTTCTTCATTGTTCTTCCCCACTACGCATGCGCGGCAGCCACTCATCTGCTTAAAGGACTCGTTTTTTTGTTCTGCACATATAAAATCCAAATTTTTGTCAGTTTTTTATTTCAAAACGCAAGCTTGATTTTCAATACGCACACTTAAGATTATCATGTTCTTTCAAGCTGCTTTATAACTTTCATTAAAAAAAATTACATCTCTAGCTCTACGGTTGCGTTCCGTTACTGGTTACTAGGCCTATTTTGAAACCCAACACCTAAAATCCAAGATGGCCGCCAATTAAATATGCAAATAAGAAATTTTTGTGTGCATTTTTCTGATTTTTTGGTCTCAAGTGTCATTTACACCAAGTACGAAGTTCCTAGTACTTTGTTCCTAGCATGTTTAATTTAAAAAAATGATTTTTGGTGCACTTCTTCCCTTAAGGGTTGGTGCAATTATGTGTACCCAGGGGTGGTGAATTATAAGGAGCAAATATTTTTGGCAGGCCAAAAGGGGGGGTAAGCATTTTTGGCAGTTCAAAATGGGGGTCAACTTTTTGGCAGGTCGAAGGGGGGGCAAGCGATTTTTGGCACAGATATTTTGGGCACCGTTTCTATATTACGCCCTAAAAAGGTGCAGGAAAACATTAGGAACACGTTATATGCAAAATTTCCTGCTCGCTGCGCTCGCATTATATAGACAATTTAAGGTTTTAAATTCAGGTTTCCAAAAATCTTGCATGTGTAAGGGGGGCAAAGATTTTTTTGCACAGGGGGGGAAAAGGTTTTTTGGCACGTCAAAAGGGGGGGCAAAGATTTTTGGCACGGCCAAAGGGAGGGAAGCGATTTTTGGCAGACCATTTTGAGCATTTACCACCCCGGGGGTACACCCCTAAATCGGTTTATGATTTCTACCCAAGTAACTATACATCGCATATAGTGGAAACCTATCTTTTTCTCACTGCCTGAAGCTAGAAAAACAATTTGGTACAATTTTCATGAAAATCGAAGCAACTTTAATTTTTGATCCCTGTACAAATTCAAAATTGACCTTCGACCCTTTTGGGCACATAACTCCGCAACCACAGGTTGCACATCAACAAAATGTATATATTTGTGATCCTTACGACCAGACCAATAATGTGATATGCTAATGAGTGAAATCGGAGCATGTTTAATATTTGACCCCTGTACAACCCTATGGGGTCATTTCTGGGGTCATTTTGAGGGCATAGACTCAAAATAACGCTTGCTCATCGCCATTTTTGGATTCAGCAGGTCCAAATTAGTAAAGATATACCTAGGTGATTAACTCACTTTTACTCAAAAATGCTTCAACAATTTTATACAAGCACATCTTTTCGTCTAGTCTATTTCACAATTCTCAATCCCGGCCCCGCACTTCTTGCATCCGCGGGTATCCATGCTTGTCGGTGAACTTTAAAAACACTCCCTTTTGCATCTCATTTCACGAAGTTTTAGGGGAAAAACACCCCTTTTTTTAGCGATTTCGCGAATTATTTGCGAAACAATACCCCTATTTTCGCTAAAACGCGAACGACATTTCTAATATACCCTTTTCTGGCAGAAACGCGTAGGCTGCTCGATGAAAATACCCTTTTTTTCAATTTCGCGAACACGTTGTTTGAAAAAACACCCCTTTTTTGTGTGTTTCGCGAATCGCGTTTCTTCATCTGAAAACACCCCTTATTTCGCGAAATTTTCGACGAGCATGAATACCCGAGGATACATAGAGTGCGGGGGCCGGGTTCTCAATGTGAAAAACATTTTTTTATATACCAGTTGATATGGAATTGCATAACCTGCAGTTGAGGCATACAGGCTTGACCGTAAGTATGGAATATTTCTTTACGGAAATCTTCACGAAGTGCCAAGACTGGGGTGTGCAGGGGCGTAGCCAGCTTTCTTGGTCACGGGGAGGGGGCAAAATAAAATTTTGGGGCACAGACGAAAAAAAATTGCAGTTGCATCATACAATACAAAGAGACTGTATATGTCTTCGAGCTTCCCGAAAGGGGCCTTATTGGGATGATGTGCGCGCGTAGCGCGAAAAAATGGTATTTTACACTATTTTCGCCCATTATCCGGCTAAAAAAAGGGCTTTATTGTTACAATGTGCGCGCGTATTGAAAGAGAAAATCAGGAAGGCAATGGAAAAGAAAGGAGACCCTTTTCTACCAAAATTCAGCCCGCGCACATTATAAAGATAGTCATTTCCATCCTGATAATGGGCGAAAATAGTGTAAAATACCAAACATCGTTCCAATAAAGCCTTTTTTGAAGCTCGACGGCATACAGTCTCTATGTATTGTATGATGCAACTGTATTTTTTTTCGTCCGTGCCTCTGAAATTTTATTTGCCCCCCCCCCACCAAAAAAGCTGGCTACGCCCCTGAACAAATATGAGTAACACCAAAAGACTTTTTTATTGTTCAGAAACTGACTTTTTCCCACTCCGCTGCTGAATTCAAGTAGTCGGCACACACAAAAACTAAGATAGTTCACCCTTTCTGATTTGATTTTGCCTACGCCTGTAAGCAATATATATTTTCTGTACTTCGGTATATATTTTGGAAATTCACAGTCAGCTGGGGTGTGTGTCTATATAATGTGTTTTATTTAATCATAAAACTGTTTTATCATCATTCTTAGGTAAATAGAAGTAATATAAAACAGTCCAGATAGAGTGACAACAAAATTGTTCAAAAGCTGACAAAACTCTTGGAAATGAAGTTCCTTTCGTATCTTTGTACTTCTATCTGGGCCACAGAATTAATTCTGTGATCGGGGCTTGCTATGTTTGAAACTTTGAACTGGTTTGTCGTCTTTTAGAAACATGTCCTTTTCAGACATCACCAACTGGTGAGTCATTAAGAAAGCTCTTGTAGGCTGGACCTCAGGGTCCAACAAAACCTAGAGTCAAATAAAAAAAAACCTGAGCCTGTAACACATCACAGATTCCGACACGAGGAATCACCAACATCTAGCTTGTTTCACACGTTCAAATCCAATGTTTAAAGGATTCAAACCCATCTTAATGACTTCATTAATAAGCATCTCCAGAGTGGTGTCATCAATAGTAGGTTGTCGACCCATAAAATGAATACAGTATTCCTGTCCGCTGCAGTCATAAGTCACCGTGTATTCGTTGTTCTGGCTATCAAATCCTCTCTTGAGTACGGTGAATTTTTGGTCAAACGAAATCAACTGTTTAAAGGAGAACGAATATACAAAGTTAATTTTGTATACTTAATAATTTGAGATGCATTGTGTAGAAAATAGCATTTGGGGATTACTTGGTAAATTCTGCATAATAAAAGCATGATTATTGCCGCCTGGACTATTGGGGAACAAACAAAATACAAAATGCATTAAAATCTTTACAAATAAAACAGCAGTATCCTTTATTAAAATTTAAGGGACGTTTATAGTAAGGGTTAATAATAGTCTTAAACATTTAACAATGAAAAATATACAAGCGTCGGTATATTTCATTTGCTATCAATAACTCGCCAAATCAGACAATCTAACTCATTTTGCATTTTCATAAAACGAGAATGTGTGTGCTACTAAACGTACCTTGTATTGTAAGTAACATTTTGGTCAATGTTGGTGTACTGATTTGTTGTTCATTCATGACAATTTTATTGACTTACCATTCACCCTTATAAGAAATTCTTTCATATTCAGTTTTTACGCTGTAGCAGGGATCGCTGCTTGTGCCTTTAAAGTCATATCAGGATCTACCATATAGTAACCATCTTCCAAAAAAGCCAGTATCTTTTTTGATTGAATCAATATTAAACATGTTAAAAATAAACTATATCTCGCACAGGGGTTGCAGATTTAAAATGGAGTCACCCATCCAGGTAGCCCTCTTTGAAATTCAGACTCCCTGTGTGGAAGGTCGTGTCTTCTATAGGGATGTATAAGTTTCAACTGGAACAGTCCAATGTTAATTATTCTTACCGGTATGTTTGGAAAATATGTTTCTGTGTAGTTGCCTGGTGGATTCATGTTGGTCAATGCAACTACAGGGTTTAAAAAAACATATGAACTCGTTAATGGTTACAATACGAATGTTTCCGGATTCCCCTCACACCTTGGGGGAAGCTGCCAGTGGTGTAGCCAGCACTTTTTCAGAGGGGTGGGGAGTGGGGAAAGCCAACTTTTAAGGGGGAGGGCAAACTTTGCCGAAAATGGTACTTTTGGTATGCGAGTATATAGTTGACGTTTCATGTTTTTCGCTATCTACTGAAGATAGCTTAGGGACTACAAGATATTTAATACACAAAATAATTCATACATCTAGCCTTGTTTATAGCAGCACGCGTGTTAGTTTTTAGGTATATTTTGATGTTTGTTTAGGCCCCCCTATTTTTTCTTAATTTTCCTTTTTTTTTTGCTATCTACTGAAGATAGCATTTACTGCACTGGTAGTCCATATACTCAAATATGTGACCCATCACATCGAAACACGGCAGTTGTCGGAAACCCACATTTAAAGATAATAAAGAAAAAGTCCCTTGAAAAATAAAGGAAATAATAAGGAATTTGAATTCTATTTGTCACATAAAATCACCATTCTACATGCAACATCAATGGATGAGGTGTCATTTTAAAGCTTTTAAAGCAGTCCTTTAGTCAGGTAAAGAAATCTGTAAGTTAATTTTTGACGACAACTGCCGTGTTTCGATGTGATGGGTCACATATTATATATTATAGTATCTTTCGCCATCAGTTATTCTATGAAAATTGTAAAAAGTCATTGCATTGACTCATGCACCTGTTCAAATGAGCTTTTATTTTTGATTGTAGGTCTATTTATGCGCTTCTTTTGCATTGTGCGCTTCATAAATTTCTTATATCATTATTATGAGCTTTCTCCAGATACCAAAATTTAAGCTTTGATGGGGCAGACCAACGTAGCATTCAGCGCTCTGATCACCGTATCTCTACCTCACTTGGCATGTATTAATTATGTTTAATTTGCACGTAAAGAGAATACAAGAATATAATCATAGTTTTACCCTTTGTTTTAACAAGCAACCCTTTTGGCCACCATTTGCGGCAGCCAAACACGGTATCGACGTTACTTGGTTCCGCGTCTGGTTTTGAGGATTTGGAATGATCAGCCGTGGTGCATTGACAACCCTTCTGGAATGCTGCTCCACCTGGTGTTTGTATCTGCGAAAATTAAAAAGAAAAAAAAAAAAAGATTAGATGGTTTTGCCAATAAAAGTTTGTTTAATTGGAGAATGTCAAGGTCAAAGTTTAAAATAGGTGTATATAATGTGTTAAAAGTCAACGCTGCTTTAATTTCGAGTGGATATTTATTATACAAACACAGACCAAGATCAAATTCTGAAAATAGAAGAATTCTATGAACATTGTAAATTTCCATGTTAGCTTTTACTGTCAGATATGTCCCCTTGTAATTTTGAGCCGAAGAACTGAGGTATAAAGCAAAGAAAATTGGAAATTACAACCAGAGAGAATGAAAACCTTGATGGAAACTAACCTTTCCAATTTCAAACCAACGGCCAAAGAAGGTGGTGTAGTTGAAGTTGGATACTGGCATTGGATCCTGACATATCTCACTCGTACGTACTGACGGTTTACCACTAACAGTGCTGAACACAGCAAAACTCACAAGACAAATATACTGAATGTATAGAAGATAAATAAAAAAGATTACATGTATGGTATTATGTAATGTAACGAGAAATATTTGATTTAGAGATTGATAACTCCGTCCGTACTGTTGTTTGGAGGGCATTGTTGAAAGATCTAAACACTTTTTAACGTGCCTTTGGAACCGAGGATTAAACAAAATTGTTAGATTTTTCACAATGCCCGACATATTGGTTGAAGCCATGTTTGGGACAAGATAAAACCTTTCCTCACGGTCTGTATAGAGGACAGGAACGATTGGTTATGACGGAATGTATTACCAATAGATACCAATCGAACTAATAAAGCTAAAGTAAAGCAGTACAGACTCCGAGTATTAGACGTACAATATTGTATGTAACATATCTACGTTATTTAATCTATTGCCATTCTATTTCCAGTAATATTTAAGTTCTAACGAATGTTTGATGACGTACAATCGATAATATGTTACGTATAATATCTGGTAGAAATATATTATCGATTTTACATCATCAAACATTCGTTAGAACTTAAATATTACTGGAAATAGAATGGCAATAGATTAAATAACGTAGATATGTTACATACAATATTGTACGTCTACTAAAAAGTCTGTATACTGCTTAAGGGATCTGGAATGAGCGTTTTGAGCGTTTCGACAGTATTTTTTGTGGGACATGAGAGCACATCAGACAAATCGAATTGCATTCTGAATACGAAGAATGTCATTTTTTGAAATTCACGATATAATACAAATTTTATGACAAATTATTAAAATTTGATATTTTTCACATTTTTGATATTAACAGTCCTCGAAGTAAATTTTATAAATATATTGATATATTCTTAAAGTGTATGTAGCTGGGAGGAAAAGCCGACGATCAATTGAAAAATTTTACCTTTCATATTGAAGATATGGATTTTTTCCCCCAAAAGACCTAATTTTTTAAAATGTTTTGGGAAAAAAATCCATATCTTCAATACGAAAGGTCAAAATTTTCAATTGGTCGTCGGCTTTTCATCCCACATACATACACTTTAAGTATAAATCATCTGATTTATAAAGTTTACTTCGAGTACTGTTAAATATCAAAAATATCAATTTTTTAATCATTTGCCATAAAATGTGTATTACATAGCGAATTTCAAAAAATCAAAATTATTTGATATCAGAACGACATTCTTCGTATTCAGAATGCAATTCGATATGTCTGATGTGCACCAATGTCCCACAATAAATACTGTCCAAACGTACATACCCCACCCCTTAAGGAATGGTAACAATATTACAAAAATGTGACCTTCGACCTTTCTGCTTATATTTTCTGGATCATTGACAACAGGAATAATTTGCATTCGAACTATTTTGAATTTGACCTCTGACCTCTGTATGAACTTTGACACTCCATATCTCAAAATACCCAAAACTGATAGAGAGTCAGTAAAAATCTTTCAAATATGTGGTCCTGAGAACGATATTCATCATGTTCATGCACAACTTTCAAGTTCTTGGAAACGGTTAGAAAACAGAACTAACACAACGAAGCGAGGATGTTCCTCGAAAATAAACAAGCAATGTTGAAGTCTAATTTTTAATTTCTCATTTTATTACCGCTACGTTTGAATTTGCAATTCTATGTGTATACTTACAACTATTCGTGTCACCTTCATTATCGCTTTTCCGGGTCGCTATTTCTTCAGGCAGCAGACCGGGACAGCATAATTCGTAAGTATCGTAAATTTCCAGTTACGCTACCCACGACTAGTAGCTTTGCCCTCACTTGTGATGTCTCTCGCGAGGAATATAAAAAGTCTATACAGAAATATCACTTGTATACATTCATAGGGGCAAGCGGGTCAGTCTTATTTCTAAAAGAATGGTCGCGCATTCATGCTAATTTCTATTCAATCCTCTCTCACTTCAATGAACATGGGTGGCTATCAAGGTCGCGTCACCTGAAGTCATGAATAGATTACGTATTTGTATTGTTCTTTAAAAAGCCACGGGTTTCATTGTGGCGCCCTAGCTGAAATACAGCAAGCACGGGAGAGCAAGATAAAGCTAAGATAATGTAAGATAGTAAAATGTAAACCCATATTTTAGATAGGTATCTTGAGATAGACAAGACACCAGTAGGCGATTGGAAACAGCAACACTCTAATGTTACAAGTCGTGTTCACACGGTCGGACATAAGTGACTTATTAATTACACTTTACCGGTAATAAATCGCTTATTACCGAGGTAATAAGTCATTTATGTCCGACCGTATGAACACGACTTTAGAGCGTTAACTGCTTGGTTATCTGATTCGCCTTTGTCATGCTAATTCATCCATTCATAGTGAACATGTAGACGTGATGTGGAGGCAATAGATTACGTAACGCATTGTTCCTTTGACGTCCAATTGATTTGCCGACAATCATAAAGTGGTAACCAACATAACTCGTGTTCACACAGTCGGACATAAGTGACTTATTACCGGTAATAGTGACTTATTACCGGTAATAAGTGACTTATGTCCTACTTTGTGAATACGACTATTGACTAGACAGTATATTAAATCGGACACAACTGATGCATTCCACGCACGATTGTCTTGTTCATGTTGTTCACTGCCACATTAAATTTGGATAAAAGCTAATCCCAGGTCTAACCGTGGACTAAACCAAGATCATGAAGATTGACATTCCCGAAGAAAGTCTAATGCGGCCATACACGATCAAAATATTGATCAATATTGGGAACACTAGATACAAAATCTACCATTGTGCGTGTTCATTGGTAGATTTTGTATCCACTCTTGTATCTAGGGTCTTTGATATTGATCAAAAAGATTGAACGTGTATGGGCCGCATAAGCCAAGCCTAAGTCGGGTCTAAGTCAGGTTTAAATTGGTGCAAAGTTAGTCCCGGCTGGGGTAGGTTTAAGTCGGGACTAAATTCTCCCGGGCTAAAGTTAGTACCGGCGTAAGTTAGCTCCGCTTTCGGAATCATGTGACCAGCCTTAGTCGGTCAGTTTAGTTTCAGTATTTCCCCGAGAATTTACGTCCGGAGAGAATCATTATTGATTATCTCACGATCTTATTGATAGAAATCAGACAATCCGTACATATTTGCTGTGACAGATACCGGTATCTGTACGAATTGGTCCAAGAAGTGCACTTGCGGTAAAATTATCCGAAGTAAAAAAATGTAGTTGCGTTCTTTACATGTACTGGAACCTGCTTCTTTTCGAGTTTTTTCAACTAAAACGATAACTTTGTTAAGTGCCCACTTATTGGCTTCATTTGGCACTCATTCCCTACCGAAAATGCAGGGAGAAGCGGCGTTGAGCAACTGTCGGCATCGCCGGAAAATTTTGACTATACCAGATGCGTTTTGTTTTGTAAGGCTAGTTTCATTTCCTGGTCTTTTGACCGGTTGAAACTTAAATGACATAAAAATATTTAAGGCACGGATTTTCAATTCTCACTGCACGGATTTTTAATCTCACTGCACGAACGAACGTTCCAGGAGGCAGTTTAAAGTAGCTGCTGTTAAGTAGCTACATGTATAGTATCTGAAGCGGATACTGTTGATACTATATAGTAGGGATGACCATCATAATTTCATGTTGCCCCTTTTGCTACAAAAGATTGTTTTCTGGAAAGAACTCATCAACAGAAGTATTTTGGTGGTTAAATGGTCAAAATCGGTCAAAAACTTTTCGAATTATGAATTTTCAAAGTTTCCCATTCTGACCGGTCATTGGAACGAAATAAATTGACAAAGTCTAAATATAGCAATGTGAGCAAAATTGGTATAAGCATATATTTACCTTTTATATTTCTTTATTTTAATATATATGCAAACATGAAACAAGCATATTGTGAAAGTATCAAAGGGTTTCTTATGAAATGGCACTTTACTAGTCAATAGCATTAAGTATTTCTTCAAACCGAGGCACTGAAATCATGCTTTTAGAAAACATTTGCCAAAAATCATCCATAATGGCCAAAGTGGCACAAAATCAAAAGTCCAGGTGAACTTTTTTCCACAACAATATACACTACACATAAGAAAAATACTAATGTACTACAAGGGATTTTCAACATAGGAATCCAAACAATCAAGTACCAACATGCACAGCTTTATCCTGATATCACTTCTGGGGTTTTAACAAAATGTTTAACCTCTATTGTGATTGGCAGCAGCATAAGGTATCTCTTTGATAGTTGATAATGCCCAGCCATTCAGCAAGTGGCTAATAACAGACCTTGATAGGCTTGAATGAACACTGTCATGTGCTACAAAACCATCACATCCAGGGCCTGGTCACGCCATATGCTACAGAGAGCACAGTACTTTAACAATGGAGTGAAAGACTCATTATTGATTAGGCGCGTATTTTAAAAGTACAGCTCCTGTGCGTGTATAGCAGCAAGTCAGTGCAGATGGTATAAATATAAGAAAATGTTTAGGGTTAAGATCAGGTGAATAATACAACAAATGAGCATGAAACTTCACATTTATGTTCAGAAAGGTGTCTATTTAACATGATTCGAAAGGTGTTTGGAAATTCCAAAGGGAAGCTGGTGATTTAAATTTTAACTCGAGATCTACTTGTCCGGTTTTTTTTCCTTTTTACAGAGGGTATGATAGAGGTAATAACAACAACTCTGCCAAATTACAGCTCAGTAGGTCAAGGTGTTCACCTGATCTTTTTTATCTGAATATTTTGTGCCATTCTGAGCAGTGCTGCACTGGGCCACTGGCAATTAAGCGCACTGTGGCGATTGACCAATTTTGACTCACACTTACAGAAAAACCAAATAAGTTATGATGCTGTAATTTGCAGGATAGTTACAAAACATAATTGGCATTAAACATCTCCAATTTTTACAGAAAAATTATGAAAAATAAAAGAATGAGCTCAATTTAGAAATGGCTGTGCAAGCAGTGCACAGTTGAGCTCCCTGCATGTCTATGGGAGTGTTCTAATCAAGTTGATGGTTCATTGGTCATCCCTATATATAGTGTTCCAATAATTTAATTTAGCAGGTATACTCTGAGAGGGAACCCAGGAAACACAAAACGTTTTACAGAAAACGTTTAAATATCGGGTTATATAAGTGAAGGTTATAAAACGTTTTAATACCATTTAGAAAATATTTGTCAAAACTTAAAACAAAACATTCTGATATAGTGTTGACAAAATATTTTACAAAAATGTTTGCCATAACATAATTATGTTTCAATAACGTTTTGACATCTTTTGTAAAAATGTGCTTTTTCATATAAAACCTTTTAAAAATGTTTTCATGACCTTTAACCCGACATTTAAATATTATTAAAACGTTTTGACCAAAACCAAAACGAGCTTATAACACGTAAAATATTTTTGTGTTTGCTGGGAATAGAGTCTATTTAGAAACCTCGTCCTTTTGATCTGAATTTGCCGACATCTTTTGTGGTCGATTGCTTGATACCGTACTCAACATTAAATAGAATGAGTCCCATAGTCTTGGCTTTAGTAATTAATTTCTGTGACTGCAGATTGTTCTAGAGGTATGCTATTACGAAGCCTTTGATCTTCATTTACCAACATCTTTTGTGACTAATTGGTTCGTACTCCACATTGAATGGATTGAGTCCCATATTCTCAGCTTTATTAATTAATTTCTTGACTGCAGAATGCCCCAGAGTAGGGTTGCGACTGAAGAAATGTACACAGTAATCGTTGTCATTGCACACATACACAAGTCTGTATTCGTTGCCTTCATCGTCAACACCTTGGTCTATTACTGTAAATCGACTGATGTTTTCATACTGTAAATAATAAAACAAATCGATATTAGAGTGATATTAGAGAAATATATTTGCTAGAAGTTTGGAGAATACTTTAAATATTGGCTGGTTATTTTTCACACAGTGATGTTAACTAGTCAAGTGCCCATTCTTCCAACATACATCATTTGTAGAGGTCACGCGTCAATGGTGAGAGCACTGTGTATTGTCAGAAAACGGACAGTAACTGCAGTATGTGAAGAAGAGTCTGGACAATTGCCACAGATAAAGGTAACGGCACTTTGGGATGCCCTTTTAACCTTCACAATAGACAAGCGGCTACAGAGCGCCATGTAACCTCGGTGATTTTCTTGTCAACCTAACCGTAACCCTAACCGTAACCTTGACCCTAACCCTAACCCTAACCCCCAATTAGATGTCGATTGACTGGATAGCGGTCAACGGATTACTGAGTGACTCGGCTAAGGTTACCTGGCGCCCTGTAGCCGCTTCTCAAAATAGGAACAACGAAGAGTCACTTAAAAACACACATTTTGAAGTACTCTTTTTGTATTTTGTTATGCGCTAGGGTTATGGTCAGTAAGCAGTAGGCCTACTGAGTAGACGCAATCTCTAAACTTACCGGTAGTCCAGGAAAATACGTCTCGGTATAGTTGCCTGCTGGATCCATGTCGGTCAAAACGGCTGTGAAAACGAGGGCAATTACAAAAACTATTGAACAGATTAGAAACTTAGAAAAAGTAATAATAATGAACTATTATTTATTATTGTGAGTTATTCTGGGGAGTACGAGTCTGTCACAAATGGCAAATGCTACGAAATAAAAGGGAGGGTTGGTTTTGCATGGCATTTCCTTTTTTAAATATTGCTATAAATCTAACCTGATGCGTTTAAATGCTTTCCATATGCACTCCATTTCCGGCAGCTGAATTCTACATCTACATCACTAGGTGATTTAGGATTAGCTCGCACGGTATTTGTAGCAGCAGTACAATGGCAACCAACCTGAAATGCAGCACCAGCTGGTGTTTGGATCTAACAACGAAATAGCACATTAGTTATTACAAATTATTGTCGTAAAAGCACACCACATTTTCCACGTTTTCAGAGACATCGTCTTTTAATCGTCGTTGGCTCCTCTAGGACTTTCCATTGACTCCAAGGCTGAAATATACAATTTCAGACCACCTGACATTCATTCTATCGATTATTTTGTTTTTCATTTTATTTACTAGCCTAGCTTATGCAATTTGAAAATATGATCCGATACTATACAAAGAGTATTTTCTGTTGTTGTCGGAATGATCATGAAATGAACAGATTCACACAGATAATAAGCTATACTTAGTAACATCTTAAAGTCCCCTTTGTCTTAACCAGGATCTTTCTCACATACCTTGCCGACTTCATACCATACACCATAAAACTGCTTGTAATCGAAGTCCTGTACAGGATTTACATTCTCGAGACAATATTCAGACGCAGCTTGTCGCTTGATGTTAGCGGCATCACACATAACCAAAACCAAGCCAAGGAAAATCTGCCGGGATGTAAATCAGACATATACAATAATACAAAATGATACTCTTACTCCTGCACAAATTGGCGCATTTGTTATAGGTTCAATGTCATAGGAGAACATGTACAACGTCTCGTGGCAGTGTCGAACACGCAAACAACTGAATATATGAATACAAAACCCACCCTAGTCCATGAAAAGTGATTTTGAGAAAACTAAAAAAAAAACTGCGCATCATTTTAATTCCTTCAGTTAGAGGTCCTGGACTTGGGTGGCTTTTGGATTTCACATGCTCAATAGACCCCCGTAGAGGGTGGATTTATGTTATTTATGTTGTTCTTTTATACATATGACAGGCCTGTGTATAAGCAATAAGTTCTCATGCTTAACTCAATTTGGACAAAGTATATATGACCTTGGTGGGTTTGTATTCAGGTATGAACGTTATACAAGTACAACTGGAGGAGTAACAAGATACTGACTTACTTTCAGATTAAGCTATCAAACCCGTTCCATTCAAAGTACTCCAGCAAGTCCAGTGCGACAATGCCTCAACACCAATCACTGAGACGTATGATTTGTTTGAGAAGGCTGCCGAAGATGTGGCAGAGAATATGGATGGGAAGCGAAATCCCTGTGCATTGCCCACCGGGATGACGGACATGACTCTGAAGCTGGCAGTCAGAGATGCCGCAAAGAAGAAGTGCTGCTTGTAAAAACCCGGCATCGAGGGAAACTTGGAAAGAGCTCAACACCATGCCAGTCTGAATGCGTCTTACAGATCTGACACAACAAAAGCATCTACTGGATCTACTGGAAGCTGATAAAAAGGTGGACCATCTGGGAGTCATTGTCATATTGTTGATCAAGGTGGAAAAGTACGTACTCTCTCCTGACTCCGTAGCTCTTTGTCACTGGACAGGGTTGATCCATCACGCTTCTTAACCTTTGGGTTTCTAAGATCTGCAGCTGTTTTTGCCAATTTATGAACAAAAGGATAAGGGAACATCTCAGAACCGCTTCAAGTGTCCACCTGGGTGCTGCAGGGAATGTTCTAGCCCCATTATTGTTCATTGTACCCACTTGATGAACAATGAAACCGAAGCTACCGACTCTGGCGTATAGTAACACACCTTCGTCTGTCAAGCCAAAATTATAAATGATCTGGCGCTGTATAAATCTTGTTTTCCATCTCACGAGCACAGGCACAATTGAATAGCAGGTGCAGCAGCAGTCTCATCATCAGCGTATCCAAAACTGAGTACATGACAAGCAACTGCAACCCACAGCCACATACACCATTTCAAATATATGGACAGCTCTATCAAGTAGCCAAATGTATCTGGGATCAATGATGGCGGCCTCTAGCACCAATGATCTATGCTTGGACTGCTTTTTTTTAGAAGTTAGAGCACCTTTGGAGAAGTCCATCAATCTCCATCACAACCACAATCAGTCTATTCAACACCATCACTAATAATAGCGATTTTACATGCATCTCAACCAGAAGCTGTTGGGGATACCATTTACAAGTAGATGATATTACCTTAGTTTCTATATCGTGCTCCGCAGTCGAATGAAACGAATTACGTCCACGAAGTTTAAGAAAACTGTAACTTTGAACAATTTTTAAGATTTTGAGTATTTATATTAGATCCATTAAATCTTTGGTTTGTTTGCCAAAACACATTGACTCAAAAAACTAATTGGACGAAAATCAGGACTATCTTTCTAGTTTGCCGAAAATATATGGGACAAAATAAGATTTGGACCAAAGGGGAAAAAATATGGTTGACTGAAGCTCAGTTTGACTATAATACTTTGGATCAAAGTCCACTGGACGAAATATTGTTTAATGATAATGATAGTACAGATGTCTGGAAGGTTATATAAGAGCCATTGACTAGACAGATAAAGCATGGCGATATCGGTAACAACGTGAGTCCGGAGCTGTAGATAATTACAATATCAACAACTAAACATGAAGATCAATAAAGAAATTAATTAAGCATTGTTAGTAGTGTTATGATTGTGAAGATGTAAACAATAAATCTGAAATGATAAGCATCTTATAATCTCAAGATAAAATAAATTCGTTTCAGCACACGGTTGTTTTACTTGATGGCATGTAGAACTGTACAATCATTTTAAAGCAAAGTTGAACACTGATGGCGCTATTTATTTTAAAACTTGTTTGAACCTGTACAAGGGGTAGACAAATGACATTAAAACATCAGAAAAATGAATAACAAATTGCAAGGAAATTTTTTCTAAATAAAAGATCATGAAATAAAAGAAATAACTCATATTATTGGGCTAAATTAAACTTAAAACATATGTAAATAGCGCCCTCAATTTCCGCACAAATATACAATTCATAAAATAAAAATCACCACAAAAAGGCAGATAAAGATAAAAAATTATTTGATAAAGAAAGGAAAATCTATTTTGAATATAGCTACAAAATATATGTGTATGTTAATATAATAGGTGTTGATAATGTCCAGGTCTAGAATCGAAAATTATATGTTTTGTTAGAAAAATTAATAAATGATCACATCCAACAACCGTGAGGACACTTACGAATAGCACCTTGCTAACATGATAAACCGTCCCTATAATCCGTGAAGCGCTCGCGCGTCCCAATGAAATCCTCTTTTGGAAAGCTCGAAGACTTTTACAAGAACCTATAAGTATATCACACCGATAACACCGGGTCAAAATGATGCAACCTGAAATTATTTTTGTCTTTACCCCCTAAATGCCTAGGTTATCAACTTTTACTCAAAAATGCTTCTACAATTTTATACAAGCACAAATTTGAGATTTTACTTTTGTCTAAAAAATTGCACGATTATTACGTCCATGCATGTTTAGGATACTTGAGAATCACAAAACCTTTGTTAAGTCAAACGGTATACCCTTTACTACAATCTATCAGTATAATATGATTAAGAAATAATTACTAAACAACCATAACAACCCAGCAAACACAAACACGTTTTCAAGACGTATTAAACAGGTTGTATTTTGGGTTTGGGTTGAGATAAAAACGTTTTAATAACAATAAATGTCACGTCGGGTTATATAAAGGTCATGAAAACGTTTTTAGAGGTTTTGTATGAAAATGCATAACAACAATGTTTTTAAAATGTTTTCAACATGTTATTGTAAAATATTTTTCGTAAACATTTTATGCCAAATATTTTGTCAACACTTACATAACATTTAACGTTAGAATATTTGCATTTGATTATCAAAAAATTTTTTTGAATGTTGTGAAAACATTTTATACCCTTTATATACCCTTTATGTAACCCGACATTTAAACGTTTTCTGGCGACCTTTATAACCTTTTGTGGATGATGTCGAAAACGTTTTGTGTTTGCTTATCCTTATCCTTTACGGGACATAATACTTACAGCTATTTGCCTCATCATCTTCATCGGTATTTCAGCTTATTTCCGTTGATTCAGCCACCAGAGTTTGTGAAACAGACAAGTACCGTCAATTTCAATATCCTGTCCGTGATGATAGGTCTGTCTTTAGCTCGGGTTTGTTAACCAATGTTAACAATTATCTGATTATGTATCTGACTTATCAAATCAACTTAAGTCACAATCGCTTGGCATACATTAATGTCCTCGATCGCTTGACATACATTAATGTCCTCTTGCTTCAACTGTCTGCATGCGCGTATTTTTTTTGTGGGGGGGGGGGCGCTTTGGGGGCGCCAGCCCCCGGGGTCAAAGTAGGGGGCAGCCAAATCGAAGGGGCGGCGGAAAGAAGAAGGGGCGGCAAAAGGAGGGGCGGCGGAAGAAGAAGGGGCGGCAAAAAGAATTAGTAAAGAAAAAAGGGCGGAAAATGTGAAAAAATTGTACTATACATCCAAATGTGTTGCGTTTGGGGCGGTAGCGCCTATAAATCCTTTTTTTTTTTTTGCTCTTCACTTTTTCAAACGACCGTAAAAAAATTGGGGCAACCTTTTCGGGCTGTTGAGGAAGGGACGGTAAAATTGGATTTTCTTCAGCCCCCCGGGGAAGTGGCGGCCACGGTACGCCACTGGTCTGATTTACACTCGATAAGAGATAGTAGAGCGCCAGCCTCCCATTAAACAATACATGTACAGTAAGCCAAAAATTAAGGTACCAGTTGTGTTCACCCTGTATAATTATCCTAAACAAAGACAAATATGTCGAAATTATTAAAAACAAGCCGCCAATACCTGTACTCTTCAGCTCTGATTTACGACCTTATTTTGTTGAAATTGGTTGTCTCTTGTTCGAGAACGCTTTGTGTACAAATCAGTAGGGGCTGCAATGGAGCAAACTGCAACTTTTGAATTTGAATATTCCTTTGGTCTTCGGATTGTCGTGTCTTTATTTCTTGAACGATTTCAACAAGTGAGGTCTTAAATTCGAGCCAAAAGATGCAGCTGTTGGCTACTGATTCTAATTATGACATATCTGTCTTTGTTTGGGATAATAGGGGGTGAACGTAACTGGTACCTTAATTATTTGGCTTACTGTATGTAGGCATATGTGGCCAATCAGTGCATGTGCCCATTATAGCACCACCGCCTTTTGCACCACCATGACTAAACCAAACCAACTTTTTTAAGTTCCTCAGATGGTCCCAAAGCACATTCAAGATGTTTTCAAACTTGATAAGTGGCTCTAAGTGTCTAAGGGTCAACATTTCAACAGAGCTTCAACAGAGGAGTCAAATGTCAAAGATGCTCAGATTTTGTGACCAACCATAGGCCTATCAACGTACCGTAAAACCTCGTCTACAAGCATAAAGAGTGCTTGATGAAAGTTGAATTAATCCAGGTGCCATTATGGAGTTTGAGCAAATAAAATATACAGATCCTTTTGCCAGAGGTATACATGAGCCTCATGTCGAATATCATGGGCTACAGGGCCCCAATTATTGTTAAACAAAGTGTCTTTAAACAAATAAAGCTGTTTCAGGACACTGAATATACATTGGCAGTGGTACTTAACACCACCACCCCACACACACACATGTTTGTAAATACGTTCAAACGAGGACCTCGACTTTAGAAGGATCTAACCGAGGACTTACACACCCGTTTTTAATCGACACACCGTGGACCTCACGCAAACACACCAGGCAACTTACTATCCAACTGAGACCCGTCCTATACCCGCTATGGGGGACCTATCTTATATGCTATCTTATATGCATATTTGCATCATTTACGTCATCCTTGGCATAGTTTCAAAACGAGGACGTCCTCGTTTGGAGGTGTGTCCTCGTTTTACGGTGTGTATCCATATGTAGGTCCTCGTTAGACGGCATTTACAAACGCACCCCCCCACACACACACCCCGCCAAAATGCAACCAGATCATGGGCCAAAATAGCGTAAAATACAAATTGCACATTGTCACATTTAAGCCACTTCATCCCAATCATGGGCGAAAATAGTGTACTATATTACAAAAATTTTGCACGCTATGCGCGCACATAAGCCTTTTTGGAAGCTCCAAGACATGTACAGTCTCTCTAAAAACCTGACCGGTTATGTATGATCCAACTCCCAATTTTTTTCGTCTGTGCCTTCGAAATTTTATTTTGCCACCCCTGACTAAGAAAGCTGGCTACGCCCCTGAGATAAGCCATATTATGCTTCTCTAAACAGACAAACAAACAATTACATGGATATAAATAGATAAATAAATAAATAAATAAATAAATAAATAAATAAATAAATAAATAAATAAATAAATAAATAAATAGTAGTTGTACAGAAAATGACAGTTAAAATGTTACATGTTTTTAAACTGGCATTTTCTGTACAACTACTAGAACGCTCTTCAATAATGAATTGAGCACTTTAACCTGGCAGTTTTTCACTTACGCTAAATAAATAAAAAAAAAAATAAAAAAATAAATAAATAAATAAATAAATAAATAAATAAATAAATAAATAAATAAATAAATAAATAAATAAAAAAATAAATAAATAAATAAATAAATAAATAAATAAATAAATAAATAAATAAATAAATAAATAAATATATAAAATTAGAAGAAACAAATTATTACACGCTGATTCACTACAGATTGTTTCGCCCAAAGGCTCCAAATAAATAAATAAATAAATAAATATAGTAAGAAATTATAATGAAACCATCACTAGATACAGTGCTCAACTATAAAATATAGGAGCGAAATATATTATAAATATATATTATAATATTGTAAATAAATAAATAAATAAATAAATAAATAAATAAATAAATAAATAACTTAATTAATTAATTAATTAATTAATTAATTAATTAATTAATTAATTAATTAATTAATTAAATAAATAAATATATACAGTCAGGCCAAAAAAAAAAAAGATTGTTTGCTTGATATCCGCAACTTTTTCAAAATTGGGTCGGTCCATACTGCAGTTACTGTCCGTTTTCCTATACACAATACACAGTGCTCTCACCATTGACGCGCGACCTTTACAAATAGTGTATGTTAGAAGTATATTGCATTTGCCTAGTTAACATCACTGTGTGAAAAATAACCGGCCAATATTTAAAGTATTCTCCAAACTTCTAGCAAATATATTTCTCTAACATGACCTAAAATTACAGCTAGGTTAGATGTTCAGAAATAGTCGCACTTTCGTAGAATATGAGTGAGGGCAAGGCATAGCTAGCTCATAGCTAGCCAACTCCCCGTGTTAATTGAATGGAGATTTGACCGAAAATATTGAGCTATATTGGTAACGGACCGCTCCTTTCTGAAGGATGCCACAAAAAAACGGTACAAGCTACATTGAAAGTATTCTATGAAATTCTAGAAAATATAGTTTTGTAACAGGTCCTAAATTTTTAGCTAATTTAGGTGTTTGGAAATAGTCGCACTTTTGTGTTTTAGGAAGGATATGTAAACGACAGATAACACCAAAAATATGAAGAAATTATTTCCAAACCGTGTTAAGTCAACAATCATTATGTTGCTCATTTTCAAGAATGCTGGTTAACAAAGAGCAGGCCATTGTCTCATTTCGTGAACAAAGGTCCACATACCATTGTTTCCTTGCGTTTCCTTTATAATCGGTTACCCAACTGAAGCTGTATTATAGCAGCTCATTGCGATACCGCACATATAAAACAGACACATGTGCACAACCAGAGAAGATCCGATTTAATCAGTTGAGCTGTTTCAATGAGTGTTATCTTGGTTTAATAGCTTTTAATGGGGTTTAAGTCCTGCAAAGGTCGAGGTGAATTCTACTGTAGACATGACTGCATCATGCGGTCGTTTTTTTCTTCTTAAGGTCATAGCTTTTTAAGGTCATAGCCAAAACATGACTGTATGTCTTTGATTAGCTTAGCCCAAATAGTTGTGATTTGGAATATTTCTCTACTGTATACACAGAATTCTGTGACTGTATACCACTTCATTCATGTTTTTCAAACAGTTTAAAAGTCGTTAGAAGTGTGCGGAAACTAAAAAACTTTTCAGGATGTTGAATGAAAAAACAACTTTTTCTGGAATTTCCAAAATTAGGGTCGGTATTCATT
Source organism: Amphiura filiformis (assembly GCF_039555335.1). Lineage (NCBI taxonomy): Eukaryota > Metazoa > Echinodermata > Ophiuroidea > Amphilepidida > Amphiuridae > Amphiura > Amphiura filiformis. Next base: position 70,817,056 of record NC_092631.1, read on the forward strand.
TGTACAGTAAAACAAAAAAAACAACCTTTTTCCAGATTTTCCAGATTAGGGTCGGTCGGTGGAGGTCACTGGAGGACAAGCAAATAATCTTTTTTTTTTTTTTGCCTCATTACCAATACAGTGTGATGACATCACTTCATTAATATTAATACTTGCTCTACATTGGTGGTGTATAAAATGCTACCTTTGTTATTAGCTAGAGTAAGTTTGTTAATCTATTAATTTATCCGCAAAGTCGCCGCGCTGCGCAGGACTGTGGCAAAATTGGAGGACGCCGCGACAGTTCCGATAGAGTTAGGCTAGCCAATCACTTTATAAAAATGGCAGCGCCCGTAGAACGCGAAATGAACGAATTGGAAAAAGCTCAAGCTTTAATTCCAACAAATAAAGAAGCCGCTATTGGTATTTTACATAATATTGGTAAGAATATGTAACAATCAAATAATCTAAACCAAGCCGACGGACCTTGGTTGTATTTTAATAAGAGATACTTACTTTGTTGTCATCGTTGTCTGAACAAAGTTTTTTGCAAAGTCATAAGAACAGAAATTGAATCTTATTGATGAAATCACGGCCGTCTGAAAGTGTGTGACTGAAATTCGCAATAATATATGTTTCAAATCGATGCTCTATAGTATTAAATTCAAAGTGTACTTTGTTTTATCTGCTATTGTTTTGTTGAAAAAGTGTTTTTAAACCACCGATTTCAAGCTGCCGAATTTTGCACCCACGACACGATGGTTACTGTGTGATAGAGATTGCTGGTATAACACGGTCAGTCATCTTAGCGTCTTCAGTTTTAAAACGCATAAAAACAATTTTTTAGATTGTCCCATTTGGCTTCAATTTAGCTTGGCTAACATTTACGTATCTTAGCTGAAGTGGAAACACAGGCGCTGAAGTACAAATTCCGACCATATTAATATTATGAGTCCGTTTAATTCTGCAACCTTGCTTGATCATAGTTGTTTTGACAACTCACCGGTGTTCATTTCCGCCACCAACGGCAGCGAGGTTACGCGCAAGAGCTTGACAACGGCCGTTTAGCCGCGAATTTTGAAACTGCGATCGAGCAAAATTTTGCCCCATATCGGCTCATTAAAAAGGTACATTTTTAAAATGTGCGGCATCAGCAAATTAAAAATAACATGTAATAACAATGATAAGGGTTCATTTTATGAGGTAGTTGTGTGTTTTTTAATTAAATAAGAATAATCAGGTGAAATTATTGTCTATTTAAATTTGGATCAATTTACGTGATTTTGACCTAAAAACACAATGTTTCAAAGTAATTTTTGAAAATTTTTGAGATTTTCTGTGTTGAAGTGAAATATTGCAGTTTGATATTCATAGATGTCCTTTTCTAAAACCACAAACCGGATATTAAAACTAGGTGTTTCCTTTTTGTTATACATTTTCTAAAAACGCCTTTTTTGTTTTTAAACTTTACGCTGCTTTTTGGCGGACGTATACGCTATGCGCATAAAGCCTAGCACAAGTCAATGCGAAGTATCCTTTTTATGGAAAACGATAGGTTGTATTTTGTTGTTTTAATTGTTCTGAATTTATTTTATGTTGGATATGATAATAAATTAACACCAACATAGCCTACTTTTGAATAACATTTGAGAATTGATTGAAATGTTCAACGATTGACCCATTTACATTCCAATCTTCACATAAAAATCAAAATGAGACCATAACCGAAAATGCGACCGTCATTTTAGCAGGTAGGCCTACATCCATTCAGATTGTACTAAGTTGCCCTCTACACAGTTGATCCATTATTTATTTGATTTCTCAAGTAATTTACACTTACACTGACTAAAATAAAGGTTTTCTCATTTTAAATTCACTGGGCCTGTCGACATAGCCCTACCTGTTAAAAGATCTGCAACGGCCAATGATGCATGCATGCATTTGGTTTTATTATTAGGCTTATGAATTTATAGGCCTAGGCCTAATAGGCCATATAAATGATTGATATACCGTGATTATTAATCAAAAATGTTACATTATAAAATGCACAAAAATACACACCTTCGGCAAAATACCGGTAACCTACGTTATTTTCAACTCAGTTGATTGCATATAGGCTACCAGCTACAACCACCACACCGTACTTCCTTGCAATATAGGCCTGATTTTACAATATAGGCTGATTTTACAACTACATCTCGGCCCTGTACCCAACTATGAAAGTCAAAATTTACCCGCGTATTTCAACTAAGATAATCATCAGGAGTTTATGCCCTCATTCACAAAAAAATAACGACTTCGAGTCCATTGCTCAAAATATAATATTAATATCCTATAGATTTCGTTTTAGTAACATTGAAATGGGCGTCATTTAACCCCTTAGGCCTATGTTCAAACTTTTCCAAATCAAAGGAGGAACGCGGGCTCCCCCAGAATGACAAATACAGTACTATACTTTTTAGGCCCTCATTTTAAATTTGTTTTTGAACGCCAAAATGTTAGGCCGTATAAAATTAATGTTTTGGTTCTCGCCCCTCCCTCCTCAATTTCTGGGATTTGTCAGATTTTTTTTTTTTTTTTGGATTTTTCAATTATTTTAGACTTTGGAATGATTTATGATTTTTTCATATATATAAATAAGTTTATTAGAGAACAAGGATCACTTCCAAGTCTTTTTGTGGTACTATAGGGAGTTTTTCCCTCAGAATCTCACATTTGAAAAAAAAAAAGTGCCTCATCGCTTCCTCGAGCACTGTTGGAAAAGACCGAAAACTACTGACAATGCTGATTTTATATTGGAAAAAAAAAAAAAAAAAAAAACACCTCCCTCCTCATCAATTCATGAAAATCCTCTGGACGAGAACCAAAATATTAATTTTATACGGCCTTAGGCCTTGTTTATTCTATGATATAATATGTAGGCCTATACGCCTAATCTTCGGTCTTATTATTTCCAAAAGTTGACCAAAACTACAAAATTGGGCATCAATTAAACCCTTATTTTCAAACTTTTCCGAATCCGAGGAGCTTGGGAAATATTTAAATTTAGGCCCTAGTTTACAAGAAAAGAAAACACTTTCAGGTCTTTAAGCTTTGTTGTATAGACTTGAATTCTTTTTATTCAGCTAGGCACCTGAGGAGCTGGAGGCGGACGCCCCCATCCCGAAATGCCCCAAAAGTCCCAAAATTGGGGGGTATATGCCTTTTATGGTCAAAAAAGGTCCAAATTTTTGGGGAAAAAAGTCCACTTTTTCAAAATCCGCCCCTAGTCCAGAAGGGTCCAAATTAGAAAAAAATCCACTTTTTTCAAAACCGCCCCCCCCCAAATAAATCCTGGTTACGGGCCTGACCCCTTTTAACTCCCTTATTGGAGGATACTTAGACCCACATGCATGCATATCCTTTAAAAAACATCAAATTTAACCTTTGTTTGTTTTATAAGTAAACATGTAAAGTAGGCCTAGGCCCTATTTTTATGCAATAGAATTACGAAATACTCATACATGTTTTAACAGCATGAACATGTAAAGCATTTACTTTATTTTTTTTAAATACGATTTAAACGTTTTCGAATTTCAAATGTACGGTAACAATACCTCGAAGTCAAAAATGTCAATCTCTCTGATCGACCATAGGCCTAAACCGGATGTCAAAAATGTCGATTTTCGGGTTTAGGTAGGCCTATTATCGAATGCTTTTGATGCAAGACATTTTAATCAGGAAATTTAGTCTAAAACGCACATTCGTGCCTTTTATTTCATGTTTGGATAACTTTTTCCCATAATTATTACCATACATGATGCATGGTTAGCTTTTACGGTTTTTCGCACGGTGAATGTTTTGAACGATTGTGTTTTTTTTAAATTATTATTATTGTTTGGCTAACCTAGGGCAATATAGATGTTTTACATTTATAACATTTTCCTTTCGTGTGAATGTTTGAAACGCTCTTTGTAGCATGATGTAGGCCTACTGTATATATAATCATGAAATGTCTTAAATTCATATTTTAGTTGCCATTTCCTTCTAGCTAGCCCTACAAACAAAACACTTTGGCCCCATGTCGGGAGAAAATAATATACATGTACTTGCATTGTAACAACCTGTTCATTTTAAAATGAACTCGTTGTGCAATTCTGTCAACAAAATGTGTACCGATAAAAAAAATAAGAAAATGAAAATGGGAAAGATTAAAAACATGTATAGGCCTAGGCCTAAGTGTTTTATATTTTGCAATTGAATATTTAGTCGAAAAATTGATTTTTCAATGTTGTGCCGACCAATAATAGGCTCTTCACTAAAAAGAATCTCAAAAAGAATCTCATTCCAACCAGCGTGTGCTATATTTGGGAGTAGGCCTATATATTAATAGAAAATTTCATTGGATTTATGAATTATTAGTCTTTAAACATGTTAAAGGAGAAAGATGAAATTAAGATGGCATGCAGGAAAGCGGAAGTAAAAATAAAATTTTTATTTTATATCATATTTTATATGAAAAAGAAATAGGAACTTAAGCCATGTTAAAAACAGGGATGTCGATTTTCAAATTTAAACCAGAATTTAGGAGGTTTTTTTGCCCCGTTTTACCGCATTTAATTTCAACCAGTTTTTCGCCTTTTAGCTTAATTTCCCGCGGTTTTTCTTCAAACATTTCAGGTTTTTTCATGGATTATCATTCTCCGATGCCTGTAAAATAAAAAAAATTTTACCCAGGGTGACCGGAAAAAGGGAGAATTGTAAAAAAATTAAGAAAAATTGTTAATTATACATAAAAATTGCGTGGTTTTTATGCTGTTACCGCCTAATATTCTTTTTTTTTTTCTTTTTTTTTTTTTTGCTCTTCACTTTTTCAAACCATGCAAAAAAAAAATTGGGTCAACAAATCACAACTTCCGTTGGCAAAAAAATATTTTCGTCGGTACATTTTCAAGTTTTGCCCCCTCGGTTCTAAAATCCTGGCTACGCCACTGCAAATAGGCCTACGGAAGGATAAAAGAAATATGAAAATAAATCATAAATAAAGACGACTGGCAGGATTTTAGCATTATAATAAAGTATATAAAAGCAAGGTGCATTAAAAATAAAGTAAAATAAAGGTGCAATGCAGAGAAAGACAGGAAAATGATAAAAAATAAAAGAAAAGAAAAGAAGAGAAAGTAGGCCTAATTAATAATATAGGTATGCTGAGGAAGAAAACAACTGTAGGCCCCTAGGCATATATAGCCCTACAGCTAAAAAGTAAACAAACAACTAACCAAAAAGCTACTATAAATATTAAGCAGGGACAAATTAACATTCTGCATTAATTACCGGGACTGTACGGCGCGGCCCAGCGCCTTCATAGGCCTTAAATGATCTTTTATTTAATGTACTCTTTTGGAGATTTAAACTTTCTTCATCTTTCCAGAACTCATGAAGTACTGTTGAACTTATACAAAAAGTCTCAAATTAAATAATAATAAGAAATAACTGTTACTTTCATAGGCTATGCCTGCAAAGTATTTTTTATTGTGACCTTATAATTATGACTCAATTAATTAATTTTTCTTAAACATTTTGCACTTGTTTGATAGTAAATAATTAAAAATACAAAGTTAGGCTAATATTAAAATAAAATAACGTCAAAAACAAAAACCAAAAACCAATGTGATGCATGTTTATTATTATACCATGTATACGTATGTATAAAGAGACATAAAAGAATCTTAAAATTTACTTTGATTCCTGTGCTGTAGGCCTATCCCCGCGGCGGGCCGCTCTAAGCGCCTTCGTGCAAAAACAAACAAAAACAAAACAAAAAACCGTTTTTAGACGATTTATTACAAAAAACTAACACCTAGTACTAGGCCTATTGATGTTCAAAAGTATGTTGGTGTTAATTTATTATCACATCAAACAAACAATAAATGCAGAACTAATTAAAGCTATTTATTCTAATAACAAAACACAACCTAGGCCTGTGCGTTTTCCATTAAAAATAAGCATAGGTCTATACTTCGCGATCGCATTGACTTGTGCTTGAAGCAGCGTAAAGTTTAAAAACAAAAAAAAGGGCGTTTTTAGAAAATGTATAACAAAAAGGAAACACCTAGTAACAACATCCAGTTTGTGGTTTTAGAAAAGGACATCTGTGAATCCATCTCAAATCACCTAATGGGTTGGCTGGTCACCCTCTCAGATTTTGTTTAAAATCACTTATATCATAGCCCTATGTGCCAAATGAACACATTTCAAATGGTAGGTCTCTACTCCTTGTCGTTTCCGAGAACCGGCCTATTGAAAATTGGGTCAGACCCCCCCCCTTTTTGGGCACGCGTGTCGCGACATTAATTTTCTTCCGAGTTTAGACATCCATATCTTCCCCTAGGGGTAAGCTACAGGACTACAAATTGGAATCTAGGGTGTCTTTGACACAAATAACCAGATTCTGGACTCATAAACAATGTATCTCACCCCATTTGCTGATATAGACATCTAAAAATGCATGTTCGTGCTGACGCACATGGCAAATTCCTGTTTTTGACCCCCCCTCCTCTTCATACTAGATGTCCGACATCATCTTTTTTGCCTTTAGTAGGCAATATAGGTTCAGGTGTGACCCTCTATAGCAGGGTAGGCCACTCATTGGCTTAATGAAAATTTCGCAAGGGCTCAAAGATGACCCCTCAGCCAAAAGACCCCCTGTTCGTGACCCCATTTGACCTTGTGGGAAATAATCCACCATAACCAAACTCACACAAATGAAAAATACTTGCATGATGTTCCTCTGTACCAGAAATCTTAGTGGTGTCAAGCCATCTTCATGGTTAAAATGGTGTTTGAATCTCTCATTGAAATACACAGTAAATTGATGAACTTTGCTTTCTGGGAATTAGAACATTAATGGCAATTACTGTGTGTTTCAATGCGATCTCCAAACAGTCATTTAACCATGAAGATGGCTTGACACCACTTTGATTTTTGGTACAGAGGAACATCATATAAGTATTTTGAATATGTGTGAGTTTGATTATGGTGGCTCATTTCCCACATTGGTATTTAGGACAATTTTGTGTGTATTTCAATGGGAAGTGGACAAATTGCGTCAAAAAACATCAAATATTCAACGAGCCATAACTCGGAAACGACAAGGAGTTGAGACCTACCGTTTGAAATGTGTTCATTTAACCCATAGGGCTATGATATAAGTGATTTTAAAGAAAATCTGAGAGGGTGACCAGCCAACCTTTTCTGAAAATTAGGTGATTTGATATGGAATGACTTCACTTCAACACAGAAAATCTCAAAATTTTTCAAAAAGTACTTTAAAACATTGTGTTTTCAGAGCAATATCACGAAAATTGGGGCAAAACGAACCACATAAATAAGTCTTAATTAATTTTTAATTACTTAAAATTTCTCGATAATCTGCTAAAATAATTGCTTATCAGTTATATTGTGCAATTTTTAATGTTCTGATTCCCGTCAATTTTGAGACAGAGCATTTTAGTAAGCCGGTACAGGATAAAATTGTGCTCAAACGCGGTTTGCGTTTTGCGACAAAACGACCGCTGTGCAGCGTTTTCGCGTAACCTGTCTGCCGCCCTCAAACAGCGGTGAACTGCCAACTGCGTCGGTGATTAAAGATTTGAGAAAATCCAGTGCTGGGCAAATCAATCCATCTCCCGATTTGCAAAGGATGACTTGTTATTGCAAACTGATGGTGATACCCTTCCGGTTCTTGAACATGTGAGCCCAGCACTACGGTAACTGGACATTTCATCCCCTCGCATTTTCATCCCCTGGACATTTCATCCCCTCATGTTAAAACGCTATTGTAGCGTTAGACTTATTTATCCAATGTATGCACCATGTTCTGTATGAGCTATCACCAGCTGATCACGTGTATAAAAATCGATCGATGTTGAATGGCATGAATTTACCTATTGAAACAGTGCGTGTACATTGTAGGCCCCCTACACGGATGATTCTATTTCTAAGTATTCGGCCATCTTGTTGTGGAGAACGAAACCACTGCATAGCCACCATTGTAAACATGGCTGATTACGGTAGGCCACTGGTTTAAATAAAAGTTCTGGTAACAACAGGAATTGGTTTGGTGATGATTTTATTTCATATCACTGGTGCAGATAACATAAAGATAATTTGTAATTTGAACTCCGGAGAACATAAATGATAAAACAACCAGAGCAAAAGCTCCGTGATTACAACCCCATGTTGATGTGTCTGTGGTCGGAGATAGAGTGAGCCTCCATGAGCACGCGCTACAGATTTTATCGGAAGTTCGCCCACACAAATCCTGAACTGTGATTGGTCAAGATTGCATTTCTATTGTTCCTAATGAAAGACTCGGAATGATTCGGCAATAGCCGTTTATGAAAGGAATCGGAATCCGAAATCGTGAATTTCAACAAGAATGTCTTACAAAAAAGCAAGACCCCCGCACCAACATTCTGCACTGTTACAAGCACTACATGTGTTGATCACCTATTTACAATGGGGACTGTGTTGATGTCTGGCGATCACTCGAGAAAAATTGACACAACATGATGTTTTTCGTGAGTAACGTCATGGTGAATTGATGAAGGAATATAGCACATGTCACGTGTCACTAATATGTCAATAACAATATCCTCATATTTTTGAGACAATAATTAACTTGAGGAAGAAGTTTTTATTCATATGCATGATATTGGGCCCTGGATGGCAACCGTGTACATGTGCCAAACAAGGTACGTTACATGAGCACGTATACTTCCACGTTCTAACTTTCGTATCACAAGCTATCGGTTGTTCATACGAAAGTTAGAAATTTTCGAACAAACGGCACGCCGCTATAGCCTTTAGCATGTTTAGTACATGGATCTATCTATACGGTAATTTTTTTATATTTTGGGTGGATCACCGTATTTTACATTGAAAATACACGTAACCCATGGACCACGCAATTGAATAGCAGCCCGATACTGCACAGGTTCGCTAGATCGCAGGTTACCAGTTGCTCTCGTCTATAATTTCTATCATATGTAATCGGCAATCGCCCGGAACCTAAAAAACATGGCGCACATATCATGATCGGGAATTGACGCAAATTTTACGGTAAAAGCAGTCATACCTAGAAAGGATAAAATTAAAATTGAGAAAATATTCTAGGTATGAATTAGTACTATACTAATCTAACCTAGCTCAAGATACTCTGGCTAAAATACAGGTTTACATTTACTATCTTACATTATCTTGCTGTATTTCAGCTAGAGCGCCATACATGTATGTAGCGCTTCCGGGTTTTTTTTTAGAACAATACTGTTACGTAAGACGAAGAAGAAACCCACCCCGGAGCCCGCCCTATTCATTATTTCATTGTACTTATTGCAATTTGCATGGACACAAATGAAATTACGATGCAATACAATGCAATTTGAATGCGCAGCAGATCTATAGAAAAAACGTGGCCCGGTTTTATGCAGGATTAGACCACTTCTGATCTAGCCTAAAGTAATTGAACAAAATGGTGTTGTTCAACGATGTTGTTCAACGATGTTTTAATATAAAATGAAAAGTACTTGATCAAAGTGAGCAAAATAGAGAATGTCTGCGAGCGCGAAAAACAAAAATGAAAAATGCGATGTTAAAAGGTGCGTACTAGAAATAGCGCAACACGCAAAGTACTTTTGTACGAAACGTCAGTGTATAATTTTATATTAAAGCATCGTTGGACAACACCATTTTGTTCAATTACTTTTCACTTTTTACCATGCAATGTTACGTGGGACTTTTTTCTGCTATCTAGCCTAGCTTGAGATACTCTAGCTAAAATACAGGTTTACATTTTGCTATCTTACATTTATCTTGCTGTATTTCAGCTGGAGCGCCACAGGTAGAAAACTCAGGTTTTTTCTGAGAACAATACAAAATACATACGGTAACGTACCATAATCTTTTTTTTCATGACTTGTCATAGACTCGCTTGCCAGTCTCGTGTACGACGTTTGTACACAGAGACTGGCTTATGCCATTTTGTGTGTCAATGGGATTTACACACTTAACGTTTTGCGCAGCTCAAACATTTCAACAATTTTTGGCCATCTTCTCTAATGTGCCTCCGCTAAAAAAAGACCCCCTAGCTTACTGAAAAAAAGTTCTTACAGACAGTTAATATTACGCTAAAATGCGTGATGGATTTTAACATAAAATACCAATTATGACTAGATGCTACAAACTAATATGCCTCCAAAAGTCCGAACTAATATGCCTCCTTTTCAAAATATGTTTGTAAAAAATCATCGGATTTTTTTTTCAGATTTTCAAGCTTTCAGTGATAATTTAAAGTCATTTTAAGCGTCCTAAAAATAATAATATTATTACAAATTTATATATAAGCCTATTTTATCCAGTTTCGAAATACAAATTTTACAATATATTCTTACCTATTATTCGTCAAGAGATGTCCACAGGAAATAGAAGTCCAAAAATTCAAGATGCGAAAAGTTGCAATATTAAATCCATGCAAAAAGTTTGCAAAAATGGTGAAATCCTCCAACAATGTTTAAGTTGATATTAAATTCATCAACAACAGTAGTAATTGTTAACGGTATCATGGTATAGTAATTTGTCCAACAGGCAAGAGTTGAGATAACTTGGCAGCGTAAAACTTCACAAACATGTGAAAATGTATAACATTTTAAAATCCGCTGAAAGTGGGCAACTATATAGTTTTAAACTTGTTCTCTATTCAAAGTCACTGTCGCTAGACATTTTGGCCATTTCTGCCAGCCATTTGCGCTTCTTTTTGCTTCCTTGGTGCACTGAGACTGCTTCTTTTTTTTTGGCCACTTTCTTTGCTTTCTTGGCCACTTTCTTTGCTTGCTTTGCTTTCTTCTTTTGCTTCTTTGCTTCCTCCTGTGTGCACTCTACAAATCCCGCGGGCATATACCGTTGTGATGTTCCAGGCCTAGGCCTACTTGGTCCAGGCAGTTCACGCTCGTCGGGTGGGCTAGGGGTCTCGGGAATAACTTGCAAAACATTTGCTGGAGTACTGACGCTTTGCTTTCCGTTTCTGGCACACGAGCATAATCATGGTCAAGATTGATTGTTTGGACAGCAGCTTCAATATCAGGTGCGTGGCGGAAGTTATATATCTGATGCACTTCAACGCTGACGTGATTCCCCTGGATACTCCAGGTATCAAACAGCGGGAGTGGTGCAGTAAGGCGTGCCGGGCCATCGCCGCTGTAGACATCACTAAGCAGGTCAAAAAACATTTGGTAAACCTCACCGGGCGATCCCCTATGGAAATTTTGCCACATAATCTCGCACAAATGGGCTTCAAAGTTGTGGTCCCATGGATCCTAACAAAGTGATCTTTGGCATCCATCCACGTACCTTCAATGTAGTTGGTATCAACTTCAATTATCTCTCCAATCTGAACATTTCTGTACCTTTTTTTTGAAGGTGTCTGAATGAATTACTGTGAAATGGCGGTATCCTGCGTAATTGAGCTTATTATACCCCACCCACCCATCAGTGTAGATGGTGGAGCCTACTTCCACATGGCGATTGATGATCTTCATCAGCGTAGCTCTGCTTCTGTTTTCAACAGGATACATTATGCAATTTCCACTGCTTCTTAACTACTAAACCAACTACCCACACTTTCTCCTGTGCTCTAGGGTTTCCTTTATGATGTTTGACTTTCCGGCCAAATAAACTCTTGTCGATTTCAACAATACTGTTTCTTAACATAACATAACATAACATAACAACGGCGCTTGATATAGCGCAATACCAAAAATATGAACATTGCGCTTTACAAATATCGTAGATGACATCTTCCCAGACCCACTGAATCATTACATCTCTAACATATTGGGACCAGTTCATCGCGGTTGTGCTGTAATTAACTGCTGTAAATGAAAGTTCTTGATAAAAGAAATCACGCCTGGAATTGCGTGGTGCATCTTATAGAAGAATGACCCCTTTCTGACTGTGGTCTTGTGTTGTCAAAATTGTTGTTAAAATTGCACTTCAAATTAGGCTACATTTGTTCTAACCTAAAAGATGTTGACTCATGAATCAAAATAACTACCGGTACCTTCCAAATTTGAACATCATCAGAATATTTAACATGTGTTGCGTTGTAAAAAATGACAATGCTGATCTCGAAGCCAGAGTTCTCCAGTAAGTACCGGTACTGATTCCTTGTTAGCATTCCTTCCAAGTTGTTATTGAAATCAATGGCGCATGACATGACACAGTGTGTAAAGCAATGGAACTTCAGAAGTAAACACAGTCGTACACAACGGGTAAGAATTGCATCAAAACATTGTTGAAATTGCACTACAACTGAATTTTAGACTGTTCAAAAATAGGCAACCTTTGCTCTAAATATTATACAATTGACTCATCAAAATAACTACCATCCAAATTTAAACATCAACAGAATATGTGCTTTTTTGTAGGGAACTTTCTTCAGTCAGTTTTAAGCAAATGTTTGCTCTACAAAAATGAAAAACAAAAACTATGTTTAATTTATATGGAAAAAGTTTATACTACCTTAAAGTTGGTTAATTATGTAGTCAAATCCAATTTTCTACGCACGATTTTAGACAGTTTCGTCAACCAGGTCGGTTAACTTCAGTAATGCTATGATCCGCCTACTCTCCCGCAAAATTTCTCATTCCTTGGGTGCACAGTTCTTCACAGCGGATCATACATGTGATTTAGAGAATAGATGCCCTCATCAAGGTTGATAGTCTGGGTGTCCCTCTTTCTGATCCAAAGTGCTTCGCGTATCCATCTAGTTTGCTTGTTAGTGTCCTTGTCAATTATACTTGCCCCCTCCCAATTAATGACATGATTCTCTTGAGCAGTGTGGTCTGTAATGGCTGATTTGTGCTGTTCCGAAACAGATTCTTGTCTTTTTGACCTAGTGTATTTGATGTCCTTGGCTTTTTCGACGTCTTTCCTGTGCTACATAATTAACGAACATTATGACTTTTATACAATCCTGATGAATCTATTCCAAGATTTATACTACATGTACCTTGCAACCACATCATTATCAGTGCATATAGCCTGGAATCACCCCTGTCATGTCCAATCTTGGTACTTGTTAATGACTCCTTTGTCATAGTTAAACACTAATATTACTTAAACAAACATTCCACTCTTCAATTGAAATCAATATTGAACATTAACATTATCTATTTTTTCCCACAGTAAAACAAGAAGTAGAAGTAAACAATGATGAAGGCATGAGATTAAAGGAGCAGAGTATTCTGGAGTTGGGACAGTTGTTGGCTAAGACTGGCCAAGCTGATGGTAAGAATCAGGAATATTGTAACTCAGATATAAACAGTCTGTGGCGGATATGTGCCAAAGTCACGATTTATGTAATCAAGTACTTTTCAGCTGTGATTTTGGTCAAATTTTAATTTTCATTATTCTTTGCCAAAAATTATTGCATGATATTACTAGTAAGAACTGTCAAGGATCCCTGGTTTTAGTATTAAAACTCTAAATTTTACTGCATGATTAGTCTTTCACATGACGTTTCAGTACACCACTGGGCATTACAATCTTGGAAAAAGTAGAAATTCAAAACAAATTGAGGGTGTCGCTGTCGAGCAAATCACACTTTATGACTTTAAATTATTTTCCTACAAATGTTGAGTTTTGCAATTTCTTGTTTGTAAAGCATAAGATTGCTTCTACATGTTCTTTAAGGGGGTACTACACCCCTCAATAAATGTGTGACTATTTTTGCATTTTTCTCAAATACTAATAACACCTTGATAACAAAAGTTCTGTATATTATAGGGGCAAGGAATCCAATTACTACACTGGAATTTCAGTGACCCAAGACAAGCGGTTCGATACTTGTGATAGAAAATGAGGTACCGCTAGGATGAAACTCATTTCCTATCATATTTACTGAACCGCTTGTCTTGATTCACTTAAATTTCAGTTTAGTAATTGGATTCCTTGCCCCAATAATATACATAACTTTTGTTACCAGTGTGTTATTAATTTTTGAGAAAAATGCAAAAATAGTCCCAATTTTACCACAGGGGTGTAGTACCCCCTTAATGTGTTTAAAACTGATAAAAATACACTTTTAACTTTCTTGCACTCAGCTACAAAGTAATATGCACCAGTGGGATCAAACATGGTCAGTATCAGCACATTTGATTCAGGCTAAGAACTCTGAGAAAATTAATAGAACGTTCAAGCCCATATAATAATCCAGTTATTGGCATGGTCAATTTTGAATAGTAGTGAGGAATCCAGAAGCTATTTCTCAGGAAATATTACAAATTTCCTTTCCTAAATGAAGAAACACATACAATGTTGTAGAAAATGTGGCAATCTTTGTTTGAAATTGGTTAATATTTTCCTGGGAAATGTTCAATTATATTTTTCAGGGGCAGGGAGTGACAGGCTTGAAAACTATTAAGAGAAGTTACAGTGCTAATTATGGTACATGAATAGCAATTTGGAATAATTTGATTTAGTTTGAATTAAGGTCGAGCTCTGAAATTAAGATTTGATAAATAATCAAAGATTCTGTTTTTTCCTTCAGAATTGGGTGGTCTCATCAAATTCACCAGGCCTTTTCTGTCTAGTGTAAGCAAGGCTAAAGCAGCCAAGCTTGTGAGAGCGCTGGTTGATTTATTCCTTGATATGGAAGCAGGCACAGGAAATGAGGTAGGATTTATTAGAGTCAAAGAGATTAGTCTCAAAGAGTCCCAACTCTGCCATGTTTGCATGTCGCTGGCACTGAGGGCAAAATAGTGTACATTGAGATTATTTGGCAATGCGCATAGCAAACATCAAATTACATCATGTAATGAGTTGTGCCAATAGCTCTCGTATATCTCTACATGAGCAAACCATTGTAATGCTCAAGCTGGAAGACACATTGTCGTTCAATTCATGGCTTTTGCAAACAAAAGCTGGCATTACACTGATTTGCTCTCCAAGCACGACAATCCAATGTGGCAGATTTACCATGTAGCATTATATGCGGCGATTTCAAGTCGGGACTCTTTGGGTTTCAGTACTTCCAAGTGTGTTAAACTGGCCATCATTTTGGACAGCTAGAGTTTGATGGATAGATGTTATGACTGTGTTATATTCAACTCAGAAGTGTTGATTTCTCATTTGAAATTTGAAAAAAGTCAAATGAGGTAGGATTTATATTCAACTCAGAAGGGTTGATTTTTCATTTGAGATTTGCAAAAAGTCAATGTGATTATTACAGTTATGTGAGAAATAGAATGAACTTTTACTATTATTTGATTATTACACCAATATTTAAAAATGCTATTCAGAAGTGCACCATGGGGTAGCGCTTAGGAATACAAAATATATAATGAGTTAATTTCAAAGTTTTTCTTTTTCCTTTAATGTGAAGGTCACACTGTGTCAAGAATGCATCGAATGGGCCACCAGTGAGAAGCGAACATTCCTGAGGCAAGCTTTGGAAGCTAGACTCATAGCTCTCTACTTTGAGAACAAGAGATACACAGATGCCCTGACAGTAGGTGAGTGGTCAAGTTTTACAGTTATTGTACACCATGGTAAAATAGCCTGCACCCTTTAGAAGTGGGATAATACCTCATTAAAGACTAGTATGTGAGTTTATCCATGGGAGCAGTAACTTATTTATGATCTCGCATAAGCTCAATGGGTTATGTGCTACCCACTTAGCTAAAATTGTTTAAGGGGTACTACACCCCTCGATAAATTTGTGTCTATTTTTGCATTTTCTCAAAACCAATAACACAGTGGTAACAAAAAGTTATGTATATTATAGGGCAAGGAATCCAGTTACTACACTGGAATCAGTGACTCAAGACAAGCGGTTTGTTATTTATGATAAGAAAAGAGGTACCGCTAGGATGTACCTCATTTCCTATCATATATACTGAACCGTTTGTCTTGAGTCACTGAAATTTCAGTGTAGTAATTATATTCCTTGCCCCAATAATATACATAAATTTTGTTACCGGTGTGTTATTATTTTTTGAGAAAAATGCAAAAATAGTCACAAATTTACCACAGGGGTGTAGTACCCCCTTAAAGCCACAGAATAAAACACCAGATGTGAAAAGTTGTGATCTAAACCATGCCATTTAGGCCTACTATGTAGCCTATTGTAGGGCAAATTGGGTGGCCTAGGGGAAAGCAGAAACACTATCCATGTGCTCAAGGTGAAATTTACACCTTACTTGTGTTACTCTCTGCCCATTTTCATGGGAACCAAGAAATAGCAATCTGTAGCTTTAAGGGAGAGGTAAACTAGACTTGTGAGGACATTTTGTTATTTCATGTAAAAATCTGCATATGTTTAAGTTTCCTTAAACATTATTTTCGATACTTCGATACCTTTCTTTGTCTTTGGCCATCAATGACTGGCATTTGTGAGTGTAATTGATCCAAACTGGGCTTAAACCATTGTGCACCCTTGTTTCTAGGATATTCAGACAAAATATATGGATTGGTGGCTTATACCTCCTTAGCTACATTGTTGAAAGAATAATAACTTTTTGTGGTCTGTTTTTTGTAACATTCTGTTGTTTCCTAATTATGTCTGTCTGTATCAATATCATCATCTCTGTCTTTACTCTCATTAGCCTTCTCATCCACTGTCTCATTCACCTATCACAGTGTCTCTCCTTGGGTGTCTCACTGTTTCTCAACATATTTATTTCTTACTTTGAAGATCATTACCTATACCACATTTCTTTCCTTTGCTGTCACTCATGTCCATCACCTTAAATAAAATGGGAAATTAATACTATTTATTACTATTACTAATTGATGAAATTGATGATATTTTTCATCAGGTTCCAGGTTATTAAAAGAGCTGAAAAAGTTAGATGATAAAGCTTTGTTGGTAGAGGTACAGCTACTGGAGAGTAAAGTTTACCATGCACTCAGCAATCTACCAAAAGCAAGGTAGGTACGGGTACCCTTAGTGAAATCATGTTGTCCGATGTAATAAGCTATGACATGCTCTCTGTTTGAATACCCTTAGAAGTAATTATGCTACTATAACTTAAGACCCAAAGTACCAAATCAAAGGGTTACACTCCAACATCTTTTATCTGGTCATGATGGAACTAATATGGGCCAGATAAGTGAAAAATCAAAAGTGAATAAGTGTAATTTTGCATTGAATTTCTAAAGTACTAAAATTGGGTCAACAAAACCTAAACATAAACAATGAAATTTAAAGAGCACCTTTTACAAAGTAGGCAAAGTGTAACAAAAAGTTTATGGATGGCTTCGTATTTCAACTGCCGAATTACCCTAGTAGAACCGCCAGTTGAACCATGTTTATTGTTGTGAATCACTTGCGAACAATATAAAGCAGGTCCAATCGCTGGTTCTACCAGGGTGCTGGCGGGCAGTTGGGTTTTGAAGCCATCCATACTCTCAATACTGACTAATAATGCTGGTTACCATCATCGACCGTACTGCGGTGCACCATTAGCTAACCCTGTATGCCGCCCTCTTTTGATTACCATCTGTTATCATCTGATCTCTATTAAAAAATTGATATGCTGCCCTCTATTATGTAAAGAATTGATCCTTTATTCTCTAATTCAAAATTAATGCATGTGTAACATTGAATTTAAACGATATCAAAAGGAACAATAAGATTGGCGTAGTCTATATTGAGATATATCTATAGGCAAAATAACCTTGCAAAATATAATGAAAAAATAAGAATAAAAGCTGCATTTTTTTCTGTTATCTTCAAGAGCATCTCTTCAAATTTCACAAATAAGGTATCATTTTAGAACTTCGAATTTGCTCTGTAAGGATATGTTCAAATCTCAGTTTTGTCAAAGGGACCCTTATTGTTCCTTTTGATATGATGGGTCACATACACAACATAGAAATGTCCTTCTATACTTTGATCAGCTCGTAATCGGCGGGAATTTTAACATCGCGGATTAATATCAATATATTTTATTAAGAGAATTTGCTTGTGACACCTCGCCAGAAAAATCATAAATTATTAATTCAAGTCCTATACTTGTCTACTTTCTTTAACATGCGCATTGTAGATCTTCAAAATGAACAATACCACTCTTCACATGGATCTACTTTTTCAGCGTGGTAAAAGCCTAACAATTCCCGCCGATTATGAGCTGATCAAAGTATAAGTACATCCTCATTCCTGAACATGAACATAATGCATCAAAGCATAACCAAACGCCTGTCGTGTGAAGATAAAAGAGAGATCCATATGATATAAAAGAGTGTTGAATAAGGGAGGTTGGATTGTATATTGTTCCTCAATGCAAGAATAATCTTGATTCAGTTCAAGAATAATCTTGATTCTGGCAAATTCCCTATATGTGACCCGCTCTGATGAAACCCGCCATAAGTCACACTCAGCCATTTCAAGATACGGCGAGTCAAAGTTGAGAAAGGGGTGAAAAACCTTGGAGATTTTGTTTTTTATTTTTTATTTTTTGATTCCTTAATATGTTTACTTTAACCTACCATTGAAAACAAAATATTTTTTACGTCTAAAACACCCAAATCTAGCATTTTCTGAGCCAAACCCAAGTCCTTTACATGTCATTTTACAACTTTAAAGCCATTTTTCTTGCATTTGGCTTTTCTTTATGTGTCACTTCCCCCTTCCTGTTGAAAGACCGTAGAATGAGGTCCATATGTCCCAGAAACATAATTTTGGTATCAAATAAAAGCTGAAGACCTGTATTAAATGATGACATCAAAACCTCAATTTTCAAAATTAGTGACTTATGTCTGGTTTTGTGGGAGCGGGTCACATATGCACTTTATGAACTTCGAAAATGAATGGAAGAAAAGATCATGAAATATGAATGATTTATGGTTCATGTTGATGGCAACTTGTGTCAGATCACCTGTCTGCAAAATTTGATGAACTGTACATAGTACCCTTGTAGAGTAGAATTTGGCAGTTTATTTGTATTGAAGTACTTACTTAATAACCTTTACTCCTGTTTTCAAGCTTATCTTATCCAAACTCTTCACCATGCATTATGTTCTAATAGCATATTACTGACCCATTTATTTCCAGGGCGGCACTTACCTCTGCAAGAACAACAGCCAATGCTATCTACTGTCCTCCAAAATTGCAAGCAGCGTTGGATCTGCAGTCAGGTGTGCTACATGCAGCCGACGAGAGGGATTTCAAGACGGCCTTCTCTTACTTTTACGAGGCCTTTGAGGGATACGACTCGGTAGACAACCCTAAAGCTATTGATGCACTCAAGTACATGTTGCTGTCCAAAATCCTCTTAAACAGGTGAGATGTAGAACATATCTCAATTGGGAAAATAACAGATTGTCTGATGAATAGAGATTGAGTAAATTTGTGTGCCAGATGGGAAAGAAAATTAGCTATTCCATTTGAAAAACATACCCCTCTTGAGAAGAGTTCGGAATTCCAACCAAATTCAAAAGGTCATATTAGAGCCATTACAAATTCCACCATTTTCTTCCAAAAACAGTGGAAACGGTGTTAAAGATTTTAGAATTCCACACTTACTTTCCCGATATGGATCATATTGAAATGGCAAACTGGACTTGAATATTTTTACATTTTCAGCTGAATTAACATAAAATATGCAAAAATATTACACCCGAAATAACAGTTTAAAGGAAGATTTTGTGATCCTAGCATCCTCTTTTTATGACATTTTTCAGTAGATATCCACAAAATTTCAGTTGATTCCGATTTTGCGTAGAGACTGACCGATCAGATCGGTAGCTTCCGAATCGGGCCGATTATTAGCTTATCGGTAGTGATCTGCATCGGCCGATTTTTCCTTCATCCGCCGATGTAATGCACCGATCACCCAATATCATGAAAGTAATTGTTGAAGCTTAACAAGTATACATTTATTGGTATATTTCTTTGAATTAGACTAGTTAAATCAAGCAAAATTTAGCAAAAGAACAAGCTTTGTAGGCGATAAACATATATAAAATCATACCGTGATTCAGGCACGCAGCTGAGATAATCAGGTAATTCCCCGTATGCACATGTACAATTGTAGTTCTTACTTCCGGGCTACACACGTGCGTACTGGCCGCGTGCAACACTCAACACTTTCCGGGTTACACACGGGCGTGTCAGATTGGAGAGAGCTACGGGCCGTGTGCAAAACTCAATACTGACTTGAACGTAAACACAATATTAAAATGGGGCGATCAAATGATTCGACGGACTCGGATATCAGGGGGAAAAGGTAAATTGAGCTTATAATAATCATGGTCAAATTCAGTATTTTAAATGCATATGGGAGTGTGTTTTTTTGTGCTCAGAGCATACATAATTATGGTAATACTTTGCGTACAAGTACCCTTTCAACATACGGGTGAAATTTACTCACTGTGATGGCAGCCATTGTTTACAATTGGGGAACTGGTAATCGGCGATCGGCGATCGAATCAACTTTTTTTGAGAAAAGTGGGGGGATGAGGCTGTGGATCACGAAATGCCCTTTTAACTGGAATATAGTCAGTTTAAGTTTTATTCTTAGTTTGAGTTTGTGGACACAAAATTTGATTGGGCATTCGTATTCAGTGCCTGCGGTTTTAGCTTTTAAGTGCTGAATTTCATTGGTTTCTGGATTTGACATTTGACAGAATTTCCTGTCAAATGTAGGGCATTGCTAATGTTCACAAACCTGGACATGTACATGTTTTCTGAGACTAAATTTCACTCAGAATAAAGATGTAAGATGCTAAAAGTACACCATCATGACCTCCTTGCATGAAAATACAATATAGCATATTTTCTGCAGTATTACGCAATAGTCTAATTTACCCCTTCTCTTGCAAATTCTTTGGTATATGTGATTTTGCTCAACACCGTGTATTGATACAAAATGGCATGCACGAAGTTGGGCGCAATGCTTACGCTAGTTGTGCATTGCGTAATTGCATGAGTGGCGCACGTTAAGTGAATTTACGCGAGCGTGAGTTGAGACTTTATTTATGTGCGCAGTAACAAAAGCCAAATAATTTCCGCCTTATATAAACCGAACAAACTTTACCAACATGAACCAACAAATCCAGCAATACCTAATCAACATTGCTTCTTTATATCTCTCCAACAGTGCTGATGATGTGCAATCTATAGTGAGTGGCAAGCTGGCTCTGAGACATGCCGGTTCCAATGTGGATGCAATGAAGAGTATAGCCAAAGCCAGCAAGAACAGGTCACTCTCAGAATTCCAACAGGTAAGGCAATGGGGTATTCCAGTTGAAATCCATACACCCCCTGTGGATGACATGACTTTAATTTCCCACAGAGGGGGTTTAGATTACAAATGGCATTACACACTCCCTGTGTGGAAGATTAAGGTCATGTTTTCCACAGAGGGTGTATGGATTTCAACTGGAATAGATCAATACATCAGGCATGAGAATTTTCAGTATAGTCAAAATTTCCGCAACTTTATTTAATTTCAGCCTGTTTTTGGTACTTTTTGCCCAATTTCACACGCATTTTCAGTTGTTGGTTTTTTTCAGTTTTTTTAGGAAACTGCAGTCTCATGCCTGATACATCACTGGGGGTGTTCACAATATACCTATTATCATGGGTGTAATCGGAGGGAAAGGAGGCCCTTTGGGTCCTCAGTCAGTACAGAATTGAAACGGAGGGTGGTAAGAGTCTGCTTGGTAGAATGAATTTCTTTCAACTGCAATCTGGAGCATCATATCATAATGAATTCGGCAGACAGTTGGCCGAATCCGGATTCAGATTTCAGTAAATTCATGTTATGCATGCATTTTTTTTTAAATTAAAGAACAAGGGACCAATGCTTTACCTATCAAGGGCAGCATATCAATTTTTTAACAGTTATCATCATCAACCGTACTGCAATGCACCGTTAGCTAACCATGTAAGCTGCCCTCTTTTGATTACTTATTATGCTGTTATCATCTGATCTTCATTAAAAAATTGATATGCTGCCCTCTTTTATCTAAGGCATTGATCCCTTGTTCTCCAATTAAAAAATAATGCATACGTAATATGAACCCACCAAAAGCCGAATCTGGTTTAGGCTGTCCGCGAAATTCATAACAATATATATTGTTATTGAAGTTGGAGGTGTATGTTCTTCCTCAAACACATACCTACAGGAAATACCACCAACCAGGGGCTCTATCTGAGACTTATACAAACAGTCATTTTTCTGATTTGACTGTTTAAACCAGGATATTCTATGCATTCTACACATGCGTTGACAGTAGAGTCAACACGTTTGTTTTATCATGGAAAGGGGACATACTTTTATACATATTTGTGTGTTTTGCACCCTATTGCATCTACTTTGACAGGTGATGACCTATGGTTTAATATGTATCTCCAGTTGGAATGCAGAGTTCTGAGTATGTTCCCATTTGCAGCAAATACTTACGAACACCCCTACACATACATCCCCACACTTGTGACTTTGAAACAAACTCCAAACCTGACTGTAAACATGATAGTTGATTGGATATAACATTTTGTGTAAGTTCTTTATATGTTAACAATATTTGTTACCATTGTTTTTCTTTCATATAGACATTGCTCAAGTTCAAGCAAGAGCTCCAGGGTGACCCCATCATTCAGGCTCATCTGGATTCACTCTATGACAACCTGATGGAACAAAATCTGTGCAGGATTATAGAGCCATTCTCCAGGGTGCAGGTGGACCATATTGCCAACATCATCAAACTACCTTTGGTAAGTGGTGATATAGTCATGAACTTGTGATCGGTCATATCTTATGTTGGGAGAACAAATATCACCATTTTGATGTGCTTTGGCACAAATGTTACACAATGATAGCATGTGGTAATAGTCAGTGTAAAGTGTGATGCAATTGCTATGCTTATAAGCAGCAGCTTGTAGCCAACTTCCCTTCCATTATAACAGAATTTATGAACATTTGAGTTAAAATATTTCCTGACTGGCTACAATCGATCAGCAGTAAGTAGCGAATTTGGTGTCGACTTGTGATATGTATTGTTTTTAACTTAAAGACACATAAGTCATTCAAACTGTCATTTGATATTTTTTAAATGACAAAGTTGGCAAAAAATACGAAGAAAACAGCAGCACTGACGAAGTTGAAGCCGCATTCAAATACATGTAGCTAATTTAGATACTGTCAGTATCTAAATTACAGATTCTTGTAAAATGTCTTATTTTGTTTTTTAAAATACACCGCTTTCGGCTGAACCCCTTGCAGGCTATGTTAGCACATCTATGACAATGACAAAGGTACCAAAAACTGAATTTTGATGATTTTTACGATCGTCTGCGTGAGCAAATCACTGAATGGGCCTTTAAGTAAACTTTTGTAAAGAAATTCATCCAAACCTTGCATTTTAATGCATTACAAAACTTAACATTTGATATGGACACTACAGCTTTAACCAGAGATTTTTGTTTGTCTGTTTGTTTGCTTGTTTTTGTTTTGTTGTTTGTTTTAATATCAAACCTGTCCTTTTGTTATCATATACAGGACCGAGTAGAGAAGAAGTTGTCACAAATGATTTTAGACAAGAAATTTCATGGTAAGTGTTGGCGTTACATGAAGAGTAGTATTGTTGTCTCTCTTGTGGTGGTGGTGTATGTTATAGCAAATTGGTATAAGGGATGGCTTCCAATCCCAACCGCCGGTTGACTGCCAGCGCTGAGAGGCCCAGTCTGGTGTCTATTGTTCAGAATAATGGTCAAGATAACACGATTAAACATTGTCAGCTATCAAAGTTCTTTTGTAGTACAGCCTGCATGTGGAATGCTCTCCCTACATATCCATGCTATTATTATCGTACGCCATGGAATAGAGTAAAGATTATAAGAACGCTTCCGCCCGAAGATCCGTCCTTCCTTCTGTCAGTCCGTCCTTCCTTCATTGTGAAAAATTATTTCTCAATAATTGTGTTTGTAGTCGCTATTATTTATAAACAGGAATAAATGTAATAGAGTTGTATCATTGTGTGACGTTTTTGGTAAAGTTTGTTCAACAGAAAAATGATATCGGATTATGTTTTACTTTTGATGTTATGTTTGTTAATTGGTTTTAATGGTTAAAGTTTCTTTTATAGAGAGAAACTGTAAAACTATACCATTGATTTAGAAACACTGTATAAGGAATGGTGCCCCCAATGGGAGCTTTGATGTGAGATGCTGAAATCCGAGGGGGGGGAGGGCACTCCCACTGTGAAGGTGACGCGTATGTGTAGGGCTGTTAAGACCCCCTTTTTCACCATCGCTGTCACCAAAAGACCCCATTACCAGTACATGCTGTGAAAACCAAAGACCCCATATTTTCCTTTAGATCTATCACCCAAAGACTTTGAAATGACAAAGCCATTTGAAGTCATTTAGAACTAGAAATTCAATTTTCGAGGCTTCTTTAGGCTCTCACACAAAGACCCCATTAAAAAGTCATTCTCACCCAATGCCCCCCCATAATTTAGATCCAAACGGATCTACTCTCTCAACCAATGACCCCATATTCTGTACATTTGGTCTCCCTGAATGCCAAAAACCATGCTCTCACACAACGTTATAGGCCATACATGCAATGTTAAATTTGGGGGGGGCAAGGGGGTATCATTTTTTCAATCAATTTAGTATCCTTTATATTATGGCATTGTGTCGTTATCATCATAGAATAAAAATTCCTTTAAAAAACAACAAAAAACAGTAACAATCCTGTTGACCCTGGCTGGAGAAAATTATAAACGACTGCAAATTAGTCTATGAGTAAATTGTAGGTCAATGAATTATGCAAACCACACAAAATAAATTTGCACAAGCCAGTGATCTCCTTGCAATACAAACCGCACAAAATAGCGTACGATATGTTAGGCGGTCTACTTGTTTATTTTTTTTTTTATATGCCATGAAATTTTTTAATAAAAATGACAGCTCTGCCAGAGCTCTGGCAGTTGAGTTTGAAAGGCATCCCTAATAAAGGTTAAATAGCACATTGGTATAAAATATTATACAAATATTGACTGCTATGAGGGACATGGTTAAAATTATAGGCCCAAGGTGATCTCAAAACTATGACTATGCCCCGAGGCGAACGGCACACAGATTACAATCTGCGATTTCTGCGTAATTATAGCGTGAAAACATTAACGCGTGCGCAATATCATTTTACGCTGGGAAAAATGCGCAGTTTGATCGTGACGCACGTGACCGGTCCATAGCTCATTTCCATGGACCGTTCCATAGTTCATTTTGCGGGCATAGTTAATTCAATGGCTGCACTTTCAACCAATCAGATGACAGGAATCTATATATGAGGTATATAAATGCAAATAGGAAGAAATCAAATCAAATTGAACGGAGGAGAGAGGAAGGCCAATGATGATGCCTGTAATGACTCCACCCCTTAAGCAAATTTAAAAACAGAATCAAACAAAAAAGATTTCATACAATAATGATACATGCAAAAGACATATACCCCAAAAGTTTCATATTCTGAAATAGTTTGTTCTTTAACTAAATGTTTAAGTTTGAATATGTGAAGTGAGTTTCTTTCATGTATATTTTGGTAGAAAATCTTGAAATTCTTACAGCACAAAGACTGGTGATTTGCAGCTTCCAAAATAATAACTGTGCCACTGTTAAGCACAAGTATTATACAAATATTGACTGCTATGAGGGGCATGGTTAAAATTTTAGGCCCGCGGTGATCTCAAAACCATGACTATGCCCCAAAGCGTAGCCGAGGGGCATAGTCATGAAAGCAGTCAATATTTGTTTTATATACCAAATCTTAAGATTCTTGTCATCTGTTTGGTTAAAAGCATCATCTGTTTGGTTAAAAGCATCAATTTTGGGAAGAGAAATTAATAGTTTCAATGCGAATGGCACAGATTACAATCTGCAGTTTCCGCGTAGCAATATAGCGCGCGAAAACATTAACACGTGTGTAATCTCATTTTACTCTGGGAACAAAGCACACACAGAACTATGCTCGGGGAATAGTTACTTTTGCAGGCATAGTCAAAATTATGCCCGGGCTTTTAACCAATCAGATGGCGGTAATCTTTAGATGAGGTATATAATTACTGATATTTTTACTTTTTGTTTGTCATTACAGGTATTCTTGATCAGGGTGAAGGTGTTCTCATTGTATTTGATGAACCCATCGTGGATCAGACCTATGAAAATTCACTGGAAACAATACAAAGTATGGGAAAAGTAGTCGACGCTCTCTATAACAAAACCAAGAAACTCTATTAAAAGTTAACTATTGTATGTGTTGAAAAACATTTTGGATTTTGCAACGTAATTTGCTATATGGTGTTCACACATAGGCTATGTGGCAAGAATTTTCAATAGACAAGACTCTTTTATGAAACCAGACCCACAGATGTTAAAATAAATTAAGATAAAACAGTCAGTTTGGGCACCTTTGACCTGCATATTATTGCTTGTGAATGTGAGCTCTGTGGGCCTCCAACAGATGGTAATATTATTACTAGATACAAGATTGCTAAAAGTAAGTATAGCCAATACATAAATCAGAAGTTGCTGGCATCCAGAGCATCAACTCACTATCAGTTGAACTCAATTGCAACACTGCATCTGCACTTTAGCTATGACTGAATTGGTAGTAGCATTGGCAATGGATTTTGACCACAGGCCATTTAATAAAGGGGTTCTTATCAGGTGGCCCGCATGCCAAATCCAGTCTGCCACCTATTTACATTTGGAATATGATCAGCTCTAAATTGTAAAATAAAGCATATTTATTTTGGCCCTCAAGCATGTATGTTTGAAATGAGTTAAGCCGACTTGTGGCCCTTGATTTGAGTTGAAAACCCCTGACCTAGCACTAGGATCCACAACATGCTCATCTATCAGGGGCACAGTTCTTAAACCCCAATACATTTGTACATTCATTGAATGACCTTTGAAAATTTGGGTACAAAAAGTCATACTCTGCAACTTAAGGTCAAATTTTGCACTATGATTATGTAATTGAGGTTATTGGACTATTCCATTGGGTGAGGCTATAGTGGTCCATAGTGTAGGCAAGGTAATCATTTGAGCACATTACTACCATATTTGACCTAATTAATGACCCTTTCTTAATTAGCACCCCTTGTGGAATATTTCATCTTATAACCTTCTGTCAGTGAACCTGTAGCATGAAATTGGGCAAAACTACAAGTTAAATATCTTCATCTTAGCATTGATTTATGGCTGTGACATTTGTTGTACAGTTAAAGGAGGATAGCCTGTCACCAACTACTCATTTCTCGTCAAAATTGAGATTTTAGTCCCAATGTAAAGGTCATACTTATCTCATTGACCTTGTGAAATCAATAGAGGCCCTGCATGAAATTATCGATTGGCTGATTTGGCTCCAAACAAAGGATTTGAGCCGGTGTCCTTCACCGTAGTTATGGTGGAGTGCAGTCCATTCAATCAAATGTTGTCATCAACCTATTTGATCGTAGTGCAGGGTTATGTGTGTGAGACGAACTGTCACTGTAGATTGCAATCATGCTTTTGTTGAATGCATTTGAGTAGTCCGCCATATTTACGGGATGATATGTCACATGCAAGGCCTCTATTAGAGCTGAGCGATGTGAATTTGGGTCTTGTATTTGGGATGAAACTCTGTATGTATGGAGTGTGGAGTGGAGTCAATCAAGGTCACTCAACTAGTAGAAATATTATGTGATAAAATTAGACCATCCTCCTTTAATGATCGCTATTGTCCTCAAATGTTTGTTTTTTTCAATTGCAAAATGTCAATTTTGAAACTTCATAATGTAGTAAATAAATACAATGCGTCCCCTTGAAATGGCTAACTGGGTCGAATATGGTAATTATCTTCCTTCATCTTAAAGTTTCTTGTATCAAATTTTGTTTAGCAGTATTTTGCAACACTGAATTGTAGCGTGTTTGTTATGTTATTGTAAAAATAAATAAGGTTTTGTATACCTTAGAAACTTATTGAATTATGGCCCATTTTTGTAGTAATTTGTGCTGTCCTAAGAGATGCAATCATTTTAATGACATTAAAGGGGCATTTCGTGATCCACAGCCTCAGTCCACTTTTCTAAAAAAAAGTTGAGATTTTTATGCCACTGGAAACCTCTGGCTACATAATGTTTATGTACAAAACATTTCTTGCAGATTAATTCGTTTGGCAAAAATAACACGTACAACGTCAAATTTGAGTACAGAACAAAATTTCAACAGTGGCTATGGAACAGTGTAATACACATAATTATGCTAAACTCGCAAATGCAAAATCGGAATCAACTGACATTTTGAGGATATGCGTTTTTCGTAGATATCTGCTGAAAAATGTCATAAGAGGGTGCTAGG
Organism: Amphiura filiformis; assembly: GCF_039555335.1. NCBI lineage: Eukaryota > Metazoa > Echinodermata > Ophiuroidea > Amphilepidida > Amphiuridae > Amphiura > Amphiura filiformis. Next base: position 70,845,422 of record NC_092631.1, read on the forward strand.
ATCACGAAATACTCCTTTAAATAAAATTGAAGGCAAGTTAGTTGAAAAAAAAAAAAAGTGCCATAGTGCAAAGAATCCATCTTTATTTTATAATCAGGTTGGAACTTTTTAGGTTTTAAAACGTTATGCGCATGATAATTCATGTGAAGAAACGAAGTAATTAGCACTTGTCGTTCTGTTTTTATGTCAGTCAAAGCGACACCCAATTATGTTTTTCCACAAGACATCTAAATTTTGAATGTCATCACACTGTAAGGTACTGTATTATATATTTGGAACAACTGCCATTTTCTTAACCGCATTGGCACTGAAGTAGAATGGAGCACCCAAAGTTTGATTGTCTCTGGTCTTGTTTAAGTAGTAGAAACATTTAATATAGGTTTTCCCAGAGTATTTCGCACTTGTGTCATTGATTTTCGTATAAAAGACATTTCAATTTCGTCCCGAAAAATCTTTGAGCGAAAAACTCCACTTCAATTTCACTATTGTGCCATTAGATTTCAATATTGTAGCATTAAATTTCGTGTTTGTGTCATTGATTTTCGTCATGCAGTTCAAATTCGTCTGAAAATACGTAACGATCCCTTTCGCAAAAGCAAATTCGTCATTTGTCATTGATATTCATTATCGTTTTATTTAATTTCGTCTCATAGGCCTATATACAATATGTATTAATTGTGCGTTCATTTTAGGGGGCTTATTTTTGATCTGCTTTTGTTTCAAACATTTTTATATTATATTGTATCTTTTACTTATGCTTATGAGCTCATAATGTAGGCTTTAATTTCTTTTTAATTTTTGATCCAATAAATTGTTACAAAGATTAAACATGTTAAAGATTATTCTTGAAATTGATATAAGTCCAAAACATATTTAAGCAACTTTTTGTTGGGGGATTATTCTGGATTGCTTTTATTGTATGCAATTTTGTCGTTCTTTCTTTATTTGATATCATACATTACAAGGGCTATATAGGCAATTCCATGGTAACTCGTGTTATAATTTTGGGCATCCTTTTACATACTTTATGCTCTATTAAAAACTCATTTTTTGTACCTATGGGACAGCTATGTAAAACGGTATCTCGTGTTACGAGCAGAGGACATGCTAAAAAGTATTATTTTGATAGTGTCCTAAAACAACAACAAAACGGTATCTCGTGTTACGAGCAGAGGACATGCTAAAAAGTATTATTTTGATAGTGTCCTAAAACAACAACAACAACAGCAACAACAACGACAAAAAGACATAAATAATAAAGATTTGTCCTTCATAGTTTCACACTAACTCGCCAACAACATGGTAACTCGTGCTACAGTTTGTCCGATATGGAAACGAATAAAGTAATAAAAAACATGAAACCATCATAGAATTTCAATATCCCAAATAACAAAAACACATTAAACAAAACCTTAATGAAGATGTGCAAAGGCGAACCCCCGGTAAGAAAATTCATGGTAAACATGTAAGACGACTTAATTTAAACAGCATGTTAATTTATTGTAGCACTTGCAGTTTTATAAAGTTATGTATATTTTTGATGTTGGGTCATGTGACATGTCCCTGTTTGCTTGGAAATATTTTCCTTCAGATGAATTGTAAATTTATATTTGTTTTGTTATTCTTTAACGTTACTCTTTTCTTTATAAATTTCTTATGATCTTTGTGTGTTTTCTTTCATTTTCTTATACAATTTTATGATCATAAGAATTATAAGAATAAGATCTTCAACATAAACTAAAACGAACACTGTCCTTTTAAATAGTCATAATTATACATCCATTTAACACCTGACGAATATAAATGACAAATGCCTTAAAATGAATGACAAAAGACTAAATTGCTTTCACGATTCAGTAGCCATCGCCCCACGAGACGAAATTGAACACAGATTTGACGAATATCAATGATACAAATGTGAAATATAATGATAAAAATATGAAATTGGTTTTGAGTTTGTGCAACTTCGATTTTTAGGACGAATTTAAACTGTCCTTTTTATGAATATGAATGATATAAGTGCGAAATACTCTGGGAAAACCTATATATACTTTGTTGTTATTTTCATATGTGCCTTTACATTAAAACTGTTCATCCTCTATAAAAGAAACATACAAATTTGTGGGTGGCTTTCGAATGTCATAAGGAAATGTGTGAAAATTGAAGTAGTGTGAATTACAAAATATCCAAGTTGGACATATTCGCTGTCATAGTGCACGTTAGAATAAGACCGTTGCTAGGTCAACTGGATCACGATTTCTTTGTTACGAACCACTGATCGAAATGATCACAAGACAGCCTAGCCTATGGCATATCAAAATTTGGAACAGGTGTATGAGCCCAGGCTTGGAACAGTAACCAATGGTTACTAACGTGCACTACGACAGCGAATTGCAGGGAGTAGAAAAATTAGAGTCGGTGAGGTATGAAGGACTTAAGAAATGTTAGAAAGTTAGTTTGAACAGAACAAAATTGAACGAACACAAAAATCAACCTTGATTATTAAAGTCAGTTTCAGATCTGGTGTCTTTATTGCGCATTGTGTGCTCTCATTCAAAATACTTGGGTGCCTCGTGGACAAAAGGTTAACATTATTACCATACTTTAAACAATAATTTAGCAATAGGCCTATGAGGCCAAAACAAATTCCTTAATTCCAGGGTTGATACCAACCTCGAAGCAAATTTAAAGACTTGTACTTGTTCAACGAGGCTTTTAAATTTCATCATATTAAACGTTTTCACTCTTGCGGTTTATATTACTCTAATATCTATTTTTATTGCCATCAGCAGTTATTGTAGATTATTTTTGTTGTGAATGGGAAAGTGCCACGAGCGTCATTTAATGGCGAATACTGGCGCCATAAAAGGTAAATTCACTGCATTAACATGTTCTGGCAATTTGGTTCATAAAATGTGACACTTGTTAAAAGACGTACTGTGAAAAGACGAGGTAAACTCAACAAAGACAGTTTTGGTTATAGATTAGTAATAGTAAACTAAGAGAGTGTAACCTGAGTATGTGGGTGTGACTATCACAGGACCAGATAGACCAGGGCCCCAAGATACAGGGGTGACATTTTTTGTAACTCGCATTAATTTTTCTGTTGATGTTAAAATTTGCTACCTATTTGAACAGTCCAATTAAATTGAGTTGAATTTTAACAACATTTTTGATCGATCGCTCCTCGTGATCGGCTGTGTCTACTTCTGAACTTCCATTGCTCTACACGGTGTCATGCTTCATCGATTTCTGCTAGATTTCGATAGCAATGGACTCTAGCCTCGAATGCGAAGCTATCGGTGAGCAAATTTGAAGCTAGACTTCTTGAGTAAATTTCCCAAAGTAAAGTTGCGATCTCCCCTGCTCCCTGGAAATTGTGCCTGGTACGACACTGCACTGATTAGTTTCGGTAAGTAACAACTTTTGGATTATGGTGACTGTGGGTCGCGTGCTACTTTTGATGCATTGGGAAGCGATACATGTTTATGTTCAAAGCCATATATGAGGTTGAAGCCGTATATTTTATATTTTATATTGAGTGCATGATACCTCAAATGTGTTTAGCAAGGTTTCTTATTATTATTATTGTAAGCAAGTTTAACTCCATTCGAAGAAAATAATTATTACATTAACTCGTTGCAATTTTTTATTCGTATTGCTCATGAAAAAAAAGACAAATTGTGTTGGTAAAATGCTGGCTCGTACGGCCCTTTTCAGCGTTCGAAGCGAAATTGATTTATATGATGATTATAAATTATGAATAGTAGTCTCCTCCGTAGCCAGTTTGGCAGACTTGTAGTACCCGTACCCGTACTCGTACCCGTACCCGTACTCGAGTCCCATTTTCCGTACCCGTACCCGTACCCATGGTTCCGGACACGTACCGTACCGCACTCATGCCCTATTTTGGCTTCGGACCCGTACCCGTGCCCGTGCTCATGGACTGGGACCCGTGCACTCGTACCGTACTCATGGCCTGGGACCCGTACCCATACCGTACTCATGGCCCGGGACCCGTACCCGTACCCATACTCATGGCCTGGGGCCCGTACCCGTACCGTACTCATGGCCGGGACCCGTACCCATACCGTGGACACGGGTACCATGGGTACGGGTACCATACCATACAGTGCCTGCCTACATGCATGTAAGAAAGTGAGAGTAGATCTACTCTCACTTCTCACAAGCCTGTTAACTACACTCATGCACTGAGTCCTCTGATCATAGACATAATCAAAACAATAGGTTACATGGATGGGGTTGGGTGGGGAGTAACACATGCATGGATCCAGATAGCAAGTGCCCTAAATTGTAGCCTGGTCCAGGGCCTGAAAAAGGTAAATCTAGTCCTGGCTACATATGCTACACACAGGGTAGATACCTACATTGTCATGATTGTGACAGCCTCCAGCCTGTGCACACTGTATGCCACTCATACATGTATGCTACATGTATAGCAAACTGGAAGTAAAACATTTCAAGAAATTGTTGTTTGTTGTGAATTTCAAGTTATCATGTTTTGATATCATTAATTATAGCATTATTGTATTCATCATTTTAATATTCCCCATCCAAATACACTCCCCTAGCACAAGTGCACACATAAAAACTACATTTTCCCACCACATGTACTTGGGCAGTGTGTGCATTTGAGTCAAATGATACAGAGTTCCTTTGCCATACCATGTTTACAGAAATTTATCATTTATTGGAGCTTTATAGGCAAAATATTAATAATTATCCAGATGTGCATAATTAATGATAATAATTATATTAAGCTAATGGATAATCTGGTGGATGTGTGCTGGGATGTGTGGATGTGCATGAAAGGCTTCACTAAATTTGATATTGACAATTAAGTCTACAAATTTTGGATCAAATTTGAAATCCAGATGATGTTTTGAGGTGAATAATCACTTGAATGCTATATCACTGCTAAATGTATGTTGATATTAGTGTTAGTGCCATTTCCTCAAGTGTTTCATAATTATTGGATTGATTAGATTAATTGATATTTTTAGGAATCCGATGGCATTTAGTCAGCCTTCCCACTGCAATTTGTGATGTACGCCCTCAGTGGTGGTGAGCATACATGTTTTGGAGTGACATGGAGTGATATTTTTGTGTGCAATGGGGTTGCGGATTCCCTCGGAAGCCTAAAGTTTTTTCCCGGGGGGGGGCACTCGAATGGTGAAGGGGGTATCAGGCGCGTCCGTAAATTCACGTAAAAAGGGTATTTTTTCAGACTAGGGCACGTTACGTGCGTAACGCGAATAGGGTATCAAATCCATGTACAATTGGTGTAAAAGGGTATGTTTTTGGAGCTCTTACGTACTTAGGGTAGTTTTGCCCCGGGGTTTTGCCAACGGACTCAATTCTTTTGACGCTTGGCACTTAACCCATACCAAACTGGCAAAAATATACATCATTTTTCTCCCGACTTTCGTTGATGCATGCACATTTAAAAATTATTTAATAGGCCTACGGAATCTTGTTGTAGCCTACAACAAGATGGTTTCCGAAATAATTTTCTCCTGCACATTAATATTTTAATAACCATCTAATACTATGTCATCTGAAGGTATTCAGTTAACTATTTAGCTCTAGTGGTGCAAAAGAATAAGCCTACAAGATGGTTTCCGACTGCGTTATTCTCCCGACTTTCGCATGATGCATGCACATTAAAAAAATAGGACTACAAGATTGTTTCCGAAATAATGTTCATCCGACTTGCTGATTTTTCATGCACATTAATATTTTACTTAACCATCTAATGCTATGTCTTCTGAAGGTATTCAGTTAACTATTTAGCTCTACTCTGGTGCAAAAGAATAAGCCTACAAGATGGTTTCACTGCGTTATTCTCCCGACTTTCGCATGATGCATGCACATTAAAAAATTATATGGCTAGGCCTACAAGATGGTTTCCGAAATAATGTTCTTCCGACTTGCTGATTTTTCATGCACATTAATATTTTACTCAACCATCTAATGCTATGTCTTCTGAAGGTATTTAGTTAACTATTTAGCTCTATCGGTGCAAAAAAATAAGCCTACAAGATGGTTTCGGACTTTGTTTTTCTCCCGACTTTCGCATGATGCATGCACATTAAAAAAACTATATAGGCCTACAAGATGGTTTCCGAAATGATTTTCTTCCAACTTGCCGATTTTTCATGCACATTAATATTTTAACTATCTAACTGCCACACATGCTTTGTCTTCTGAAGGTATTTAGTTAACTATTTAGGTCTATTTGTGCAAATGAATTTAAGCCTACAAGATGGTTTTCGACTTTGTTTTGTCGTGACTTTCTCATGGTGCAGCACGGCACATTAATATATTTTCTTATATATGCATAGACAACTGCTATCATAGTATTCTAATTGACATTGACACTTGACTGTTTTAATGATATATTGATCAATGATTTTCTGAAATTAGTGGGTTGCCAGTCCTATTCATTTAAATTAATAATTGATAAATACCAAAAAACGATGTTTGACCACTTTACTGATGTCCTATTAACTCCAAATTCAAAACCTGGTTGTTTGTTTTTCGCAATTTAGCCAGTTGCCAAATAGAATAAATTAATAAATTTAGGACTTACTTTTTTAGGGATTTTGCCAACTCAAATTTTGAGAAAACATAGTTGTGCATCCTTAAACTATTGTTTTAATGGAGGCTACTACTAGTACTATAGGTAAGCTCTGTGAATAAGTGACTTGTGATTAAAAAGCAAGCTCTTGGAAACCTTAAATTTCTCTGTCAGACGGCGGAGCTCTGTCCAATTTTTTCAGAAAAGCTTTATTTTAAAGAGCTCTATCTCTTGATACAGTTCATATGTATGTAGGGGGCTCAGTTTTCAAGTTATGAACCTTTGAAGTTGACACTTTTACATTCAACATGTTCAAGCTTTTCATAACATGCATTTATTTAATAAAGGAAGCAAAAACATGTTTTTGGTCCAAGTTATTTCCAAAATTGACCAAGGCAACAGCTTCTTACTTATTTTATGGTTAAAGGCACCTGTTTTTTAGTGTTGTTTAGGGGTAATAATTGCATCAATTGTTTAGGGTTAGAGAAAAGACAACTACTTGTTTAGGGTAGCAAATCACGCTACTTATACTTGTTTAGGGGTGCAAATTTCAGTCTCAGCAATACTTGTTTAGGGTGCTTTTTTGTGAGTCCACGGACGCGCCTGATACCCCCCTTCACCATTACAGTGGCACCCCCGGGAGTTTTTTGTACATCATCATATCGTTAAATCAAGTTTAAAGTCGTCGTTTGAGTTACTTTTATATAAAGGAGCAAGAACATAGATCCAAGCTTCATCTGAGAGTGTGTATTGGTGTCTGTGGTGAGTGTATTAGGCCTACTCATAATTAAGGGCAAGGCTCAAATCAGGAAGGTAATTCATCGATATCAGTGACGAGTGGTGATCGTAACAAGCTTCGGTAGCCAGGAATTCGACAGCCATGGTATGGGACATCGTAGTTTTATCCCCAACATTTTAGTACAAAAAACTGTTATAGGATGCTCGAAGCTATTCATCAAGAAGCTATAAGCTATAAGGCAACTGAGTATCAGATTAGATTTAACTTTGAAGCCCGGGTTTGAAGCACACCAAGTGAAATTAGAACAATTTTAGAACTTCGTGTCATTTTGTCACGTATGTGTCACGCAGCCTACAGCTGCCCACGTTGCCCAGACGGTACCAGACTCGATTTGCTGTGGTAACATCATCTGAATTTACAAAATAAAGGACTCGTCAACAAAAAGCAAGAGTCAAAATGGCAACAAATAGGAGCTCAAAAGGCTCAAAGAGCACATTTTCCAGATCAATAAAAAGCAGAGCAATAAGTATGGAAAGTGCTATTATTGCTGCAGCTACCAGGAAAGCAGAAATGGAAGCTAGAGAAGAAGCATTACAAAAAAGGTTAGCACTTGAGATGGAAGAATACAAGCTGCAGGAGATAATTCAAAGACATGAAGAGGGTATAAGACTCAAGATGAAAGAATTAGAACAGCAACGTCAGGTATTGGAGTTGCGTACAGAAATAAACGTTGAAAACGCCAAATTATTTGCGTTGGAGAAATATGAAACTGAGGACAAACGTAGTAGTTCTCTAGAAGAATCACTGGATGAGGGTAAGAAATCCAAGGACTTGGTACAAGAATGGTTGGATTGTAACCGCAGTGAAAACAATACAGCACCTAGCCCTACGCTCACGAAGAAAGAGGTAAAAGTTGAAATACACCAACCACCCCAGCCAGGTCAACAACTTGAAAATCCAGTACGGTCAGCACCACCCAACACTAGGCAAACTGACGGTTCAATAACAGACAATGGAAATCGTCATGATAATTTAACGACAAGACCATTGCAAGCAAGGCCCTTTACTGGCAATCAGTATAGTAAAAGCAAACAACATATAAATCCAGCACCAAGCAGGCCGGATCTGACAATAAGAGGTCAACAACAAGAAATTCCAGCACCACCGATTGCTACTTCAACACCATTGCAATTGAGGCCTATTTCTGGCAAGCAAGATTTGACAATAGACAGTCAAGTTGGCAACAATGTGGTTACCAAGATGCTGCTAGAACAACATGTGAGATCTAGCCTTCCAAAACGAACATTGCAGCCGTTTACAAACGACCCCTGCAGTTCACTTCCTTCATAAGGAACTTTGAGTACACTATTGAAAACAGAGGAACCAACAGTCAAGATTGTTTACTATTTCTGGAGCAGTTTACCAGAGGAGAAGCCAACAGTTTGGTAAAAAGTTGCTTGCAGATGAAAGATGATACCGGATATCAAGAGGCTAAGAAGCTGCTTCAGAAGAGATTTGGTAATGTACATCGCATTGCGGAAGCATATCTCTCCAAAATGAGGGCGTGGCCTAATATCACCAATGAAGACTCATCAGGCTTACAAGAGATGTCCTTGTTTTTGATGGAATGTAAAAATACCATGGAGTCTCTTGGCTATACTAGTGAGCTGCACAGCACTGCGAATATTAGACTGCTTGTTGGCAAACTTCCTTACAAGATGAAGGACAGATGGCGTCAAAGAGTAGACTATATTGAAGAAGATGTGGGTCGTCCGGTTAGGTTTGAGGATTTTTCCCTCTTTGTTGAGAAACAAGCAAGAATTCAGAACAATGCTGCATTTGGGAAAATAAGTGACAAAGAAGGTAATAATAATAAAGGTGCAAATAGCAGGCCTAAAGTGAAGAGGAACTTTGCTACAAGTACAGATGAAAGTTTTGCTGCAAATACTGCTGCAGACCAGAAGGCAGATAAAAAATCCTGCAACTACTGTGAGAAAGAGAACCATAATTTGGACAACTGCTTCAAATTAATGAAGTTACCAGCGGAGCAAAAGCTGAAGTATCTGAAAGAGCAAGGTATGTGCTTTGGCTGCCTTAAAAAGGCAAAGCACATCAGTAAAGCGTGCACGAATAAATTATCATGCAACAAGTGTAATAAAAATCACCCCACAGTGCTTCACCTAGAAAGGCTAGACACAGCATCCAAGAAGCAAGACACAGCACCCAAGAATAAAGAAGAAAAGGTGACAAATGCTGGTGTATGTCATTGTCATCATACAGGCGCCGGAGATAATTCATCGCCGTGCATCATTCCTGTAAAAATCAGATCAAGTTCTACAGGAATCACTGTGGAAACTTATGCATACTTAGACTCGGGTAGCGATGCTACATTTTGTACTAAGAATTTAAGCCAGCAACTCAATCTTAAAGGAAGGTCTACTACGTTAGATATTCAGACCATGACTGGAAGCAGGAAGGTCAATAGTAGAATCCTACAGGGACTAGAAATTTATGACATGGACACGAAAAACAGTGTGATGCTGCCAAAGGTATACACCAAGGAGGAAATTCCTGCACGCATGGATCATGTTGTCACTCAGGAGCAGATTTCAAGCTGGTCATATTTAGAGAAAGTGTGTCTAACCAGATTGGAAGATGAAGCAAATGCACACATAGGTCTGCTCATCGGGAATAATGTGCCACAAGTCTTCGAACCCTGGGAAGTGATACATAGCAGCAATGATGGTCCATATGCCTGCAGAACTTTGCTTGGCTGGACGGTGTATGGGATGAACAATAAATCATCGTCACCGCTTACCATAACAAGAACAAGAGTGGAAGAAACGCTCGACCACCAGCTGGTGAAGTTATTCAACCATGATTTCACAGAGCGCATCACTGAAGACCTACCAGAGAAGAGTTTGAATGACCAACAGTTTCTAGCTGATGTAAACAACACAACTAGACTCATTGAAGGTCACTACCAGATAGGATTACCCCTCAAAGATCACAACAAGAAATTTCCCAACAATAGACAGCACAGCAAGCAGAAGTGAGAGCAGCACATCTGAAGAAGAGGTTTTCCAAGAACCCTGAGTTTCATGCGGATTACAAGTCTGTAGTAAATGACATGATAAACAAGGAATACGCCCAGAAGGTGCCTGAAGAAGAAGAAATAGGTGAATCTGGTAGAACGTGGTACATTCCACATCATGGGGTGTACCACCCCAGAAAGAACAAATTGCGTGTTGTTTATGATTGTGCAGTCAACTATATGGGACATTCACTCAACAAGGAGTTGTTACAAGGCCCCGATCTTACTAGTTCATTAGTAGGAGTGATGCTGCGATTTAGACAAGAATGCATTGCGGTGACAGCAGACATTGAAAGTATGTTTCACCAGGTTCAGGTACCGGAAAGTGATCGCAACTTACTGCGTTTCCTTTGGTGGCCGGAAGGAGAAGTAGATAAACCCTTGCAGACTTATCGCATGAAGGTCCATTTATTTGGAGCCACCTCGTCGCCATCTTGTGCGAACTATGCTCTCAGAAGAACAGCAGAAGAAGCTGGAGTCAAGTACGACAAAGTAGTTACAAGTTCTATGCTACATAATTTCTATGTAGATGACATGCTCAGATCAGTTAAATCTGAAGAAAGCTGTTGATCTTGTGAGTGATCTAAAGAAGGCTTGTAAAGACGGCGGGTTCAACTTGACTAAGTGGACAAGCAACATCCGCACAGTGCTTCAGTCTATACCTGAGGAAGATAGATCCAAGGACATGGCACTCGTAGATTTGGACACTGAAAATCTACCCACAGAAAGAGTGCTAGGAATGTTGTGGTCCCCTGAAGCTGACAAATTTGGATATCAAATAACAGTGAAAGACCGCCCACCCACCTACTCGAAGAGGAATACTATCAGTGGTCAGTTCTGTGTACGACCCGCTGGGATTCATCAGTCCAGCAATCTTACCAGCAAAGCAACTGATGCAAGAATTATGCAAGCTCAAGATTGGATGGGATGAAGAAATTCCTGGAGCACACCTCAGAATGTGGCAACAGTGGATAGCGGAGTTACCAAAGTTGGAACCTCTAACAGTTGACAGATGTTATAAGCCACCACATTTTGGCAAGGTGAACTCAACACAATTGCATCACTTCGCGGATGCCAGCTTGAAGGGCTATGGTACTGTGAGTTATTTGAGGTCTGAGAATGAAGATGGCGATATTCACTGTGCTTTAGTTATTGCCAAAGCAAGAGTTGCACCGGTGAAACAAGTAACAGTACCCAGGCTAGAACTCAATGCTTCAACAGTTGCAGTGAGAGTGAACACTATGATCCAGCATGAACTTGATATTCCAATCAACAAGACAGTCTTCTGGATTGACAGTGTGACAGTTTTGAGATACATCAACAATGAGGCTGCACGCTTCAAGACATTTGTAGCCAATAGACTTGGAGTGATCCATGATGGCTCACATGCATCACAGTGGAGGTTCAAGAGGACTCTTAATTGACCAACTCCTCACAACTGATCGTTGGTTGAAAGGTCCTAAGTTTCTCTGGAGTGGAGAAGAAGAATGGCCAGCACGTCAAGATATTGGCCAGGGTGTTCAGGAAGATGATATGGAAGTGAAGAAGGTGAATGTGATGATGGTACAAGATGGCAAAGAGACAAAGAGTCAGAAGGAAGAGAATGTTGTGAACGTGAAGGATGATGATGAAGTGAAAGGTAAGAAGGTGAAGGATAGAGTTGAAGATGAAATGAATGGAGTGGAAATGCTGATGAAACACTTTTCATCATGGCACCGCCTGAAGAAAGCAATCGCTTGGATCCTGAAGGTGAAGAAACAACTCATTCAGAGGAGCAGAGAAAGAAAGAAAGCTCATTTGAGCACAAAGGACTCTAATGCCAGCCAACCATCAGACAAAGATCAGGAGCAGAAAACTCAAAAAGGTTGTATCCAGCCACTCACAGTGTCTGACATGCAAGACGCTGAAAAGGCAGCTATTGGAATTGCACAGAGAAAAGCATTTCCACAAGAGATAGCGATATTGGAAAGCAAGACTAGTAGTCCTGGTAGCAGAAGAGGTAAAGACGGTGTGAAGTTGAAGAAGATAAGTTCAATATCCAAGTTGAACCCTTTTGTGAAAGATGGCATACTAAGAGTCGGTGGTCGTCTTGCCAGAGCTGCTATGCCAGAAGATGAGAAATTCCCTGTGATTTTGCCAAAGGAGAGCTGTATAACTGATCTGGTAATGCGTGAGATCCATGAAATTACAGGACATGGAGGACGTAATCATATGCTGTCACGCTTACAAGGGAGGTTCTGGATAGTGAGCGCAAATTCAACTGCCAGAAGGATAATTGGAAGTTGTGTTACTTGCAGGAAACAGAGAGCAAAGGTCGCTGAGCAACAAATGGCAGATCTTCCAAGATCCAGAGTGAACCCAGAAGAAGCACCATTTACTAGAGTTGGTGTTGATTATTTTGGACCAGTAGAAGTAAAGAGAGGACGAAGTGTAGTCAAGAGATACGGCATGGTCTTCACCTGCCTAGCTGTTAGAGCTATCCACATTGAAAAGGCTGACACACTTGAAACAGATTCTTGTATCTGTGCAATACGCCGCTTTATTGCAAGGAGAGGCCAAGTCAAGGAAGTATGGTCAGACAACGGCACAAATTTAGTAGGTGCTAAAAGGGAGCTACAAGAACAAATACGCAAGTGGAATCAAGCACAGATTCACAGTGAGCTTCTACAAGATCATGTAGATTGGAGATTTAATCCACCCGCGGGGTCTCACTTTGGAGGTGTTTGGGAGAGGATGATCAGGACCATCAGAAAGGTGATGATGTCTGTGTCCAAGGAGCAGATGTTGACTGATGAAGCTCTGCAAACACTCTTTTGTGAAGCTGAAGCAGTAGTAAACAGCAGACCCATTACTAAAGTCTCAAGTGATGCGGGAGATCTTGAAGCACTTACCCCCAATCACCTGCTTTTGCTTAAAGGCAAACCGACACTTCCACCAACTTTGACAGAAAAAACAGATCAGTATGCCAAAAAGATGGCGACAAGTACAATACATGTCTGATTTGTTTTGGAAGCGTTGGACATCAGAATACCTTGTACAGCAGCAAGAGCGCCAGAAGTGGCTCTTTCCAAAGAGCAATCTTAAGGTCGGTGACATCGTACTAGTAGTAGATGGATCAAAACCTAGGAATATGTGGCCAATGGGAAAGGTAACAGCAACCAGACCAGACAAGAATGGATTTGTTAGACAGGTGGAAATTAAGACAAGATCTACAACATTAGTCAGACCAGTGGCTAAATTGTGCCTGTTACTTGAAGCAGAGTACCCAGAAACAAAGACGCTGAAAACAGCGAATGAAAGCAAATAAGTGTCACAGCATGTTTGAGATGAAGTTGAGATGATGAACTGATGTGACAATTTTATTGTTACAATCTCAACTGTGACAAAACTCATGCACAAATGAAGTGAACACTATATGACAATTACCAATTATGTGAGTGGAGCCAAATGTTAAGTTGTGAAGTTTCTGCTCTAGCAGTGTGACTTTTTAGATAAGGCGAGCTGAGGAGCCTGGTAAACTACTGGACGGGATGTCCTTTGGGAAGCAAATGTCCCATAAACACTTGCAGTACTTCACACTTGGCAAAAGGCCGACTCACAGGAAGGAGAAATGAAATTCTCAAATTCTGAAGTTATCATCCAGCAGTTTGGATTCCAGTTAACCAGCAGTCATCGAGGTTCAACAGGCATCAATCACTCGTGTGCAGAAGCCCCAAGAGAAATCCAGAGATTTCAACTGTAGCTCAACAGATAGCATGTGTGATCGACATCGAGGGTAGCAGTGACCAGCATGGCTAGATTGTGTCAGGAACTGAAATTTTCAGCGTTGGTAGTTACAACTGGATTCGAACCAAGATTTTCAACACAAGGACATAGCTTATTTATATTTGCAGAAGTGACTGCATGAAACTAAACGTGTAAAAAAGGATCAGCTATTATTATTTTAAGTGAAATGAAAAAGGCCTATTTGTTGGCAAAATGTGCAAAGTTGGAAATTAAATGCAATAATTTATCATCATGGTTGTGCACAGGTGATAATTCAAAGTTACCATGGTTGTGCACAGGTAATTTTGTTAGCATTGTATGCTTCATTGTGAAAAGGTGTCACTATGGTTGTGCACAGGTGATACACTAAGCATTTTACATGTATACGCTCCAAAATAGTTTCAAAATATATTATCATGGTTGTGCCCAGATAATGTGCTGTTCAGGATGTGACCAACATGGAAGCGCTGCAATCTATTAGTACCTGCATCACCACGAAGGAACATCAAGTGCCACATTTACCACATGACCTGCCTTAGGGTTTGAAATTTTACAATTTGGAGTGAGCAACCACTTTCACATGGAATCCAAAATTAATGTTTTGCAGTTTTGGGCCATTATTGGATAAATTCCAACACAATTTGCACATGCCAACTTTCCAAGTGGATAAATGACCATAGTTACTAGTATTTGAGACCATAAGGCTGCTATGGCTGTACCCAGGCAGTTCTATGTGTAAATTTGTTTAATTTCAAGTATAATTTGCAGTATTGATCAGGAGCTAAATTGATAAACATCATTAGTGTGTGCTATATTTCTTCACAAGTTCACATTTAAAGGAATTTTAGTTCAAGCTGTAAAAGTCAAGTTTGTTTCATTCAAACAGTCATATTGTGCTTTTATTAGCCTTTTCAGTCATCAAAGTTGTTTTGAAATTCAAAAATTGAGATGTTGCTCAGTATTTCAGAAACACACTTGTAGTCTCACACACAAAAGAAAGGTCAGTGAGATTTATCACTTAGTTTTGTTTTTATTTCACAGACAGTTCTGAGATAATTACATGTACGTTAAGTTACACGTTCAGTCATGATCAATATACTTTATTTGAAGCCAAATAAGCCAATTGGTACAAAGCTTGTGGATAATTTTCCAAACTTGATTGATTCAATATTATTGTTCAGGCTAATTTTGTAGTAATTAACATATTTTTGTCAAATTTCAAGTTGATTCATGGACACTTCCAGGTGAAATGTCAGATTTGCTTTAGTTTTTTAGAGTTTTCAAAAGTAGAGTCGTTATCTAAAAATTGAGTTCATTATTGAGTTTCATGTGATAGATAGTAAATGCCCGAGTAAATGGCACTTTAGGTTTATTGATAGGTAATTGTATGCAGGCAGCATAAATTAAGGCGCCGGAATGTTAGTGCCATTTCCTCAAGTGTTTCATAATTATTGGATTGAGTAGATTAATTGATATTTTTAGGAATCCGATGGCATTTAGTCAGCCTTCCCACTGCAATTTGTGATGTACGCCCTCAGTGGTGGTGAGCATACATGTTTTGGAGTGACATGGAGTGATATTTTTGTGTGCAATGGGGTTGCGGATTCACTCGGAAGCCTAAAGTTTTTTGTACATCATCATATCGTTAAATCAAGTTTAAAGTCGTCGTTTGAGTTACTTTTATATAAAGGAGCAAGAACATAGATCCAAGCTTCATCTGAGAGTGTGTATTGGTGTCTGTGGTGAGTGTATTACTCATAATTAAGGCTCAAATCAGGAAGGTAATTCATCGATATCAGTGACGAGTGGTGATCGTAACAAGCTTCGGTAGCCAGGAATTCGACAGCCATGGTATGGGACATCGTAGTTTTATCCCCAACAATTAGTATTGTACAGTCTGTATGTCAATACACAGACCATAGTTTACATGATTTTTGCATCCCAAAATATTTAAGCTAGATTCACTAAGACCATCACCAACCTCTTTTTGTACTTGATTAATTCCACAAAACCAGTTCTACAATTTTCTGTAAATGGAAGTACTTCTTAGCAAATAGAAATGTCTCAGCAACTCATGGCACACACAACAAATGAAAATGTTGTATATGCTTATAAATGACAAAATTAATTTCTCTAATTCTGTTGGTGCGAAATGTAGTTTAATTAATTTGTTGTGGTATAAATGACATCAAAGAGTGCATTTACAGCAAGGTATAAATTAATGTCAATAATCAAGAACAATAGCTTTGTTTATACCCATGTACCCATAATGGGACTCATACAATGTTTCTAGTCCCAATATCTGTACCCGTACCCATGGCCCGTACCCGTACCCATACTGGGACCCGTACCCGTACCCGTACTCGAGTCCCAATTTCCGTACCCGTACCCGTACTCATGGCTCCGGACCCGTACCCGTACCCGTACTCGCACCCTATTTTGGGTTCGGACCCGTACCCGTACCCGTACTCATGGATTCGGACCCGTACCCGTACCCGTACCCATGGTCTGGGACCCATACCCGTACCCGTACCCATGGTCTGGGACCCGTACCTGTACCCGTACTCATGGCTCGGACCCGTACCCGTACTCATGACGGGTCCCAATACTACAAGTCTGCAGTTTGGTTACGCGTAACCAAACTGGCTGCGGAGGAGTTTATGTTTCCAAACACGGAGAACTCTTTTGATGTTCATTGATGTAGGCCTATGTAAAGCGCGACCTTCAACAGGAAAATTTAGTTCCCGATAGATGCACACAGTTCAGGGCTCAGTTCTGTGGGCCATGGAAATTGTTTATTTGCATAATAAATACAATATTAAATCCTTTTCTATACACGTTTGTGTATACATAATTGCGTTATCTGTTGACGTAAATGAAAAAAGGTGTTTTTAGGTGGAAGTGTTAGCTTTCGCTCGATCAATGCAATATAAAATAAATTCTGATTGGATGAAGGGAACACTTGCGATTTTGATAAAAAACAATCACAGATTCCTTTTTTCCACTAGTCACCAGCTAGAAGCTTACACAGCTCTTATGATGCTATGCACTCAACCGTGCAATGTAAACAAAGACTGTGTAGTGATAATTCACTCTCTGCTTGGAAGCTCTTGGACGAAACGAAATTGTGTGCTCAGGTGTATCAAGGTGGAAACTGCATAGATGCGTTAATCGTTTTGTAGCCAAAACTTTCCATATGGTTAAATACCACTAATTATGTATTACACGGGTTTCAATTGGAAAATGGCTAATTTCGGGTGGAATTTTCTCATATTCAGAACTCTCACAGTTAAATATATTATTTAGATGCCAAATGATCAAAAACTCAACATAGGTTGGCCTGAGACTTTTCTTGTTTTAACGCACTGAACCGTAAACACCGGAAACACCTTAAAATGGCAGTGCGCCCTCGACGCTGAAAGTTACAATATGGTAGGGCGAATATTTACTAAAACCGAAGCCGTGCGTATGAATTTTGGTACTATTACAACAAAATATAATGAGAGAAAATGTACCATTTTGAATCAAACCCTAAAAAAGTACTTTTTTGGGTGGGTGCGGCGTGCCGCACCCACCCTGTATTCTCTGACTATTGACCTACTTTTTCACATGCCGCAGTGTTGAGAAAATATTCGTGCCGGTTATATCCCAAACACACACAGAGGTGATAGTTTACGGCGAGTTTTGTAATTATTACTTGATTTTGATATGTAAGTAATACGATAAAGTCGTCATAGGCAGTAATGTGTTTGAATTAAAAGAAATAACAAAAATAATTATTTAAGTAATAGAAATATTATTTGGAAATTGCAGCAAGATTTGCAGATGTTTTTTATTTGAACAGTACCAGTTCACCAGTTTTGCTAGTTTTCCTAATCTTTGGGCTAAATTAATAGCATCGTGAAGGTCATATATATCATTTTATACTGACAGCTTGTATGTGCATTGTGTTCAGTGTGTACAAAGGCGATTTACTTTTCAAATCTTGTGACAAATAGTGCTTGGTGATGCTTGTATAAGGTATTATAGACAAATTATTAGAATGCATGTGCACCAGTAGCAATGGCCCAGGTTGAATGAAATAAATAAACATATGAATGAATATTTTATTCCCTGGATTATTTTTGTTGGGACAAAATAATGATATAGTTTGACGCTTTCGTTATGTTAATCATAATAAAGTAACAAAGTTAAAAAATAATATCGAAATATTGTAAAATCAAACTTTTCCCCTCATAAGTTGTATCAAAACAACATATTGAGAAAATTGATATAACAGATTTTTAAACTTTGATATGGAAAGATACCCCAGCCCTGTTGTCTCACCAGAGAAGATGAGCAGAAGTCTTTCTATCTGATGATAAAAAAAAATCTAGGTATGATTACGAAAATGTTTTAAATAACTTTTATCTACAAAAGTTTTATAACCATGTTTTATATAAAATGTTAACATAAAACGTCTTGTGTTATGATGTGAAGGGTTAATATAAAAACAGGGAAAATCTGTTCCAACTGACCAACAGAGAACAAAGGATAAGAAATAGATCAGATTAAAATCAGGGAAAATATGACACAACCTCCAATGGGGAATAACAAACGTATAAACGTATAAAGTTAAAAACTCTTTTAACTTTGTTTATACGTTTTGTGTTATTCTCCTATTGGAAATCGATGTTGTGTCATATTTGCCTTGTTTTTAATTGTGAACTTGACTTACTCATTCTTTCATTTCTCTTGACAATTTTTCATTTGCCCACCCTATTCCTTTTAAAGGAATTTTTATTTAGCTATATAACTTGATTGATCAATTTCAGCGATTTTAAAGCAGTCTTTTTAGATTAGAGTCACGCGGTAGCCGTGACCAGCAAAAAAAAAAAAAAAAAGACTGATAAAGAAGACTAATAACATATGCTCCCGCGAGACTATATTTACACCTAACATTAAAACACTTGACTTCTATTGTTCGATGTTATTTTTCGCTGGGTACAAAATGTATCTAAAACCATGGTAAATGTTATTTACAGTCCCAGGTGTAATATCTTGACAACTCATTAATTCCAAAAGGGCCACCAATCCTACAGTCAATCATTGTTCGTAATAAACAAATATTTTTGCTTCCATTTCACGCGGTATTTCATAGCGAAAATTAGTTGCAAATCAAACTGATCCAGAATTTTTGGACACTGCTACAGGTCTACCTGGTTCTCACCTTCACACTACTTTTTCAGATTCACTTCCAAATATACCCTAGCAGGTTCTGAGATACCCTACATACAAATTCTGAGCCCCATTCGCCAAAAAATCAAATTTTTCACAATTCTTTTGTTCTTATCGGACGACGCATCCATTTATATAATAAATGCTGTATTTCGACACAGCAATTTTCAGCAGAGGCCCGTGGCCTAATGGTTAGGGCGTTTGACTCCAGATACGCTATCCCGAGTTCGAAACCCGGTGACCAACTGATATTTTTTTTCAATATTTTATTAAACAATTTATTGTCATTAATCAAGGATAACATAATTTTAAACATCCAGTGCTATTGTGATATTATTTTTTATTAAAGCAATTTAAAAACACAGCATAGTGTGATACAACACCATCAAGGATCAAAAGAAATCTGAATAACACAAGAAACTAGATCAGGTATTTATAGGGTATACGACGTTACTCATTGTTATTCTCATTTAAATATATTTTGTCCTACCACGGACAAATTCGCATGATAATAGGACAATAAAACATGATTGTGATATGTATGAATGGTTGTTGAATCGATTTAGAGACCTGACTCTCTGTCATCTTCAGCTATCGTAGAACATGACAATTGTCATACCGTCCCGGTAGGTTGATTACAAACACTCTGTAGGTGTGGAAAATTGTTCCGCTAGTATGGAAGGCCAGCAGGAAAAAAATCCAAATAACGTTTATCAAGCATATATAGTACGGAAGCGTCTATGTGACACAACTTGACAAAATAATTATCTTGCCATGTCGACTTATTATCAGCATTATGTCAACATGACGATATAAAATATCTCGCCAAGACAACTGAACAAACAAGTCAACATGGCAAGATATATTATCATGCTAAGTCGACATACCAAAAATGGACATCGTCTTCGCGAAATAAATTATTATGCCAAGTCAATTTAGCAACAAATTAATGTCAACATAGCAGGATATTTTGTCACGTCCAGTTGACTTAAAAAACAAACAATAAGTCAACATGGTAAGATAAATCATACCAAGTAATAGTAATTTTTGACACCGTATAATTTAAATTATTGAAAAGCATCCTCGGGATGTAGAGGAGGGGCGGCCCGAAATTAAAGGGAAAATTAAAACCACAAATCTCAAAAGACCGCCGACAACCGCCGCTTAATATGGATATCCAACTAGATTGCCCCGCAGGGCTACAAAGAACCACAAACTGCGAAATTTGGATATCCAGCTAGATTGCACCGCAGCACTCAGGAACCACAAATCTTGAAATATGGATATCCTACAAATTAAAACCACAAACCGCGAAAAACCGCCCACAACTGCCGCTCAATAGAAATATCCAACTAGATTGCCCCGCAGGGCTACAAAGAACCACAAACCGCGAAATTTGGATATCCAACTAGATTGCCCCGCAAGTATAAAGAACCACACACCGCGAAATATGGATGTCCAACAAGTTTTAACTATAAATTAGTCCTCGATAGAGGCAAGGCTTGAAGGATTAGGGAAATTATAACAACGAACCGCGAAAGTTACCTTAACAAACAATATAAGTCAAAATGGTAAGATAAATTATCATACCAAGTAATAGTAATTTTGACACCGTATAATTATTGAAAAGCATCCTCGGGATGTAGAGGAGGGCGGCCCGAAATTAAAGGAAAATTAAAACCACAAATCTCAAAAGACCGCCGACAACCGCCGCTTAATATGGATATCCAACTAGATTGCCCCGCAGGGCTACAAAGAACCACAAACTGCGAAATTTGGATATCCAGCTAGATTGCACCGCAGCACTCAGGAACCACAAATCTTGAAATATGGATATCCTACAAATTAAAACCACAAACCGCGAAAAACCGCCCACAACTGCCGCTCAATAGAAATATCCAACTAGATTGCCCCGCAATCTACAAAAGAACCACAAACCGCGAAATTTGGATATCCAACTAGATTGCCCCGCAAATATAAAGAACCACACACCGCGAAATATGGATGTCCAACAAGTATTAACTATAAACTAGTCCTCGATAGCGGGCAAGGCTTGAAGGATTAGGGAAATTATAACAACGAACCGCGAAAGTTACCTTAACAAACAATATAAGTCAAAATGGTAAGATAAATTATCATACCAAGTAATAGTAATTTTTGACACCGTATAATTATTGAAAAGCATCCTCGGGATGTAGAGGAGGGGCGGCCCGAAACTTTAAAAAAAGGGAAAATTAAAACCACAAATCTCAAAAGACCGCCGACAACCGCCGCTCAATATGGTAGCAGTGCTACAAAGAACCACAAACCGCGAAATTTGGATATCCAGCTAGATTGCCCCGTAGGACTCAGGAACCACAAATCTTGAAATATGGATATCCTACAAATTAAACCCACAAACCGCGAAAAACCGCCAACAACTGCCACTCAATAGAAATATCCAACTAGATTGCCCCGCAAATAAAGAACCACACACCGCGAAATATGGATGTCCAACAAGTTTTAACTATAAATTAGCCCTTGATAGAGGGCAAAGCATGAAGGATAAGTAAAATTATAACCACGAACCGCAAAAGACCTCCAACAACCGCCGCTCAACAGATATATCCAACTAGATTGCCTGCAGGGCTACAAAGAACCACAAACGGCGAAATTTGGATATCCAACTAGATTGCCCCGCAGGGTTACAAAGAACCACACATCGCGAAATATGGATATCCAACAAGCTTAAACAATAAATTAGCCCCGATAGAGGACAGGGCTTGAAGAATAAAGGAATACCACAAACCGCGAAAGACCGCCAACAACCGCCGCTCAATAGAGATATCCAACTAGATTGCCTGCAGGGCTACAAAGAACCACAAACGGCGAAATTTGGATATCCAACTAGATTGCCTCAGGGCTACAAAGAACCACGTACATTTTATAGGTTTAGCTACATATACTCGTATTTTTATTGTCATAAATCAAGGATAATATTATTCAAACTTCTATTTTCGTTTTATTCGTCTTATGTAGTACTTCGTAACCGGATGACTTTTCAAGCTTGGAGCTACTCGGCTTCATTCATAAAAGAAAGAAATCTACCAAAAAACGTTGACAACGTAAAGAAAGCAGCAAGTTTAAAAGCCCCACCTCGGCTCACTTTTTGAAACTTGGTCCCATTTTGAACATCAAATACAGCGCTTCCAACGTTTTAATAATAGCATGACTGGCATTATATGCCTATTTGTTATTTATTTAATTCGATCATTAATCATGAAATTAATATTATAAAACAAAACATATATAGGATGTTGGCTTACCATGCAAGAGCAACAAGATTATAACCTTTCTGATCTTACAAATTAATATCGCATCGGCACATTAAAGACTCATAACACATATGGAAATGTTTGAAGTTGATAATATTATGATAAAGTTTAAATCAGTTCCAGGAAATCAGTACGTTTTACAAATGGGACCAAGTTTCAAAAAGTGAGCCGAGGTGGGGCTTTTTAAACTTGCTGCTTTCTTTACGTTGTCAACGTTTTTTTGGTAGATACCATAGTTACTCGTCGTATTTCCATGTATCGCCCAGGCCTATTAGTGGTATGGTATGTAACCATATGGATGGCAAACATTTGACATGCCTTTCCTAATTTACGTATACTTCTACGTCAACTTCATTCATTCAACATTCATTAATTGTACATGAATAAATGAGTCACAGAAAATTCGTCCTCTCACAACTGTAAATCACTGGTGTCTGACCATTAAGGACTCATTGGCTTTTTTAGGAGCCGAGTAAAAATGAAGTTGCGCAAAGTCAAATAAAATCAAAAGCACATGAGAATCACACGTTTCACCACTTTCTTTACAGTAATCATTGGTACAATTGACAGAATGTATATCACAGAGCTGTTTGGCAATCGTGTGATTGCTTTAAATCAAAAAGTGGAATGGGTCTATCCAGGGTAGTCCGACGAATAGGACCTGGTTTTTTTCTCAGTTACCAACTATCACTGCTCAGGCTCTGATTGCTCAAGAAAGATTGAACGCGAAAGTCCAGTGACCACGCCGCCCGGTCACTGGACTTTCGCGATTCATCTTTCTGGCGCCATAGATATGAGATAGTGGTCATAGTCTGAGGTGAATATTGTCTGGGAAATAAGAAAAAAAGGTCCTACACGTCGGACTAATCCAGGGGCGTAGCAAGAGCCTCGCGGGCCCATGGACAAGGATCAGTGCGGGGCCCTCTTATCTCCTGCATCAGTCTTTATTTCATTTTCGCTTTTGCTCGGGGCCCCTGAAGCCTCGGGCCCATGGACTTCGTCCACCCTGTCCACCCGCTTGCTACGCCCCTGGGTCTATCTGAAATCAAAGGGTTTCACAATCCACCAGCAGACCTTGATGAACTCAAGAGATGCATAATTGCACAAGTTGACATCCTCTGGCAGGACAGACCTCTCATAGTCTCATTAGACGTGGTGTAAATGTCATGTTGAGGAGAGATGAAATCTCAATACATGGTGGCCATGTGGAAGACTAATAGTAAGACTATCAATTTTGTAAAGAAAGTGGTGAACTATATGTGATTATCTTACTATTTTGATTCTAATTGGCTTTGAGCAACTGCATTTTTACCGGCTCAATGAAATAGCCACTGGTTCCTAATTAAGATAAGACTGAGATATTTGCTACAACATGGAATGCCCTATTCGGAACTGCCAAATGTAACGGCGCACCATCCTTCAAGAGCAGAGCGCATAAGCATCTTATTTCTTGTGTATGATGCTTTTACTGTACGTGTACCCCTTCACTCTGCGGTGAACCACTGATTGGTACATGTGGTTGTCTTTTATAGTGCCTAGGTGCCACCCCTCATGGGCTATTGTTCACTCAAGCATTTTATTTTTTTTAAATACCGAAATCTCCAAGCGTCGGAATACGGAGGGTAAGTGTATCGTCTTGGTCTTACCCCGAGTAGCTATCTATCGGGGAATCCAGTTGTCACTAAGATAGCCAAGATAACAGGCCAAATGCTGAGATCTACTGCTGCATCTGTTCTGGTCAGGTGAACCTGTGCCCGGGCATTGTGGATTCAAGCAGGGTAATGTCATCAGCAAAATCCAAGTCATTTAATATTTTAGCTAGACGACGTCTGGAGTGACGATAAAGTGACCTAGAAGTGGTCAGAATGTCGACTAACACTATAAATAGGAATGGAGCCAGAACACCACCCTGCAGAACTCCAGTGGAGACATTGAAAGGATCGGAGATATTTCCATCCGCAATTACAGTGCGTTTTGAATTGTTGTATAGCTTATGGCGTTGACCTCACCTTCCGGTATTCCATAATGTTGAAGCATTAAGAGCATGACCTTTCAATTAATGGAATCAAAAGACTTCTTAAAATCGAAGTGACTGTTAGACAAAGGTGCTAATCTTGGAAACCACCCACGATCCTTCTTGGGATGTGTATCTGCAGGGCACAGTGGGTAAACATGATCTTGAATTTTGTATGCCCTAATAACAGGTCTTGTTGTCAACTTAATTTCGCTGTGATCATTGGCTGGAGAGATATTGAATTCCCCGGTATTGGTCATCAAACTAAGGTTTCTCATCTTGTGTAAAGTGAAAACGACGCCATAGGACCATTTGGCTGGGTGGTGTGAGTATTGTATACGCTTCCGTACAAAAAACACGGAATACGTCTGCCATTGCATCACCACCATTCCTGAGGGCTTCAGTCTCCAGTGTCTCCTAGCGTGTAAGTGGATGGAGGCGGTTTAGATGGTGGTTGATTGTTGTTGTTGTTGAGTAGGGAGCTTAGTACTCCCTCTATTATGCAAGTAGGTCCTTGTCACTTGTTGGTGGAGTACAATCTCTTTTCTTCAGGTTTTCTTGACCATGTTGACACCGCGTTTCTTGTCTTTGCCAGAAAGATCATGGATGACTTTCCAGTAGTCACCTTTCAAGTAAACCAGTCCGATATCTCTTCCATCTGCTTGTTTAGCATAGTATATCCATCTGTTTTGTACATAACTCATTCATCATGTTCATGTTTGAATTGAGTTTCCTCGTATTTCTCTGGACTGTTTTGATTTGGAAACCACATTGGCATATATACCTACTATTGGCCTCATTCATCTCTATATTTAGTTGGTTAGGTTTGCCAGCCACCAGAACAGTTGTAACGAGTTGAGTAATTGCATGGTCGAGTCGAGTCATTTCTAGCAATATCTCGAGTCGAGTCGAGTCAAATGACTCGAGTCACTGTACAATCTCTATGGGAGGAAATTTAAAAATATGAGTCGAGTCATTTCATTTGTGAAAAGTCGAGTCTCGAGTCATGACTCGTTACAAGTGTACCAGCCACTCAGTTTGTGTTTGGCATGCCACATGGTCGTCGTCTGTTTACTTTCTCGGCTACTTCAGCAACAACATGTCGAATTTTTCATACCTCGGTGTTACTGATGTAGATGTCTTGTTGCACTGGAGGGTAAAGAATTTATTTGACAATTCGTTTGAAACTGTTCTCTTGCCGTAGACGCGTCTTGTAGCAGCTTCTGCCAGTCAAACTTTGATAGTTTCCCTAGTGATTGGTTCCTAAAGTCTACAGCCTAGCAAGATGCTGACAATCCGGAGATTTTAATCTTATTCCACTGATTTGTAATTAAGCTCTGCGACTGCAGTTACTCTTTGAGTTATTGTTGTGCCGCGCCGACTCAGCTTTATCTAAGGGGGTGGCCATAGTTCCTTCGAGCTTCGCTCTGTTATGGTCATCCTTCCATTTTATTGACCAATTTATTGTACTGCAAATTCAATGTGAGTGGGTTGGGCCTCTAATCCCACGAATCCGAGTCTCTGTTAATATGAGTGCTAATGGTATATTCAATGTCAACTGAAGGGCAATATTCTCATGGTAACCGTCTTGGCCCAGTAACCCAACAATATGCAACTAACATAGGCCTATTTCCCATCAATCACATCTATACGAGGAAACCTGAACGACCTTGACGGTTTTCAACATTTATTTTTGTTAATGTCTTTAGTGGTTCTAAGTGGTACTAAGTCTCCGGACTAGCAAGATGCTGACGATCCGGGGATTTGAATCTTATTCCACTGATTTGCAATTAAGCTCTGGGACTGCAGTTACTTTTTGAGTTATACCACTTGTTGTGCCGACTCAACTGGATGTGTCTATGATATTATTAATTACTTATTTCTTCATCTAATGGAGTGGCCATAGTTCCTTCGAGCTTCGCTCTGTTGTGGGCATCCTCCCATTTTACTTAATTGACCAATTTATTGTACTATATATTGACCCAGTAACCCAACAATATGAAACTAACATATTTTTCGTTTATATATAAAGAAACCTGAACGACCTTGACGGTTTTAATTGGTTTTTTTTGGTTTTTTTAATGTAGTGGTTCTAAGTGATTCTAAGTCAACGGACTAGCAAGATGCTGACGATCCGGTGATTTGAATCTTATTCCACTGATTTGTAATTAAGCTCTGGGACTGCAGTTACTTTTTGAGTTATACCACTTGTTGTGCCCACTCAACTGGATGTGTCTATGATATTATTAATTACTTATTTCTTTATCTATAAAAGGAGTGGCCATAGTTCCTTCAAGCTTCGCTCTGTTGTGGCTATCCTTCCATTTTACTTAATTGACCAATTTATTGTACTATATATTGATTTTGTCATGGAAAGTAAAATCTGAATCTGAATCTGAATCTGAATCTTAGTTTATTATGTCCACTGATGAAGTTTAGGTTGGGAACCCGGGTAAAGAAGAACAGGTTGCGTGGGACTGGCGAATACGAGACATAGCTGACCGGAATCGGTAGCCAACCGGGCAAATTTCATTGTGAGCGGGATATTTTCAAATTACTTTTTGGGCCTCTAATCCCACGAATCCGAGTCTCTGTTAATATGAATGCTAATGGTATATTCAAAGTCAACTGGAGGGCAATATATTATCATTGTAACCGTCTTGGCCCAGTAACCCAACAATATGCAACAAATATATTTTTCGTCTACATATGAAGAAACCTGAACGACCTTGACGGTTTTATTGGTTTTTTTGTTGTTGTTAATGTCTTTAGTGGTTCTAAGTGGTTCTAAGTCAACGGACTAGCAAGATGCTGACGATCCGGTGATTTGAATCTTATTCCACTGATTTGTGAGTTATACCACTTGTTGTGCCGACTCAACTGGATGTGTCGATGATATTATTAATTACTTGTTTCTTTATCTAAGGAGGTGGCCATGGTACCTTCGAGCTTCGCTCTGTTATAGCTTGTTATGGTCATACTTCCATTTTATTTACCAATTTATTGTACTGTATATTGATTTTGTCATGGAAAATAAAATCTGAATCTGAATCTGAATCTTAATTTATTATGTCCACTGATGAAGTTTAGGTTGGGAACCCGGGTAAAGAAGAACAGGTTGCGTGGAACTGGCGAATACGAGACATAGCTGACCGGAATCTGTAGCAAACCGGGCAAATGTCACTGTGAGCGGGATATTTTCAAATTACTTTTTGGGCCTCTAATCCCACGAATCCGAGTCTCTGTTAATATGAGTGCTAATGGCATATTCAAAGTCAACTAAAGGGCAATATATTCTCATTGTAACCGTCTTGGCCCAGTAACCCAACAATATGCAACTAACATATTTTTCGTCTATGAAACCTGAACGACCTTGACGGTTTTATTGGGGTTTTTTTGTTGTTGTTAATGTCTTTAGTGGTTCTAAGTGGTTCTAAGTCAACGGACTAGCAAGATGCTGACGATCCGGTGATTTGAATCTTATTCCACTGATTTGTGAGTTATACCACTTGTTGTGCCGACTCAACTGGATGTGTCGATGATATTATTAATTACTTGTTTCTTTATCTAAGGAGGTGGCCATGGTACCTTCGAGCTTCGCTCTGTTATAGCTTGTTATGGTCATACTTCCATTTTATTTACCAATTTATTGTACTGTATATTGATTTTGTCATGGAAAATAAAATCTGAATCTGAATCTGAATCTGAATCTGAATCTTAATTTATTATGTCCACTGATGAAGTTTAGGTTGGGAACCCGGGTAAAGAAGAACAGGTTGCGTGGAACTGGCGAATACGAGACATAGCTGACCGGAATCGGTAGCAAACCGGGCAAATGTCACTGTGAGCGGGATATTTTCAAATTACTTTTTGGGCCTCTAATCCCACGAATCCGAGTCTCTGTTAATATGAGTGCTAATGGCATATTCAAAGTCAACTGGAGGGCAATATATTATCATTGTAACCGTCTTGGTCCAGTAACCTAACAATATGCAACAAACATATTTTTCGTCTATGGGGAAACCTGAACGACCTTGCGGTTTTCCATATTTTTTTGTTAATGTCTTTAGTGCAGTGGTTCTAAGTCTACGGACTAGCAAGATACTGACTATCCGATGATTTGAATCTAATTCCACTGAATTGTAATTAAGCTCTGGGACTGTAGTTACTTTATTAGTAATACCACTAGTACTACCACTTGTTGTGCCGACTCAACTGGATGTGTGTATAATATTATTATGGCCACTGACGAAGTCTAGGTTGGGAACCCGGGTAAAGAAGAACAGGTTGTGTGGGACTGGCGAAAACAAGCAATATCTGACTGGAACCAGTATCCAACCGGGCAAATTTAATTGTGAGCGGAATATTTTCAAATTACTTTTTTGGGCCTCTAATATTACTTTTTGGCCTCTAACTTTTTGAGCAAATTCGAAATTAAGACTTCTCGAGTAAATTTGTCACGCGGTAAAGTTATTGTAGGGGCGTGTTGTGGCAATTGTGCCTGGTAAGCATTAGCGCCAATCCAGCTTGAAATATTGGGGAGGGGGGTACAACCGGCCAAATGGTTTGTGAATTCTAAATTGGGAAGCCCTGCATATAAGGCGATACATGTTGATGAAGCCCAATGAGGTCGAAGCGGTATACATTTAATATAATAAGTGAATGATACCGTGTTTAGCAAGGTTTCTCATTATTGTAAGGAAGCAAACAGTAATTACCTCCGTTGGCAAGGTTGGTAACGCCTAGATTGCAACTGTTTTGTTTAATAAAAATCAAATCAAAAATCATGATGCACGTGAACCAGTTTGCACGTGAACTGAGCGAATATCACTCTTAACCTAATCATCGACCGCGCATTGAGATGTTTCGCTAGAATTTAAGATGGCAAACATTTGAATAGCCTTTCCTAATTTACGTAGACCTCTACGCCAATTTCATTCATTCAACATTCATTTATTGTACAAATGAGTCACAGAAAATTTGTTTCGAATAGATAATCTTCTACACCATGTACACGGCAACGTTAACTTCATTTCGCAAACTCACCCCTACGTAGCAAAATAAACTAAACAGTTTAAAAATTGCCTCTAGATTAAAGAGTATGAGGTATTTATCAACTGCTCTTGCAGTCCATTAAGGACTCGGTGGCTATTTTTGTGAGCCGAGTAATTTAAATGCAGTTGCGCAAAGTCAAATAAAAACAAAAGAACATGAAAATCACACGTTTTACCACTTTCTTAACAGTAAATCATTAGTAATTGACAGAATGCATGGCAGAACTGTTTGGCAATCGTGTGATTGCTTTGAAGCACCAAATGGAATGGCACCACAATCTCCTGATCTTACACCACTGGATTTCTCCTTGTTGGGTCTATCTGAAATCCACCAGCAGATTTTGATATGATGCAAGTTGACATCCTCTGACAGGACAGATCTCGTGGTGTGAATGCCATGTTGAGGAGAGCTGAAATATGCCATATTGAGAAGAGGTAAAACCTCAATACATGGTGGCCATGTTGAAGACTATATGGGTAGTAAGACTATCAATTGTGTAACATATTGTGTAATTGGTTAAATATATGTGATTTTCGTGCTGTTTTGATTTTAATTGGCTTTGAGCAACTGCGTTTTTATTTGGTTAAAAAATAGCCATTGGGCCCTAATTAAGATATTTAGATAAGACTGAGATATTTGCTACAACATGGAATGCCCTATTAGGAGCTGCCAAATGTAACTTACCAACATCTCCAAGCGTCAGAATACGGAGGGTAATCGTCGGTAGCTTAATTTCTTTGGTACCTGGCCGGCGGAAATGTATCTTCTTTTTCTTACCCTGAGTAGCTATCTATCGGGGAATCCAGTTGTCACACAAAGATAGCCAAGACAGCAGGCCAAATGTTGAGATCTGCATGGTGCTGTTGCTACTGTTCTGGCTAGGAGAGTCAACCCTGCGCCCTGAGGAGTGTGGATTCAAGCAGGGTAATCATAGTAATGTCATCAGCAAAATCTTAGTCAATTTTAAGAAGTGACCTTCTTCGATAGAATATCGACTAACACTATAAATAGGAATGGAGCCAGAACACCACCCTGCAGAACTCCTGTAGAGAACTTAATTTCGCTGCGATTGACTGGAGAGATATTCTGCGGTACAGATGGTAATCAAACCATGATAGATCATCTAGTCTCTCATCTCGTGTAAAGCAAAAACGACACCATAGGACCATTTGGCTGGGTGGTGTGAGAGTACTGTATACATGGTATACGCTTTTGTACAAAAACGCGAATTACCTCTGCCATTGCATCACCACCATTCCTGAGGGCTTCAGTCTCCAGTGTCTCCTAGCGTGTTGGCGGATTGACATTGATCGGTAGGTTCTGTGCAGTGGGTGGAGGCAGGTCAGATGGTGGTTGACTATGTTGTTCAGTGTTGAGTATAGTGAGTTTAGTACTCCTCTATAATGTAAGTAGGTCCTTGTCACTTGTTGAAACTGACACCGCGTTTCTTGTCTTTGCCAGAAAGATCACGGATGATTTTCCATTTAGTGTGTGATGTGCTCCGAGCAATTTAATTTAATTATTTATCTTTGTTTACAATATAAAGCTAATTTCATGTCCCTTTGCAAGAGTTAGTGTGTAAAGACATTTTGGGATTCCCCAAATGACTGTAAACAAAGTCAGGCCTATAGTTTTAAATTGGATATTCCCCTGAGATTGTAAAGTAAATATGACATCATATTGGAATTCCCACAGGAAGTGATGTAATGAGAAAGATTAATATTTATAATTATTCTTGGGAATTTCCAGATTGCATCATACAGGGTGAGTAAAAAAAAGCGCAATAGAGCAAAAAATCGATATTTATATAAGAACCACGTTGAACTTTCCAATTATTGAAGATTTCTGTAAATGACACAATCAATACGCACCCGTTGTGAAAAAATGAAGTCAATCACATCTACCGTTTAATTTTTATGAGTCCTTTCGCTACGATACCCAATTTCCTTATTTGTCCACGAGGCCAGTACCATGTATTTTGAATGAGAGCACACAATGCACGATAAAATCACCAGCTCTGAAACTGACTTTAACTTAAATAAGGTTGATTTTTGTGTTAATTTAATTTTTTTTTCTGTTCAAACAAACTTTCTTACATTATTTTAAGTCCTTCATACCTCACTCGACTCCAATTCCAGTTTTTTTTAATCCCAATATGTCCAACTTACTGGATATTTATAATTCACTCCACTTCAATTTGCGCGCATTTCATCTCGACATTTGAAAAAATCTGCGTACAAATGTGTATGTTTTTGATAGAGAATAAACATCTGTTAAGTAAAGGTAAAATGAAAATAACAACAAATAATGTTTCTTTTCCTTAAACAAGACCAAGGACAATAACAATTTGGGTGCTCCATTTTATTTCAATGCCAATGAGGTTAAGAAAATATCAGTTGTTCCAAATCTACCATACACAGAGTGGGCTGACATTTAAATTTTAGATGCTTCTTGGACAAACATTAAAATTGGGTATAGCTATAAAATGTGTCATAAAAACAAAACGGTAAATGCTAATTCCTTGGTTTTTTCACACAAGGTCACTAATGGATATATCATTTATAAAATGTTTTAAAACCTAAAAGGTTCAAATCGGTTCTTAAATAAAAATGAATTCTTTTCTCTATTGCACTTTTTTTTACTCACCCTGTATGTAGTGAAACTTAGTAATGGGATTTTTCTGTGCTTGGTATTAAAGAAAAATGTTGTTAACACACTTCTTCACAGTTATAATGTTGTTGTGGGCTAGTATAAATAGTGTGCTTACAGTCCTTTATATTTGCCTTCAAAGAAAGGAATTTGCGAACCAGACAGAGAAATATCTGACCGAAATCAGTAGCCAATCGGGCAAATCTCACTGTGATCAGGATTCTTTTCAAATTACTTTTTGGGCCTCTAATACCACGAATCCGAGTCTCTGTTATTATGAGTGGTAATGGTATATTCAACTGCTGGTGGGCAATATTGTAACCGTCTTGGCCCAGTAACCCAACAATATGTAACAAACATATTTCTTATCAGTCTCATCTACGAGGAAACCTGAATGACCTTGACGGTTTTCAACATTTATTTTTGTTAATGTCTTTAGTGGTTCTAAGTGGTTATAAGTCTCCGGACTAGCAAGATGCTGACGATCCGGTGATTTGAATCTAATTCCACTGAATTGTAATTAAGCTTTGGGACTGCAGTTACTTTATTAGTAATACCACTTGTACTACCATTTGTTGTGCCGACTCAACTGGATGTGTCTATAATATTATGACTGACGAAGTCTATAAGTTGGGAACCCACTTAAAGAAGAACAGGTTGTGTGGGACTGGCGAACATGCACGAGAAATATTTGACCGGAATCAGTAGCCAACCGGGCAAATTTCACTGTGAGCGAGATATTTTCAAATTACTTTTTGGGCCTCTAATCCCACGAATCCGAGTCTCTGTTAATATGAGTGCTAATTGTATATTCAAAGTCAACTGAAGGGCAATATTTGTCATTGTAACCGTCTTGGCCCAGTAACCCAACAGTATGCAACAAACATATTTTCGTCTATATGAGGAAACCTGAACGACCTTGACGGTTTCCACATTTATTTTGGTTACAGAAAGTCATTTTGTACACCGCGTATTTCTCTTTCTTTTCTTGACGAGCTAATGAATGAATGGTAACTCGCACCCAACGGTTCATGTGAATAATAATGATTGCTTGTTGTGCAAGAAGTCACGGATGTCTCTGGTAGTCCGGTGGTATAAACATGAGCAATGCTCTCAACAAACACAATACTATGTACGCTATTCTTTGCTTTAAATTTAACGATGAAAAATCAGAATGCAAGTTATCAGTCTATACTTTTAACATTAATTTCCTTGGTTTCCTAATGACATTGTCTATTTTTAAAATACTATAGGTTTGGCTCGAATAATTAAGAAACGTACTACAAACAAAATATATACATTAATTAGCTCAAAATATGCAGTGCAGATCTACAAGCTTTCTTTCTTGGAAAGGTGTGAATGGCTGTACCAGAGTATCTAATGAATCTTCTTTTTCCTTATATTCCAAGTATTCCAAGTCGCACGCTTCGGTCTTCTGATAAACAATAATACTTGTCGTTCCATCCACGGGCTTCCTCTGCTTTTCAGTTGTTGCACCCACGCTCTGGAACTGGTTACCTTTGAATATATTAAAGAAACTGCGATTCTTTTCAGATTTATAAGAACTTGTTAAAAAAACCAATGAAATGAATAAATCGACTGCTCAGTGCCAGAAATGGGTAAATGCAAAAGCTACCCTGTGAACATTTTGACAATTATTTTCTTTATTGGTAGAAAACGGTCATTTTGCTTAACACGCATTATATGTTTGATCCAAAACAGTTTTGTATTTTGAAGGGTGTACACGCTATAATGAAGCTAATGGTGTTGACGCGTTAATGAATGAAGTTTGCGAAATGCCGTTTATCTATTCGAAACCATCCACTCTACTGTGAAACTAATGAACAAGCAATGAATGAAGTTGATGTATAGAAATTGAAATAAATTTGGAACTGGATTTCGCAAACTCTCTAATAACTCACACTCACGTCTTGTTTTTCTGTTTACATGATTATTCCCGAGGTTTGATTTTGTTACCAGATATTCCAGATGAACCCAAAGAAAAGTCAATCTGAGGGCGAGGTTCTCTCACCAGTATGCCTATAACCGCTATGACTATTGTAAGTGACCGACCACATTAGTCTGGAAGACACCCTATGAAAGCGACAATAGTCTCTCTTTTTGTTTATCATGTTGAAAAGCAGGGAACATATTTCGCAGTCCTTTTGCATGTTTTGACTCTTTTGACTATACCAGTATACAGTAGCCTATTGTTCGCAATACAGCCGACTGGAAGACGAGTTTTCTTATTGTAACCGTCCTGGAGAAATACAACAGTAAACCCACATATAAAGCTAAATAACAAACATGTTCTTCTATATGACATTTATGAGGAAACCGGAATGACCTTGGCGGTTTGCCACCGATCTCCTCTTGTTGTTGGAGGAAATATGTACTATTTCCTTTATTGAGGATTCCTCGCATTATAGTTCCTCGTATTTTTGAAGCAAGATACATCTTTTGTCTTCGGTCAAACAAGCAAGCGTAACTTGGGCTGTGCCAGTTGAAATCCATATACCCCGCACCCCTTAAGGGGGTACTACACCCCTGCCCAATTTTGAGCCTATTTTTGCATTTTTCTCAAAAATTATAGTGCATTGGTGACAAGTAAGATATGTATATTATAGGGGCAAGGACTACAAATACTGCACTGGAAATTTTATTTCAGCGCAGACAACAGTTGTGGAGTTACAGTCAAAAATGAGGGAAAACCAATATTTGATCAATAAATCAATGACTACTTGCCTTGAGTTGCTGAATTTTCAGTGCAGTAGTTGTAGTCCTTGCCCCTATAATACACATATCTTATTTGTCACCTATGCGCTATAATATTTGAGAAAAACACAAAAATAGGCACAAAATTGGCCAGGGGTGTAGTACCCCCTTAAGGAAGAAATTTCCTAAATCTCCCACACAGGGAATGTCTATTTCAATGGATTCACTCAGGTAACCCCATTTGAAATTCACCTTCCCTGTGTGGAAGATTAAGGCAATGTCTTCCATAGGGGGTGTATGGATTTCAACTTGAACAGCACATTGCCAGGAGACCATAATGGTGGCGATGGTGGTGATGCTGCTGCTGATGATGATGATGATGATGCTGATGATGATGATCATAGCAGTTTATATCTTGACCATCGAAAACTTGTTTTCTGATTATATGTATACCAGTAATAT
Source organism: Amphiura filiformis (assembly GCF_039555335.1). Classification (NCBI taxonomy): domain Eukaryota; kingdom Metazoa; phylum Echinodermata; class Ophiuroidea; order Amphilepidida; family Amphiuridae; genus Amphiura; species Amphiura filiformis. The sequence continues at coordinate 70,881,047 of NC_092631.1, forward strand.
TAAATAAAGTACCTAGTATCAGTAGGCCTACAAGGAGATATGTATTGTTGAAATAATGCCATTGACCTGTAAATCTACGAAAACTGAAAAGACTATTCAGAAAATGAGTGCATTAACCAGGTCAGAATATCCTAACGTCACAATGTTTGTGGAAAATACGGTCTGTCTACCCGCAGTTACCTTTGAAACGGAAACTTTACAGCCACTTTATTGCTAGAAAGATACTGATCACTGACTCGACTTACCCACTTTAGTTCCTCTGTCTAAATTATCAGAATTATCATGTGTTCGTAATTATGGTAATATTAATTGGTGATTCGGAATTTGAAATATTTGTTTTATTCCTGATTTGGTGTATAAGAAAGCGCGACTTTTCAAATCTTTGATAGATTTGAGTCCCCGGATTGGGTCATAAATTAGAACATTAATACCGTATATTATTAAGTTTAAGCATGTTAAGGAATCATATAGCAACGTTTGCACATTATTTTGTGGGACCTAGGAGCACAGCAGACACACCAAATTGCTTTCTGAATACGAAGAATGTCCTTCTCATATCAATAATTTTCATTTTTTTGAAATTCGTAATATAATACAAATTTAATGACACATTCTTGAAAATTGATATTTTTGATATTTTTGATATTTAACAGTCCTCAAAGTCAACTTATGTACTTAAAGTGTATGTAGCTGGGAGGAAAAGCCGTTTTTCATTTGAAAATGTTGACCTTTCGTATTGAAGAGATATACATTTTTCCCCAAAACACTTAAAATTGTTAGGTCTTTTGGGGGAAAATGTATAATCTTCAATACGAAAGGTCAAACATTTCAAATGGCTCTTCGTCCCAGCTACATACACTTTAAGTACATAATTTATCATTAGATTTAGAAAGTTTATGTCGAGGACCGTTAAATGTCAAAAATATCAATTTTTAATAATTTGCTATAGGCCTAAAATTTGTATTATATCCCGAATTTCAAAAAATCTAAATTATTTGATATCAGAAGGACATTCCTCGTTTTCAGAATGCAATTTGATGTGTCTGATGTGCGCTCATGTCCCACAAAAATACTGTGCAAACGTTGCTATCCGATCCATTTAAGCAGTGAGAGTAAGCTCAAATAGTTACAGACGAATATGGGTCAGGACTCGTACTACAGGCAAAGGTTAAATTCATGGCATGCTTTTATTGGGTTAAGTAAATGGATTATGTTTATTATGAAGAATTAATACGATGACTTAGCACTGATTACGTTATAGGCATATAGCACAATATCATGGGATAATTTCTCCCAATCTTCATTTTTAGTTAACATATTAATTTTTAAATGCTGCAATCGATGCTGTCACCAATGGGAACCGTATAAAGACGTATAAAGACACACCCAACTCCTTATATATGCTATAGATGATTCCTTGGCCATAGAAAGGAAAAATGGACCCAAATGACATTTGGTTCCGTAGACCATGATGTGAATTACAGTTTGACATCTAAGAAGAGCAAAATTGGTTTTGTTGGGAGTGCCATTTCTTTTTCCTGCTCGTTTTCTTCAATTCTGTTTCTTTTCACCTTTTTTACAGGCAAGCATGATTATATAAGATTTTCAGCTTGGCTTGACATTGCTTGAGTCTGGTCCCATCAGGACCCATGGTTAATTGTGTCTGCTGCCCGGACTGACTGCATGTGGATGACGTTCATAGCCCTAGATTGATCGCGCTTGACAATAAGTTGACATGGATCTGATTCGGATCTGACTCAGATCAGGATCAGACTAACTTGTTTGGTGATGATGAAGCTAAACCAGGGTTGATTTATTTATACAATGCCGACAGGCATAACAATAACATATGAGCAAGTAAGTTTTGCTTTGTATCACGACTGGAAATTTGTGTCAATTCAGCATCAACAAACTAAGTATAGGCATAGGCCTGGTTTTAATAATGATGTAGCTGCATGGGACTCGCGCATCGACCTATTTAAATTTTCATTTGTGCCAATTAGTTAATTTGTGCCAACAGTTAAGGATTGGAACAATCTTTCCCCGGACATAACAAGCATCACAGACCCCATCCAGTTCAAAACAGCAACAAGTATTGAACAATGTTAAAGCACAAGACTCTAACATCAAGGACTAAAGCACAGCACACGTACACACCATAATTCCTGCTCGTCTAGTTCCAAAAGGGACGTTGTGCAGTCACAAAGAAAGAAAGAAAGACTCCTTTTTTAAATCTATTTAAATAATGACGTTTATAATACCAGAGATCCTAAAATAACTTATAGGGCCTATATTTTCAGAAGCTCTGATACGGACTTCAATTATGGTAGTGTCTGGCCACGCCTGTTGGTATGAAACCTCCCGATTATAATTTCTACGATTTTACACAAAATCCAAATATAATTATCATTGTAATAATATTAATGCTTCAATGTATTTGAAGTGAATTTTGATAGTACTTTTTTGCTTTTAATCGTTTCAAATAAAATCTATTACAGTGCAGACATGTAGCCTACCTTTCATTCATGGTAACAGAACTGATGCTTGGTTTGGTATTATAGCGCCAGCTTTTGTCGAGACAGTGTAATGTACATGCATAGCATTGATAATTAGGTATAAGTATTTTTTTTACTATCATATATATATATATATATAATTATATAGGGTTAGTTTTGATTAAAATAATGCTCCATCAGAAAGTAATGATGGCTTAAGCGACATCGTCATCGTTATCGTCGCCGTGCCGTCATCATCATCATCATCAACATTATTTATCAAGTAATTATCATGCAAGGTGTCCCGGCGGACGGAAAGCTTGCATTCATTCGTCGTGCTTACGGTGTGCCGGCGAGCGGAAAGCGTGCATTGTAAGCGCACTTTGCGATTCATACTGTTCATATTTTTATCGGTTCGTCACAGTTGCATCATCATCGTCGTCATCGTCGTCCTCATCATCATCACATTCATCATCACCATCACTCAATGTTCCATCTTCGTCCTCCACTCTCACCACTATCACTAAAAGTCTCTTTTTTGTGTCAATATGACATATATTTGATGAAAAATATATAAGACTTGGTAAAACATCACTTATGTTTAATCAACCCGTTTTCTTCAATCCCTCCCCATCATTGCCCTCAAGTAATGCGTCAACATGACTTGTTTTTACAACAAATTGGACAGATTGGTAAAAGTATTGCCTCACCACGAATGTTCATCCTCATGTCATATCCCCGCATGCCTTCATATGTCAAAATAGTACCTTTTTCTAAGCCTCGTTTTTTATTCCAAATATAGGCCCCTATTCTCTATCTCATGTAAAATGGAATTCAGTCTTCACTTGCCTTTCTTTCACTATATCGTGCATATGTTCACTGCATTTTAAGCAGGTACATGTATATTAGTAGAGCTTTTTATAAGAAAAAAAATCAGAATAAGCAGTAGTGAGGTAAGGGCGAAACAAATCCAATATACCTGGCGCATGCATTGCTCTATCCTCAGCATACTTGTCATCTAATTAGTTTCCTATGCACGCACACACGGCTAGCAAAGCACTTCCAGCACCGTACCTATACTTGAAATTGTCATTAGCATTTTATCTGCTGCCAGGCAAATGACATCATGGTTCCGCTCAAACAGCCAACCAGCTTTCAGCCGGCCCTAGTTACCTCTACCTGCGCAGAACAATCCTGCACATATCAAAATCAGACGCAGGGCTGTCGAGTTGTATAGCGAGAAAAAGCATCACATCCTTGGCTTCTTTTTTTCTTCGACCAACCCTAACCATTGTGGTTTTACTTCTCGATGGATTTATGATTGGTCACCGGTCATCATTTTGCCGGTTTATATAAGGAAGCTCTAAGGAGCTTTACCGGCACATTGTTATCTTGTCATCGTTTTTGCAACTGCTTCATTTTTTACTTTTGCTTCTATTACGCATTCACCCAGGCGTCTATATGGACTGCGATACATAACCATCATCCCTGCGATACACCATGGGAACCGTATTGTCAATTTCACCGAAGTCTCGTAAAGAATATAATACCTACGCCGATACTGCAACTTTGAGTGTTAGTAATCTAAACGCTCTTTACAACAGCAGAAATATGGCGAATGCAAAGGAAAATTTGCTGGCGTCGGATCGCCCGATGAGGAAGCATTCCGCGCTATTTATAAGCGCTTTGGGATGGAAAATGTTCAATGTATCGAACAAGAAAAAACAGACATCAAGTATGGGAGTATCTACGACAAATGTTAACAGCAGTTGTAACAATCAAGGCTTCACCGGATCGGATAAGGCCAATAATAACGTACTAAAGCCACGGAATCTGACCAACAATAATGCAAACCATGCGCTATATCGACAGACATCGGAACTTTCGCCGCAAGATCAGTCAGGTGATTCCAGCATCAAAAAATCTTTCTCTTGTTTTAATCTCAACTCCCATTGCCAATCCAACAACAACGGTCACCAAAACAACCGAAATAGCGTACTATACGGACTGAAAAAATCCTCAAGTGGACAATTAAAGGTACCCCCACCTCCTCCAAAGAAGGTCATCCAATCTTCTACCAGCGAGCTTCTGAAATGTTTGGGACATTTTCTCTGCAGAAGATGTACGCATCTGCGTAGTTTTGACGCGAATGATGCTATTATGTGGCTACGGGCCGTGGATCGATCATTGCTAATCCAAGGTTGGCAAGACATTAATTTCTTGAATCAAGCTAATGTTGTGTTCATCTATTTACTGGTAAGAGAACTTGTCACACCTGAAGACGTTGTAACAGAATCAGAACTCCAAGCTACCGTCTTAACCTGCCTATATCTTTCATATAGCTACATGGGCAATGAGATTAGCTATCCATTGAAACCATTTTTGGTTGAAGAAGATAAGGAGAAATTCTGGACAAGATGTTTGAAAATCATCAACACCTGCAGTGGAAAGATGCTCCGTATCAACCAGGACTCAAATTATTTTACGGATGTTTTGAGCGAACTGAAAGGTTTTGCAAGAAGCTAACCAGCCGCCATTTTGCCAGAAACGTAAGAGACAAGAGGAAGATGCATTAACGATTCACGTGTATGCTGATGGCGAGATATGTTTATCTATAGCATCGTCGTGCAACCGGGGCTTGGTTTGCCGCCATGACGTCAATGGCTTTCATATATTACCTGGTGAAGAAAAAAGCCCCGGATATGCGTATACGTGTGTACGTTAGAGCATCTGAATTAAGAATTGGCTGCTTCCATCATGCATTAACATAAAAGTGTAACTCTATTTCATAGTAAAAATCGTTCATTTTTTCTGACTAATCAACGACGTGAAAAAAGATAAAGAAAGTACAATTTACGTGAACTAAAATATATTCTTCAACAACGCCATTCAGATCGATTTTCCTACGAACATATGGTACTTTTTCAAAATCAAGTTCCGATTGGAATTTTTTGCGCACAAAATTCGGCTTAATAAAAAACATAGCTGCACAAATTTGCAGAAAAAGCATCATTAACCAGTTCTAATCAGGAGACATTATAATTTCGACTGCGCAATTATTTTTTTCTTGAAAAGATCACGAGTCATCGTCATCAACTCCACATGCAATTATCATCATCATTAGCAAACTCTATGACTATGTTTATGTGCAATGTTTTTTCTAGACCAGTACAGTACAATATGTGATATAAAATGACAGCTATAGATGAAACCATATGGTTTATGACACTGATGAAGATCGAGGGGCTATCTCAATGAGAATAATCATCATCACCGTCGTCTTCGTCTCGTGCGCAACCAGGGCAGAGATATAAATATCATCCGGCTGTATATCTAAAGATGCTAACCTCGTCGGTCTATAGCTTGGAGCATTCTAGCATTCCAAAAATGTCAGCTCAACTCGAGTTCATCTTATTTATGATGAACAGTACTCATATTTTATATGTCATCTTATCATTGTGATAAATATTATATATGAAAATGGTAGTCATATTTGAAGCATTCTGTATCCATTTTTAGATGAAAATTATATGACATATTTTGTTTTTAAAATATGGCCATGCATTCAAATCCATCCATCCGTATTTACCATACTAGGAAAGGTATTCAAAGGGTTAATGTTTGGAAAATAATACTGAAATATGATAGTATTTAAGCTGTATATTACGGTCATATTAAATAAATTTCATTATCTTTTGACGATTGCAAAGAATTGTTATAAAACAATTATTATTATGATATAGGCCATCAATACAATATTAATTGCAAGGATTATTATAAGCAACTTCTACCTCGCAGTGGATAAATTTTTGATTGGCATTGATAGATTTAGTTAACACAAACAGTGACTATCTTTAACCCAAACATAAATATATAATATCTTTCCTAGTCTGGTTGCAACTCTTTCCTTCCGGAGGAGCTTTTATTTATACATGTGCAGATGAGATATGTTGTGTATAGCGTTATTTATGATTATGTATGTGCTCGTTTCTGTGTTATTGAACGCAGCAATTATTATAGAGAAGTATTTTATTTATGTTTCATCTCGCCAGTATACGCCCTAGTCGGCTTAAAAAATTGGCAGGGTTGAAAAAATGGATGTTATTTATGGTGCGTTTGTAATTATATTCATTTACAAAGATATTTTTCCAATCGTAGAATATACCTATTTATATACATATTATTGCTCAACGTATTGTTTGTCTTATTTATTATTTGTATTGAAAGAATGCATTGTTTATTTCAACAGCTATTTTTTCTTCATTGTTGTTTTCAGCCCGTTTATAGCGAACCATTCTTTTGCTATATTTTTTTGTCAACATTCAACCATATTTCATGTTAATATTCTGCTTTCTTTACAATCGTTCCTATGGAAACGGCTTTACAGCCCGCGGATTTTGTAGCATTTTCGCTTCAGTGATTTTTTTCGCAATTAACGTTTGTGATTATTGATTGAAAATTGTGGCAAAGTGTCTGAGAAAGTAATTTAGAAACAATATATTCGTCATGCGTTTTCAACAAAATTGCATATAAAAACCGACAAAAATAACTAAAGTAAAATGTTAATACTTCGAAATCGTTTAAAAAAACGATGATGTTTGAATAAATATTTATCAATTTATAATAAAAATAAACTGATCTTGTGGGAGAATTGAGAAATAAGAAAACATCGCAAAATCTTGTTTCGATGCGAAAATGGTAAAAGCGCGCATGCGCAGGGCTCTATCAATGATGCTTCAAAGCAGGCAACCGGCATCCTCATCCCAATAAATTGCCATCAAGAATTCCACATTATTGTCAGTTTGTACAGTGTAGAGCATTTTGTAAGATATATTATAAAAAGTACTACCGTGTATAACTTTTATTAAAACTATATATATGTAGATAGAAAATAAAACCAAAGATTTTAACAGAGATAATGTATCCTATAATACTATGACAGAAGGGTCAATGAAAGAGAAACTATAATAGTGCAATATGGTTTTGATCATATTGATATTGTAATGGTGCGATGGGTTTTTTCCTGAAAGGAGTTTAAAACGGAATAAGGAAGTTATGTTTTGGGTTTAAGGAAGTGAGTTTGAGTTTATCTCGGTGAAACAACTTCCTTATTGTGGATGTTGATTTCCCCACACACACAAATTCAGAAAAATTAAGATGCAGAAATAGTTCACAATGTTTATTAACCAACTATCACAGAGAATTAGATAGTCGATGTAGATGTTGATACTCACAAGAGGAGTTCCAATGTTAGACCCTGCATAAAATTATATTCCAAGACCGTATGGTAATTGTTGGGTAGATTTTAAAAACGACGTCACCATGTCATGTACACAGTTGATCATGTTGATCATAAGTCAACTAAATGATAATCATAAAAGAAATATATTTACGGGCTGTACATATATATTATACATTGCGCCTTTGTGCGCACTAATTTAAAGAAACTGGCCGAACACTTTCTCTATGTATATAAGGTATTGCTGTATAAAAACGGCCAGGACTTTGCTGTGCTTTCATTCATCAATTTAAAAAGAAACGTACTTATGTACCATGCTAAAATGATAGTACTATTTTATGAAAATGCACGCGACATTGATACTTAATTTGCTTATTACATTACAAGCCATATTGTTCATTTTTATTTGAATTACTACTAAATCAAATTTATTCATAACTTCACTTAAATCAACCAAAGTTATTTTACTCTAACAATTCATTTGTTCATTTTGTCGCGTGCACCATGAATGTATTCTTAAACCTGCAATTTGTTTTCAATCCTAAAAACTGAAAAAACCTCTTACTCTTTTAAGTTACTAATGTACTCTGAAAATCAAATTCAAATCAAAAACTAAATAAACTTTCTAAAAGGCTTATAACTTTCGGAGATTTATTTTAACACATACGCTTTCTCTATAATATGAAAGCAATTTCCTTCCGTTCTATAGTTTCTGTTCTATATTTGATTTCAATTTTATAATAATTATGAATTTAATTTATAAACTTGACAATTAATGAAACTCTAAACCTTGGAACTTTTATCCGAGTACTGCACATAATGTTATTTATGCATGCTCTTGTTATACACTGTTGCGCTTTCATTAAAAACGGCGCCATTTTTTATTAACAGCCGTTGTAATAATAGTAAAAATATCATATGTGTAATACATCATGAGAAACTTAAATTACTGGAATAAGCCCAAATTTGTATACGATTGAGTGACAATGATATCATATTTTAAATCACAAATATGTAGAAGTCATCAACAGTATTTTGTTCCATTGTAAGGGACCGATCGTTATTTACGGCAGGGGGGAATGAGCGTTTTGGAAAAAATATCGACAAAAAAAATCGCGTTACCGCCACGCGTCCGCTCAAAATGTTCGCGTTCCCCTTGTTTTCCCAATTTTCTCCATTTAAAATTTAACAATCCCCCTCCTGGTTCAACTAAAATTTCAGGTTCCCCCCTCAAGACCACAAAAATTTTCGTGTTCCCCCTAAATTTACCCATTCCCCCCTGCCATAAATAACGATCGCTCCCTAAAACCTGAGACTATTATACCTGTAGTCTCAGCTAAAACTATAGCAAATATAACTCGCCCAGGTTTTAACTTGCACTTGCAGTTTTAAAAGAAAGATGGACATATGTATACTTAAAAATCGTATTGTTGGGTTCATTAAAATGCGTATGGTATAACATTCCAGTGTTATTATAACATCTTAAGTCTATAATATCATTGTATTTACCAATAAGAAATTATTGGTTTGTATCGTACTAAACAGTACATTTATACGTAAAATTAATTTCAATGTGTGTGCATGTATCCGTACAGCTGATTCGCAGACGATTTACCCGCCATATTGGTTTTTGCTTACAGCGCTGGGCGTGGCATACTCATGCAGTGTCTTTACCTTATTCAAAGATAGATGACAAACTCACATAGACGTTAACTGATATACAGAGCAAAGTATTTCTCGCTTAAAATTACACTCATGAGGCTCTTTGAGCACATGTAATTCAAGATGTTTTGGAAGGAAGAAATTTTGTAGCTATATACCAGGCATATGTTCGATAGCTTCTGGTGCTGGACACGCGCTGTCAATTATTTAGTGCGATACGCTTCACCAGAAACACTTGAGGATATAAATTCAGTTTTTAATGCTGATACTCTTTAAACAACCATTTATTTCAAATTTATATTTTGATTAATGAGAAAAATATCCCAGAAAGGAAAGAGATTTTTAAATCATGAGAATATAATGTGTTAAGTTAAAAAAAAATAAGAATCATCTTAGAAAATAACCCGACCATTAATGGACACTCATATAAAATCACCGGACATCTCTGTTGATAAATTTATATTAGTTTTAACGTTTATGTATTTCTTTTTCAATAATGTTAATAGAAAAATATTACATTCCTACAGAAGGTAAAACACTTATGGCTTGCTGGTGACAAACCAGCCATCGTGACGTATCCTATTCATATTATCGATATATACACTGTATAAATTACGGTCAATTTGGCAGCAAGGTTCTCGACTATAATATTCATAATTATTATAGTCATAATAGAAACAACAGCAGCAACACACGGAACGCCTTCTCTCAGCTGTTAATAAATCGAATCTAATTTCCAATCAATTATTCATGAGAAAGAGTAATTTGATGACTCACAAAAAGAGTCGTCAATGCGAAATATACAGATAATTATTTTAGCACGAAGCATTATGGTTGCACATACTCAAAAACACTGCAAGTGTCAAATTCAAATCTAAAAATCTTGTCGGAAATTTCCGCAGTGTTTGATTTCATTATTTGAAAGCATGCAATTAAGGGTTCGTCGCATAGCAAAAACCAAAATGGCCGCCGCCTATCGCAAATGTTACTCACAAAACCATTGGAATAAAGTATTTGTCAGTCAGTATATTTAATGTCAAATGTACTTAACTTTACTGTGTATACTTTTTTATTTTATACAATAAATGGAGAAGTACTTAAACTGTCATGCCCCTTTGGATTGTTTTAGAACGAGTGCTTAAGTTAAGATGATGGTGTTGAAATCATATAAAAGATGTTGAGTGTTTTGTATTTGAATATTTCATCATACACGCAGTGCGTGTGACTGTTAACCCTTTTAACAGTGGAACGTTAACATGGTTAAGTATCTATAAAAAAACACTGTTCATTGTAAAGCACAAAACAACGTTAAAGTCACCATCTATGGGTATCCCGCACTTGAATATTTTTGTACTTAAAATATCCCGTAATTAAGATATAAAAGAGGAAATCTATTGTTTTATTCAGTGAGTGTGTGAAAAACAAGAGAGATGTTTAAAGACAGAAATAAAATCACATGCATATGATACATGCATGAAAACGGATATGATGTTATTTGTTCTTGCCATTATTTTGTTGCGTTTCCTCAAGTTGTTTACCCTCTGTCTCCAAAGGAAGCAATTTCTTTCTTTCTTTCTTTCTTTCTTTCTTTCTTTCTTTCTTTCTTTCTTTCTTTCTTTCTTTCTTTCTTTCTTTCTTTCTTTCTTTCTTTCTTTCTTTCTTTCTTTCTTTCTTTCTTTCTTTCTTTCTTTCTTTCTTTCTTTCTTTCTTTCTTTTCTTTCTTTCTTTCTTTCTTTCTTTCTTTCTTTCTTTCTTTCTTTCTTTCTTTCTTTCTTTCTTTCTTTCTTTCTTTCTTTCTTTCTTTCTTTCTTTCTTTCTTCAAGGCCAATAGGGGGCCAATTGCAAGGAAGTAGATTGCAATTAGTTCTGTATTTTTGTTTTTTACAATTTAGTAACAAAATAGTAAATACCCGCTTACGCAAAACAAGTTGCGCATATATATCCATGCACTTTTACACACATTTTCATCTGTTTCTTTCCATCGAATCTGAAATTGCAACATTGTATAGAGTCAAGCACCCCAACACAAGAATAAAAACGAAAGAAGATAAACAAATTCTATAATTTGTATTTGCTCGTTTTTATCATCTTTTTACTTCATATATAATCCCTCTAACTTCTCCTCTCGATGGGTAATATACAAAATTATATACTTCATTAATATATTCTTGTTCATTGATTGGTTAAAAGTGGATCACATGACCAAAAATAGTTCTACCATCAGTACTCCTATCCGTAAATAGTACCTCTAAGCCGTAAATAGTATTTTCAATGTCCCGGATGAGCCGTAAATAGTACCTCCAAGCCGTAAATAGTACTTTTGACCATGCCTTCCGCGTGCGCGCATTCGATGCGACGGAACAGTTCACGCACGCGAAACTGCCATAGCGTCATTTCTCGCTGCTGTAATTGGTTAGTCCGATTTTAGGCTATTCGATTTTTTTGAAGGGTAGGTTGTGCTTAAATTAGCCGTGCTGTTCACTCAGGATAGAAGCTAGAGAGTCAAAAGGTCAAATAATTTTCTTTTAACAAATCAATGAACAAAGAACATATTAATGAAGTATATAAAACAAATATATACTGCCTTTATTCGAAGTTCTGGTTAAAACTATGGTCCCTCGTTGAGATCAATTAATACTATTTTCCTTCGGGGCTGCGCCCTCAGGAAAATAGTACTATTGATCTCACCTCGGGCCCATAGTTTTAACCAGAACCTCTCATGGCAGTATATATTTGTATACTATAGCCATATCTTCAGGCTGTTCGTCTATGATATACCATTACGTATCTGCATAATAACCCACAAAGCTTATAAATTTGACATTTGGTGTCGTATACTCTTTTTCATTGGTCTCAGCTCTTTTTTGATTCAAGCATAATCATAATTTTATAATTATCATCATGATCATTCACTCTGATTGAATCCTGATATTGAAACAGTGACCCAAATAATCACTCACCATGTTCACTGGAAGAATTATAGCAATTAAGAGGGGAAAATCTCGTAAGAAGTTACATGACCTGCCTGATTAAGCATTGTTGCCGAAGTAGACTTGACATGGACAAATGAATCAAATACTGGACTCACCAACGAATTTTCTAGTAACGTTGCGACCCGTTCCCCGGGTCTTCATCAGACTGCGCAGAGACTTGACTGATGGGTTGGACACGTGATGGTAATCGGCGAGGAAGTAGTTGCACGGTGGGGTCCCAGGCGTGTGATAACAGGAAACGGAGGCCACTTTCTTGAGTTCGGGCTGCTCAGCCCTTTCCCGGATGGCTTCTTTCACTCCCCTCTCAAACCACCTCTCCTCCTTGTCGAATTAGATTATGATGTCGTCGGCATTGGATTGGTGCACAAGGGGGTGATATGACCCAAACTGAAGGTATTGGTCAGTATGGGTCGGTTTCCTGAAAACAGTAGTACTAAGGGTGTTATCAGGGTTCACTTGAACAAGACAGTCTAGGAAAGCAAGCCGATTGTCTTTGCTACTTTCCTGAGTAAACTTAATGTTGGAGTCAACGTGATTGATATACTTGACAAAATTGTCTTGTTCGTTCCGATCAATAACGACGAATGTATCATCCACGTATCTGAGCCAGAATCTTGGAGGTTTGCCTGGAAAGTTCTTCAGGACATATTGCTCAAATGCTTCCATACGTATGTCGATACCAATTAATGAAAGGGGGGGATCTCATATAACACAGCCATGGATCTGCTTGTAGTATTGGCCTTTAGTACGAGCATTATGCGGTGTTCAGACAGATATCAACCAACTCAGACAAATGTTCAACATTCAGATTTGTGCGCTCACTGAGGTTTGGGTCATTTTTGAGGGAATTGGTAACTGCTTTGAGAACATCATCCGGTGGAATGGATGTAAACAATGCGCTAACATCGTAAGAGGTTATGATTTCGTTTTGTTTTAACTTAATGTCCTTGACAATATCCACGAAAGCTTGGCTGTTCTTAATATGGTGGGGAGTAACCAATGGAGCAAGAACCTTGGCGGCGTATATTTGGCCAAATTGTAGGTAACGGAATCGATGCTGCTGACTATATGTCGTACTAGGATCGGTTCGGGCTTATGAATTTTTGGTAAGCCATAGAACGCGGGTACAGTGGGTTCCATGGGGGGATTCAAACTATGCTTTTCAACATTACTTCCTCGCCGATTACCATCACGTGACCAAACCATCAGTTAAGTCTCTGCGCACTCTGATGAAGACCCGGTGAACGGGTCGCAACGTTACTAGAAAATTCGTTGGTGAGTCCAGTATTTGATCCATATTTTTGTCTATTTTATACTACTGGATGACTCAAAACATTCATAATCTTGTAGACTTTACATGATTTACCATTCAGAACCATTAATGTTCTTTTTTAAGGATAGGCTTACCTCATATTTCAACCATGTCATAATTTGACTTTCTTGTCAAGTTAAAGCTGCTAATCATTAAGTTAAATAATGCAAATATCTGAAAATGACCTTTCACGATATTGCCCAAGCTCCTTTTGCTTGATTATTGTTGGTTTTTGTTTTCAAGAAAAACCAAATGAAATATTTCATTTCAATAAAATGCGTCTGCATCTAAAACACGATCTAATCTCATTATCATGCCTATAGACCTATTATAGACATATTTTTTTACTGCCACCCTGTAAATATAAGCATACGCACATACAAACACAAACCGTATATGTGCGATGGTACTTTTACTGCAGCAATATTTCAAAATTTTAACTTGTGCTATTTCACTTGTGTTATGTAGGCAAATTTACAAGCAAATGTAGTTTTACCGCTCCCCGCATATATCATTGCATATGTACACACGTGTATAGCAAACATGTGCACACCCCATGGAAAGATGGAAGCATCTGTAGGGATTCGTTTCCTTTCTTATAATTGAATGGTTTTTAAATGTATCCTTTTGTTTGATATCCAATAAAGAAATTTTGTTATGAGCGTTTTAATTAATTGGCATTGAAACGGTAAACGGTAATTAGAAAAGGAAACATTTGACAGGATTCACAATGGTCTCGTTGTATTTAGAGAATAAAGGTTATTGTTTTACACCAAAAATAATGATGTCGCCCGTGTTATGAGACGATAGATGCACGACAGCGGCTAAAACAATAACTTTATTTCCATTCTTAAACACTTCAATTCAAACAAAAATATTAATCATTTGTATGCCAAATTGAATCAAATTAAATCCTTCTTTCTTTCTTTCTTTCTTTCTTTCTTTCTTTCTTTCTTTCTTTCTTTCTTTCTTTCTTTCTTTCTTTCTTTCTTTCTTTCTTTCTTTCTTTCTTTCTTTCTTTCTTTTTTTTTTTTCTTTCTTTCTTTTTTTTTCTTTCTTTCTCTTCTATACGTATTTACTCATCTGGTGTCAGTAAAGTGAACTTGAAACAGCACGTGCATTATAATACACGTGCATACATGAAGCTTTCAAGGCCAATTGCAAGGAAGTGAATTGCAATCTAAATTTAGTTATATATTTTTGTTTTTACAATTCAATAACAAATACCCGCTTACGCAAAACAAGTTTTACATAAACTTTTACTCACATTTTCATCTGTATAGAGTCAAACACCCCAACACAAGAATAAAAACGAAAGGAGATAAACAGATTCTATAAATTTGTATTTGCTGGTTTTATCATCTTTTTACTTCATAACTATCTCTCGATGGATAAAATACAACACTGGTCATATCTTCAGGCTGTGTATCTATAATATACCATTACGCATCTATATAGTAATACCCACAAAGCTTATAAATTTGACACTTGGTGTCGTATTCTCTTATTTGATTCAAGCATAATAATCATAGGGAGATATTCCATTCACTCAGATTGAATCCCGACAGGCGATGTATGGCGGAAATAGTGACCCAAATAATTACTCTCCATGCGTACTGGAAGTAAATATAGCAAGAGGGAAAAAATCTCGGAAGAAGTAAATTATATGACCTGATTAAGCAAACTTAGGACATTGTCATGATTTACCATTCAGAGTGTTCTTTATTGTTTGAAAATAGGCCTTCCTCATATTTCAACCATGTCATAATTTGACTTTCTCGTCAAGTTAAAGCAGCTAATCAAGTTATTATTAATGATGCAGGTATCTGAAAATGACCTTTCACGATATTGCCCTAGCTCCTTTTGCTTGATTATTATTGGTTTTGTTTCAAGAAAAACCAAACGAAATATTTCATTTCATTAAAATGTGTGTTTTAAAAAACAGATCGACTATATTAACCTCAGTCCTTGTCAGTGGTATATAAATGTCAAGATGCGATCTCATTGCGACTTTTGGGCTTCTCATCAATTGTGTTATATAAAATTTATTATTATTAAAATTGTTGCGTGCAAAATTGTGTTCTATTTCACGGTCTCATATACCCCATTAGGCCCTATATCATGTAAATAGACATTTTTTTCTGTAAATACTACGTACCGGTATTATATGTAAGAACACATCACGCACCCCAAAACACATCGCATACTGATGTGTGCGATCGTACTTTTACTGTACCAATATTTCACAATTTTAACTTACGCTATTTCACATATTGTCATGTATGCAAAGTTACAAACAATGTAGTTTTACCGCTCCCAGCAATATCATTGCATATCATTGCACTCTCATACGTGCACCCCTCCATATCACACAACACACACACACACCCCTACCCAAAAATACATACCCACCTTATAGAAAAGTCCATATAGGGGTCGAATTCTTGCCCGTCTGCGCATCCTGTGACCCTTATACTTTTTTATTTTTATTTTGGAGGGTTTGGACCCTTTTAATTACAAGTTGAAATTGACCAACGGGTCCGATCAAAACTGCATGGACACCTTAAATTTTACGATGCACGAAAGCTTAACTTTTGCCGAGTTGCTCATAATAAAATTTCGTCATTGTCGATACAAAAAAAGAACCAAAATAAAATGAACTTCGGACCCCTTGAAATTCTCATTGTACCCCTTAAAACTTGGGCTTTGCAGGGCTTAAAGGGTCCGGAAAAAATCAGTTGGAACCTATTTGCGCTATGGGTCCATATCAAAAGCTCAAAAAGGACATATTTATAACCCATTCAATTATAGAATTTCAGATGCTTCCATTCTGTTTTCCCATTTCATTCAATTAAAAATGGAAGCATATGAAGGGTTTCTTGTCCTTTTCTATGAATAATTTCTAAATATGTCCCTTTTCTTGATATCCAATAAAGAACTTTTTAAATTTCAATTACAATTATAATTGACTTTTTAAAATTATTTAAAAAAAAGCATATTTTTGAAAGAGGAAACGGTAATTATAGAAAGGGAAACGTTTGGCAGGATTCACATTAGTCACACGTTGTACGCCTTGTTTTAATTGGCTTGTTTTTATTTTGCTTTTGTTTCGATAACATGAGGATTTCTTCTTTTTTTGGGGGGGGGGGGGGAATTTTTATAATAATAATAAAAATAATACAAATATTTGAGCACTTTGTTGCAAATATAAGTTCACAAATGTCAACCTACAACCCAACAAACATCCAATTTCTAGATGAACCCTGTAACATAGCCTATATTGTTTAAATCATTGCATTGATTATCCTTTTTTGTGCATTGTGGGATAGAAAAGGATTCCCCTTTTCTATCCCACAATGCACCAGAAAAGGATAATCAATGGATCAGCAATATAGCCTATTACCGGTCTTTCGTCTGGAAAGTTGTTGTTTTTTTCGCTCGATCAAATCAACTCAATCAAGGCGGCTATGGCTACAATGCTCGCCAAAAATGTTTTGAACACTTCCGAATGTGCATTATATTGTGGTCGTAATATATACGTGCTGAGATACCACTTTCTTTGGTGTCCAACCTGACCCCTTCCCTAACCCTCCACCACCATGTTTGGAATACAATAGTTATTGCGGCATATATACTGAGCACAAAAAGTATCCGTACACTTAAAACAAAAGCAATTTCTAAAAGACACTGGGATTCACAACATGTTCATCTATCAGGTCACAGTTCTTTAACCCCAATACATTTGTACATTCATTGAATGACCTTTGAAAATTTGGGTACAAAAACTCATACTCTTCAACTTGAGGTCAAATATTGCACTATGAGTGTTTAATTGAGGTTATTGAACTATGGCATTGGGATGAGGCCATTGGGGTCCATAGTGAGACACTGAATCTAAAGTGATAGATAGATAGATGGAGAATTTTTTTCTGCAAAACTCATTCGGCATGATGACACTTTATTCGCGATACGCATTTGGCTGACAAAGGGTAGAGTTTTAAAAGTGATAGTGTCTGCTTCAAGGCGATTTCCACTGCCTATTGTTACGGGTTCAATCCAGCATGACAGAGATCAGATAAGCGAAGGAGCATTGCGATTTCAATATGGGTTTACCATAGGCGGCGATCATTGTCAGAAAGCAAAACAATCTATAAAATAATGATGAAGCATTTTGCATATGGCATGGCAAACCTTTCCCGATACTTAATTAGTATAGATATGTTATAATTCAGAATTTCAGCTAGACTGCTCTTTCCTGTTGCAATCACACTACTTGTTTTATTGCCTTAGTGGCAACACGGATAACACATTTAGATCAAGCGAAGGTCAACTGCTTTATCTCAGCAGCATGCCTCTGGAGGACGAATTTGCTTCAGTTCGCCTTAAACTCCTTACGCTTCATTTGATCGATTTTCTTACTATTTCCTCTGCATGTAAAGCTGCACTTTGTTTTGCCTAAGGTATACCGGTTACTTAAGACTTATCTGGTCTCTCGAATATTTAGAGGCATAGTTTGGGGTTCTAGTATAATGAAACAAAATCAGTTGAAGCTTCCCGATAAGTAACGAATTGGATGTGTGAGTTTGACGACTGTACATGTGTATAGTACTGTTTAGACGTAGACGCGCACTTTTCAAAATGATGCACGGATTGGAGATGGAGAATGTTTGTACGCTGGCGTGAGGTGCGAATGTGGGGTGGGTGCAATCCTTATTGGACACGGGGACATGTCCCTCCTTTTGTCAAAATGACCAACTTTTTGTTGGTAATCGATTGTCGTAAGTATCGATAGTCGGAAAATACATAGACTTCCGACATGTCGAAACACTCAATGTCAGTATCGATACACAAACGACATGGCACACATGCTTAGATTATCTCAAATCAGGTCTCAAATTACCGTCAAATACTCAAATTACCGTCTCCCAATTTAGTTTTAGCTGTTAGGCTTCAATACACTTGTTGTTAACTTGTTTCTGGAACTTACTGATAATAAAATTGGTAAACTCAAATCCGTGTTTCAAACTGCGTGAGTATCGATAATAGTATCGACATGTCGGATGTTTGCCTCCCGACATATCGATACCCAGAAAGCTTATCGATTACAGCACTAGCTCAACTTTTCAGTCAGTTTTTGACAGCTCAAGCTAAATATTCCCCACACTTTTCAAGACGGATTGACACCACTGGATGTAAGGGTGTTATAGTACATGTGGGTTGCTAATAAATTATTTTTGGGTTTTTCACGTGTGAAAGACTTCATGTATCAATCAAAATTCGTTTGTCGTTATAGATGGATTGACATTGGGAGATACTTTGCCCAGCACATGTGTGCTCGCATGCATACGATCACACAAGACATGGCCACGCTACACGCATGGTACACTAATGGATCTCATTTATCTGTAGAACTTATCAAGATGAGATTACAGTAATGGCACTGCTAGCTGAGTCAGGAAAGATAGCATTACTCTTAGTAACTTTAAAATACATGATTCATGTATACGCACATTATACTTAAAACACGGGCACGCATGCTGACATGTCACATGGCTTTTGTCGAATAAGAATTTTCAATTTCTTATTTTCACAGTGTAGAACATCCAAAAAGGATTTGTCGAGGATGCAGCTTGTGGTAGACAGGGCAAGCAGGGCAACCCTATCCACATAGGCTGGCTGCTGAGTTACTCCTATAGAGGCCGATCACTTAAATCAAACAAACTCCCCGCACCCCCAACATCCATCAACCACAGACAATACATTATTTTATCATTTTGAAATGTACTTAAAAAACAACAACAACAACAAAACACATTTGGGGTTGATCATTGGCATCCCTTTTGAATCACATAATTATAGTAAATATAATAATAAAGAAATATTTTCAAAATGCATGTCAATTGTCAACCCAAATGTGTTTTTGTAAAAAGTAAATAATAGACATAGTTCCACTAAGATATCTTCAGTAAGCAGCAGTTTCACAAAAATATCCTCAGTACATAGTGTTTCACTAAGCTATCTTCAGTAGACAGTTTCACAATGCTATCTTCAGTAGACAGCAGTTTCAAAGCTATCTTCAGTAGATACTATGATAATGTGTTAGACGCATCGCTACACTTAGTTACGTGTATAGTATTAATTTCGACAGCAGATATTTCTTCCTCTTTCTTGCTTTATCACTTATGTATAAGGCCGTATAAAATTCATTTTTTGGTTTTCGTTTAGATTTTTTTATTAAGACTTTGGAATGCTTTAAGAAAACTTACTACAGATAAATAAGTTACGAGGAGAAGACGTATCACTTTCACTGAAGTCTTTTGCGCTCATGGGGCTTATCCCCCTCAGAATCTCACATTTGAAGAAAACAAGGAAAGAAAAAAGGCTTCCTTGTTTTCCTCGAGCATTTTGGAAAAGACCAAAAACTATACTAACAATGCGAATTTATTTTACATTAAAAAAACCCTCATCAATTGACGAAAATCCTCCTTACGAGAACCAAATAATTAGTTGTAGCCTAGTAGCTTAAGCATGGTAAGTTTGGTTTACGAAAAAAAGTGATCTTTTACAACGAAAGACTGAGCTACACAGAGGAATTATATAAAGGCAAGAAGGAAATATATTCATCTGATCTAAGTGTGGGTAGCCGAGAGGTTTTTTCTTACAATTCTAGCAAGATTCCTCGCAATCGGTAAATATTCATGCATACGGTAGCTCTGAAATTGATGCATGCAGCATCAGCAGTATACCGGCCGCGGTTGCCGGTCCATTTCTTATTCAAGTTTCGTGTTATCTCAAATAATAGTGCTCTAGATTCACTGAAATATTGATGTTTTTGCTCGCGGTTTTACCTAACCTCCTTTGATAGTTTAAAATTGTGAGTTTGTTCCCCTCATGATAATTGAACGATGTCTCAATACTTTAGTTGAATTAAACATGACGTAAATGAGCCGCATGCAGGCGAAAGACAGAATGTGTTATGCAGCGAGGTGGTTCTAAATTAGGTGTTTTTATTCTCGATCGGGCAACCTCATCCGGTGAAAGGCACGTATATTGCCTGTAAGCAACGAGTGAGAATGAATCTCCCCTATACCGTATGAATTTGCGTTTATTATCGAATGCTTGAATATGGGAGGCCATCTAGGGTTTAGCTTATAAGAGAAGACAAGTATTGAATGAAGATGTTGAAGACAAGTACCTGCTTATTATATGCCTTGCACGAGTTTTCTATCCAGTAAGACTTGAAATTTTCAGCATCTACGTTCTGCCACCTTGCAGACTTTTAGGGATGTGTTCAAAATTAAACGTCAGACTTATTTTTTGAATTGCTGTCAAATGTACGTTTACCTTTATTTCATTAATTATCATAATATTATAAACATTTATTAATTATCTATTAATTATCTATAAGTGAAAACTGGAAAGAAAATATATCAATAGCTTGTTATCGTTTTTTTTGTATTAATATTGCGGAACAAAACGTATCATGTTCTTCCAAAATAATTTTATCAAGATTTTAATAAAAGATATTGCAGCAACTGGAAAGACAACATTGCAATCGCATATTGTTTGCTTTACTAACCGCATTTAAAACAACTATTACACGAATTAAAAGCACATTAAAATTCCTTTAATTGTCATCTCTTCATCTATAAAAACAGAACCAACCAATCGTGAAATTTCATTTCACAACTATCTAGGTTAACTGTCGGGTCAAAAGAGGCCGTAATTTCCTATATTAGTGCAAAATTTAATCCAATATCGGAGCTTCATCTCCGTGTTTTCGATGTCTGATTACCGTTACCGAGTGAGTCCCTACGGACAACCTGGCTGATCAGCATGCTCAGGAAAAGCGCCGAGAATTTAGCGGCTACGAAGTGAATTTCTATTATATCTACTATGAGTCATCAACGACAGCATCATAACTAGAAAGCCAAGTTCAATCATCATGTATTAACGATGATAAAGTAGAACTGACAAGTTCTGTTCCGATTCTTTGGAGTGGGGCCATGTTTACGCGACTTGTTTTGTTATATATTGTTTTATCAATTCAGTTATTACTAATTGCTTGCCATGGATATCGTAACAACAAGGTCGAATTACTAATTATACAACAGCAAAATGGATATATAATGCAGTATTTTGACATGAATTATTTAATTTTTATTTTATTACGGAATTGACTTAAGATCATTTCCGTCACGCGATTTTTTTCCTTGGGAGACCGGAGGACATGTTTAGCTATAACTGCTATTATGACTTGACATGAATGTGAGCATTAATATTTTTTCATGGCATGTAAAATACAAATTGACAGCAGCATATTGAAAACTGCGAATACCACTTTTACGTCGTTCGGATACTTTAATTGTATTAACATGATCAAGATTGTATCAGAATTATATTAACATTATTAATATTTGAAATAAGAGAATTATTTATAACATCTATGAGACGAATTTAGTATCATCACTGTAAATATTATGAATTTGTCAAAAATGTGATCTAATTGGACAAAAAATTCGTCATTTTAAATAATTGGTTAGTATTATTTATTTAAGAACTTTTGAAATTATTTCAAAGTTATTTTCAACACAATAAATTATTTTCTTGATTTATAAAAATTCAATTTTAAATAACAAAATAATGAATGTCAAAATATTTTGACAAATATCAATTTGTCATTCAAATAATTAAGTTTGTTGAAAATAAATTTGAAATACATGTAATTTTTTTTATAAAAATTCAATTTTAAATAACAAAATAATGAATGTCAAAATATTTTGACAAATATCAATTTGTCATTCAAATAATTAAGTTTGTTGAAAATAAATTTGAAATACATGTAATTTTAAGAGTTCTTTTAATCATTACAAATAAATTTCCAACATGCTGCTATATTTTATGTTTGTTGCCAGTTTTGTGATTCTTGTAATTTGATTCTTTTTCTTTTTTTGTAAACCAATAAAATATTGAAGAACAAACCCCACACACATGCGAGTCAAATTTTCTTGTTGCAAATGTTCTATTTGTGTTGTTGTTGTTGAGGCCTGCGCTGGTGATGTCACATAAGGGAACAGATGCAAGGAATTACTTCATTTGCACCGCTCAATCGCGTGTTTGTCCAGGTATAGAGTTTCCTTTACTTTCTTCTTTTTACTTGTTTGTCATTGCATCATCAGTGGTCCGCAATTGAGAGGCAAATCACATTAAAGGCGTAGGTACTTTATTGGCTTCTTCACACAAATTAACACACTCATATTACCAATAAGCGCACCGTGTTTACGTAATTGCCGCTGGAACTCAAATGGGCTACATCAGTAAAACAGATGACGTAATTTCATCCATGATTGTACAGCACCGGCAAAAAGTATTGCAATTGGTGATTTCGCAAATTATTGTAAGTTGAACATTCATCCTATATCCTGTCGATTTCAAATGACGTACAAAATGGAACTGTTCTTTGCCTGAAATAAGCAAGATTAGACTAACCAATGGGATGGAAGGTGTAACTTGTGGTGATATCATGCGAGTATTCCAGTGCTTACAATGAGGGAAAGACAGAAATCTGTTTGAATACAGAGACGAAAAAACTTTATTAAAAAAAAGTCCCGATGTCGTTGCGATGGTCTTTAATTGGTTTCTAAAAGGTATCAGGAAAATGGTGGTGGGAGAATGATTCATGGATGTGTCGGGTGAAAGAAACTGGGCTTTAATCTTCCCAGGAATCCCCTGGGCCTCATGGAAGAACAGAGGATACCTTAAAACATCCACTGAATAAGTAACCCAGGCAAAAGAAGAAATAAAACAAACAAACAAACAAACGAAGAGTGAATTTCAAATGGGTTTACCTGAATGGGTGAATCCTTTTGAAATTCTCACTCGCTGTGTGGGATGTGGAGGGCATGTCTTCCATAGGGGGTGTATCAATACACCTATTACCATTGACTACTAATCTCTAGGAATCTACATCCCGAAAAACCCCAGGGGAAAAATTTCTCGGGTTCCTGGAAAGATTACTTTACATCCAATATTTGTTCAACTATATAGGTGTGACTTAGACCCTGAACTAAATACACTCAAGTCTAAACGCTCTTCATGTAAATACACATATCTTTCCCCGCACGAGTCAAACATTTATTATCATAATGCAAAGAATACCCAGTGATTTTACTGATTCCGTGATTTCTTTCGCTGTTCATGGCTGTTTATAAAATAAATAAACTAAAGGCCACTTCACGATAAGTGACCTTAAATGCAAACACTTAGCGTTACCCAAATCATGCTTTTAAAACCTGTAAATTTACTACTTAACGAAATAGTGAAAAAACAGAAGCTTTTATCGCAAAGCATGGTCATCATGTAAAGTAGGGGACAGGCCCCCGCACAAATGCAACGCCATTATATTGCAGACTATATGAATTAATCGAAAATTAATGACAAAAACCTCTGTCGTGGTGTAATGCGTGGCTTATCGGAAGGATATTAAACAATTCCGAGAATCTGCAGCATATGATTAATAATAATATATATAATAAGTTCAGGTTTGGATATTGTTGCCTTTGCTGCATAATTTACGATATCACAGGTGAATTTTGGTCAAGCAGATTGATCGTCCCTGTATCTTGTTGGACATCTGTCACGAATCTGTCAATATATCCAAATGGCATTTAAACAAGTATTAATGAGCACAAGACAATGCTTCTGGTGCGATTCAAGGTCATTTGGTGCCTTATGAGCTAGGTAGCCACGTACACCCTTCTTTCTTCTGAGTCCCCATACCAGATATTGAAGAATTATCTTCTAAGGATGCTAGTTTTTTCACCCGACACATCCATGGCATTCTCCATTCACTGTTTTCCTGATAGCTTTCAGAAACCAATAAGAGACCATTTTAAAGACATTGGGACTTTTTTTTAATGAAATGTTCCTTCGTCTCTGTATTCAAACAGATTTCTGTCTTTCCCTCATTGTAAGCACTGGAATACTCGCATGATATCACCACAAGTTACACCTTCCATCCCATTGGTTAGTCTAATCTTGCTTATTTCAGGCAAAGAACAGTTCCATTTTGTACGTCATTTGAAATCGACAGGATATTGGATGAATGTTCAACTTACAATAATTGCGAAATCACCAATTGCAATACTTTTGGCCACTGCTGTACAATCATGGATGCAATGACGTCATCATTTTTACTGATGTAGCCCATTTGAGTTCCAGCGGCAATTACGTAAACACGGTGCGCTTATTGGTAATATGAGTGTGTTTATTTGTGTGAAGAAGCCAATAAAGTACCTACGCCTTTAATGTGATTTGCCTCTCAATTGCGGACCACTGATGATGCAATGACAAACAAGTAAAAAGAAGAAAGTAAAGGAAACTCTATACCTGGACAAACACGAGATTGAGCGGTGCAAATGAAGTAATTCCTTGCATCTGTTCCCTTATGTGACATCACCAGCGCAGGCCTCAACAACAACAACAATAACAACAACACAAATAAGACATTTGTAACAATGATTATTCAGTTTTACCTAATGAAACATACAGCACCTAAATCCTATATCCTTTAGCTAGTTCTAACTGGCAATGAAAGTCAAATTTTAATATTTGGTCAATTTAAAAAAATGCATTTTAGGGCGTTTGTTTGGCTATGACAATCAAGCTCAAAGACTTGTACATTATGTACAAAGACAAATTTCAAGTCATGCATTCTTAATTTTGACAAACGTCATTTTCTAACCTTTTTCATAACCAATTATCAAAAATAATTAAAATTATGATCTAACTATTAGCCTATACTCAAGATTGTGAATGCTCTATGACTACAATTGGAAGAAAATATGCAAAATTGCACGTTGTCCCTGAAATTGAAAAAATAAGAACATGCAAAACTGGATAATAATGTCTTAATCCAAAGCAAAATGAATGCTGTATTTTCTATAGAGTATAGGCCTAAGTGAAGTCCTGGGAGTGATGTGCTCTATAGTAAATTGTATCGTGAACGCAGAACCTTGGTCGCATATAATTCGGCAGAGAAAATAAAACCACTGCTTTGTAGTTGTTCCCGAGGCATGTCTATATCGGCAATGGCAATCGTGTGTACATTTCACAACAAGACATTTATGTAACCTTTTTGATATCACCGTTTTCATTCACAGCGAATAGAAATGATTTAACAATTTAACAATAAATACTTACAAAATATGGCTGCAATATTACCGGACCGGTTCCATAAAGTCTTCTGTAAAGCTACGTAAATTACGGTAAAGAATATAGCGAATTTTCATATATTTTCATATTCTTACGTACAGAATATTTTGTACGGAATAATTCTGGTAGCAAAGTTGCAGGATAATTTCCGTAAAATAACATAACACATTTTAGAGTGTATCTTTGCTATCTATGGTAGACAGCAAATAATTATATGGATAGATGTATGCCTTCCCCCGTAATCATTGAATTTTATATGAACCACTCCACAAAACACATCGTTTTGACTAATGCTATCTACCGTAGATAGCAAAATAAAATAACACATTTTAGAGTGTATCTTTGCTATCTATGGTAGACAGCAAATAATTATATGGATAGATGTATGCCTTCCCCCGTAATCATTGAATTTTATATGAACCACTCCACAAAACACATCGTTTTGAATAATGCTATCTACCGTAGATAGCAAAATAACATAACACATTTTAGAGTGTATCTTTGCTATCTATGATAGACAGCAAATAATTATATGGATAGATGTATGCCTTTCCCCGTATAATCATTGAATTTTATATGAACCACTCCACAAAACACATCGTTTTGAATAATGCTATCTACCGTAGATAGCAAAATAACATAACACATTTTAGAGTGTATCTTTGCTATCTATGGTAGACAGCAAATAATTATATGGATAGATGTATGCCTTTCCCCGTACAATCATTGAATTTTATATGAACCACTCCACAAAACACATCGTTTTGAATAATGCTATCTACCGTAGATAGCAAAATAACACACACGTATATAATAGGCTATTATAGTGCAAGTAAATTGCCTGGGATTTTACTTCAATTTAGCGGTGCTTTTAGTCCAATGTGTTTAAATTACAAAGATAAATTGCGATTGAAAAAATAATGATCATTATTATATGATGACAATATTCAGAATACTGCATGGATATGATGTGCTCTTACATCGATTGCACGATGCTCCTGTTCCTGATAGTCCTATTAAAATACACATTGCTTTTCGTTCTCATTACCGTGATTACTATATATAAATATTATGAATATTTAGTATGGAAAAAAGGCACACAGCAGCATAATGGGTTTTAGGTTTCTATTTGTTTTATAACACAACAAAGCAAAACCACGCAAGCCCTTTTATCATGTTTATTTATTTTACAAAAATCTATTAAAATGTTTGTTTATCATTGATGATTGAAATGACTCGACATATCTTGATAGCTTTACTCCACGAAATAGTACAGAATAGTACATTGACATTGCCATTACAAATCGGTATAATTGTTACTACTGGAAATCTATACTACCACCGTTGAATTAGACATCGATGGTGTTTTAGGTATACTTCAAGATTATTTAAAAAGCGGAACCTCTTCATAAGTTATTCTTATATGAATACATCTTACAGATAAATTCAAATATCATGAAAATATTAATATATATATATATATATATCAATTGTGAACAATTATAAGGTTTAAGTTATTAACTCATTGTATCAAATATGGACGCAAAGACCATGAAAATAGTAAATCGACCCTGTTTATAATTCAAGGACGCATATAGGCTTTAATGTATACTGCATAATGAAAGTCATGAATCATCCCTAATGTAGCCAAAGATACAAAGAAATACACATTGAAAGCTTATATAACCTTGGATTTGAATCCAATCTCATCGACAATACCAAGATATTATTATAATTATATGTATCCGATTATATCCCAGAATTCCTTTGGGGAATTTGAAATGCACATGGCGCGAATTTGACTTATTCTACGGGTTTGTTTTGAACATTTATAATGCGAGTATGAAGATTATAATAATGATGCTATTATTTATAATAAAACATGAATATCTGGTCTCACATATCTGCTTTTTGCGTCCTTTGTGCACCGTTGTCTCTGTTTTTGTTTTTGTATGGCAGTTCGTTCCTGTTTTGCTTGTAAAGGACCCCAATGGAAATAAGCTTTTCCCAAGGCTTTTTGGGCTACCTAAAATCTTGCTTATTTCAGGCAAAGAACAGTTCCATTTTGTACGTCATTTGAAATCGACAGGATATGAATGTTCAACTTACAATGTGCGAAATCACCAATTGCAATACTTTTGGCCACTGCTGTACAATCATGGATGAAATGACGTCATCTTTTTTTACTGATGTAGCCCGTTTGAGTTCCACAGCGGCAATTACGTAAACACGGTGCGCTTATTGGTAATATGAGTGTGTTAATTTGTGTGAAGAAGCAAATAAAGTACCTACGCCTTTAATGTGATTTGCCTCTCAATTGCGGACCACTGATGATGCAATGACAAACAAGTAAAAAGAAGAAAGTAAAGGAAACTCTATACCTGGACAAACACGAGATTGAGCGGTGCAAATGAAGTAATTCCTTGCATCTGTTCACATATGTGACATCACCAGCGCAGGCCTCAACAACAACAACAATAACAACAACACAAATAAGACATTTGTAACAATGATTATTCAGTTTTACCTATGAAACATACAGCACCTAAATCCTATATCTTTTAGCTAGTTCTAACTGGCAATGAAAGTCAAATTTTAATATTTGGTCAATTTAAAAAAATGTATTTTAGGGCGTTTGTTTGGCTATGACAATCAATCTCACAGATTTGTACATTATGTATATACAAAGACAAATTTCAAGTAATGCATTCCTAATTTTGACAAACGTCATTTTCTAATCTTTTTCACAACCAATTATCAAAAGAAATTAAAATTATGATCTAACTATTAGCCTATACTCACGATTGTGAATGCTCTATGACTACAATTGGAAGAAAATATGCAAAATTGCATGTTTGTGGCCCATTTCCCCTCAAATTGAAAAAAAAGAACATGCAAAACTGGATAATAATGTCTTAATCCCAAGAAAAATGAATGCTGTATTTTCTATAGAGTATAAGTGATGTCATGGGAGTGATGTACTCTATAGTAAATTATATCGTGAACGAAGAACCTTGGTCGCATATAATTCGGCAGAGAAAATAAAACCACTGCCTTGTAGTTGTTCCCGAGGCATGTCTATATCGGCAATGGCAATCGTGTGTACATTTCACAACAAGACATTTATTTAACCTTTTTGATAATTTGATATCACCGTTTTCATTCACAGCGAATAGAAATGATTTAACAATTTAACAATAAATACTTTAAAAAATGGTGTCGTGTAATTTTTTTGGCGCAATATATGGCTGCAATATTACCGAACCTGTTCCATAAAGTCTTCTGTAAAGCTACGTAAATTACGGTAAAGAATATAGAGAATTTTCATACATTTTCATATTCTTACGTATACAGAATATTTTTTACGGAATAATTCTGGTAGCAAAGTTGCAGGATAATTTCCTTAAAATAATCCAACACATTTTAGAGTGTATCTTTGCTATCTATGATAGACAGCAAATAATTATATGGATAGATGTATACATGCCGTCCACCGTAATCATTGAATTTTATATGAACCACTCCACAAAACACATCGTTTTGAATAATGCTATCTACCGTAGATAGCAAAATAACATAACACATTTTAGAGTGTATCTTTGCTATCTACGGTAGACAGCAAATAATTATATGGATAGATGCAAGCCTCCCCCAGTAATCATTGAATTTTTTATGAACCACTCCACAAAACACATCGTTTT
This sequence comes from Amphiura filiformis, assembly GCF_039555335.1. Classification (NCBI taxonomy): domain Eukaryota; kingdom Metazoa; phylum Echinodermata; class Ophiuroidea; order Amphilepidida; family Amphiuridae; genus Amphiura; species Amphiura filiformis. Next base: position 70,910,662 of record NC_092631.1, read on the forward strand.
GAATAATGCTATCTACCGTAGATAGCAAAATAATACACACGTATATAATAGGCTATAGTGCAAGTATATTGCCTGGGATTTTACTTCAATTTAGCGGTGCTTTTAGTCCAATGTGTTTAAAATGAAGAGATACAAAGATAAATTGCGATTGAAGAAATAATGATCATTATTATGATGACTATATTCATACTGCATGGATATGATGTGCTCTTACATCGATTGCACGATGCTCCTGTTCCTGATAGTCCTATTAAAATACACATTGCTTTTCGTTCTCATTACCGTGATTACTATATATAAATATTATGAATATTTAGTATGGAAAAAAGGCACACAGCAGCATAATGGGTTTTAGGTTTCTATTTGTTTTATAATACAACAAGGCAAAACCACGCAAGCCCTTTTATCATGTTTATTTATTTTACAAAAATCTATTAAAATGTTTGTTTATCATTGATGATTGAAATGACTCAACATAGCTTGATAGCTTTACTCCACGAAATAGTACAGAATAGTACATTGACATTGCCATTACAAATCGGTATAATTGTTACTACTGGAAATCTATACTAACACCGTGACATTAGACGTCGATAGTGTTTTAGGTATACTTCAAGATTATTTAAAAAGCGGAGCCTCTTCATAAGTTATTCTTATATGAATACATCTTACGGATAAATTCAAATATCATGAAAATATTAAAATATATAAGATATCAAATATGAACAAGGGTTTATTTTATTAACTCATTGTATCAAATATGGACGCAAAGACCATGAAAATAGTAAACCGACCCTGTTTATAATTCAAGGACGTATAGGCTTTAATGTATACTGCATAATGAAAGTCATGAATCATCCCTAATGTAGCCAGAGATACAAAGAAATACATATTGAAAGCTTATATAACCTTGGATTTGAATCCAATCTCATCGACGATACCAAGAATTATTACGTGTCCGATGATATCCCATAATTCATTTTGGGAATTTGAAATGCATACGGCGCGAATTTGAAGACTTACATTATGTCTTTTCTCTCGCTCACATGAACATGATGAGCTTTTTGAACATTTATAATGAGAGTATGACGATTATAATAAAGATGCTATTAAAATTTATTTATAATAAAACATGTATGTCTTGATAATTATATATCCGGTACCCAAAAGAAAATCAATGTGTACATAATAATTTGTAGTTAAAAGTGTAGCATGTTATTGTATATTAACGTATTCATAATGAAACCGTGCAATGAATTGTGGGATTACATTATTTAACCTTCCCTGGTACCAAGCTTCTAGTATGTTTCATTGTGAAATATGGTAATTTCATACAGTCGATATACGAAATATTGTCAAAATTATCCAAGGTAGGGTCTACATTTATCCCATTGTGCAAATAGTGACAATCAGCTGTACTTAATAATATGTGATGCGATCAAGCAAAATCAGTCGGAACTCGAAAATATTAAATTTTCAGTTTCTTATAGGATAGTAAAAAGCATTTACAAAGCTAGATTTTGCAGAAAGCCCCATTAAAATTGAACAACCAGTTCCAAAGTTATGAGCAATTAAAGAGTTTCCAATACAAGAGGAAACAAACGGAAATATTTCCTTTGTTTGGCTATATCTCAAAATCAATATTTCCGAGTTCCGACTAATTTTGCTTGATCGCATGTTTCTTTTAGACATCAGTTGTATTAGGGGCCCTACTTATTTGATATAAAAGCAATGCAACTTGTGCATAAAATAAAGTTATTTGAAAATATAATCATATTAAATTTTTAAGATATTTGGACAGAAAATATTCTTATCGTTGGCTCTAACGAGGCATTGTAAACTTGAATAAAACATCCAAATAATAATTAAATTCTGTCGAAATTAAATATACAATGTCAAGAACCAGGCAGTTGTTGTTGTTTAAAATATTTTGCTGAACCATGTAATCCACGCATGTACTGCACTGATAGTTGCCAATCTAGAATTGAGTGCAATTGTATTATGTGGCTTTTAGAGATTTCATGTTGCTATATAAAATAATGGAAAGACGTTTGGTCTTTGGTTGTTGTCTTAAAATAACAAACCAGTTTATGATAAAACTGAGTCTCTATATTGAACACAATAATAATAATGATAATAAAGAAATCGTAATAACCAACTCGTGATATTGCAGCTTATGTTTTTGTAACACATGCATATAGCTAAAGCTCATCTAAGTACATCTCGTATACGTAGTTTAATTGGCAGGCTATACAAAACACACATTTGTGTAAATTCATCTATATTTTCTTACTCATACATACGAAATCCTCATGAGAGAACGAGCATGCTTGCCTAAGGCTCGTTTATACTTTATACATAAATTTCAGATTTATCTTTGAGTTTTGAGAATGTTTAATACTAGTACAACTCGAGCATTATATTGGCTGAAACCCCGGCTGAAAAATATATTCGTGTGTCTAGGAATGCATATTAAATGACAATCTTTCTACGTATACTTATAATGGTTAAAATGCCAAAGGCAAAATGTACTCTTTACAATACACCATGGACCAGTGATGCATAGAAAATGTTAGGATTCAGGATATTTTGTTAACGAAATCATGATCCCCTGTTTGTGTGACAGATAGACTTCATGCTGCAGCTGAATCATTTCCGTATACCAAAGTATCTGTAAAAAATGAAAAATCACAAAACTGCTAAGTACACTGAAATGTTGACATCTAGCAATTCCACCCTAACTACAATCCACGAAAAAAATAGTTGGCACACTTGCACTAAACAATGGAAATGCGTGCCCTATCAAAATTGGAGGGGCGAGTGAAACATACATGCAGTATATGTGAAGTACAGACTACATGTACCCCCTATCTCACTCTTCCCCACTCCCCATCTTTCAATGTTGGAGGGTCTCACGGGCCTGTTGCATGGCTTGGTCCAACATTGAATTAAGGGAGCGGGGGCAGAGATATACCAAAAGACAGGCAAAGTGTGCCAATCTTTTTTTCGTGGATTGTAGATAAAAGGCAGCCGTGAAACGCAGTAAATGAATAATAAAGTCATGCAAATGACGGAGATACTGCCTTTTGACTTGGAAAATTGTACGTATGGATTATGGAAGGTAGATACTAAATGCGTAATGTTTTTTTACCAATTCTAAAATGTATTTAAAAAAAATCTAGAGCAAATATCTAACAACGAATAAACATTAAACGGAATATAGTGTTGATTATGTCATACTGATATATTTGTGATTTTAAACATGGCATGACTGTAATGTCTGCTTTGAAAATAATTTAATCACGTGATTACAGGTGCTTCTGTTACTTTTGCTAAAATAATGTTTTCAGTTTTGTTTAACATTAAACAAAATAAGTGTTTAGAATACAGTAGGTTTATTAAGACTAACAAAAGAGCCCAATAAATTCGACATGCAGAGAGTTATCATTGAGGCATTAAGTCGGAGGAATGCATATGGCAGCTATTTTACCATCATGCACACATAGGCCTATACCATTTTGCATTCGCGAGACGGTTTGCACTTAACCGAATTTGTTAACACCCTTCTACGCTAATATGTATATTTATTTGATTTAGAAGCCGCCAAGCCGCCAAGTGCGTTAGAAATATTTGAAGCGAGCGGAAATATGATTGAACTCATTTATAGCATTTTAGCGGTCTATGTTCCACTAATGCATTTCCCTAGTTTAAGGGTACGAATAATTTCTAAACACATTTTATTCAACGTGTTTATATGTATACTACAAGCTATATATTGTGTACATAGCAACTACCACATCATGTAATTTATGGTAAAGTTCGGACTATCTACAGTAGATAGCAAATCTTACGTTGCGTATATACTAATCATTTTAGTTGTAGGCTACATGGGACTTTTAAGGAGACTTTCAATATTAAAAAATAAAGCCGATATCAGAAAACATTTTTGTTACCCTGTTCCTAAAACGTTAAGGCAATTTGTTTAGTAAGTTGAAGCTATTTGTACAGAAAATCCGTACTTATATTTAGATTTTTTTCTCTTTTGATTTCCAAATATATGTAAGTTGTGCTGTTCGTCATGTTCATGCGTAAATACTTATGGCAGTCCCTTAAGCTAACTAATGCAGTAGATGTGCTACGCAATTCAACAATAAACATCACGAAGCATAATAATATTCAGCTCTCGAAGATGTTCTATATTAAATGCAATTTTTCTGACTATTTAAATTTACATTCAACGAACAGAACATATTTCAAGAAACCTACGGTAAAACAATGCTTTAAATATTCAAAATAGATCGTATATGAATTTATCTTTTTGATTGATTGAAATTGTTTTTAAAAAAAGAAATCAAAGAAATCTAAATTTATCAAACATGTGTGGGCGTAATAAGGACAAACATGCATTGATGTAATGAATAAATGTAATATACTTTATTAAAATTTATTTATTTAAAACTACATTCCATTTAAAACTATTTTAAGAGAGAATGCATGGATTTATATGAATTCTGTCTTTAACTTATAAAAATATACAAAACGTATATGCACTAGTATAAGAAAGCTATTTTTGTAGTATTTTAATTGAACTCTTTTCCGGTCCCTATAATGCATGCGGTACAGCATGACTAAAAGCTTGGAATAATAACCAGGGACTCGAATGCAATATTCACAGTGTAGAGTACATCTGAAGATTTAAAATGCTCATCACACATGAGTCTACGTGCAGACGGTGCTAGGGGAGCTAATATACATTTACCCTTAATATTGCTAAACCCGTGGTACGACGTTATTTGCTATAGAGTAAAAAGAGTGCCGATACACTGGTATACTTTATGCTTGAGTGTTTTGTTTTATTAAAATCTTTATGGGGTTAAAATATGCCAGAACGGCCCGTATACGTAACATGAAGTGAAACCAGAGCTGAGTGTCAGCCTGTGATTTGTAAAGGGTTTGAATTTTAAACGAAGAGTAGTATCCCAAAAATATATTCAGATGGCTCAAATTTGGATTCGATGGCTCATGTTATAATAATATATAGTTATACGATAACTTGTTAACTGACTTTTAAAATTATGTAAATACTTTTTTCTCGAAAATATGATTATTGATTAAAGTGAATGGAACAATAATTAATATACCAATGAATCAATATATTTATGACAACATGATGTAAACAGATGAAATGTTGTAACAGAAATATAGAACAGATTACACAATTGTCATGAAAACCAAACAAACAAACAAACAAAATTATTACTGACTCTTATAATATACATGGCATTAATATTTTGTCTTTGTGAAATTCCTGTATGAAATATATGTCGTTTAGCATCTGTAGCATGGCACACCACTATATACACTCACTAAGAGTGTGCGCTTATCTAAAATGAATTGGGCTCATCATAATACTTTTTTACATACAAAAATGGTTAGCCTGACACTTGCCCAGAGGGTCGAGAATGTCATCATTCGTCGGTGCCTCTTTGCTCGTGTCACCTGCTTCGTTCACCTAACATAACAGTGTCTGGCGCTCCCGCTGCCGATGTCTTTGCCGCTCTCACATGCTCATGCCTTGAACATTGCATCGTTCAACATTCTTATATAATCTATGTTTTGTAAAACACCCATACTATTTACGGTGCGTAAATTGATACTACAGGTTGCAGATCTTTGTAGATGCTATATGGTAATAAATAAACATAATTTTGTCTGGTACAGCAGTTTTGCCAGATTTATTTATCAAATCTATATACTAAACTTCTATAGAATTATATATAGAGTCAATGTTTTTCTCTGTATCATTCCTCCTTCCTCTTCTCCCTTCCCCCCTCTCTCTCTCTCTCTCTCTCTCTCTCTCTCTCTCTCTCTCTCTCTCTCTCTGAATCCCTTCTACCCCCCACACACACTCTCTCCTCTCTCTCTCTATCTATCACACAATAAATCATCTGTATAGGTAGCAAGTTATTTAACGTTAATATAAATATTACAAAGGCAAGTTATTATTGCTTTATTCAGCACGTACAATGAACATGCTGTATAGAGCAATAATTGTACCTTGTACAGTATAGAGTGATTTGTATCTTACGTTTGCTTTACTGATATCTCAGTAAATGTGTTTTATGAAAATGCTTGTTTCTTATGACAAAGATCCTACTGATAGCATTTGCATAGAAATAGTATGAATAGAGCGTTTCAATATACGAGTATATGTGGTAGTTACACGATATTTAAAAGCGTATTTTTTAATAAAAATATTTTTCAGAGAAGACGCCGGATATGGAAAACGCACACTGGCATCGCGGTTGTTGTTACGTGTAAAACGTATCACGATCATGATGACCCGTCTATTGTCTTCCTTTCTCTCTCCCTCCCTCTCGAGTCCCTCCCACATCTCTCTTTCCCACCTCTATCCCTCCCCTCCCCTACCTCTCCCCCTTTTTCTCTCTGTCCGTTTGTCTGTATGTTTGTCTGTCTGCTTAATGTCTGTCATGCCATGTTTGTCTCCCTATGTATCTTCCTTTCTCTCTGAAAGACTGTACTAGTATACCGTAAAATTCCGTCTACAAGCATATATATGCCTCTAAACGAGGTTTTTTTTGACACAAGAGACAAGAGGCAGACACTCTCAACAAAAACGTTATTTGGAGTTTGAACAACTATCCCAGTAAACACAAAACGTTTTCGACATCATTCGCAAAAGGTTATAAAAGGTTGTCAGAAAACGTTTAAATGTCGGGTTATATAAAGGGTATATTAAGAGTATAAAACGTTTTTATAACCTTAAAAAACATTTTTTGATAATCTACTTCTCAGCAAACAAAAATGTTTTTCAGAAAACGTTTAAATGTCGGGTTATATAAAGGGTATAAAAACGTTTTAATAACATTCCAAAAACATTCTTGAAAATTTGATACAAAACATTCTAAACAATGTTATTTTGGGGTTGAAAAAATATTTTGCGAAAAATGTTTGCCCAAAATATTTTCAATAACGTTTTAAAAACGTTTTCATGACCTTTATATAACCCGACATTTAAATGTTATTAAAAGGTTTTGAAAAAACATTTTAAGAACATTTCTGTGTTTGCTGCGTTCAAATAGTTTAACATGTTATATAAGTATTGACACAATATTTGTCAAAAATTAACATTTTTTGAAAACATTTAAAAATATTGTTGTAGTGTGTTTTCATACAAAACGTTTTAAAACGTTATCATGACCTTTATATAACCCGACATTTTAATGTTATTAAAACGTTTTTACCTAAACCAAAAGCCAAAATATAACTTATTTAAAACGTTTTAAAAACGTTTTTGTGTTTGCTGGGATATTACTGATAAAGGCGGCTGTACAAACATGTATTTGTAAGACCAATCTATTGCAATGTTTTTGAGAATTTCATATCTTTCGTTAAAAAAACCCTCGTTTAGAGGCATATATGCTTCTAGACGGAATTCTACGGTAGTGTATTTATCAGCTACATATAAGACTATGTCCCTCTCTCCCTCTCTCTCTATTTCTGTCCTTTTTTTCTCTTTCTCAATCTCTCTCTCCTCTCGCTCATTTTCCAATACATGTAATTTCCGTAAGGCCTTATTAAAAACGAAAGTAATCTTGTCAATTAATGCAAACTATTATTACCTGCAGCCTTTTTGTATTGAAAAGCTTTAATGAATTAAAATAAAAAGGAAAATAAACACAAATGCATCATTCACATCAATTTAATTTCTGATTGTGTTCGACTTCAGGCGAAGCAATATTGTTAAGCATCTCAATATTCTTCATCTCTTTCTTCACGTTCTTTTCTCCCATTTACCGATAGAGCAGTCGGCAAATCCTCCTCATTCCTTTGATCTTCAATAATGACTCATTATAGTAGCGTTTAAAGTTCAATGATTAGCTCAACTTAGCCGTCTTGTATTTTCATAGATTCATCATATATTGGTAAAGAAATAGAACTAGAGGATTCGGGTATTTGCGCATCTATCGTTGCATCAATTCCTTATAAGCGGTCCTGTTTTTTGTCTTTCTAATGATTTTTGTATTTTAGGAAGATGAGATGGTCTAAAACGATTGATGCATAAGCCTATTACGCATGAGTGGATGTATAAGATAAATGCAAGTTGAGAATGATGGAATTCGTCAATGATTACCTCTTTGTCGGTATCTGCCATTTTGCGCCTTTCTGATTGATTTGACAAATACAATAATTATATTTTCTTCGTTATCATATAGTATTCTTCAAACTAAAAACAAAATATTATCTCAGATTGCTGTATATGTATAAATATTATGTGATCGTTAAGAAAACTAATGTATAAATATTCTCTTTCTTTTGTTATTTCAAATTTGCTATAAGCATGATAAGTGAACACCTTATACATTTACATACAAATTTGCATTCTGTATAACTAGCACAAAGTTGCTAAATTCGGTTTGGTTAATAGCAAATATAATTCCGAATCTTTTAGGGATGTTGGTATCAATTAACTCAGATTTGAATTGAAATTGGTGATGAAAATGTAAAAATATAAACTATTGGTAGCAAATCAAACTAAATCAAATTAAATTAAATCAAGCAAATTTTCGAACCTGGCCGAAGGTCAGGAAGCAATTATTAAAATTAAAGGCCCATTCAGTGATTTGCTCATCTGGAGGATCGTAAAAAAATAATAAAATCATCATCATCATCATATTTTTGCACCTTTGTTAGTGTCATAGGCTATAGATGTGTTAATATACGGTAGCCTGCTAGTGGTTAAACCGAAAGCCGTAATAAGACATTTTACATGAATCTGTAATTTCTCTACGTCGTAGAGGAATTATCTACATGTATTTCAATGGGGTTTCAACTTTGTCAATAATGCTGTTTCCTTGTTTTTGCCCAAAATAAGTCCATCACAGAAATACAATTTTAATGACTTATTCTTCACTTTTAAATGATTTATATACAGAATAGGATTTTAAAGGTATACCGTATATCATATCATCAACATGCACAGCACCCCAGTGTGCTATCGCCGCTGAAATTCTTAAATCCCCATTTTTCTTAAATCCTCACTTTTGCATTGCTCATTTTCTAATATTTCGAGGGTTGACAAACAGAAGGCCTTAACTCACTTTTGGCCATGTTGAGATTTTGGTACCAAAATAATCTGTAATACCCACAGATTCTTAAAATCATAAGCCTTAACTCAATTCAACTTCCTATTGCATCTATAGCACAATAATACTTGGTCGCATCTCAATTCAAAAATATTATTTTACTTATTTTTCTCAAAAAGGCACTTTTTGAGTTAAGGCCTTCTGTTTGTCAACCCTCGATTTGTGCTTTTTATTTGGTCTGTTTTGATCACATAATGTCACTGTTATCATTATTTTTGTGTTTTTTTGTCATAAACTAAGACAGTATCTATCAGCTAGCATAGGGATCTACATGCAGTGTTCCAATCTGACCGGCAGATGTATCCCAGCATCTCATACTATTACATGCTTTTCGTGACCTTTTTATTCTATTATTACTATTAATCAAGTATAATTAAAGATTTAATTACACATATTGAATCATAAGATCACATGTCAATCCCCGTGCAAGTATACATCCACAGCAAGGAGTGCATGCAATATCACACCACTAGAAGAAATGATAGTGCAGAATAAACCATTAAAAAATACGTAGATCACAAATGTTATTTGTAATTTTTTTCTTGAATAGAAAAATTGTTTGGAATAATGCATTGCCTTATTGAAAATATTATATTTATAAATGCTTCTCAAAACACATCGTTTTGAATAATGCTATCTACCGTAGATAGCAAAATAACCGCAACGTTGCCCTGTGTATAGGCCCAGATCTTGGAAAGTATCTGTGTGGGCGAGATAATGTGTAAAAGTATTTTGTTCTCCTTCTTCATGTTCTCTTCTCTTTCCCAGCCTTTTCTCCTCCTGCTCTCATTTTGTTCCTCTTCTCCAGCTCATTTTCCTCATTTCATCTCTTCTTCTTTCTTCTTTGGGTTCAGTTGGCATGCTCAGTCTTGCAACTTTTCACCGTCAGAGAATTTTCTTCGTCAGAGATACACGATTCTTACTTTACTTGGACTAATTGTTTATTCTGTTTTTGAAGGCTTCAGTTTTCTTAGTTGTTTTGGTTTCTGCGTTGGTGTCTGCTTTGCTTGCCATGGTTACTTCAGTTGCTTTGGTTTCTGCTTTGCTTGTCTTGGTTACTTATTTGGTTTCTGCTTTGGTTTCTGTTTTGTTCATTCTGTTTTGAAGGCCTCTGTTGACTTTGCTTCTTTGGTTTTCTTTGTCCAGTCTGTTCCATTCTCGTGATGCTCGTGGAAAGAAGGAGTGTTTGTACACATCCTTTCTTGGAAACATTTGTTTCAGGCTTCTATCCCTCCGGGTGGCAACTCGTCCACCAGGAAAAGACCAGGCTACGCCATTGAAGGATTGAACTGTTTTGTCCGTAGAACTATTTTCTTAAAACATAGTTGCTTCTACCATTGGATCTTTATTAATTAGTTTTAATGTAGTTTGGCAAAAATGAAGACAAATGCAAAATTAGTAATATTTAAAGATTCCTTGTGGTGTTTGGAGGCTGCATGTCCATATAGGCCTACTATAGTAAAATCATTATAAATGATCATTCGTCTGTCGATTTCGGTATTCTAACATCAGAAACCACATTCCATGTAAAGGGTTTTTGCCTTACAGAATACACTGATTTTCTGGCAAGTTTTTTTAAGAATCCCCTTTAAATAAGAACCTATTATATTATTGATGTACGTCATGATTTCGAGGCAAAATGTATTAATTATATCTAATGAGGTCAACTTTCATGTATCTGCCAATTATTTTACGTCAGTTTGAAATATAAGGACAAAGGGTAGTTAGTTTACGTTAATTTGAAGAGAAAATGCTCCAGAAAATGTTTATTTGTTCAGCACGTTACTAACGTTACGGTGGGATATTTTACAAATAATGTGAAACTAAGGAAAAATAAAGAATAACAAGAAGATAAACAATAATAATGACAGTTATAATGTTGCTGCTGCTGATGATTCATCGTCATCATCATCTTCATTTATATCTGCATCTTCATCTTCACCATCATCTTCATTTTCATCTTAATCTTCATCTTCATTTTATTCATCTTCATCATCTTTATGTTCATCATCTTCTTCATCATCATCATCTTCTGCATCATCATCATCATCATCATCATCATCATCATCACCATCATCATCATCATCATCACCATCATCATCTTCATCTTCATCATCTTCATCATCATCATCATCATCATCATCATCATCAATCATCATCATCATCATCATCACCATCATCATCTCATCATCACCATCATCATCTTCATCTTCATCATCTTCATCTTCATCTTCATCTTCAATCTGCCATCATCATCATCATCATCATCATCATCATCATCATCACCATCATCATCTTCATCTTCATCTTCATCATCTTCATCTTCATCTTCATCTTCTATCTTCCATCTTCAATCTGCCATCATCATCATCATCATCATCATCATATACCTGGGAGTGCCATGCGTTAATGTATCTCCATAGTTACCAAAAACTGTCAGTACTTGTTACTAAAACACTGTCATCATGTGCGCATAAATTATAATTTAGTCGAATACAATTCCAGCACTAATGACTAAATCATTTATGAGTAGTAGTTTGCCAAATGAGTCTCATGAATAAATTGATCGAGGAAAATCATTGCATGATGACAGTATACTAGCATCATGACACGATATAGAATGCGCATGCGTACTTTTTGCTAAACCTCTTTTTCTTTCAAGCAAATCATCAGTGAAGAGTGTGTGGGAGGCAAGGTTCCCAATAGCTCCTGTTTGACGTAGTGTAAATTTTACCCGGGAGAATTTTATCATGGAAATTTATGAAATGACGAGGTATAAATTAAACTTTCATCGCCATTTAAAATTATGTTAACTTAGAGCTTCTTGACGACATGCCGTATATGATTATACCATACGCCAGTTGATTCATAGTTGTGTGCCCTTAAGGTGCACTGAGCCTGGATGGGCTCTCCCTCTCTGTCTCTGCACTCGTGGAAGCTACATGTGCCTGGTTGTGATTATCACATTAGATTAATCCTTAATCCTTTTATTGGCGTGGTGACAGCTTGGATTCGAAACCAGTCATCTCTGAAGTCTCTCAGCTGACCTTCCTGACGAAATTGGTGGTCATCTTGAACCCTAAATGTGTGATCTTTCACAAGACTGTGAGCGACCAGTAAGCTTAAAACAGTAAGCTTAAGCCTGCAAGGCTGCATATTAGCTTTTATTCTGGTTCACATACACGAGTGTAAAAACAATCAGCAATGGCCACAACACATCGTGCGCCGAAGCAATGGCCTCTAACAAAGAACGAAACAATAAACTCATTTGAAAGCTGGAAACATAACCTCCAGTATACACTGTCATTAGACCCAAGCTTTTCTCCCTACTTGGTTGAAGGAGCGGTATGGGGCAAAAAGTCAAAAACTTCCCCTCTTCGAGGTCTCACTAACGACGGTGAGGACATACAGGAAGCCCAAAGGAAAACAGCAGTCCAGAAAAATGCTGCATTGAGCTTATGCTTGGACAAATAGCCAACTATTGTCCAATTATCTCACGAAATACAATACTCAAAAACTGCACCAGCCTGAAAACGATATGGCAAGCCATCCGTCTCCATTTTGGCTTCCAAACAACAGGTGGCCACTTCCTAGAGTTCAACAATATTACCCTTGGCCCTGATGAACGGCCAGAGGACTTGTACCAGCGTCTAGTAGCATTCACCGAAGACAACCTCATGCGTGAAGGAGGCGGCATCAGTCACCATGACCAAGTCATCGATGAAGATGAGGAGATTACGCCTACACTCGAAAACTTTGTAGTGTTAACATGGTTGCGTCTTATAAACCCTGATCTGCCCCGATTAGTAAAGCAGCGGTACGGTACAGAGCTAAGATCCCGCACCTTGGCTTCTATCAAAGCCGAAATTTCTCAAGCTCTGGATTCGCTCCTGGATGAGCTGAGCTCAAACGATGCTGCTCGCAGCATGCGCACTAGTAGTCAGCGTAGACCGATGCCTAAATTGAAAGCTAAGAAATCATTTGGTAAATCCTGCCCTCTGTGTGAGCAAGCTGGTCGGCATGACCATGCGCATTTCTTAAGCGAGTGCTCGTACCTCCCTGAAAAGGACAGAAAATACCTGGCCCGCGCTCGTCAGCTTAACATCCTTGATGATTGTGACAGCGACTCAGATTTAGCATGCGCCTTTGTTGACCAATCTGACCTTAGTGCGCAGCCCAATGTTCAGACAGCGCTGCGAATTCATGTTGATCAGTCTCCTTATGTAGATGCATTCCACAAGCACCATGCGGTCCGCATCACCATTGACAGTGGATCCACTGGTAATCTCATTCGCGAAAACACTGTCCAACGATTAGGATGCCCCATTCATCAGAGTTCGCAGTCTGCTCGTCAAGCTGATGGGTCATCCCCTCTTAAGGTAGTTGGGGAAACAACCCTCACCTTTACTCGTGACAGACACTCCTTTGTCTTTAAAGGTCTAGTTGTTAGAGACCTTGACGAAGAAATCCTTGCAGGTATTCCCTTCATGAAATGCAATGATGTCGCAATTCGCCCTGCTAAGAACCAAATCATCTTGACAGATGGTACTGTTATCACTTATGGCGCCAACAAGAGCCCCAAATCCCAGCACACTGTTCGTCGTGCCCATATACTTCGTGGACCTTCTCAAAACACTACCATATGGCCAGGCTCATACGTTGAGGTAAATCTCCCTGCAGACATCGTTGAAACAGATGCTACTTTTGCCATTGAGCCCCGTGTTGATACCCCGCTCGGTAGGTTCCTACCGCCCAAACAAGCCTGGCCCAAGCCTGATGTAATCACAAGTATTGCAGGCAGGGTTCGCATTCCCAACAATACTGGTGTGCCACTTGTCATCAGAAAGCATGAACATCTTGGCCAGATACACACTGCTCTTTCACCATCACTAACTTCTAAGCCATCACACACTGCTGCAGCAGCATCAGTCAGTGTCCCAAAGCCCAGTTCACCGGTTAACTACTCAGCTGCTGTTGCCCTTGACCCAGATGGTATACTTGGCACTTGTGAGCAATCCAACTTCCGCAGTCTTCTCGATGAGTACGATGAGGTTTTTGACCCTAGTTTCCCAGGTTACAATGGTGCTGTCGGCCCTTTCAAATCTGTGGTTAATATGGGACCGGTCCAACCCCCCCAACGCAAAGGTCGTCTCCCATTGTATGCACAGGATAAACTCCAAGAGTTGCAATCAAAGTTTGATCAGCTCGAAAAAGCAGGCGTCTTTGCTAGACCTGAAGATGTCGGTGTGTGTGTCGAATACCTTAACCCGTCCTTTCTTGTCAAGAAGCCTAAGGGAGGCTTTCGTCTGGTTACTGCATTTGCTGATGTCGGTAGATATAGCAAGCCACAACCCTCTCTAATGCCCAATGTGGACTCAACATTGCGTTCTATTGCCAAATGGAAGTATTTGATTGCCACTGACTTGACTAGTGCTTTCTACCAAATCCCTTTATCCCATGAGTCCATGAAATACTGTGGTGTTGCAACTCCCTTTCGTGGGGTGCGTGTGTATACACGGTGTGCCATGGGTATGCCAGGTTCTGAAACAGCCCTTGAGGAACTGATGTGTCGTGTCCTTGGTGACCTCTTAGAGAAAGGTGTCGTAGCAAAACTCGCTGATGACTTGTACTGTGGTGGTAATACTGTGGATGAACTTGTTGAGAATTGGCGTCAAGTTTTGCAAGCTTTGTCTAAGTCTGGGTTACGTCTTTCTGCTTCCAAAACAGTCATTTGCCCCCAAAAGACAGTAATTCTGGGTTGGATTTGGTCAAATGGAACCCTTTGTGCTAGCCCCCATAGCATCGCCACACTTTCCAGCTGCTCGCCTCCAAGCAAAGTTGGTGGCATGCGGTCCTTCATCGGTGCATACAAGGTTCTGGCCCGTGTCATTCAGAATTGTGCCAGTCTGGTAGCCCCATTAGATGATGCTATTGCAGGGCACCAATCAACTGAAGAGCTTACATGGTCTGATAGTCTGCATACTGCTTTTCACAAGGCTCAAGCAGCACTGTCTTCCGCTAGGGCAGTCACACTTCCCCATCCCAATGATCAGCTTTGGATCATTACTGATGGATCCGTGAAGAAACATAGCATTGGGTCGACATTGTATATTTCCCGCAATGACAAACTCTTCCTCGCCGGGTTCTTCAGTGCTAAATTGCGTGATCGACAGCCAACATGGTTACCCTGCGAAATTGAGGCGCTGTCTATTTCTGCCTCCACCAAGCACTTCAGTCCCTATGTTATTCAGTCCAAACACAAGACATGTATCCTCACTGACAGCAAACCTTGTGTTCAGGCATATGAAAAGCTCTGCCGGGGTGAGTTTTCAGCCAGTCCTCGCGTGTCCACATTCCTCTCCACTGTCAGTCGTTTCCAAGCATCTGTTCGTCATCTTGCAGGATCAGCTCAGACTTTGCTAGTCGTAATGCCCCTGACTGCACTGAGCCCACTTGTCAAATATGCTCCTTTATCAAACGTGAAGAGGAAGCAACTGTCCTTCGTGTTTCCGCACATGACATTCTGTCCGGGAAAGCTAAGCTCCCCTTTGCCAGCAAAGCAGCCTGGCATGCTATTCAGCAGGAATGCCCGGATCTGCGACGAACACATGCTCATCTAGTTCAGGGCACTCGCCCTTCAAAGAAAGCTACTTCTGTCAAAGATGTGAAGCGCTATTTGCAGGTTGCATCTATCGCTAGAGATGGCCTACTTGTTGTTCGTCGTGATCAACCATTGTCCCCAACTCGCGATTGTATTGTTGTTCCCAGACAGGTCTTAAATGGTCTTCTCACTGCCCTGCACATCCAACTTGACCATCCCTCCAAACATCAGCTCAGTTTGGTGACCCAGCGTTACTTTTATGCTCTTGATATGGACAAGGCTATTGATCAAGTGACATCAACTTGTCACCAGTGTGCTTCTCTGTCCAATGCCCCTAAGACATTGATCGAGCAGTCCTCAAGTGACCCTCCCGATGCAGTTGGCATTTCTTTTGCAGCTGATATCCTGAAGCGTAGCCGCCAGCTAGTCCTTGTGCTGCGCGAAACCTCAACGTCCTACACAGCTTCTTGCATTGTCGAGAATGAACAACATGGCACGTTGCGTGATGCCCTGATTCAATTGTGCATTGAACTTCGTCCACTTGATGGCCCCCTGCAGTCATTCGTACTGACCCAGCACCAGGGTTTGTTCGACTCGCCAATGACAAACTTCTCACACGTTACCATCTATCGGTTGAGATCGGTCGTATTAAAAATAATAACAAGAATCCTGTTGCTGAGAAAGCCATTCGTGAGCTTGAAGATGAGTTGCTCAGACAAGATTCTACAGGTGGTCCGGCTACAGCATTATCACTTGCCATTGCTACTGCAGCCCTTAATACTCGCATCAGATCCCGAGGTCTTTCAGCCCGTGAGATGTGGTTTCAGCGAGACCAGTTTACCAATGAGCAGGTTCCTTTCACTGATTGTCAAATGATTCAGGCCCAGCATGCCTTGCGAAAAGCCAACCACCCACACAGTGCTCATTCAAAGGCCCCATTAGCCTCTGCCTCCCCAGCAGCAGAGTTGGAGGTTGGTGATCTTGTCTACCTCTACTCAGATCGCAAGAAATCTCATGCTAGAGATCGCTACTTAGTCACTACTATCGAAGGCCCATGGTGCAACATCCGCAAATTTGTGGGTTCTCAGCTTCGGAATACTTCTTATCGTATCAAGAAATCTGAGTGCTTTAAGGTCCAGTATTATCCTGACCTGGATTCTCGTCCCTTTCCCAAGTCGTCTCCACCCACCGAGGATTCCGAGTTTGTTGAAGTGGTCCCTGAATGTACTCCTCCAGAGCCTCCTTTCATACCTGGCGAGTTGTCCACACCTGCTACTTGTGACCCCCTGCCCAGGAATGCTAATCACTCGCACCCCAGTTCTGAGTCAGATCCTCGCGATCTCTTGCGCGATAGCGGTCATAGCTCCAGCAATACCTCCGGTTTGGTTGCACAGTTTAATCCATGTACCGGTAACAGCAGTGAGGTTAGTGAAAGTATCCCCCAAGCTAGTATGGTTGGCCCTGAGATCATGCCACCATTGCTCACACAAAGGCGTTCCGCGCGCCCTCACAAACTTCCTGAGCACCTGAAAGACTATGTGTTAAACTAAATGGACAGGTCACTGTGTACTATGACATTAATCCATCATCGGTGTCCTCCTATATGGTCACTTCATTGAACTTTGAACTGATTTACGTATGTCATTTGGAATTCTAAAAGAAAACTCTGGAACTGACGTTTACTTCTTTGAACTTTGAACCATTTTACATTCATGTTGAATGTCAGTTTGTCATTGCAGACAAAAAGACTCTTGAACTGTTGATGTTATTGACTGTTGGCACATTGCCTATTTTGAGTGTTCTAACCAGCAGTGTTTTCATGCACATAAGCTGTTAGAGTGGTTTCTGCAAGTCAGTTGTTAGTAGTATTTGTTTAGTAGTGTTATCCTCACTTCCTTGTGAGGAAAGTGATCTTTTTTTTTTCTTAAAAAAAACAAAAGAGAGAAAGAGGTAGTTACGCCAGTTGATTCATAGTTGTGTGCCCTTAAGGTGCACTGAGCCTGGATGGGCTCTCCCTCTCTGTCTCTGCACTCGTGGAAGCTACATGTGCCTGGTTGTGATTATCACATTAGATTAATCCTTAATCCTTTTATTGGCGATACACGTTTTTAGGAGCCATCTTTAATATGATAGATCAGTAGTTAAAATTATAAAATTACTATGAAGCTTATAGTTTTTGTTTTCATTTATATTTAATTTTGGATAATATGATCGATAACTATCTGAGAAAACTTTTCTTATACATGTATTTGCTTGGAAACAGTGTTTTATTCTGTGATGCGATGTTAATGGCTTTTGAATAAAAGGCATTTTCCGTTATCAAATCAGAGAATCTTACAAATCATAACAAAATCAAATCTTTGCATAAGAGAAATGGTGTCCTATACAAGTGACTAACACTGAAATCGACATTTTTGGTCAATGTTGGGGGAGTTTATCCGTACGACCAACTGTAGCTACATCCATTTGAATGTATAATTTCACATTGATCAACACTGCATGCCGTGTTTTATTCATGTTTGCAATTTTTATATAAAACATATTTGACATTATTGCCTTCCTGTCACAAATTTGAATTATTTGACGCTTTCGCTGGGATCAGCGATGTGCATTTGATCAAATCTGAGTGAGCCATCTACTGTGAAAGCACCGATTGTATTTTGTGACTATGTTAGTTATCATGGTTATCATGCATGGTTATCAACTCAAATCCCTAATGCATGGATCGACTTCAACCATAAAATCTATGCTTCAACACAGATCATCTAATTTTCAAATTTAGAACAGGTTAACACATTTTAGAAACATTGCTAACATTTTAATGAACTTAATTAAATTTACTTTGATTTTTAGATATCCAAATATGGTTAAAATTCAACCACCATTGGGTGAATAATTTGAACCAACCCTTGTATTGTTCAACTGCTAACCAACAATAATTGTTAAAAAGGTAATGTTGGGCACTTTTCAACCAACTTGTGCCTTTTGACAAAATGTTGGCAACTCGATGAACAGACTGGTTGGTTTTACTTCACTTTTAACCTATGTTGGTTAAATATCTGAAAATTTTACTAATATTACTTGAAATTTTTAACCAACAGTATTTTGAATCAGTGTTTTGAAATTGTATTTGATCTCAGACTAAGATCTTTGTTATATGAATGAGAGTCCAAATTACCCCGGTTGTGGGTTCTTAATTGATCATTATGTAGGAACAAATGTAACATAATAGTCCATGCAGAACATGGTGTGCAAATGTCACAGGGTCGACCTCACCGCCTCACTATTTACTAACTTCATCACCAGTCAACATCTTTCTGCACGCATCATCCATCTTTCAAGAAGGAAATGTCCAAAATAGAACCCAAGATTGGGCTTGGATACCGTCACTGCCTTCATTGCATAATCGTGTGCAAATGTCAAGCGGAAGCTATAAATATAGCCGATGTTTACTTCTCGTGCACAAGTCTCGTCTTCTCTCATGCAGCCTCTCTTTCCCGCATCACCCCGCGTGCGCATCAACATCATCATCCTCATCATCATCAACATAATAACATCGTCCTATTAGTCACAGTTCATTTATCATCTAAGTCATCGCCATAGGGAATTATGGTAATTTGGTCGTGATAGAAAAAGGTCATAGAATGCTTCTGGCAATTCGGCTGATGAAGTGAAAGAGGTTTCAGATTTTAGGTATATATTGATTGAATAATTTACACTAAGGTATTATTAAAGTCTGTATTTTGATATTGTTTGTGTTTGACTTGCATCAACCTACATTAAGTGTGAATGTTATTAAAGACAGTACACATAATTCATGAGAAGCTTTCCGTCACGTTTTTATTACACGGTGAGGCGATAAAATTCGCTGTCGTCCACTTTTATCCTTTTAGCTGTTTTGGTTTAAAGTGGGCGCAGGTAACTTTGAAATTAGGGCATTAAATCAAATTTATTTAAATGTAAATTGTATGCAATCATACCTCTCAATAGATAAATAAATCATATTAACATTCATTTTGATTCTATATACGCTGCCATACACTCTAATAAGTGTTAATATATTAACACTTTTTGAGCAACATTTTTAACACGTTAACACTTTTGTTGACGCTTTTTTCAAACGTTTCTGTTATCTTAGGTAGAAAGCGCATTATAGTTGATAAATGCATTACGTTTTTGTTAATCAAACATTGAGATAAGACATTCTAAGCAGACTTTGATCAGTAATTTTCATTAGACAACGCACTTTTTTGCGCCAATAAAATACAGAGAGCACGAGAGAATATATTCACGGTTGGTTGGAGATTTCACAAGGATTAAAAAAAATAATTATATGGAAAAAAATCACAAATTCAAATTTATATTTATTTACACATGCAGTAGTTTATGTGTTTTCAATATCCTTTCACTTTATTAATCATTTTTCATTTTATAAATCATTTATGCAGTTATATGAAACCTATATATAGACAGTATTTATACACGCAATATATAATTGACCAAATTCGATATAATACCAATATTCTACATATTCTTAAAATAAGTATCAAATTAGGCCATTCCAGTTAAAATCACCCTTATGGCTTTAATCTCCCACACAGGCCAGGGTGTAGATTTCAAGGCACTGGAAATTAAGGTGATGTCTACCATACGGATGTATGGATTTCAACCGATAGCACATTTTAATTCTTCAGATATTGGGTTTAGTATGATTTTTGGAACTTCCATATGTTATAGTCTATAGACTCAAGGTAATGCAATAACGAAATGCTTTAAAAACAAACATAAATATTCTAAACTGAAAAAAAACCCCACTTTTTCGAGTATTATTTCTGCATCTAAATTTCAAAATACAAAATATTTGTCCGATTACAATAATTATTTCAAACGTAAGTTTAAGTCAAATCTTGATATAATATGACAAATGGTTGATCATAATTAAATATTTTTACGGAGTCTCATTATAGTAAATATATCGAACTGTTAAATACATCGTCATACAAATGAACATCTGCACAATATTCTAGTTCAATGTAATCCTTGGCCTTACCCTTTACACAAGGTCAAAACTTGATATTTCAAGGGTTTGAGTTGAGTTAATGTTATTAAATAAATGTATTTTCAAGTAAGAGTTTTATTGCATTTGGTGGAGTTACTTGAATATGTTTAGAATTTGATCAAATAATCTCGTATCAATGTATATGCATATTATTATAGGCTTTCCAGCAAGTATCTATCAAAATTTGTGCATTTACTTCACAAATTATTTTGGCTTCTTAGTGAATGTGACGTGAGCTGACTCAATAACTTTAGGCCAATTAAGGCAGCAATATTGCATATGTTGAATTACGGGCAAAAAAGGAGCAACTATCCACAGGGCCTGCATACAAAAGACTATTGGCATTGTAATCGCTCACAACTTGCAACCATAGATGCTATGGATGCAAGCATTTCAGAAACATCATCATGCTTGCTTACTGTGCAAGTTGATGGTGATAATAACTTGATTGTCAAATGAATTTACCTCAGCTCGTGTCACAAAATGCTCTTTGTAATTCTAACTATTTTGTAAATATTTTCTAAATATAACTAAATAACGAACTTATCAAATTAATTTCTATTTAAAGAATTGATAAACTATATGTAATTTATTTTGTAATTTTGAACAAGTGGGTCTCCATTCCGCATGTATGTAAGTAAATACAATTATTATAATTCGTTTACATTTCACCTGGAAAATGAACGAAGTGAACTGTTATTATTTGTAGTACTATAATAGATGTAATAACAACGGAGATATGAATTCATTTTGTAACATTATTTTACTCTTTGTATGCTATTTTCTATATAATTTATTTGGCCTAATCATGCTAATGGTTATAATTAGAATTTATTTGATAAAACTTGTTATTGTACTGATCTAATAGGCCTCATTTAAGACCGAAGAATTATTTCTATTTACACTATTTACTAATGAGTAACCATGGTAATTACAGAAACCATGATGCTAATGACGACGATTGTAAGAATTTACTCTCATTAAGGGGGTACTACACCCCTGGCCAATTGTGTGCCTATTTTTGCACTTTTCTCAAAAATTACAGCACATTGGTGACAAGTAAGATATATATTATAGGGGCAAGGACTACAACTTCTGTACTGAAAATTCAGCAACTCAAAGTAAGTAGTTATTGATTTATTGATTAAATATTGGTTTTCCCTAATTTTTGACTGTAACTCCACAACTGTTGTCTCTGTTGAAATACAATTTCCAGTGCAGTAGTTGTAGTCCTTGCCCCTATAATATACATATCTTACTTGTCCCCAATACGCTATGATTTTTGAGAAAAAGGCAAAAATAGGCACAAAATTGGGCAGGGGTGTAGTACCCCCTTAAACATCAAGTTAGTACCTCTCTATTGAATCATCAAATAAAATACAACAAATATTTTGCTTACCATCTGCATGTCCATTTCATTTCACTATATCAAAACTTTATTTAATTTATACGACAATACTTTGACACAAATCTAATTATAAAGGTACACGTTTTCATCCGCATCTGTTTGATAAAATCCATCTATAAATATCATCCTTTGCCTTCGCACAACAAGGTCAACTGCTTCCTTACCAAGGAGGTTGACTCAAAAAGTAATTAAATGATGACATCTTGTTTTCTTTTTGATGATGAAACAAGAAAAGAAATCGAAGAGGACGATGTATCATGCTTTAGTCAGATGAATATATAAAGCAGTTCTGAGCTCATTAAAGACGAATTTGAATTAGAAAATCACAGCTGCCGTATGTGAAAAATACAATTCTCCATACAGCAAAAACACTGATATTAATCTGAATGTATTGATTCCAGAACCAACACATTTTTCATTGCCAATGACATTTACAACATTTTACTAACCTATCTTCTAGAAAATAAATAACACCAAAATTATATCTAAAAATCTTACATTTTGTATTTTATACATGTGGCAGCTTTTGCGTGTTTTGCACAACTGTATTCCATACGCTAATACACGATGAAGCAGTCCTCCAGCCTACGCAAAACGTTCCATTACATGATTCAGTCAGTACTGACTCATTGAGTGTAGCGTTGACAGCCAACTCAGGGTAACCTGATAAGTTTCCCATTGGCTTGTAAGCAGGTCTGTAAATCGCAAGTAAAAAGAAAGTATTTTTTTGTTAATTAGCAGCGGATACTTTGTTTTACCTTAGAAGTGATGAAGTAAACAGGTATTATGCTGTGGTTATTTGCATCCGGAGAAGAGTGGTTGTAAAATACATCTCGAGGGTAAAACACAGTATCTGTATTGTTCTGTGTTAGCAGATACTGCATGTTTACTTGGGACGATAGAGCTACACTACCAGATTCCTATTGCGGCCACCTGCACAGGTATACATCGTCACTTGCCTGGTACTGTGCAATACCAATGAGGTATTAGTGTTAGTATTAAATGCAGTACCACTGCTGGTGGGTCCTGTGCAGTAGCAGCATTGGTACTGTGAAGATATTCTGTGTGTACCAGTCAGGTACCTTGGCGATGATGTACCTTTGCAGGCGGCCGCAATAGGAATCTTGCAGTGTACATAAGTAGGCATTGGTGCTTATGGTCCACGAAGTTCCCGGCTGTTCATGAAGATTTCCAGATCCGCTGCACCATGCTAGATATTTATTCACTTAGTCGAATGCTGGTTCAATGTAGATTTAAAATATTTGTTTATAAAAAAAATCAAACGTTTTATACACATTTGATTAAAAATGAGCGTTTGTTTCTTCTTTTTGACATGCCACTATCATCATACTGATTCGTGCACTGAGGGAATATTACAGATTCGTGGGTGCGCATAAATAGCTTAGGCTCATACATGTATATATTATGAAGAATATCTATTTAATGGTGTGGAATACATTCTCGAAAAATCTCGACGGAACTGGAAATATTCAAAAGTGGTAAATAGCAGCCCGGGGAATAGGAAATTATTTTAAATATACATTTTGTTGTTGATGTGAACAAGAAAAAATATTTAGTATTAAAACATAAAGATATGCGTCATGATTATACGGTTCGTATTCTGGAACAAAATGCACTAGCATATTGTTATTATATTTATTATTCATTAGGCAACTTGGCTACATCAAAATATGAAGAAAAAATAATTCAAGTATCAGACAGCATTATGCGAGCACAAAGGCACATACTGCATGCAGGCAAGGCGCAGTACACCAAACTCACAGTATGTGTTTGTGTTGATGAGAAAGAGAGACAGACATACAGAGAGACAGACAAAAACAAACAGAGAAAGGCAGGCACACAATCATAAACTGATATAGTCAGGCAGACAGACATGAAGATGAATAAAACATTTAGGTAATAAAATATAATATCATAATTTGGTTTTGTATGGAGCAACAAAACCGACGGTAGCGTGCGTTTTCCATACCCGGCGTCATACCGAAATGTTTGATTACGACATCATACTTCTTATCGTGTCACTACCACCTGTATGTGTTACAGAATCTTATTATATCGTCATCCTGCAACGATAATTGCCTAACTAAAGTTTTGTATTTTTGAGAAAAAGTACAAAATATGGTTCAAAGCATGAATGGGACAAATTAAAATAGTGGGTTAGTGGGTTTTTTACAAAAATAAAAGACCCACTAACCGCTAAATTTGGATATCCAACTAGATATCCAAATAGGCTTACATCCAAGAAGCTTAAACTATAAATTAGCCCCGATAGAGGGCAGTGCTTGATGAAGAATTAGTGAAATTATGGGGTGAAAGTTTTAAAAGGTAGAATTATAATTATTATATTCTACGGTGTAAGGTCACGGGGCTTTCTTGCCTTGTGGCCCGCGGGGCCCTTTTATAATAGAACACACTTGGCGTGCGTAGTCGTCGTATGGGAGTGTCCGGCCTCGGACCTGCCGACCATGTGGCCTCGGTGTTCTTTTAGTTGATACTGGGAGACTCCCATACGACGACTAAACACTCCAAGTGATTTCCAATATAAAAGGGCCCCGCATAGTAAGAAAGCCCAGTGACCTTAAAATTGACACCATATAACACTGTCCTCACATTGTGCATGTAGTAGAATAATGTCCTCACTTATAGGCCTATTGGTTTACAAATACATACTACAGAGACACAGTCAGGTGAATAAAGCCATATAGTTAATAACATGTTATATCGTCAGATCGTGATAAGGTTTTGCATGAACAAACAAAACCGACGATAGCGTGCGTTTTCTAAATCCGATGTCTTCTCTGACAGAATAAAATGCTTGATTACCATGTATGCTTTACCACCCACGCGCATATATAGAATCTTATTATTATTTAAACCGTTTCTATGTAAATGCTATCAGGTAGATCTTTTTCACAAGATAAATATTGCAAAAAGGTACTTTATCGTATATTTCAACACTATGCATGTGGGAATATCAATCGTTTGACTGTGGGAGTCAATATCATTATAAAATATCCTGCCCTTAATAGATAGCAACGTTAAAACAACACACACAACATGCGTGCATGCATGTGAGATGTAAAAATGCACATTGCGTCCAAATCAGAAGCTCTCAGAAAGTTGTCAAAAAATAACATCCTCATACACAAAGTCAATACAACATGAGACAAATAAAGCGTATGCGTGTGTGATGTGACAAAGAAAAAGAGAGAGAATATAGTGTTAAACAGATGTGAAAAGGGAGAAAGAGGGGGCAGAGAGGGGAAAGTAGTGGCCTGTAGACTGGTGGCCACGGTTGTTTGATAGCCTGTAAAACTACGTCATTTTTAAGTAAAAGTGAACACTGATGGCGCTATTGATCTTAAATCTTTAACTAGTAACAAACGCACGGCGTATGCGCGAGCCGGGAAGTTCAAGCTTGCTGAAATTTGGTTTTGAAACGTAAACATGTACGCATGTACACGTGTACATACATATCAACGCCCCGACTCAGGTGTCAATTTGTGGATTAAATTAAATTAAATTAAATATCTTTTTTTCTATATGTCCGTTTTTCCGTCTCCCGGGGAATTGACTTGAAAACATTATGATGATTACTCAGTTAATTTTGATGACAAAAATCATAAATTGGTGGTGTACGGGAATTTTTTATGGCCAATTTTTAGGCCAAAAAATATGATTTTTGTACGAAATTTTTTTGACCAAAAATGTGAGGAAATTTCGATCCTTTCTCGCTTACCTGATGAATTTTCAGCTTCTTGTTGACATATGAGCTAGATATGACTTTGTAGTTTATATTCCCTGAAGTGATTGTTGTAATTTTGCTTAGTTTTATAAAAAGAAGTGGTTTTCTGCATGGAGTCGTTCTGGTATGCGGCTTTGTTTACGTTTCAAAACCATAACTTCAGCAAGCTTGAATTTCCCGGCTCGCGCATGCGCCGTGCGTTTGTTCATACTGCAGTTACTGTCCGTTTTCCTATACACAATACACAGTGCTCTCACCATTGACGCGTGACCTCCACAAATGATGTATGTTGGGAGAATGGACACTTGCCTAGTTAACATCACTGTGTGAAAAATAACCAGCCAATATTTTATTTATTCTCCAAAACTTCTAGCAAATATATTTCTCCAACATGACCTAAAATTACAGCTAGGTTAGATGTTCAGAAATGGTCGCACTTTTGTAAAATATGAGTGAGGGCAAGGCATAGCTAGCCAACTCCCCGTGTTAATTGAATGGAGATTTGACCGAAAATATTGGTATCGAACCGCTCACTTCTAAAGGATGCCACAAAAAAAACGGTAAAAGCTACATTTAAATTATTCTAAATAGGTTCTAGAAAATAAAGTTTTGTAACATGTCCTAAATTTTTAGCTAATTTAGATGTTTGGAGAGATCGCACTTTTGTGTTTTAGGAAGGATATGTAAACGACAGATAACACCAAAAATATGAAGAAATTATTTAAAAACCGTGTTACGTCAACAATCATTATGTTGCTCATTTTGAAGAATGCTGGTTAACAAAAAGCAGGTCTTTGTCTCATTTCGTGAACAATGGTACACATACCATTGTTTCCTTTCGTTTCCTTTATAATCGGTTACCCAACTGAAGCTATAATACCAGCATTATTGCGATGTCGCACATTGAAAACAGACACTCGTGCACAACCAGAGAAGATCTGATTTAATCAGTTGAGCTGCTTCAATGAGTGTTATCTTGGTTTAATGGGGTTTAAGTCCTGCAAAGGTCGAGATGAATTCTACTGTAGACATGACTGCATCATGTACTAGTTAACTTAAATCGTGTTCGTATTTACAAGGGGTAGACACTGGTATAATGACATTAAAATGTCAGGAAAAGAGTAACAAGTAAGCAAGGAAATTTTCAAAAAACCTTTCATCGTGAAATGTAAGGAATAACTTAACATTAGGCTATTTGGCTAAATTAAATCAAAAATATATGTAAATAGCGCCCTCAATTTGCACACAAATGTACAATAAATAAAAAATTATTATAAGTCAGTCGATAAAGAAAAGAAAATCAAAAAATGTATGTATATTACGTATGTATTATTGTGAAAGCTGTTGCTATTGTAGAGATCTAGAATTGAACATTGTTTAATATTTTGTTAGAAAATTGAATAAATGACCACATCAAACAACCGGCAACGAAACAATCGTAATTAGCTCTGTTTATCTCTTTTTGGCCAAAAAGAGAGAGAGGGTAGGGGAGAGAGATTGATAAATAAACAGACAGACAGACAGACAGACAGACAGAGCGACACAGACAGACAAGAGATGACTAAAAACATTTAGATATAAATAACATGCTATATATTATCATAATCAGGTTTTGCACCGTAGCAACAAAACCGATGGCAGTGTGCGTTTTCTATACCAGGCGTTTTCTCTGAAACTAAAGATGTACTTTCATTACCCACAGTGGCATTACCGCCTACGCGTAAATATTGAATCTTATTATTCAAACTGTCTCTATGTAAATGCTATCAGGCAAATCGTTTTCATAAAGACAAACATTTGCGAAAGAAAAAGAAGTTATTTATTGTGGATATCAAACAACGCACACGGAAAGGTACAGATCGTTCAAAGCATCACATACGTCCTGTCTTAAATATAGCAATGTTAAAACAACGCAAAAAAAACCCTGTACACTGTACTGTAAGATGTTAACGCGCAGTGTGTCCAACGTATCGTTTTTGTAACTACAGGAAGTCAACACAACACGAAGGGAATGAAAGAGTATAATGTAGGGGTGTGTGGGGCTGTGGGGTGGGGTGTGCGTGTTTGAGAAAAAGAAAGAGAATGAGACAGACAGACAGAAACACACCCACCCCCCCACCCCCACACGCGCGCGCCCCACACCACAGACACAGGCAGTCAAAAAGAACATAAAGACAGAATATACACAGAGACACGGGAATATATGATATTGTGACAAGGTATTTTATGTAAGAACAAAATTGATGCAAGCGTGCGTTTGTCATACCCGGCATCTTCTATGAAAAAAAATGTATTAACAAATATACTTTTATTGTGTAACTACAATCTATACGTAAATATTGAATCTTCTTATGCAAACCGTCTCTGTGCAAACAGGAAGATATAAGAGAGAGGTTGCATATTATTAGGAATCCCTGCTAGTGTTTTTGAACTATTGAAGAATCATATTAGAAATCCTATGGGCATGATGAGCAAACTCAGTGCAGTACAACGTCAATTTAGCAGTGCAACATTTTGCACAACTCTTTTTATTATATAACCCTATCAAATGCTGTTTAAAAATTACACTTTTTGCTTAAAACTTTATATATTATCCATGTTCTGTTTTCTCATTAAAATCGTTGATTTAATTTTAAACCAGATGTGCCTTTGTTTTCAATATCAGTTTCTAGATTTACATTTAAACAAAAACATTATACAATTAGGTTGAAAACAGTAATATTTTTGAACATATTTGGATGGAGTTAATACTTGTAATTAAGAAATAAAGGGTAATGCATTATCCTTTACATCCAAATAATGTGTCCGAGGCAGTAAAAACGGAAATAATGGGTGGGGCGCAGCCGATCCCATTATTTAAACGTTTACTACCGAGGACACATTATTTGCGTGTAAAGGATAATGCTGCACCCTTTATTTCTATTCTATTACCAGAAAATAGTGCGATTTAAAGAGAAAATATCATTTTTTGGCACAAATATTTTTTAAGTTGTTTACTTCAAGGTGGAGCGAGTACGTGTAGGTGACATCGTGTATCGCGGAAATATTGCACGCGTATCCAAGCGTAATGCTGCGCGAAGAATGTGTTACAGCGTTTGACCCATTATTGCAGAATAATGGGCTCTCACGTGACGTGTTTTAACAAATCACAGTACGCGATTTTGAATAATGGGCCGTAAGAGTAATAGAATTAATTATAGTAGAACAGTCACGGTCAGAGCATCAAATTTGTTTAGGAAATGAAAGTTACCCCATTGGCATAGAGGTAGCGCTATACATGTGCAAATGTGACATATTTTAGCAGACAATACGACCTAGACGCAACCATCACAGGCCTCAAAAATGCTAACAAAATACAAGTGTAATGCATTAAGTATCGAGTAGCTCTATAGACCATCCAGGTACGTCAAATGTATCACTTTATGACGTGACCGATGAGGCCTTTCATTAACTACGAGATATATCTTCATTTCAATGGCTTCAATATACATACCGAAACCATTGAAATGAAGATATATGTATGTATAGTATCTTAATAGTCATGAAGCTGAAAAGTATAGGTTTTAGCCCGGGGCTTTTAGCAATGAACCGCAATTTCTTTTTCATGTCAATTAGACAAGTAAATTGTTTAAGATTCTGAAACCTTTCGTGATCATGCTGATGGGTAATATTTTACATTTTTTTTTAGCAATTAACTGCAATTTTCATTTTCATGTCAAGTAAATTGTTTACGCTTATGAAACATTTTGTGCATGATGGGTAGTTATTTTACATTTTCCCCATAAACATATAGGGAAAATGTAATACTTTATACGCCAATGTGATCAGTACACTTTTAAAGTATATTATACAAATAGCGACTGCTATGAGGGACATGGTTAAAATTATAGCTGCGCCTCGGGTCATAGCATGGTTTTGAGATCACCACGGACCTATAATTTTAACCATGTCCCGAATAAAGCAGTCAATATTTGTTTTTTATACCGAATGGATGCACGTTGCGATTGCGCATGAGTAGACTCAAACCGGTCCATAGTTCGTTTCCATGACCGGTCCATAGCTCATTTTGAGGGCATAGCTAATTCAATGACCGCACTTTTAACCAACCAGATTACAAGAATATTTGAGGTATATAACACCCAATATGTGACACTTTGTATTTTTAGAGCTTTAAGAGCATTATAAACATATTCCCAAATACCGCAAACGTGATACGAATATTTCTAAACTGAACATCAATTCGCTTTTCAACTTCAAGAAGATCTTGATCTCTATGTTTGGCGAAAATAATATTTAGGTACCCAATATATCAAGTTGTAAGCGCTCTTTAGCAAAATCATAGTTCATTGAATTTATAACCGTATGACAAAACAGGTGAAATTAGTAACTTTTTGCACAAGATTTACAATTTAAAGAGAATTGGCCATTGCTCATTAAAATGAAATTAGTATGGACAATATAATTGTGCTGTTTCATTTAATGACATACAATTTATTGTAAGTATCACTTGAGGTTTTGACTTTTAAAACCTACATTTTGGTCAAAAATCATGTGCCTGAATAGGTTGATTTCAACAGATTTACCACATTCGCCTTGAACATTGAATTGCGTCATCTGTTGACCTAATGAAAAAAAGTGTGTTTAGCGGGAAGTGTTAGCTTTCGTTCGATATAAAAAAATTCTGATTGGACGAAGGGAACACTTTTTGACAAAAAAACAATCACAGATGCGTATTTCCAGCTAGAAGCTCACACAATTCTTATGATGCTATGCACTCAACCGTGTAGAGTAAACACAGACTGAGTTCTCTACAAGATACTGCTGCTTGGACGAAATTGTGTGCATAGATAGAATAGAATAGAATCGTTTTTATCTCCAAACCTTTCCACATTGATTTATGGGCTTTCCTGTAACAGCAAATATTTGTGTCCATGCATTTACAACACCAATAAAGACACATACTAGTCAAATAATATACAAAGACTTATGCGGCCAAAATTTCTTTAACGCAATTTTCTCAAAATTATCAAAATGGAAACGAGGCAGTGGTGCTCGACATAAGAATTAAGATCCAAAGTGTGGAAACAGATGCGACTTTTTCATTGAGTGATCTATTACAAAAACAAAACCCTCAACACTGACTTTCACACATTTCCTAAATGATATTAAATTCGCCATATAACACACAAATGCAGATAATTGTCAGGTACGCATACGCGTACGCATCCTACGACAGAGCAATTGATGCCATTAATCTATTTATAGTCCTGACATGTCTCGAGAGTCACCTTTACCCTATGTAAGCTGGGTTTATAATGACAGTTATGACACTTAACAACTCCAATCACTGTCATGAAAGGATGTTTAATTCAAAATGAGCTCAGGAACATCGTTTCTTTATGTCGGATATAATTTAAATTCGATTTCAATATGTCTGTTCATATCAATTACTGACTCAAATCAGTGCTTTATACGTCAATTCAAACATTCGTGGTAAATGTTGTAGATTTGTACATTAGAGAATGAATTTGGAGAAAACACTCGCTGAGCAGCAAGACCTTCCCTCTAAGCTTTTAATCCGACAAGCCGATTATCTATCTGTTTTCATGAATTGGAAGACATTCTTTGATGTATTACTGAGCTCAATCATCTGAAATTACTGGAGCGTGAGCCACCCAGGCTGGTGGCTCAGCTTAGTATTTTATTAACAGAAGGTTTTCTCCAAATTCGTTTCCTAATGAGTTTTATTTCATTCCTGCTCTCTTTTGATTTTGAATTTGATTCCATAAAAATACCATAAAGTTAGGTATATCTATAACTTACTCACTAACTTGAATCATTATGTTTGGCCACTATGTTGTAATTACTGTCTGGCGACAAATCGGACAATTTCTTTGGCAACCACCGACTGTAATAAATTTTACGTATACATACATTGGGCTATTCCGGAAATTATTGGCCCCCCCCCCCTTAAAGAAGACATGTGAATAAATATTTGGGAATTCCCATACCAAAATTTTATCCAAAATGTTATTATAAATATTACGTGTACATACATGTAGTCTAAGGTATTTTATGGTATGAATAACATTTTTGGAGATAAGTGTGAGATGAGGTTGTGGATCACAAAATGAAACGATGATGACCACATCTCAAGTCAGAGATTGTTGGCGATTATGTAACGAACTGATAGTTCGGATAAGTGTAGCTTTGTATATAAATGAATAGCGCCGCTATGCTGTGATTCGTTTTTGGAGCAGTGTGGACCAACATCATAAAATGAGCACCTGTTTCATCAAACTATTATATTTCACTCATAACCAATTGAATTAAATGAATTAGGCTTATAGAACGAAATGTATTGAAATATTAATATATTATATACATCCTTAATCTGAAAAAGAAGTGGAATTTTAAGTGTGTCCCAGCAAACACAATAACGTTTTTAAAACGTTTTAAATAAGTTATATTTTGGGTTTTGGTTTAGGTAAAAACGTTTTAATAACATTAAAATGTCGGGTTATATAATGGTCATGAAATCGTTTTAAAACGTTTTGTATGAAAACACACTACAGCAATATTTTTAAAATGTTTTCGAAATATGTCATTGTAAACTATTTTTGCAAACATTTTGGCCAAATATTTTGTCAACACTTAAATAACATTATGTTAAAATATTTGCACCCAGCAAACACAGAAATGTTCTTAAAATGTTTTTACAAAAACGTTTTAATAACATTTAAATGTCGGGTTATATAAAGGTCGTGAAAACATTTTAAAAACGTTATTGTAAATATTTTGGGAAAACATTTTTTGCAAAATATTTTTTCAACCCCAAAATAACATTCTGTTTAGAATGATTTGTACCAAGTTTTCCAAAATGTTTTTGGAATGTTATTAAAACGTTTTTATACCCTTTATATAACCCGACATTTAAATGTTTTCTGTAAAACATTTGTGTTTGCTGTGCAGTAAATTACCAACAAATGTTATTAAATGTTATGAAAACGTTTTATACCATTAATGTACCCTTTATATAACCCGACATTTAAACGTTTTTTGACAAGCTTTTATAACCTTTTTGCGAATGATGTCGAAAACGTTTTGTGTTTGCTGGGGTGCTATCTAAAATATATTTCATTACAAATTATTCTCGGTTACAAAAGTATAAAAGTATAAATAATTTGTTTTTAGCTTTGCTTTTTCCATCCTGTGTTTTGCTCTTACAGTGAGATTTACGTGTTGTTGCTATAAAATACTTCCTTTCTAAGTAATTGGATACGTGTTTTTGAAATAGAATATTTTACAAGTATTACTTTGATGTCTCTTCCCTTGCTGTTTAATCCTTAAGGTGCCCCAGTTGATGCACCATATATCGTATACGATTGTATCGGTTTTTATTTTATCCAGTCGTGACTGGCTCGGCTCGGCACTGATGCAGTGCTGCAATACTTGTTTACTCTATTTCCTGCGCCTGTTTGCTCCCAAATATATAGGAAATAATAATATATAATAAATAATTATAAAATATAAATGATGGCTGATTTTATGATATAAATTTTTTTAACACCAGAAAAGACAGAACAAAACGAGCACAGACAACAATGAAACAGACAAAAGGACAAGTTTCCCAATTCAGGGTTTTCATTAACGCACAAAACACGCGTATTTACGCGTTCAGGCACTTTTCTGACTCCTTCAAATCCCTAGTTCCAAAGTCCAATGCGTACAAAATCTTGTAAACGTACGCTTTCAGATATTGCAAGAATTGCAAGAAACACCTGATATTGTGTATTTATTCTCGGCTTTTGGCATTTAGGATCTATACTCCCGATATGTAGGACAACGAAAGGCTTTATGGACCGGCATTTCTCAATTTTCAGCTTTTCAACTGTTCAAATTGAAATTTTACACACTAATAGTGCCAATATGGTCCACCAAATCGCTTCAATTTGCAAAATTTTCCACGTTCTAAGGGGGGAACATCACCCTGCGTTGTTGATAAACAAATGGCCACTTTCACTTCTGCTTTCGACATTTGCCAATTTATGTTTAACACAATTTATAGGCCTAACATAATAGGGAAAACTTGCCGTCCACGAAAGACTCCACGGACTGCTCATTTGACAAATGTTCGGCTTTTTTAAACTAAAATTTTACACATTAATATTGCCAAAATGATCCACCAAATTGCTTCAATTAGGGTTTCATTTTGCAAAA
The DNA here is from genome assembly GCF_039555335.1 of Amphiura filiformis. Taxonomy (NCBI): domain Eukaryota; kingdom Metazoa; phylum Echinodermata; class Ophiuroidea; order Amphilepidida; family Amphiuridae; genus Amphiura; species Amphiura filiformis. The sequence goes on from NC_092631.1 coordinate 70,944,883, forward strand.
GTTTCTTACTTCTCAGGGGGCATCTTTAAATATTATTATTTTCTTCTAAAGAAGTATAGTGAATCCAGCACCTTTTGGAGAAAGAATAAGTTTATGGTACAACAAATTTTGCCATTTTGAAGCTTAACTGTTGAAATATGGTGCAAAGTGGAATAAATTCGCGAGAAGCGCGCAAAAATGTGCACTTTTTGGGGCTAAAATGGCCAAATATGAGGTTAATTTGGTCAGAAACCCACATACAGGCGTCAACATTGGGGGATGATTGTATGGACCATCCCCTGGCAAAATATTGGGGAGATTCCCCCCACCACCCAATCCGGATCTACGCCTATGGCTCCAAAAACACACATATTGTTAAAAATGTCTTCAAAAATAATATTATAAAAATACCCCTTGGGCAATGTTTTTGACTCCTTCAGAGGAAAAATTCACAATTGAAAGGGTCACACAAATTTGAAAATACCCCTTCAGCAAAATGCTTAAAAAGAAAACCCTGTTTCCCATTTTATTTTCAATAGGTGTGCACAGAATGTGAAAAAAAAGGTTTAAAGGCGAGGAAATGCAAATAAAAATAGGTTGGCAGGCAAATTGACCTCAATCCTCATTAAGGGGGTACTACACCCCTGTGGTAAATTTGTGACCATTTTTGCATTTTTCTCAAAAAATAATAACACACTGGTAACAAAAGTTATGTATAATTATTATTGGGGCAAGGAATCCAATTACTACACTGAAATTTAATTGACTCAAGACAAGCGGTTCAGTATATATGATCGGATACGAGGTACATCCTAGCGGTACCTCATTTCTTATCCTAAATAACACCCCGCTTGTCTTGTGTCACTGAAATTCCAGTGTAGGAACTGGATTCATTGCCCCTATATTATACATAACTTTTTTTTACCAGTGTGTTATAAGTTTTTGAAAAAAAGAAAAAATAGTCACAAATTTACCACAGGGGTGTAGTACCCCCTTAAGGTCAAACGAAAATTTCTTAAAATGTTTGCCCAATTTACCTTTACCTTCTGCGATCCTATATTCTTACGTTTCATTCTCACAAAGTTCATAAAAGCTTGGAAACTGGGAGAGGTCTTTTGAAATTTACATCTATGAATATAAAACTTCAAACATGGACAAAAGTTTGGAATATTTTTATATTTTTGCATAGTTCTGTTTTTAAGTGCATATTTCTTACCATCAATGACCCGTTAGCCATGCAAAATGGATCACGGGTATCTGGCAAGGTCTTAGGTACCATTCCATATCACATAATAGGCCTACGTAATGTAGGACAATGGCTTCTTATGCCTGACCAATGAATCATCGGGCTTCCTTTTCGCAGTTATTTTAGCGATATGATTCATAAGGTTACATTGGCTTTTGCATTACCGTGTGAAGAAAGCAGCTTTACTTTGTTGCATCTGTCTGTTGTATACGATATTTCTGATCATGGGGTGCGAGTTGAGTGCAGACTTATACGCCCGCGTCATTGACTTACGTAATCATGGCTACAAACAGAAGGATATTGGTGTCGCTCTAGGAATTACATAAGGTGCAGTTTCTAAAATTTTGAAGAGACGTCGAGAGACCGGAACTACTACATCTAGACCAAGGTCAGGTCGGCCCCGAAAGACAACCGCCAGGGAAGACCGATCTCTCCTGAGACATTTTCGCAATGGCCGCACGAAGCCTGGATCTCGGCTACAAACAGAATGGCTGAGGTCCATAAACGCGTCTGTTACCAGGAAACTTGAGAAAAATAGACTGGTTAGTGCAGGTTTTCGCGCAAGACGACCAATAAGAAAGCCAATACATCTGCAAAGACATCGGCATGCGCGCTTACTTTGATCACAGAGACATAGGAATTTTACAGTAGGCCAATGGCGTAATGTGATCTTCACTGACGAGGCCCGGTTCCTCCTCTACAGACAAGGTGGCCGATTCAAGGTCTGAAGACAGGTTGGTCAGGCCCTACTTTAGGATTGTATCCTGCCTATAGGCCAGGGAGATGGTGGGGGAATCACAGTATGGAGAGCCTTTCACAGTAGTTCGAAATCACACCTCCACATGCTAGAAGGACACATGAAACAGGACCAATACCTGCATGTTCTTGGTACAGTTATGCTCAAATTTGCAAGAAGAGACTTCAGGAACAATTTCGTGATCCAAGATGACTGCACCACGGCGGACAGAGCCCTCCCTGCGAAGGAATTCCTTGAAAATGAGAATGTTGGACGCCTGGAATGGTCACCTGTGAGCCCGGATATGAACACTATAAAGAACTTATGGGCAGAAGTATCCCGCAGGTTAGGTAACATGGACAACCAACCAATCACCCTGCAGGAACTTAGGTACGCCCTCAATGCTTGCTGGCGAGATATTCCACAAGGAACCTTGGAAAACCTGATCGAAGGAATGTCACGTCGCGTACATAAACCTGAGCTGGCAAGGGGTAGACACACAAAATATTGAGCTGTGTTTTCTCAAGCAAGAGACTTATCTGAACAAGTCATAGTGAGAGTTTAAATTTTTGTTTAAACAATAAAGTTAGAAATTGTAATATTATCACCAGTTTTGCTTTCAATAAATTGGGTCAGACTGTTCCACAAGCATTTGATTTTATTACAATCACAAAATAAATGCACCAAGGATTCCTCAGAATTATTACAAAAACTAGAAAGTGGGGAATCAATTCTACCAATTTTATGAAGTAATTTGTTTGTGCAAATTGCTCTGTGAAACAATTTAAAGTAAAAAGCCCTAAGTTGAGTTTGAATACTGCAAGAAAAGTTATTATTGTGAACTTCATTCCAATTCGCATCCTGACGGTTTTCATCTTGGTGTTTCGTTGATGGCCACGAGAAGTAAGGCAACGCAAGGTCTTACGGTTATCTTACCTCGCTCTCTACATTATGTTTTCGGGGTTGAGGAGCATGAATTTCACATTAAATATAATTAGCAGTACCACACACAAATTATGATTTGCTCTCATTAAATTCAGCAAAGTTTGTTAATGATAACGGCTTCTTTGTTATTTCTGATTTCATATGGCTTTGTACGTCATTCTACATGATTTTATAATGTATGTCTTTTCTTGTGCTTCTGCGGGTTTCATACTAAAACTTCATCTCTAGAAACCCACAATGTCCAGAAAGTACCAATTTTAGGCGAGAAAAGTCCACATCGGGCTAGAGGCGAGGACATTCCAGGTACAGCAGTAGCTTTTAAGGCTTTCTGGCTAATTATATGGATTACTTAAACTGTATTCTCCATCTTTCTTTAGTTTTCTCTGAGGTTTTGTGGCTTTATCGTACGTTTATCTCCGTCATTAGAGAGATCGCGATGTTCCAAATGCAGCACGTTTTTACGTACGTTAATACGGTGTTAAATATTGCTAGTCTCGGTTCCAAACTGGATTTTGCTCATTCGTCACGAAGGAGAACAAGTCAGCTGGAATGAAGACTATAATATTTGATCTAATCTAATCTATATCGATAGAGGGCATAGTGATTGAAAAAATAACAGTAAGCTGAGTCTCTGACAAATTCAAACAGACCGCTTTTGATTTTGACTAAAATTTTGACCTACATGCTGATTAAACTTAATTGTTTTTTTGTGCTCCCCAAATATTATGGTTGCCCAAATACATATATTTTGGTAGATTAAAGATCACTACATCCATACATCATGACTTTACTTTCAAAATGAGACTTTTTCTTCCTGAAAATTGGGCGCGTTGCATGGACTTAGACATGAGGTAAAATCAGCATATTTCAACGTAGCATCGTGTTTTATTCTACGTTGGAATCCAAAATGGGAAATCGCAATGTCATTTTTTGTACGCAACGTATCACACACATTTCAATGGGCAATATCTGCGTATGAATATTGCGTTTAAATTTAGTCCATTTTTAACACATCGCTGTAACTTTATTATAATGATTTGTTACAAACAAAAAAGAATCATAATAAAAATTAGACTTTCCGTCGTATGTTCATTATCTTTGACTGTCTTTAACATTGAAATGGACAAGTTTTGTGCATTTTCAACGATGTATCTACGTCGATTTCGCACGTGGAATATCTTCAAAAATAGCTAAATACGTGACTTCGCTTCGATACAGGAGAGTGGTTTTGAATAGATCAACGTACGTCCGATGTCTACGTTTGGAAATCGCAATATAGGTGTCATTATTTACCTTTCAATGGCTCTCTGTCTGTCCTTCTGTGTCTTTCAATGGCATTGTCAACGGTCTGGCTCCGAATGAAAAGTCGGCTTACGCAGATGTTTTGTAAGAAGTGGACACATAACCTCCCCTAAAATGAATGTGCCTTTTTTTGGACCTTTGGAATGCCACATGAGCGGAAAGTGCGCATTTTGTCAAATTTTCTCCCGCCTTTGAACCTTTTCATTGACATCATATTACATTAGTCTACATTGCATACAAACATTTAATGCCCTAATTAATGTGATACATTCTAAACTCAAAATCTATTTGCTTTTCAACTTCAAGAAGATCTTGATCTCTGACTGTTTAGTTTGGTACCCAAATATATGGTCTTTCCAGTGACAGCAACATATTTGTGTCAATGCATTTACAACACCAATAAAGCCATAGACTAATGAAACAATACCGTATACAAAGACGTACGCGGCCAAAATTACTTTAACGCAATTGTCTCAAAATTATCGAAATGAAAACGACTGAGGCAATGCTGCCCGACATAATTATTAAGAATTAAGATCCAAAGTGTGGAAACAGATGCGACTTTTTCTTGAGTGATCTATTACAAAAATTGATACCTCAACACTGACTTTTTTTACATTTCCTAAATGAATTAAATTCGCCTTATAACACACAAATGCATATAATTGTCAGGTACGTACGTACGTCGTATATTCCTCATCCTACGACAGAGCAATTGATGCCATTAAGCATGTTAAGCTCTATGTATAGTCCTGCCATGTCTCGAGAGTCACCTTTACCCTATGTAAGCTGGGTTTATAATGACAGTTATGACACTTTTAAGTGTCAAAACAACTCCAATCACTGTCATGAAAGGATGTTTAATTCAAAATGAGCTCAGGAACATGGTTTCTTTATGTCGGATATAATTTAAATTCGATTTCAATATGTCTGTTCATATCAATTACTGACTCAAATTAGTGCTTTATACGTCAATTCAAACCTTTGTGGTAAATGGTGTAGACTTGTAGTTTTATTTCATTCCTGCTCTCTTTTGATTTTGAATTTGATTCCATAAAAATACCATAAAGTTAGGTATATCTATAACTTATACTCACTAACTTGAATCACTATGTTTGGCCACTATGTTGTAATTACTGTCTGGCGACAAATTGGACAATTTCTTTGACAACCACCGACTGTAATAAATGTTACGTATACATACATTGGGCCATTCCGGAAATTATTGTCACCTCCCCCCCCCCCTCCTTAAAGAAGACGTGAGAAGAAACCAAATAAACTTGAAAAAAAAAAGACATGTGAATTTTGACCATAATTTTTTGGGAATTCCCAGACCAAAATTTTATCCAAAATGTTATAAATATTACGTGTAGTCCAAGGTATTTTATGGTATAAATAACATTAAGTGTGGGATGAGGTTGTGGATCACAAAATGGAACGATGATGAACACATCTCAAGTCAGAGATTGTTGGCACAGGCACATGGCTCTTTTCATTTATATTGTAACGAACTGATAGTTCAATAAAGCTCTGGGTAAGTGTAGCTTTGTATATAATAATGAATAGCGCCGCTATGCTGTGATTCATTTTTGGAGCAGTGTGGACCAACATCATAAAATGGGCACCTGTTTCATCAAACTATTATATTTCACTCATAACCAATTGAATTAAATGAATTAGGCTTATAGAACGAAATGTATTGAACTATTAATATACTATATACATGTACATCCTTAATCTGAAAAAGAAGTGGAATTTTAAGTGTGTGCTATCTAAAAATAAATTTCATTACAAATTATTCTCGGTTACAAAAGTATAAAAGTATAAATAATTTGTTTTTAGCTTTGCTTTTTCCATCCTGTGTTTTGCTCTTACATTGAGATGTACGTGTTGTTGCTATAAAATACTTCTTTTTAAGTAATTGGATATGTGTTTTGAAATAGAATATTTTACAAGTATTACTACGATGTCTCTTCCCTTGCCGTTTAATCCGTAAGGTGCCCCAGTTGATGCATCATCGTATACGATTGTATCGTTTTTTATTTTATCCAGTCGTGACTGGCTTGGCACTGATGCAGTGCTGTAATACTTATTTACTCTATTTCCTGCGCCTGTTTGCTCGCTAAATATATAGGAACAAGGAACGTTGTCTCTTGTTTCTCGAGTCTGACTTGGTGTTTCGTTGATGGCCAGGCAACGTAAGGTCTTACGGTTGTCTTACCTCATCTATACGTAAAATGATATGTTTTTAGCGAAAAGAAATTTAACCAGAACAATAAATAAATAAATAAATAAATAAATAAATAAATATATAAATAAATAAATAAATAAATAAATAAATAAATAAATAAATAAATAAATAAATAAATAAGGAAAGTAAGAAAGAAAGAAAGAAAGAAAGAACGAAAGAAGGAAAGATAGAAAGAGAGAATGATATTGCTAGCTTTTTGTTAATGCCGACTATTGTGCAATTTTGATTTAATTGGCTGTGTTATTTTAATTTCGATTTAATTGATTTGATAACTGAGTATGCATTAAGTGTTTTAACACTTGCATAACCAGTCGGTTATAAAACTATTAAAATGGTTTTCGTCAAATAATTGTCAAATTGTGGAATTTAAATAATTTGGCATCTAGATTTTGGAATGCCAGGTTGATTAACTTTCCTATTCAAATACCATAATGATCTTAAGTTGGCAATTATGTAGAGAACCCTATATAACCATAAAATGGAAACTCTGGTCAGGCCCTGTCTGACAATGTGAAGGCAAGAAAGTTTCAGCATTAAACAGTTTAAAACATCAGTAATAGGCAACTAGAGTGCAGAGTCGAAGTGTACCACAGATGTACGATTTTAAGTTCATGAATTCATCCATTTTCTCTTAGAAAAATCTAGCGAGAATCATTTCCCATATGAGACAAGCCACCATTGACTTCGCGGTGCAGTCATTACAAAACGACGGTCAACCTGTTGTTTGTTTTTTTCTCATCCCGAGGGCCGGCCCAAGTAAGGGCTGATTACAACCATCATATCTGCAAGAAATAAGTCGCTCCTACATGTATATTCAATATGAGGAGAAGTTTACGTTTTTTAATGACAATTTTGTACATTACTCTATAAAAGTGACTGACAGTTTTGGTGTAAGACCATAAACCATGACGCATCATCTAGATACTAAGTAACTTGATTGCGTTTCAAATTTTTACGGTAATATTACCAGTATTCAACATGATAAACATGACCTAATTCTCGCTATTCGCAATAAGGGCGCCGCCAGCGGATTTGCGATGTAATCGTGATGTATCATGGGAAAAGGTCGACATCAAGTCCGCGCAATACGAATATTACCATGCTATTACATAGGAACACGTGACAATATTTTTTAGTTTGTCAAAATAAAGGTGTTACACGCGAATCGATACTCAATAATACTTAATAATGTGATTTGAAATGTGCACAATTAATTTTTTCTCTATCGATTTGCGTGTAATACCGTTATATTGACAAACTAAAAAATATTGTCACGTGTTCCTATGTAATAGCATGGTAATATTCGTATTGCGCGGACTTGGATGTCGACCTTTTCCCATGATACATCACGATTTTCCCATGATACATCACGATTACATCGCAAACCGCTGGCGGCGCCCTTATTGCGAATAGCGAGAATTGGGAATTAACCTTTTGACAGTTATATTCGACAATTTTATCTATAGTTTCCATCATAAAACAGTAGCATTTGACACTTTACATATCAATTTGTAAGCGCTCTTTAGCAAAGTCATAGTTCATTGAATTTGCAACCGTATGACAAAACAGGCGAAAATATATAGTAACTTTTTGCACAAGATTTGCAATTTAAAGAGAATTGGCCATTACTCATTTTAGTGACGCTAGTACATGGACAATATAAGTGAGCTTTTTCATTTAATGACATAAAATTTGAAAAATATTGTAAGGAACACTTAAGGTTTTGACTTTTAAAACCTACATTTTGGTCAAAAATGTGCGTGAATAGGTAGTTTTCAACAGATTTTCCACATTCGTCTTGCTTTGAATTGCGTTATCTGTTGACCTAGTGACGAAAAGTGTTTTTAGGGGGAAGTGTTAGCTTTCGTTTGATACTACAAAAATTTGTTTTGATTGGATGAAGGGAACACTTGAGCTTGAGGTTTCGACAAAAACCAATCAAAGAGGCCCATTTTTATGCACTCAACTGTGTATTGTTCTCAAAGACTGTGCGGATACAATTCACTGCTTGCTTGAGAGCTCTTGGACGAAAATGTGTGCTCAGGTGTATCGAGGTGGAAACTGTGCGCATGATGGTTTTATAAGAGAATCGTTTTTGTATAGAAACCTTTCCATAATGCTGAAGGAGATATGATGCCTTGCTTGCTAATGGATATTTTCATAGATATAAGGCTTCCAATAATGGGGAGCATGAATTTCACTTTAAATATAATTAGCAGTACCACACACAAATTATGAGTTGCTCTCATTAAATTCAGCAAAGTTTGTTAATGATAACTGCTTCTTTGTTACTTCTGACTTCATATGGCTTTGTACGTCATTCTACATGATTTTATATGTCTTACATTGGTCATGATTTTATATGTCTTTATGTCTCTATATGAGAGAGCAAAAAGTGGGGGTCTGGGCCAAATTTTGACAAGCCATATCTCCCAAACCGCTTGGAGTTGAGCATTCGTTTTTTTCCATGTGTTCATTATGCTCATAGAGGTATGCTAGAAATGATTTTCAGCAAAATTTGAGGGGATGACCACTGACCAACCAACCCTTTTTGTTGATGTGGCTGGAATGACTCCTATGCAAAGTCATCAAGACCCCAAGCCACTATTTCTCAGAAATGTTGTCCAAGAACATATTTTCAACATACCTAAAGTTGATGGTGGGGCAAAATGTCTGACATTGGTTTACAGGGGGGTCAAAATGTACAAAAAATGTACTATTGGAGTTTTGCATGGGTAATATCTCAGCTAAAATTATTCTAATTGACTCAATATTGGATAAGAGTAATGTCCTACCAAAGGGTTCCGACTGGCAAAAAAAAATGGACCAAAAAATTATTTTTACTTTTGGAGTTCTGACCCCCCGAAGTTGGTCCTGGATGGACAAAGTTGCATTTTGAGGGCCCTGTATCTTTTAAAGTAAAGGAGTTACAAGTTTTCTGATGCCAGATTTGAACTCTACACAATTAAGTACCCCAAGATACATACCTTTCAAAGTTGTAGGGGTTCCCTTTATACATTTATGGACCAAACATCGTCTTTCGCGTTGCGACACATTTTTTACGCTGATCCCTCTAAATTTCAAATTGATGCCACGGGAAAACAAAATAGCGTATGAAGCTCAAATTTTCAGGATTTTACTTTCTCATCATTATCTACCACCACACATAAAAAGAAAAAATTGAGAGGTGCTGCGGTGCACATTCCAGGAGTTGACATGGAATAGCTCTGCTTTTGATGCATAGGCTCAGAGATGACTTTGGTATTGGAGGTTCTGCCTATGACTGGTACAGCTCATATCTTGAAAATAGATCATTTAGAATACTGGTATCAGGTACTTATTCTAACGATATGCATCTGGAGTATGGCCTCCCTCAAGGGTCTGTAACTGGGCCATTGGGTTTTGTGTATTATACTCATATTGTTGGGAAAATCCTACGTCAGCATAATGTAAAATACCATATATATGCTGATGATACCCAGATTTATTTGGTGGTAGATCCTACTATTCCTGGTGATATAGTGTGTGCATTATGGAAGCTCGCCAGATGTGTTGCAGACATACAGACTTGGATGATTGAAAACAAGCTCAAACTAAATCAAGAAAAGACTGAGTTTTTTCTGGCAGCATCTCCCCACCATTTTAAGAAGATTGCCAATGTTAGGCTTATTCTTGATGGTGTGGAAATTTTTCCATCCACTTCTGTTCGTAACCTTGGGGTTGTCTTTGATCGTCAAATGTGTATGTCTGCTCACATCACCCAACTATGTAAATCAGTAAATGGGCTCATTAGAAACATCACCAGAATTCGTCCATATTTAGATTTCAATACTTGTCAAAATACTGTCAGAACCCTCATTCTCTCACGTCTTGATTACTGTAACATTTTGCTCAATGGAATAACACAGAAAGATCTCTCCAGACTGCAGAAATTACAGAACAAATGTGCCAAGCTGATATATCGCAAGCCCAGGTCTGATCATGTGAGCCCACTCTTAAGAGATCTTCATTGGCTACCAGTTCATGAGAGAATCAAGTTCAAGACACTCACACTTGTGTATAAGTCCCTGAATGGGCTCTCTCCTCAGTACATTTCCAACTGTCTCATGGTCAAGAGCTCCATACATGCTATGAACACTAGGTCCAGTGAGAGTGTTAATTTTATCATTCCTCGCACCAGGAAATGTGCTGGGGATAGGGCCTTTTCAGTGACTGCTCCAAAGTTTTGGAATGAATTACCATCGACTATCAAAAATGCTATCAGCCTGGACTCATTTAAGTCATTGATCAAAACACACTTATTTCCTTAATTATTGCTGCCATTGCTTTCTGTATTTTTGGTTAAATTTTTTGGTTTTCTTTTCTCTTGCGCCTTGAATCCTTAGGCAAAGGCGCATTATAAATTCTTGTTGTTATGTTATGTGTTATGTTCTTTGTTATTTCTGACTTCATATGGCTTTGTACGTCATTCTACATGATTGTATATGTCTTTTCTTGTGCTTCTGCGGGTTTCATACTAAAACTTCGTCACAAGAAACCCACAAAGTCCAGAAAGTACCAATTTTAGGCGAGAAAAGTTCCACATCGGGCGAGAGGCGAGGACATTCCAGGACAGCAGTAGCTTTTAAGGCTTTCTGGCTAATTATATGGATTACTTAAACTGTATTCTCCATCTTTCTTTAGTTTTCTCTGAGGTTTTGTGGCTTTATCGTACGTCTATCTCCGTCATTATATGTCATTATTTACCTTTCAATGGCTTTCTCTGTGCTTCTGTGTCTTTCAATGGCATTGTCGACGGTCTGGCTCCGACCCATAAGCAGGATATATGGGCGGGGGGAGTTCCGTGACTTTTTATGAATGAAAAGTGGGCTTACGCAGATGTTTTGTAAGAAGTGGACTCAACCTCTCCTAAAATGTGCCTTTTTTGGACCTTTGGAATGCCACATGAGCGGAAAGTGCGCATTTTGTCAAATTTTCTCCAGCCTTTGAACCTTTACATTGACATCATATTACATTAGTCTACATTCATACAAACAAATGCCCTAATTAATGTGATACCTTCTAAACTCAAAATCTATTTGTTTTCAACTTCAAGAAGATCTTGATCTCTGACTGTTTAGTTTGGTACCCAAATGTATGGTCTTTCCAGTGACAGCAACATATTTGGGTCAATGCAATTACAACACCAATAAAGCCACAGACTAATGAAACAATACCGTATACAAAGACGCACGCGGCCAAAATTCCTTTAACGCAATTTTCTCAAAATTATCAAAATGGAAACGACTAAGGCAATGCTGCTCGACATATTAAGAATTAAGATCTAAAGTGTGGAAACAGATGCGACTTTTTCTTGAGTGATCTATTACAAAAATTGATACCTCAACACTGACTTTTTTTTACATTTCCTAAATGAATTAAATTCGCCTTATAACACATATTGCTAGCTTTTTATTAATGTCGACTATTGTGCAATTTTGATTTAATTGGCTGTGTTATTTTAATTTCGATTTAATTGATTTGATAACTGAGTATGCATTAAGTGTTTTAACACTTGCATAACCAGTCGGTTATAAAACTATTAAAATGGTTTTCAAAAATAATGATGCATATTCACAAAGGTATATCGTCAAATAATTGTCAAATTCTGGCTTAAATTTTGGAATTCAAATAATTTGGCATCTAGATTTTGGAATTCCAGGCTGATTTACTTTCCTATTCAAATACCATACTGATCTAAAGTTGGCAATTTTGTAGAGAATCCTATATAACCATAAAATGGAAACTCTGGCCAGGCCCTGTCTGACAATTGTATTGTGAAGGCAAGAAAGTTTCAGCATTAAACAGTTTTTAAACAGTTTAAAAAAACATAAGTAATAGATGTACGATTTTAAGTTCATGATTTTCAAAAATGTGCGTGGATAGGTAGATTTCAACAGATTTTCCACATTCGCCTTGCTTTGAATTGCGTTATCTGTTGACCTAGTGACGAAAAGTGTTTTTAGGGGGAAGTGTTAGCTTTCGTTTGATACTACAAAAAAAATGATTGGATGAAGGGAACACTTGAGGTTTCGACAAAACCAATCAAAGAGGCCCATTTTTCAGCTAGAAGCTCCACAGCTCTTACATTTCTATGCACTCAACTGTGTATTTGTTATCAAAGACTGTGCGGAGACAATTCACTGCTTGCTTGAGAGCTCTTGGACGAAAAATGTGTGCTCAGGTGTATCGTGGTGGAAACTGTGCGCATGATGGTTTATAAGAGAATCGTTTTTGTAAAGAAACCTTTCCATATGCTGAAGGAGATATGATGCTTTGCTTGCTAATGGATATTTTCATAGATATAAGGCTTCCAATAATGGGGAGCATGAATTTCACTTTAAATATAATTAGCAGTACCACACACAAATTATGAGTTGCTCTCATTAAATTCAGCAAAGTTTGCTAATGGTAACTGCTTCTTTGTTATTTCTGACTTCATATGGCTTTGTACGTCATTCTACATGATTTTATATGTCTTTATGTCTCTATATGAGAGAGCAAAAAGTGGGGGTCTGGGCCAAATTTTGACAAGCCATATCTCCCAACCCGCTTGGAGTTGAGCATTCATTTTTTCCATGTGTTCATTATGCTCATAGAGGTATGCTAGAAATGATTTTCAGCAAAATTTGAGGGGATGACCACTGACCAACCAACCCTTTTTGTTGATGTGGCTGGAATGACTCCTATGCAAAGTCACCAAGAACATATTTTCAACATACCTAAAGTTGATGGTGGGGCAAAATGTCTGACATTGGTTTTCAGGGGGGTCAAAATGTACAAAAAATGTACTATTGGAGTTTTGCAAGGGTAATATCTCAGCTAAAATTATTCTAATTGACTCAATATTGGATAAGAGTAATGTCCTACCAAAGGGTTCCGACTGGCAAAAAAATGGACAAACAAATATTTTTACTTTTGGAGTTCTGACCCCCCGAAGTTGGTCCTGGATGGACAAAGTTGCATTTTGAGGGCCCTGTATCTTTTAAAGTAAAGGAGTTACAAGTTTTCTGATGCCAGATTTGAACTCTACACAATTAAGTACCCCAAGATACATACTTTTCAAAGTTGTAGGGGTTCCCTTTATACATTTATGGACCAAACATCGTCTTTCGCGTTGCGACACATTTTTTACGCTGATCCCTCTAAATTTCAAATTGATGCCACGGGAAAACAAAATAGCGTATGAAGCTCAAATTTTCAGGATTTTACTTTCTCATCATTATCTACCACCACACATAAAAAGAAAAAATTGAGAGGTGCTGCACAATTAAGTACCCCAAGATACATACTTTTTAAAGTTGTAGGGGTTCCCTTTATACATTTATGGACCTCCAAACATTGTCTTACGCGTTGCGACAAATTTTTTACGCTGATCCCCCTAAATTTCAAATTGATGCCACGGGAAAACGAAATAGCGTATGAAGCTCAAATTTTCAGGATTTTACTTTCTCATCATTATCTACCACCACACAGAAAAAGAAAAAAATTGAAGAGGTGCTGCGGTGCACATCCCAGGAGTTGACATGGAATAGCTCTGCTTCTTTGTTATTTCTGACTTCATATGGCTTTGTACGTCATTCGACATGATTTGATATGTCTTTTCTTGTGCTTCTGCGCGGGTTTCATACTAAAACTTCGTCACTAGAAACCCACAAAGTCCAGAAAGTACCAATTTTAGGCGAGAAAAGTCCACATCGGGCGAGAGGCGAGGACATTCCAGGACAGCAGTAGCTTTTAAGGCTTTCTGGCTAATTATATGGATTACTTAAACTGTATTCTCCATCTTTCTTTAGTTTTCTCTGAGGTTTTGTGGCTTTATCGTACGTCTATCTCCGTCATTATATGTCATTATTTACCTTTCAATGGCTTTCTCTGTGCTTCTGTGTCTTTCAATGGCATTGTCGACGGTCTGGCTCCGACCCATAAGCAGGATATATGGGGGAGGGGTTCTGTGACTTTTTTGAATAAAAAGTGGGCTTACGCAGATGTTTTGCGAGAAGTGGACATCACCTGCCCTAAAATGTGCCCTTGTTTGGACCTTTGGAATGCCACATGAGCGGAAAGTGCGCATTTTGTCAAATTTTCTCCAGCCTTTGAACCTTTTCATTGACATCATACAATGTCATATTATATTAGTCTAAATTGCATACAAACAAATGCCCTAATTAATGTGATATATTTTAAACTCAAAATCTATTTGCTTTTCAACTTCAAGAAGATCTTGATCTCTGACTGTTTAGTTTGGTAACCAAATGTATGGTCTTTACAGTGACAGTAACATATTTGTGTCAATGCATTTACAACACTAATAAAGCCACAGACTAATGAAACAATACCGTATACAAAGACGCACGCGGCCAAAATTCCTTTAACGCAATTTTCTCAAAATTATCAAAATGAAAACGACTGAGGCAATGCTGCTAGACATAATTATTAAGAATTAAGATTCAAAGTGTGGAAACAGATGCGACTTTTTCTTGAGTGATCTATTACAAAAATTGATACCTCAACACTGACTTTTTTTACATTTCCTAAATGAATTAAATTCGCCTTATAACACACAAATGCATATAATTGTCAGGTACGCATATTCCTCATCCTACGACAGAGCAATTGATATGATGCCATTAAGCTCTATTTATAGTCCTGCCATGTCTCGAGAGTCACCTTTACCCTATGTAAGCTGGGTTTATAATGACAGTTATGACACTTAACAACTCCAATCACTGTCATGAAAGGGATGTTTAATTCAAAATGAGCTCAGGAACATGGTTTCTTTATGTCGGATATAATTTAAATTCGATTTCAATATGTCTGTTCATATCAATTACTGACTCAAATTAGTGCTTTATACGTCAATTCAAACCTTTGTGGTAAATGGTGTAGACTTGAAGTTTTATTTCATTCCTGCTCTCTTTTGATTTTGAATTTGATTCCATAAAAATACCATAAAGTTAGGTATATCTATAACTTACTCACTAACTTGAATCTCTATGTTTGGCCACTATGTTGTAATTACTGTCTGGCGACAAATTGGACAATTTCTTTGGCAACCACCGACTGTAATAAATTTTACGTATACATACATTGAGCTATTCCGGAAATTATTGGTACCCCCCCCCCCTCCTTAAAGAAGACGTGAGAAGAAACCAAATAAACTTGAAGAAAAAAAAGACATGTGAATTTTGACCATAATTTTTTGGGAATTCCCAGACCAAAATTTTATCCAAAATGTTATAAATATTACGTGTAGTCCAAGGTATTTTATGGTATAAATAACATTTTTGGAGATAAGTGTGGGATGAGGTTGTGGATCACAAAATGGAACGATGATGAACACATCTCAAGTCAGAGATTGTTGGCACAGGCACAGGGCTATTTTCATTATTGTAACGAACTGATAGTTCAATAAAGCTCTGGGTAAGTGTAGCTTTGTATATAATAATGAATAGCGCCGCTATGCTGTGATTCATTTTTGGAGCAGTGTGGACCAACATCATAAAATGGGCACCTGTTTCATCAAATTATTATATTTCACTCATAACCAATTGAATTAAATGAATTAGGCTTATAGAACGAAATGTATTGAAATATTAATATATTATATACATCCTTAATCTGAAAAAGAAGTGGAATTTTAAGTGTGTGCTATCTAAAAATATATTTCATTACAAATTATTCCCGGTTACAAAAGTATAAAAGTATAAATAATTTGTTTTTACCTTTGCTTTTTCCATCCTGTGTTTTGCTCTTACATTGAGATGTACGTGTTGTTGCTATAAAATACTTCCTTTTTAAGTAATTGGATATGTGTTTTTGAAATAGAATATTTTACAAGTATTACTACGATGTCTCTTCCCTTGCCGTTTAATCCGTAAGGTGCCCCAGTTGATGCATCATCGTATACGATTGTATCGTTTTTTATTTTATCCAGTCGTCACTGGCTCAGCACTGATGCAGAGCTGCCCTGCTTGTTTACTCTATTTGCTGCGCCTGTTTGCTCCCAAATATATAGGAACAAGGAACATTTTTGGAGCAGTATAAGGGGCTGTGCAATAATTATGTGTACCCCCGGGGTGGTGAATTCTCAAAATGGTCTGCCAAAAAATCGCTTGCCCCCTCCTTTGGCCGTGCCAAAAAATCTTTACCCCTCAACCTTTTGACGTGCCAAAAACCTTTGCCACACTCTTTTGATGTGCCAAAAATATTTGCCCCCCCCCCTTACACATGCAAGATTTTGGGGAACCCGAATTTAAAACCTTAAATTGTCTTATCATATAGTGCGAGCGCAGCGAGCAGGAAATTTTGTGCAGATTTGAATGTGTTCCTAAAGTTTTCCTACACCTTTTAGGGCGTAATATAGAAACGGTGCCCAAAATATCTGTGCCAAAAATCGCTTGCTCCCCCTTTCGACCTGCCAAAAATCGCTTGACCCCCCCTTTCGACCTGCCAAAAAATGCTTGCACCCCCCCACCTTTTGGCTTGCCAAAAAATCTTTGCCGCCCCTCCTATAATTCACCAGACCGGGGGTACACATAATTATTGCACCACCCCTAACAACATCATAGAATGGGCACCTGTCTCATGAAACTATTTCACTCATGACCAATTGAATGAAATGGATTAGGCATATAGAACGAAATATATTGAAATATTGATATAGGCTACATCCTTAATCTGAAAAAGTAGTGGAATTCTAAGTGTGTGCTCTAAAAAAATAATTTTCCTTAAATGCCCGTTTAGAAAAGTATAAAAATGATAAATAATTTCTTTTTACCTCTGCTTTTTCCATCATATTGTTTGCTCTTACATTGAGATTTACGTGTTGTTGCTATAAAATACTTTCTTTTTAAGTATTATTGCATACGTGTTTTTGAAATAGAATATAGAAGTATTACTACGATGTCTCTTCCTTTGCCGTTTAATCCGTAAGGTACCCCAGTTGATGCATCATCGTATACGATTGTATCGGTTTTTATTCGTCACTGGCTCGGCACTGATGCAATGCTGCAATACTTGTTTACTCTATTTTCTGCGCCTGTTTGCTCGTTAAATATATAGGAACAAGGAACGTTGTCTCTTGTTTCTCGAGTCTAACGATATGCATCTTCGTGTTTCGTTGATGGCCATGAAAAGTATACGGCTGTTTTACCTCATCTGGACGTAAAATGAGACTTTTTAACTAACTAACTAACTAACTAACTAACTAACTAACTAAGAAAGAAAGAAAGAAAGACACATTTTAGCAGACAATACCGTACTTGGCGTATAATAAGAAGACACCTCTCTTTTCTATACCGACCTAGACGCAGCCATTACAGGCCTCAAAAATGCCAACAAAATACAAGAGTACATGTAATGCATTAAGTATCGAGTAGCTCTAGACCATCTAGGTACGTCAAATGCATCACTTATGACGTGACCGATGAGGCCTTTCATTAACTACGAGATATATCTTCATTTCAATGGTTTCAATATAGGGGCCTTTGTAATAGTATCTTAGCCTTAATTCATGAAATAGTCATGAAGCTAAAACGTGACAGTTTTAGCACTTTTAAGTGCTAAAATTGTCACGTTTTAGCTTCATGACTTTCTTTTCCATGTCAGTTATACGTGTAAATTGTTCACGCTTATTAAACCTTTCGTGATAGAAAATTATTTTACATTAATTTTTCTATTTTGTTCTATAAATTAAATTTTGATATACATAATTGGCGAAACTAATAAGTTCGCATAAAATAAGTTTTGAAATTGCTAGCTTTTTTGTTATGGCCGACTATTGTGTAATTTTGATTTAATTGGCTGTATTATTTTAATTTCGATTTAATTGATTTGATAACTGAGTGGTTATGCAAGTATTTCATAACCAGTCAAATAAAAACCTGAGAGCACATCAGACACACAAAATTGCATTCTGAATACGGGCAATGTCCTGATATCAAATAGTTTTAATTATTTGGAATTTCTCGATATAATACAATAACACAATCAGAAAAATACAGTCTAAAAGTGAAGATTGTATTTGTAGTCATGGTAGTGAGTAATCAGTCCTTTATGTGCTTGACACTATCTAGTATATATATAGTAAACTATACATTGCGAATTAATATAAAATATAAAATGTCCATGTAAGGTGAGTTTATATAGCGAATAAACTAAAACTGCAATGTATTTCTTAATATTAATAATAGGCATAGGTAAAAAGCAGAAAAGACAAAAGACGAAACAATTTGAGTAATGAATGAAACATGCTGTTTCAGTGTGCATGTTCTCATTATTGATGGTTTGGAGGACTGTCATGTAAATTGGATGTAAGCGTGATCCTACAAATGCCTTTTACGGTGACCCAAACTAATTACAAGACCTCTTCTACATTGAGGCTGGCTTTCCCTTTTAAAGGGAATTTTTACTAGTGCACGGGTGTACAATTTATGCAAAGATAGTTTGTAGTCCGATGGTATAAATAGTGAAGGAGACTAGACCCTCACTATGGTCCGGCAAGGTCCGTAGAGCTGGCAAAGTAATTGCTCGCGGGCAACTCAACCCAAACCTGCACGTGGTGTCGGATGGATAACGCTAACTTGGGCTCTGGGGAACAGGCTTGGATGCGAGGAAGTCAAGCTAGCGTAGGATCATGCAAAGTAATTTGACCACGTTTTAGCCCTTCCTCGGCTGACTCAGCCTGGTGTGGCTCTGAAGAGACACCGTTTGGTTTTTACCACGCAGACATAGGAACAATCTGGATTTTAGTGTACGAGCAGATACTCAGGAGATATCAACGAGCTAGGCACGAAGAGGATAGAAATAAATAAGATGCAGTGAAGCAGAAAATTACGTAATGTGACTGAATGGAGTTATACAGGTGCAACTTGACAAAGGAGTGAGTACTGGCGCAAATAACCTCAGTAGTTGAAAGCGCCATACAAATCAACCAAAAACAAAAACAAAAACCCTCACTATCTATCAGGTTCACTCACAGTCTCATACTGCTATGCTAGCTGCAAGTTAAACCCAGTGGGGGTAGTACATGTAAGCATGGTAATACTAATAGCGTGTCCCGACCTCGACCATGGTGACCTTTGACTATGGCAGTCTCTTTAACTTGATGACTGACTTGTAACAATTTAACAACGTTTAATTTCATTCCTAAACAAATTAAACAACCTGTTAATTTTTCATCATTGTTTCAGCACAAAATTCCCTTCACATACAACTTTAATGTTTACACGTTTAAACATTATCAAAACAACTTGCTCCAGGTCCACCTGTTTTCTTTACGAATTCTATCTTATTCATATTCTCGAAACAACAATTTTTTAATTCCGAATAATACGTACCGGGCCAGCTCATGCTGGCCCGGTCCAAAAAATGAATATCTTCAATATGCGAAAGGTCAAAATTTCATATGATGAAAGGCTTTTCCTCCCAGCTACACACACTTTTTTTTTTTAAAGTACGTATCATTAGATTTATAAAGTTTACTTCGAGTATTGTTAAATATCGAAAATATCAATTTTTAATAATTTGTCATAAAATTTGTATTACATGTATATTGCAAATTTCAAACAATTCAGAATGTAATTTGATGTGTCTGATATGCTCTAAGGTCCCACAAAAAATACTGTGCAAACGTCGCTATCCGAGTTAATTAAAAACAGCAGAAATATGCATAGATTCGAATAACAATTATTTTAACTAGAGTTCAGAGTCGAAGTGTATCACATATGTGATGCGATCAAGCAAAATCAGTCGGAACTCGGAAATATTGATTTTGAGATATAACCATACAAAGGAAATATTTCCTTTTGTTTCCTCTTGTTTTGGAAACTCTTTAATTGCACATATCTTTGGAACTGGTTGTTCAATTTCAATGGGGTTTTCTGAAAAATGCAGCTTTGTAAATGCTTTACTTTCATATAAGAAACTGAAAATTTAATATTTCCGAGTTCCGACAGAGTTTGCTTGATCGCATCACATATACGATTTTCAGTTCATTATTTTAAGGACCATTCATCAATTTTCTGTCAGGAAATTCTAGCGGGAATAATTTACCATGTGAGACAAGCCACCATTGACTTCACGGTGCAGTCGTTAACCTGCTGTTTCACCATCCGGAGGGCCGGCCTAGGTAAGGGCTACTGATACCACCGTGCACCATCATACCAAGTCGTTCCTATATTCAATATGAGGAGAAGTTTACGTTTTTGACGACAATTTTGTACACAGCTCTGTAAAAGTGACTAACATTAAGTTGAGGTGTAAGACCACAAACCATGACGCACATCATCTACATGTGAAGTCATTGCCCGGCAGTATGCGCACGCATTATGGCACTTTCCATTGTTCTTTGCCCTGAGTTTGCTCAGGGCATGTGTATTTTAAATCTCCCACCACATTTCATATAGTACGAGAAAGCCATTGAACAGTGAAGCGGTTCGTTCGAGCATATCGAAAGACCAATCCTCGCCTTGATAAACAATGATGTCAAGTGGTCTATAGTATTGAACAATGTACCCATTTGACATGCACTTATAGAAAATAAACAAATTATTGTCTTAATTTATTAATTATAAATAAAATGACACTTCATAAAATTACATTCAACATGATGAAAATGATCGGAGAAAACACACAATGTAGATTATTATTAAACGGAGTAGGTAAGATGCCATGTCCATAACTTCGCAGGAGTTTCGGACTAACAATCAACACAATCAGAAAAATACAGTCTAAAAGTGAAGATTGTATTTGTAGTCATGGTAGTGAGTAATCAGTCCTTTATGTGCTTGACACTATCTAGTATATATATAGTAAACTATACATTGCGAATTAATATAAAATATAAAATGTCCATGTAAGGTGAGTTTATATAGCGAATAAACTAAAAACTGCAATGTATTTCTTAATATTAATAATAGGCATAGGTAAAAAGCAGAAAAGACAAAAAGACGAAACAATTTGGAGTAATGAATGAAACATGCTGTTTCAGTGTACATGTTCTCATTATTGATGGTTTGGAGGACTGTCATGTAAATTGGATGTAAGCGTGATCCTACAAATGCCTTTTACGGTGACCCAAACTAATTACAAGACCTCTTCTACATTGAGGCTGGCTTTCCTTTTAAAGGAATTTTTACTAGTGCACGGGTGTACAATTTATGCAAAGATAGTTTGTAGTCCGATGGTATAAATAGTGAAGGAGACTAGACCCTCACTATCTATCAGGTTCACTCACAGTCTCATACTGCTATGCTAGCTGCAAGTTAAACCCAGTGGGGGTAGTACATGTAATCATGGTAATACTAATAGCGTGTCCCGACCTCGACCATGGTGACCTTTGACTATGGCAGTCTCTTTAATTTGGTAAGCCCAAGTGAAACTACACATGAAAGAGTACTCAAGGTGAATGCTGTAACCGTCAGAGTGACTGACTTGTAACAATTTAACAACGTTTAATTTCATTCCTAAAAAAATTAAACAACCTGTTAATTTTTCATCATTGTTTCAGCACTTCGAGTGTAAGACCACAAACCATGACGCACATCATCTACATGGTCTGATTGCGTATCATATTTGATTTTACGGTAATATTACTATTACATGATGCTTACTTACTTGCTTACTTACTCGCTTATGTCGACTTTTCTAGTCGGACTCCGCTGATGGCTCCCCACACAACTCTGTTCTGCATGCAGTTCCTAATGTGTTTCTCTAGTCCAGTATCCTCGATTAGTCCTTCCGTGGTTGTCCTCTTGATATTTTACCATGCGTAGGCTGCCACACAAAACTCTGGAAGCTGCCTCTGTTTCACTTCTGGCACAGTGTCCAGCAAATCTCAGCCTTTTTGTTTTCAGCCTTTAGGAGATTGGGGAGAGATTGCCGTACAGCTCCTTATTGGTGGTGTGCGACTGCCAGGTAACATTAAGTGCTTTTCTCAGTAGTCTTGTGTAACAACCATCAAGCGCCTTCCTAAACTTTGATGTAATTGTCCAAGTTTCTGCACCATACATCAGAATTGATACGACTGTGGTGGTGAAAAGCCTGGTTTTAAGATTTCTAGGCAGGCTGCTCTTCCATATCTTGTTCATGCCGTTGCAGGCCCTCCATGCCTGGGTTTTCCTGATGTTAAAATCCTTTTCACTGCTGCCAATCCTAGCCCCCACGTATTTGAAATCTTCAACTACTTCAAGCTGGCTTCCATCAAGTGTTCGGATTGGGGATGCAGCCATATTGCAAACCATTGCCTTGGTTTTCTTGGCGTTCATGCTGAGACCGACTGTTAGTGCTGCAGTCTCAACAAGATGGAGTAGCTCTTCGGCATCACTGAGACTGTCGGCCAGTAGTGCTATGTCGTCAGCGAAGTCGAGGTCTGTAATGGTTTGCGGGCCTATCCTCCCGACTTTTCCTTGTTTTTAGTGTGAGCCCTAGACGATCTTCATTCCCATATAGTGCTTTCCTGAGAGCATAGTCGAGGACTGTTACAAATAGAAATGGTGCAAGTGTGTCCCCCTGCAGTACTCCAGCCTGAATTATGAAGTCATCGGTGATTCCATCTGGTGTGGTAACATGGGCAACTGTGTTCTCATAGGTGTTTCCAATAGCCGCCACGAGTTTCTCTGGTACTCCATATGCTCTTAGGATGTCTAGCATTTTCCTTCGATGGATGGTGTCAAATGCCTTTTTAAAATCGATGAAGACCAGTGCCGCTTGCAGATTGTTGTTGTTTATCTCTTCAATAATTCTTCTCAAGGCCAGTATTTGTGACACTGTCGACCTTCCAGGGCGAAGCCATTTTGGTTCATTCGTAGTACCGGATCCAGGAAGGGACGAATTATGTTGAGTATTAGTCTGTTGTAGGTCTTTGCCACTATGGATGATAAACAGATGCCTCTGTAATTCCTTCCCTCTCTGAGATCACCGCTTTTTGGAATTGGAATGAGATTGAGAATTGACCACTGCTCGGGTTTCCTACCATGCAGTAATGCCTCATTACAGAAATAGAGTATGATGTCATCAAGGTTGCATCTCTTTAAAACTTCTGGTGTGATTTCATCATCACCTGCACTTTTTCCTTCATTGATGACCTTCTTTGCTGCCTCGTACTCTTCCTGATCGAAAGCATCTGTTCGCATGTCAAATTCCCGATGCACCTGCTCTATCGGCTCATCCTCATTGGTGATGACTGGTGGATTTACAAGTAGCTGCTGGAAATGGGAAAACCAAGAATGCAGTCTCTCACTCTCTGTGTCCCTTTGATCTGACCTTTTTGGCAGTTCTCCTTCCACTGATCTCATTTATCATATCCCATGCAGCTTTGTGCTGGCAATTTTGATCTGCTTTCTCTACCTGGCTGATCTTTTGTTTCAGAATTTCTTGATCAATTTTGTCATATGTCTCTTTTAGGTGATTCTTCCTTGCTTGTAGTTCTGATCTTGATACACTAGTGCATTCGTGAGTATCCTTCACATATGCTTCATGCACTTCATTCCGGGCACTCTCTGTTCTGGAATCAGTCCAGATTGTTTGGGGCCTTTGGTATCATTTCTTCTGTATCCTCCCTGTTTGCCTGTATGAAACATTGATATGTGGATGTAGCATCTTCAACATGATAGACAAGACCTAATTGGGACTTATCCTTCCGACTGAGGGCTATAACTTGTATCTATAGTTTCCATCAGAAACAACAGTGGCACTTGACACTTTGTAAAGTTAACTGAAGGAGATATGTTTTAATAAATACACTTTCTTCTCCATATATTACTTGTCGTTGACTTCAAATAAAATTTAAAAATAGGGAGAAGAAGAAGATGGTGATGGTGAAGAGAATAAAAGAAAACCGTCTGAAAATATCACATTTTCTGGGGTTCAAAATTGTCTTTTTAGCTATATTTTTTTCATTCATTTTTTACTCACACACACTCAGAATAGATTCAAAATTATGCCCGGTTTAATAAACAAAAGTATAATAATTGTGTTTACCTCTGCTTTTTCCATCCTATTTTTTTACTCTTACGATGAGATTTAGAATTCGTGTTGTTGTCATAAAATACTTCTCTTTTAAGTAATTGGATATGTGTTTTTGAAATAGAATATAGAAGTATTACTGCGATGTCTCTTCCCTTGCCGTTTAATCCGTAAGGTGCCCCAGTTGATGCACCATGCATCGTTTGGATTGTATCGGTGTTTATTTTATCCAATCGTGACTGGCTCGGCTCGGCACTGATGCAGTGCTGCAAATATGCTTGTTTACACTTAATTCCTGCGCCTGTTTTTGTTTGCTCGATAAATATATAGGAACAAGAAAACAAGGAAATGATGTCTCTTGTCTCGGTTTGCATCTTCGTGTTTCGTTGATGGCCATGAGAAGTAAGGCAACGTAAGGTCTTACGGTTGTCTTACCTCAAGAGGAAGAAGAAGACGAAGAAGAAAAAGAGGAGGAGAAGGAGGAGGAGGAAGACGAAGACGAAGAAGAAGAAGAAGAAGAATGGAACTCTTTAATGATCCTTTTTTACATTCTAGCCTTCTATTCATTTATCTGTAGGCGTTTTAATTACATGCATGAAGACATTTGTATGGATTTCTGAGCAATCAGTAATTGTAAGCGTTAACTGTAAACTTGAAGAAGAGAATATTTGAAGATAAAAAAATAGAGGCCTAAATCCCTACAAATGTAATTATAAATAATTGTATAGATGAGACATTGTCTTTATTTGCAATTAGAATGTTATAGTGATTCCTAAATTTGTATAGCTTCTTTTATTCCCTTGTTATTCTTTTTAATTTTATTAAAAATAAAATAATTGCTGCGAGATGGTAGGCCCAATTATCGAAAAATAAGAACAACAATTTTGTTGTAATGATTCCTATTCAGAGGTTTGTTTTTAAAAGCACGTCGATGTACAACTGCGACGACCTGAGGCATGCGAAGAAAGAGGAGAAGGCGATTATAGAGTACCGACGTGAGACGTCATAAATTTTCTTTTTTGCATTTCAGCATTTTCATGACCATATTTCAGTAGAACATGATGAAAAACATCCACAGTCCAAATTTGGTGGGAATAGGATCATGAGGGCCGAGATATGGCCGCATGAATACCGTACCTAATTAGCCCCATTGAAATCAGTGTAAATTGGACTGGTTCATAACTGTTTGGAACCAGGCCAATTTACACTGATTTCAATGGGGCTAATTAGGTATTCATGCGGCCATATCTCGGGCCCTCATGATCCGATTCCCACCAAATTTGGACTGTGGATGTTTTTGATCATGCTCCACCGATACATGGTATTCAAAACGCTGAAATGCAAAAAAGGTTTTCTGTGACGTCATCACTTCGGTACTCTATGGTGATTATTAAATCATCAAAGATAATTGAATAAAGAGTTAACTTCAACACTACACTATTTTCGCTCACCTGGAACGTTTTCACTAGATCGACTAGATTTCACTAGGTCAATCTAGTAAAATCGTTCCAGGTGTGAGCGAAAAATAGTGTAGTGTTGTAGTTAACTCTAGTCTTTATTCACTTTATCTACAACTGAATATCCAGACTCGTATAAAAGGTAAATTGGGTTTTGTTTTTTAATTAACTTCAATTGAGATTAATTCATTTCATTCATTTATTTATACATTGTCAACAAACTACCTCAAAACCACAAATATAAATTGCTACTGCAAATTACGGCAATGCTTGAGTTGTACAAATGTATGTAATTCGGGGATGTAATAATTACAAGATAGTTCCATTAAACCTTTATTCCTAAAAAAATAATAAGATAATCCAAAGAACTGCACTATTTATGAGACATCTTCACTGATTTTGTACTCTTTTATTTTTGTCTGTGGATTGCAGGACGTATAATTCAAAACATTAAATTACAAAATGAGCGGCCGTGGCGGCGCGGGTCATGATTTTTCAGTGAAGATGTAAATTTCAGGATGTGTGAGCATAGACTGGTGGGGGGGGGGGGTAATCATCTGAAAATGTACCCAAGATATCAGAATAGTGGCATCGTCGGCGTTTTTTGTTCTGATCTTCACGATGGGGCAGCGAGGTTTACATTTTAGAGTTCAATAAAATGTTTTATCCAACAATTACAGGTCAAAAACTTAAATCATAATCGTAAATCCAGCGGGGGAGGGGGGGGGGCAATATTTTGATAGGGGATGGTCTATAATACAATCATCCTCCCCCTATATGTTGACGCCTGTATGTGGGTTTGTTACCATATTAACCTCATATTTGGCCATTTTAGACTAAGAATGCAAATTTTTGCGCGCTTCGCGCTAATTTATTCCACTTGTGCCCAATATTCCACCAGTTTCGCTTCAATATGGTAAATTTTTCGGACGCATTTGTACCATAAACTTATTCTGTCGCCAAAAGGTAAGTATGAATTCACTATACTTCAAGACATTTTTTCCACCCCCATACATGTCAAAAAGAAATCTACACCACTGCCTCATACCCAACACATTCAAAAGTAATTCTATGTACAAGCCTAGAATTGGGATTAACAAACTATGCCGTGTCTGATGAGCATGTTTGCGATCCTGTCATTGTTAAGGATTCTTGATAAACGTGGCAGCCAAACATCAGTATGGTCAACATGTGGGTTAATTGTGTATATTTAACTGAACGCTGCAAGGTAAAATGGTAAAATTGAATTGATAATTTTTGTTCAAGTGTATTGTTTTAATAAAATAGATAAAATTATACATAAGTCAAATAATATAAAAACGATTCT
Organism: Amphiura filiformis; assembly: GCF_039555335.1. Lineage (NCBI taxonomy): Eukaryota > Metazoa > Echinodermata > Ophiuroidea > Amphilepidida > Amphiuridae > Amphiura > Amphiura filiformis. Next base: position 70,972,132 of record NC_092631.1, read on the forward strand.
GTTATACACGTGCAACTCCATTAATCCACCTGATAAATTTGCTATCTTCAGTAAATATGAAAATATATTATACTGTTCTATCCTGTTTATGGTTACAAGCGATGATAAAAAGAAATCGTTTACAGAGCCATGAGTTATTTGTATTCGTAAATATGCAATTTGTATGCAAATTGACTACTCGTTTGTAGTTTTCGGGATTAAAAAAAAATCAATGCTTATATTGAGTAAAAAAGAATTATTATAATAAACGCATCATCACAAACGTAAAAGTTCTTTAAATCATTAAAGAACGCGGAAACATTAAAATGTCTGAGGCGTTTCTATGTGTATTAGAAGATGATGGGCACAAATTGCTAGACAAATACCTATTACTATAAGTATTATGTTCGTGTATTGTTAGTTTTACCCTGTTTACGCCTTCAGTGAAAACATTACCAAGCCAATCGCTTTCTTCATAATGTTGCCAGAGTCTTTCCCCTCGTTACTATCAAAAACATCGATATTTTTCATACTACTGTACACAATACTTCCTCCCTCAGCCAAACCTATTTTATCGACCAGTTCAATGCTATTCTCATAATTAAGTCTATCATTTTATACATTTTGTGTGTTTTCTGACATTATCAGTACCCTCCATTTATTATTAACGATTTTTGATATTCCAGAAAACATTGTCTAGGTCGATAGGAAGTCTGTGATATATAACATTTCAAATGATTCATGAGGGCTCAGTCTGGCTCACCATTGTAGGAAACAAAACGAATGTTGCTCTAAATTATGTCGTCTGCAATTAAAGCTGTCCAATATCGTCTGCTGTGCGGCTATTTCAGTTAAAATCCACACCCCTTATGGAAGATATGTCCTTACTCTTATCTTCCACGTAGGGAGTAAAAAAATAAATGTGGTTACCTGAATGGGTGGCTCCATTTGTAATCTACTAATCTACACACCTGTGTGGGAGATTAAGCTCATGTTTTCCATAGGGGGTGTATGGATTTTAACTGGAATAGCCAAATGTGTTAATTCAATGTCAGACAATTTTCCCTTTTTTTCCATGATTCCTAAGACAGAGTGTACGAACAACCAGACCATACTCAACAAAATGATTGGAACTGGCTGCGAGCTCTTTGTGATTCACTGCAACTGTCCCACAATTCAATTTCAAATGCAGAAATGGAGAGCGGATAATTACCAATGATATTGCTTTCAACTTGGCATCGAACCAGGGACCCTTGTCCTAGATATAATCAAATACCTTAACCACTGTGACGCGATGCTTTTACGCTTTTCCTATAACGCACTTCAGAGATTTGTAGTGAGGCACTGAAAAACAAAACAAACAGAGACATGTTCTACGGACATCATTCTCTCATTGATTCAAGAACATCTTTCGGTTCTGCAAATAACCATTCTATTATATTCGTCTTGAGATAGAGATGGTATAAAGAGAAAACCTCTGCACTAAGTAACATGAATGACCGGTCTCAGTACCTCAGGCATGAATCTATATGTCAAAGTAAACAACCTTCAAAATCACCCTTAATTTAATTTTGTCTGTCTGGTCAAAACCAACAAGCAGAAGGTTATTTTCTGCAATGTTTTGGCGATAAAACGATCAAACAAATCATAAAACAATACAGATATATTTTGATTTGTTTTGCTTGTAGCAATACTGTAAGGGGCGAATACACTTTTCTCTTTGTGTCATTTCGTGATGAGTTTACGAGAAGATTTCGACTGACAGATACAAAAATCTATTCAATTTTATCATAATCAAGGTGACAGTATAAAACGCAAATCTCCGTTCGTGATCGTATGTATACTAGACAGTAGATATGCACTTAAGTCATAAGGATTTTGGTTTCTTTCCAAAATTATCGGGACTTTTCTATACAAAAAATAAAACCAATATGGAAAATTTTGTTCAAAAATGAATGGTTGCTATTTTTGCAAATATTCAAATTTAGTTTCACGACTATACATTAGCAAGGAGCTAAAGGGAAATATTGTAAAACAGTGAAACAAAGATGGCTGCCTTGCTGAATATATTTGCATTCTACTCCATACAAAACTTGATTAGGCATTTCCAAACGAATAGATAGCTGAGATTTATCCATTTTTTCGAATTCAGATACTTCAGATGTCGTTATTATTATGTCATCGTCATCGTCAAGCTCATCATCATCATGCAAATCAGTGATCGCATGATCGTGATCATTATCATCAACATCGTCATGATAATGATGATCATCATCATTATTATTATCTTTGTCATTGTCACTATTATCATTAGTCAAAAAATTACGCAAATGATATAAAACAAAAATGTTTTATGCAGCTAATGCATTTTAGACACTAATCAGGCAATAATAATATTATAGTTTAGTCTGGTGTTGAACGAGATATATTTTGACTTTAGCATTCACACAATTTCTTATTCAGAATCTGGAAAAAGGTTTTTTTTGTAACATTATTACCAAATTACATTGAGATACATAAAGAATACTAAACCCCAACGACGTCACTCTTACGTTTATCCAGAGCGTTTACGTCTGCTATATATAATTATATATATATATACGTGTACTATAAGCCAATTGACCGAAATTAAAGTGTTGATATTAAAACATCACAGGTATAGTTTGCTCCCAAAATGTCTGTTCAATCATGTTATGTCAACATGACTAAATTTGGTTTTGTGATTTATGAATATGGGTTTTAAAATTTGACGAAAAATATCAGATTTGGACATGTTGTTAGTGAGTGGAATTTGTAAGTAGCGTGTTAAGTGTAACATATATACCTAAAGTGACATTTGCAAAGGGTGACTCGTCAAGAAATTATCAAACATGAGATGGATTTCTTCTAATCATACGGGAAAAGAAATGTAAGAAATAATCAGATATGAATTTTACATCCATCAAATGTCACATGCATGCCCTATAGAATTGTGCAACACGCTTTCAGCACAAACGATATAATTATATTAACTGTTAACACACATGTAAAGAACATTTTTAATAAATCATTTATCATTATAATGTTTTATAAGAACACTATTCAGACATCTGGCCTATTGAGCTGATGATCAGATTGTGAGTAAAAGTTACACTTTCTAGAATTCGTGTTATTTGTGTACATTGAAAATGTCTGAACAGATACGGCCCACAGAATTAGACAATTCTATGGTACGGCCCCACAACCACATCCACCACCCACCCCCTTTTTGCAATATTTCCTGTAAATTGTACTTTGTGTATATTAACGGCGCGGTGATACATTGTGACATTTGTAAAGGTTGAACTAGCAATCAAGAAATGAGATGTCTAGAAATCACAGGGGAAAAAGACCCTTCAAATAACATCTACGTTATGAAATGAAAATTGTATGTACGTATTAAAGTATAATGTTGTCTAGAAAATGTCCTTAAGGAAATTGTATAGCATGCTTTTAACATAATTGAAACAAAAGTGTGTGCACCATTAATACGTCACAAATTAAAATGACATTTCTTTTTTGAATACGATATTTTACAAAACAAAGTAATCGTGCGTCCGACTCGTACATTTGGTCAGCTATTATTAGCCACCTTGTCCGCCGGTTTCATCAATTTTACACTACACTGAAAAACAACGTCTGATTATGTTCATGAAAGTTCATCTATGTTGGTATAAATCATTATTTTGATTTAAACTTTTGATCAAAATGTATTCCACTTGTGCCCAATATTCTATCAGTTTAGCTTCAATATGGCAAATTTTTCGGACGCATTTGTACCATAAACTTATTCTGTTGCCAAAAGGTACTGAATTCACTATACTTCAAAACATATTTTCCACCACCTTGTCAAAAAGAAATCTACACCACTGCCTCATACCCAACACATTCAAAAGTAATTCTATGTACAAGCCTAGAATTGGGATTAACAAACTGTGCCGTGTCTAATGAGCATGTTTGCGATCCTGTCATTGTTAAGGATTCTTGTTAAACGTGGCAGCCAGACATCAGTATGGTCAACATGTGGGTTAATTGTGCATACTTAACTGAACGCTGCAAGGTAAAATTGAATTGATAATTTTTATTAGCTTTTATTCAAGCGTATTGTTTTAATAAATAAATAAAATTATACATAAGTCAATATATAAAAACGAGTCTGTTATACACGTGCAACTCCATCAATTCACTTGATAAATTTGCTATCTTCAGTAGATATGAAAATATATTATACTGTTCTATCCTGTTTATGGTTACAAGCGATGATAAAAGAAATCGTTGTGTTTTACAGAGCCATGAGTTATTTGTCTTCGTAAATATGCAATTTGTATGCATTTGTAGTTTTCGGGATTAAAAAACATCAATAATTATTGAGTAAAAAAGAATTATTATAATAAACGCATCATCACAAACGTAATAGTTCTTTAAATCATTAAAGAAGGCGGAAACATTAAAATGTCGGAGGCGTTTCTATATGTATTATAAGATGATGGGCACATATTGCTAGACAAATACCTATTACTATAAGTATATTATGTTCGTGTATTGTTTGTTTTACGCCTTCAGTGAAAACATTACCAAGCCAATCGCTTTCTTCATAATGTTGCCAGAGTCTTTCCCCTCGTTACTATCAACATCGATATTTTTCATACTGTACACAATACTTCCTCCCTCAGCCAAACCTATTTTATCGACCAGTTCAATGCTATTCTCATAATTAAGTCTATCATTTTATACATTTTGTGTGTTTTCTGATATTATCAGTACCCTCCATTTATTATTAACGATTTTTGATATTCCGGAAAACATTGTCTAGGTCGATAGGAAGTCTGTGATATATAACATTTCAAATGATTCATGAGGGCTCTGTCTGGCTCACCATTGTAGGAAACAAAACGAATGTTGCTCTAAATTACGTCGTCTGCAATTAAAGCTGTCCAATATCGTCTGCTGTGCGGCTATTTCAGTTAAAATCCACACCCCTTGTGGAAGATATGTCCTTACTCTTATCTTCCAGATAGGGAGTAAAAAATAAATGTGGTTACCTGAATGGGTGGCTCCATTTGTAATCTACACCCCTGTGTGGGAGATTAAGGTCATGTTTTCCATAGCGGGTGTATGGAAAAGTCAAATGTGTCAATTCAATGTCTACACTTCCATGATTCCTAAGACAGAGTGTACGAACAACCAGGCCATGAACAAAATGATTGGAACTGGCTACGAGCTCTTTGTGATCCACTGCAACTGTCCCACAATTCAATTTCAAATACAGAAATGGAGAGCGGATAATTACCAATGATATTGCTTTCAACTTGCAATCGAACCAGGGACCCTTGTCCTAGACATAGTCAAATACCTTAACCACAGTGACGCGATGCTTTATACGCTTTTCCTATAACGCACTTCAGAGATTTGTAGTGAGGCACTGAAAAACAAAACAAACAGAGACAAGTTCTAAAGCACATCATTGTCTCATTGATTCAAGAACATCTTTCGGTTCTGTAAACAACCTTTCTATTTTATTCGTCTTGAGAGAGAGATGATAAAAGAGAAAACCTCTGCACTAAGTAACATGAATGACCGGTCTCAGTACCTGAGGCATGACTCTATATGTCAAAGTAAACAACCTTCAAAATTACCCTTAATTTAATTTTGTCTGTCTGGTCAAAACCATCAAGTAGAAGGTTATTTTCTGCAATGTTTTGGCGATAAAACGATCAAACAAATCATAAAATAATACAGATATATTTTGATTTGTTTTGCTTGTAGCAATACTGTAAGGGGCGAATACACTTTTCTCTTTGTGTCATTTCGTGATGAATTTACGAGAAGATTTCGACTGACAGATACAAAAATCTATTCAATTTTATTATAATCAAGGTGACAGTATAAAACGCAATTGATGTCGTAAAGCAATAGCTGCACCTGTGTCTTGATGAGTGCGTATAGAGACTGAATTGAGTAAATCTCCGTTCGTGCTCGTATGTATACTAGACAGTAGATGCACTTCATTAAGTCATAAGGATTTTGGTTTCTTTCCAAAATTATCGGGACTTTTCTATACAAAAAATAAAACCAATATGGAATTATTAGTGTTCTCTGAATGCATCATTAATTTGAATATGTAAAATTTTGTTGAAAAATGAATGGTTGCAATTTTTGCAAATATTCAAATTTAGTTTCACCAGCAAGGAGCTAAAGGGAAATATTATGAAACAGTGAAACAAAGATGGCTGCCTTGCTGAATATATGCATTCTACTCCATACAAAAATTGATTAGGCATTTCCAAACGAATAGATCATCTGAGATTTATCCATCTTTTCGACTTCAGATACTTTAGATGTCGCTATTATTATTATGTCGTCGTCATCATCGTCAAGCATCATCGTCATCATCATGCAAATCAATGATCGCATGATCATGATCATTATCATCAACATCGTCATGATGATGATCATGATCATCATTATTATCGTTGTCATCGTCACTATTATCATTAGTCAAAAAATTACGCAAATGATAGAAAACAAAAATGTTTTATGCAGCAAATGCATTTTAGACACTAATCAGGCAATAATAATATTATAGTTTCGTCTGGTGTTGAACGAGATATATTTTGACTTTAGCATTCACACAATTTCTTATTCAGAATCTGGAAAAAGGTTTTTTGGTAACATTATTACCAAATTACAGTGAGATACATAAAGAATACTAAACCCCAACGACGTCACTCTGACGTTTATCCAGAGCGTAGGACGTCTGCTGTATAAACTGAGCTCAAAAAGAAACTTATAATTTTTACAACTTGTGAATCACAAGGTCATATCCTAAAATACTGTCAATCAAAATGGACCAAAATTACACACAGGATTACCTTAATACTCTACTCAAAACACAGGTCAGTAACCAAGCAGTTGTCCAACTGACACAACAGCAAAATACACTGTCATGGGACAGCTTCCTGGACTTCCTTCACTTTCACAGCCCAACATTTGGCACCCAGAATAAAAAATCTGTGAGAATGCACACAAGATCCTTGCACAGATGATAAAACGGTGCTGCTTTATGCTTCTCATACACTTTTTTCATGAAACAGGGCTAGGCTGTGAATGTGGTCCAGGAAGCTGTCCCATGTCAGTGCATATTTGCTGTTGTGTCAGTTGATAACTGCTTGGTTACTGACATGTGTTAAGAGTAGAGTATTGAAGTAAATCTGTGTGTAATTTTGGTTCAATTTGATGGACAGGATTTCAAGATATGACCTTGTGAAAAATTATAAGTTTCTTTTTGAGCTCAGTTTATATACGTGTACTATAAGCCAATTGACCAAAATTAAAGTTTTGACATTAAAACATCACAGGTATAGTTTGCTCCCAAAATGTCTATTCAATCATGTTATGTCAACATGACTAAATTTGGTTTTATGATTTATGAATATGGTTTTTAAAATTAAAAAAAATATCAGATTTGGACAAGTTGTTAGTGAGTGGAATTTGTATGTAGCGTGTTAAGCGCAACATAATACCTAAAGTGACATTTGCAAAGGGTGACTCGTCAAGAAATTATCAAACATGAGATGGATTTCTTCAAATCAGATGGGAAAAGAAATGTAAGAAATGATAAGATATGAATATTACATTCATCAAATGTCACATGCATGCCCCTATAGAATTGTACAACACGCTTTCAGCACAAACGAAATAATTACATTAACTGTTAATACGATTATGAAGATTATCATTCATCCAGGTAAAAATAACTATGGAATTATTATAATCTGATCTACTGGACTTACGTTTTTTGTGAGTGGCAATATTTCACATCCTATCTTGGATGCATCATCAGGCCAACTGATGTTAAAGCGGCAAAAGTTCGTTGACCTGTGAAGAGGATGTTACGTCACAGGTCGAAGATGAGCCCAACCTCTGAGGGATCTTCTTTATCGCTGAACAATAGGCCCCTGCCAAGTTGTGTCGTAGCCACTCACAAAAAAAAACGTAAGTCCAGTAGTAGATCAGATTATAATAATTCCATAGTTATTTTTACCTGGATGAATGATAATCTTCATAATCGTATTTTCAACCAATTTGGTCGGGATAGCCTAAATTTGGTTCGGAAATTTGAGAAGACCTCGAGAAAACTAGCGGACAATAGAAACCATCTCCGTTTTAATCTACGTTGTTTACACTCTGAAACTACACCACGGAGTTTGTGGATTAAACCGCTTGTGAAAGGACATAAGGCTAGCAAAATCATAGCCAGAGCAAAAAAGATCTGCTCAACGAACGTGTTCGTCAAAATAACTTTACTATCAATATTTTGAGGACAGAAATAGACCGTATTTCGGAGGATTTACGTGTGAAATTAACAGCTGATATTTACGATGAAGTGATACAGTTCACCGCGCACGCGCAGTTAACCCAGCACCGGAAGTCAAAAGCCAGGCAGCAAAACAAGTTTGCAAGGTTGCAGAATTCGACGCGAGCTTCTCGAGCGGACTCGGACCTTAACTGGAGGAAAAGCGATGGATTACAACCGGATAAGGAACTGAAAGACAAATGGGTTAAAAATCTATCTAGTCGCCCGCTAACGGAGACCGAAAGGGATGTGTTAGCGAAAGGTTTGAACTTTTCTGTGGCACCGAATTGTATACCACATGTAGAACTGATCACAGCTACTGAATCAGCCATCAAACACAACAACTTGTGCACTTCGGACGCGAAAGAATTACGGACTAAGGTTTCAGCATGTCTGGTTAACGCGAAGACACCGAACTCTAACCTCAATAAACAGCAACGGGAGGCTATTAAAACGCTTGGACAAGACAAAGACATCACTATTTTGCCAGCGGATAAGGGTAGGTGCACGGTAGTGTTAGACAAGACTGAATACCATAGCAAAGTGTGTGAACTGTTGAATGATAGCAAGACATATGAACCACTGAAACGTGATCCAACTAGTGGTTATAGGAAGAAGGTTATTGACTCTCTCCAACAACTTGAGAAATCTGACGTTATCGACCGTATCTTGTATCATAAACTGTACCCTGGTGAGTCGGTACCCAAATTTTATGGTCTACCTAAGATCCATAAACCCCATGCTCCATTGAGACCTATTGTTAGCAGTGTGGACTCGGTCACGTACAATGTAGCTAAACACATCGCTTACATTATTGGACCGCTGGTTGGGAAATCACAACACCATATTATTAACTCCCAGGACTTCGTAAACAAAGTTCGCGATATTCGATTGGATGATAATGAGACTATTACCTCTTATGATGTGTCAGCGTTGTTCACCTGTGTACCACCGAAGGAAGCGATAGACTGTGTTAGAGAATTTCTAAGGAAGGATAACACCTTGAATGAGCGCACGAAACTTAGTCCAGACCAAGTTTGTGAACTTCTGGAACTTTGTCTTAATACCACCTATGTCGTCTACGATGGAAAATATTACAGACAACGCCATGGATGCGCGATGGGATCGCCGGTTTCACCGATTGTTGTAAACCTGTTTATGGAACAGTTTGAACGGTTGGCTCTTGCATCGTATACCGGCACCCCCCCCCCCCTACGCACTGGTTTCGATATGTCGACGACACGTGGGTGAAGATTCGTAAGGATCAATTAACCCCCTTCTTTGATCACATTAATAGCGTCAACGAACATATTAAGTTCACCCAGGAAGAACTCAAGGAAGGCAAACTTGCCTTTTTGGACTGTTTAGTTACAGTGGAAAGTGATGGTCGCTTAGAAACTTCTGTGTACAGAAAGGACACACACACAGATCAGTACTTGCTATTTGATTCCCACCATCCACTGATTCATAAGCTCGGAGTAATACGGACACTATTTCATAGAGCGGACACGATTCTGTCAAGCGAGAAGGCAAAGGAAAAGGAACGCGAACACCTTCAGAAGGCCTTGAATCTTTGCGGATATCGCGATTGGACTTTTCACAAGGCTCTCTCTCAAACCAAATCAGCTGATAAAGTGTCCACCGCACAAGCTACACAAGGTGACGGTGAATCTAAACGCGGCAGGAACGTGACTATTCCATACGTATCTGGACTGTCGGAGAAACTTCGCAGAATTTTCAAAGATCAAGGAATCCCAGTGTCATTCAAACCTAAGAACACTTTGCGGCAAGCGCTGGTCCATCCCAAGGACAAACAACCAAAGGACAAACAAAGCAACATTGTGTATGCAATTCAGTGAAAGGACAGTGGATGCGATGACCTTTACATAGGGGAGACCAAACAGACTCTAGCGAAGCGCATGTACCAGCATAGGAGAGCTAGCACTGGTTGCGGAGACTCTGCGGTTTACACGCACTTAGATAGCACTAATCATTCATTTGACAACAAGGACGTCAAGATATTAGATCGCGAAAGCAGATGGTTTGAGAGAGGAGTCAAGGAAGCGATTTATGTTAAACGGGAGGAGCCTTCACTTAACAAGGGAGGCGGGCTACGACACAACTTGGCAGGGGCCTATTGTTCAGCGATAAAGAAGATCCCTCAGAGGTTGGGCTCATCTTCGACCTGTGACGTAACATCCTCTTCACAGGTCAACGAACTTTTGCCGCTTTAACATCAGTTGGCCTGATGATGCATCCAAAATAGGATGTGAAATATTGCCACTCACAAAAAACGTAAGTCCAGTAGATCAGATTATAATAATTCCATAATTAACTGTTAACACACAAAATATAAGAACATTTTTAATAAATCATTTATCATAAATTTATATCTAGAAATAATGTTTTATAAGAACACTATTCAGACATCTGGCCTATTGAGTTAATGATCAGATTGTGAGTAAAAGTTAAATTTTCTATAGTATTCGTGTTATTTGTGTACATTGAAAACACCTGAACAGATACGGTCCACAGAATTAGACAATTCTATGGTACGACCCCACAACCACATCCACCACCCACATACACCCCACACCCACTTCTTGCAGTATGTTCCTGCAAATTGTACTTTGTGTGTATACGGTGATACTTCTTGTGACATTTTCAAAGGTTGAATTAGCATGTGAGAAATGAGATGTCTAGAAATCACAGGGGAAAAAGATCCTTCAAATAACATCTACGTTATGAAATGAAAATTGTATGTACGTATTAACGTAATGTTGTCTAGAAGGTTTCCTTAAGGGAATTATACAGCATGCTTTTAACATAATTGAAACAAAAGTGTGTGCACCATTAATACGTCACAAATTAAAATGACATTTCTTTCTTGAATACGATATTTCACAAAACAAAGTAATCGTGCGTGCGACTCGTACAGTTGGTCAGCTAGCCGGTTTCATCAATTTTACACTACACTGAAAAATAACGTCTGATTAAATTATTTCTTACAAGCGAATGGAACATCAATGTATTAACGCGGACATGGCTTTGCTGCATGACATGTCTTGAACAACATCTAAAAGGTCTCTGATGTAGGATTTACAGTAATATTGAATACAGACGGTTATTCAATATATTGCGCGATAAACATGAAAAACCAGAAAACGGAAAGAGGACATTACTATCAACATTGTCCTTTATTTACATAAAGGTGTAAAAAAAAACCCACCAGATTGGCGAACACGCACATAGTAGCACCAAGGCTGGTAGCACCCTTCACATACAGAAACCAGCCCGCATTCCCTGTCCACCCACATATACTTAATTATAACACCCCCCCCCCACACACACACACCCACCCACCTCCCCCTATATGCCATATACATAAGCGCAGTACACATTTATTGAAAAAGAAAATGACAAACTCGTTTAATATTCCTTTAAAGCTGTACCTTGTCAAATGTAAATCAAATAGAAACCCTGGGTTTGACAGTAAGCGTTAGAGTGGAAACTGACATGCTTAGCTCAAAAAGGTCTCATGACACACCCAACGTACGGATTTCTGCAGTTAACCATCTCGCATGTAAGTCAACATCATTTCAGGCAGCGGCGCCCTGGTACTGAAAGCGCTATATATCACATTGCTTTCTGCTCCGTCAATATGGTGGGTCCAATGGTTCAATTCGCATGTAATGATAAATACGATGAAGGACGTCTAAGAGAAAATATACAGAAAAGCAATGTTTAGCACACCATGGCAAACAGGGAACTGCAGAATTGTGTTAAACACAGCGCTCTTAATGTGTTAACACAATAATTGAAGCTGGGGTTTATTAAATGGAAAAATTTAATAAAATTAATGTAAATAGAAACATTGCGGGTTGCTAAAAGTATTGCTTAACTGTTTAAAAGAAAAAAAGGAGGATGCTTGAGGAAGATAATAAGAAGCATAGGATGAAAAAAAAAGTGATAGAAAAATACTCTGGCAACCCAATTATACTCAGCTGACAAGGTGATACCATGTTGAGTCATCCGTAGATAAGCTAATAACTCACGGGGCAGTGACTGTCGTCATGCAATGTAATAGTACCGGGATCATAGCGTGCCATGTGTTTTCTTAACGCTTTTAAATTTACAGATGTTTCCATCTTGGTAATAATGTCTACATGGAATACAAATTAGATAATTAAGTTTGTTGCTTGTTGCAAATTTGTATTAGGTGATACATACGTGCTGGTTGTACACTGCTGGAGAAATGCTTGCAACTGTCATTAGTGAATCAGCAATAGATTCTATACAAAACATTGGCCTTGTTTTAATTGTTGGAATAAAATAGTATTGGGAAAAATACAATATAAAATAAGAAACACCACGAATTGATCTCGTTGCAACATATACGAAGAAATATTTGTCATTTTAGAGCTTATAGCAGCAAATACGGTATAGATTAAAGGTGCACACGATTGTGTCAATCAAATTGTCATAACATGAGCAGATTTAGATTTGTTACGGGTTGTGTAAGTGAGGACTATTTTTGTGCTGTGTTCATGACAATTATTATTGAACTCGCTGTGAAATATGCATTCAATAAGACAGTGGGAGTTAGGATGTATATTTTGTAATTTGATGAAAATCGTCGAATTATAGTGATGTGTGTTTTTTCCTTGGTGTCATATGAAACTCGATGCTCATGGTACCGGATGTTAACAAACAAGATAAAAAAGGGAAATTGATCTTGAAATGTATTTCGCGGAAATGTAAATTTGATGCGGACATCTTGAAATGATAACAATTGAAAAATAACTCTTGGTTACATTTTAAGATATCTTGTTTTTGCAACTGAATAAATAGTCCCCTATCCTTATGTAAAATTTCAAATAGCGGTGGCGCTATCGTATTGTGCTCTTAGATAAGCCTCTTAACCTTTATTGACTCTCTCCACCCAGGCAGGACTACAAATGGGTACCAACAGATACTAAAGTGCTAGGAAGGGAACACATACTCGGTGTACGGGATGAGTGGCGAACCCCTACAACAAGACAATTAATTCAAGGAAGTAGTCTGACTTAAATGCCAAGGATGAACACTTGACCTTTGAGCATTGCTCCAGCATGACTTTACCTTGGACACCTCGGCCTGTGAGCATTGCCCCGGCATGACTTTGCATTGGACTCTTTGGCCTGTAAACATTGCTTCGGCATGACTTTACCTTGGACACTTCGGCCTGTGAGCATTGCTCCGGCATGACTTTACCTTGGACACTTTGGTCTATGAGCATTGCCCCGGCATGACTTTGCATTGGACTCTTTGGCCTGTGAACATTGCTCCAGCATGACTTTACCTTGGACACTTCGGCCTGTGAGCATTGCCCCGGCATGACTTTGCATTGGACTCTTTGGCCTGTGAACATTGTTCCGGCATGCCTTTACATTGGACACTTCGGCCTGTGAGCATTGCCCCGGCATGACTTTACCTTGGACACTTCGGCCTGTGAGCATTGCTCCGGCATGATTCTACATTGGACTCTGCGGCCTGTGAGCATTGCCCCGGCATGACTTTACCTTGGACACTTCGGCCTGTGAGCATTGCTCCGGCATGATTCTACATTGGACACTTCGGCCTGTGAGCATTGCTCCGGCATGACTTTACCTTGGACACTTCGGCCTGTGAGCATTGCCCCGGCATGTCTTTACCTTGGACACTTCGGCCTATGAGCATTGCCACGGCATGACTTTGCATTGGACTCTTTGGCCTGTGAGCATTGCTCCGGCATGACTTTACCTTGGACACTTTGGTCTATGAGCATTGCCCCGGCATGACTTTGCATTGGACTCTTTGGCCTGTGAGCATTGCTCCGGCATGACTTTACCTTGGACACTTCGGCCTGTGAGCATTACTCCGGCATGACTTTACCTTTTACCGTCACTTTTTAGACATCCACACATGCACATATGTCATATATATGTTACTTCTTCGGAGTATCTTACTTACTACGTGTACTAAACATAAGCTAAAGATACTTGGGTATTACAAGATGTTAAACATCTTGAATTCCTCAAGTGTGACTCGAAGCAAAATGTATACCCAAATCAAGTCTATATAATATTTGTGGCTACATCCTTTCAATGACACTCTGCACTGTTGAAAACACAGCGCAAACTTTGATTAGGCTACAAAAAAGTAGTATCCAATTTAAATTCATCTTAAGTTTATTCTTATCAAGAGCAATATCCCTTTTTGATATTTCTCAAAGCTCTGACGTCATCAACCTAACGAAAAATCAATTAATATGAAAATTAATCGCGTAAAGCGATTCCGGTAACGTTTTGACCGGTGAATATTCACCGAGCAAGGGCGATAGCTTAAGCTTGAATTCAATGACTCCGAAGATATGCTACGTCAGAGATTAATATATCCATATCACTTTCCGAATCTCTTTCACCCATTGATAAAAGCTTTTACAAATAGCTCAAACTAGCTATATTTAACAAAGCATGAACAATATCAAATTGCTTTGCCATTGGCAAAAATGTGATGGCATTTACAACCCAGCGATCGATGTTTTCGCTTATCTTCTATCATCAGGAAAGGCCATTTACAATTTCAACACGTATATGAGCTACGAAATTGAATCCCATTTACTGCGTGAAATTACCTGTTCCAGTTGCTATCCATACACCCCCTATGGAAGAAATACCCTTAATCTCCCACACAGGGAGGGTGAATTTCAAATGAGGTTCACCTGACAACCGAGTGAGTGACTCCAACTGAAAAATATACGCCCTGTGTACGAGATTAAAGGGGGGGGAGTATGAATTTTAACGGGAATCTCCCAATCTTGTTATTTAACGTGCCCGTATCCTCAGGAATTATCATGGTATCAATTCCAGAACGTGTCAAATACACAAGTCCAATATGTCATTTTTGCGATATAATCGAACACTGTTGCATGTTTCGTTTTGTGTTCTTTACATGATAACAACCGCTGCCCTTTCCAGTGAAAAGGCGGAATCTGCGTTGATTCGAAATATAGGCCTCAAAATGAAAATGCAGTATTTACTATATTGTATATTTGCAGATACTCCATGGCGATTTTATGAACAAAATGATTAAAAAAATAATGATATCTTTAGTATTAAGGTACGTCGTAGTATCTGTTTTACAATTACTGCGTTTTTACTTGGGAGGGTAAAACGGGTCTTACGGGGTGTCCCTGAAAGAACGGTATCGTCGGGAACTGATTTTTTTGGCTATTTTAAGGCATAAACCAAGCATAACTAAATAACCGATGTGGTTGAGTAATATATCAGTTATCACATACTTTTTGAATTTTACGAAACTACCTCCTTTTCTATCTGTTCCACGGAGTCAAATATCTATCAATGACAATAGACGCCTCATGCGCAGATGATGCGCAGCGATTAGCACTCCGAATACAGATCATCGATTGATATTTGAATCCGTGGAAAGGTTTGAAAATGTGGGAGTTGCGTAAAATTCTTATATTTCGAGAAAGGTACAGTCAATTCTCGCTATTCGCAATAAGGGCGCCGCCAGCGGTTTGCGATGTAATCGTGATGTATCATGGGAAAAGGTCGACATCAAGTCCGCGCAATACGAATATTACCATGCTATTACATAGGAACACGTGACAAAAAATTTTTAGTTTGTCAAAATAAAGGTGTTACACGCGAATCGATACTCAATAATACTTAATAATGTGATTTGAAATGTGCACAATTAATTTTTTCTCTATCGATTTGCGTGTAATACCGTTATATTGACAAACTAAAAAATATTGCAACGTGTTCCTATGTAATAGCATGGTAATATTCGTATTGCGCGGACTTGATGTCGACCTTTTCCCATGATACATCACGATTTTCCCATGATACATCACGATTACATCGCAAACCGCTGGCGGCGCCCTTATTGCGAATAGCGAGAATTGTCCCGACTCAAAAAGTATAGGATAGCTGATATTTTCCACAACCACGCCAGTTATTTAGTTTATGTTTAGTTGCGGCTATATCATCAGCAGACACTTTAAACAACAGCAACAACATTAGCAGCAAGACGTTGTGATCACAGCTTATGTTGTCGAATAGAATCCAAGTATACTTTGATCAGGTCGTAATTGGCGGGCCCTATAACATTGCGGATTAATATCAAAATATTTCATTTTGAGAATTTTCTTGTGACATTTCGCCAGAAGCATCATGAATTATTAATTCAAGTCCTACACTTAGTCTGCTTTCTTTAACACAAAAAAAAATAAAGACCAGACAGGTCAATTAATAGCACTCTTAACGTGGGTTTACTTTTCGGCGTAGTGGTAAAATCCTAACTTTACGAGCTGATTAAACTATATCACTTTCAATGCAAAAACGGGTTTTCACTGGCAAAAACCCAGTAACGTCGCCCTCTTTTGACAGAGTAAAACCATACAAAAGCACGAATCACCTAAAGCACTTTACGTGTTAAATAGGGACGGTTTGTTGTCAACTCTTATTCGTCTCTCTAGAGAATTCATAACATTAGGAGGAGCGCTATTAGCGCCAGCAACAACAACAATGCAAAAACAAAGCAATTTTTTATTTAATTTCTCAACAATACTGTAAGATAATACAAACAATGTAAGATATTAATGTTGTTACGAGTCGTAAAGCCTTAAGGCCAAAACAGCTTTTCCCAGTTCTCGCACGAATGCACAATAACAACACACTATTTGACAATTTGACAAAAAGTAAATCTTTAATCATGTTAATGGAAAGTAGAGAATGACTAAATACTATTCTGGCATAAACATGTATACATATAATCAATTACAATCAATAAAATACACTGATTTCTAATTTTATTTATTGACAACGAAGACCAAAATAAATCCTTCTCTTCGGGATGATTCCACAATATCTCCTTCGTTCAGAGTCCGAATATATATAGCACTTTAGCTATAACTCGAAGTTGGATGATTCCAACACATTACCTCGCTAAATTCATAGATCACAGCTCACTTTATAGTTATCCAACATCTGCCCGAAACTTGTTTACATTAATAGTAACAAAAACCCTCATTATATTAATAGCTCAATCATTCATCTTTCACAGTTATAGCAATGATGACCATAACATGATCCATTACAATGGTCACATTGAGCCAAGGGAATTTCAAGATAATTATTATAGATATGACTGAATTTGTTATTCTGATCCAAGTGGATTTCCCTAAAAATTGCATTACACACAAACTCTTGTATGTAGAATAATCTCATTCTGATATGGTTGGATACAATGTTGTGTTTTAAGCTATTATGATATCATTGCTTTTCAACAAGTTAAAAAACAACCAATGGGGTTTTATATACGGAATAAACTGAAAGCAACAGATGGCGATATCACTATACTATACCAATGTGCTCAATATTAACACTTTAAGACTGCTGTACAGTGCTTAATTATAAAGCATTGTCATTTGACCTGTAGCAGGATTATATCGCCATAGCAACCGTGTCTGTTAGATAACCAAAATAAGTAACATATCAACAAACAGCGTTAATTTAGCGATATTTGTTTTGTATTTTAGCGATATTTGTTTTGTATTTTGAAAATGGGCACTGAATTGTTTACTTAAAAAAGGAGAAGACAAAATACAAACTGAAGTTGGAAAGATCAGCATTTCCTCGTTTGATTCCGTCGTAAAAGTGTGGAACTCCTAACTTCTTTGCGCCGATTTCTTCCCTTTCAATGCAAATATTAAAGACTACAGGACCGTTTTTATTTTTTTCTGAAATATGTGGGATAACCACCCCCCCCCCATTATGTAACACTATTTCAGCTACAATATGGTAAAAAATGTCGCAAACTGGCTATTCATGGAAAACGCATTAAACTGAATATAAAAAAATATTACTATTTGTTGACACTCGCGGCGCGGTACACCTGGCATGCAGCTTGATGCTGCATGCAAAGAGCATTATACTATAACATGTGGTAGACTACGCTTTTACACTTAGCATTCCTATAGTGAGTGAGACATGTGTGCAATATCCCCACAAGTAGGTGTTTAATGACAGAGAAGGTGTGAGAGTGAGAAAAAACGAGCCAAGTAGTACACCTCGATATAGTGCAATCCACTTAATATAACTATTTGAGAGTATGAAAAAGACGTAATTACAATTGCTGCTCTGTGGGTTTGTTGCAGGTGATTTACATTCCTAGTAAGTGACGAAAATATTGACATCAGACCTAACAAGACAACTAACAAGACAACAGAAGAGATGCAATAAAAAGTTCAGCATTAAACACATAAGCATTTTGAACATTTGAACATTTGAAAATCTGCATTTCAACTAATTACTTGGCTGAATATATGTCTGTACGCCTGATGCAAAATTAATTCATCTGTATTAACTGTTTTAAACCATTACATTAATTGAATAATGCCCTTTACTCGTTAAGTTCAAGAAAACTAATTTCGCGTGAGTATGTCAACGTTAATCATGTTAATAATAAGCCGAAAATATCATTTTAACTACGACACATTTTGTGCGGCAATTATAATACGGCCGCTATCTCCTTCCATGTGATACTTTCTTTTCTTGCATTTACATGCCACTGTGAGTCATAGTACCTCCATATACGGCACCTAAAATAATTAGCCTACACACATTCTGAGGAGCGCTTTTTCTCTGCTCTTCATGTCACGTCTCACTTTCTGTGAAGACCTATTACAAATATCCGGCCTCGATTTCTGTTGATGTTGACCCACTTTTAAAGTTACAGTCTTGATTGGAGAAAAATTCAATTTTGAAAATTACTGGGGCCCATGTTATACTGTCGTAGTTTGATATCTGTAAAAGTAACAAAATGTGGACATAGCGATTGTGTGAAACACAAAGCTTAAACCTGTTGAAAGCGCAAAACCATTCATTTGAGTTGATTTCGTTTTGAATAAAATATAATTACTGTTAAAGAAATTATACAAATTATCATGATGCAGTCATGTCTACAGTAGAATTCATCTCGACCTTTGCAGGACTTAACCCCATTAAAAGCTATTAAACCAAGATAACACTCATTGAAACAGCTCAACTGATTAAATCGGATCTTCTCTGGTGCACAAGTGTCTGTTTTCATGTGCGATATCGCAATAAAGCTGGTATTATAGCTTCAGTTGGGTAACCGATTATAAAGGAAACGAAAGGAAACAATGGTATGTGTACCTTTGTTCACGAAATGAGACAATGGTCTGCTTTTTGTAAATCAGCATTCTTGAAAATGAGCAACATAATGATTGTTGACTTAACACGGCTTGGAAATAATTTCTTCATATTTTTGGTGTTATCTGTCGCTTACATATCCTTCCTAAAACACAAGAGTGCGACCCTCTCCAAACACCTAAATTAGCTAAAAATTTAGGACATGTTACAAAACTATATTTTCTAGAACTTTAGAAGAGTACTTTTAATATTGGCCGGTTATTTTTTCACACAGCGACGTTAATTAGTCATATCCCCATACTTTTAACGTAGGGCTATTTGTAGAGGTCACGCGTCAATGGAAAAGAGCACTGTGTATTGTGTATAGGAAAACGGACAGTAACTGCAGTATGTTGTATTTAAAGCCATAATATGTGATTTGCTTCACAGCGACGCCCTCAATTTTACTCGGATTTCTACTTTTTGCATAATTATAATGCCCGTGGTGCACTAAAATACCACGTAAGACTAAGCCTGAAGTGCTTTAATGACAGTAAAATTATTATTATCAGTGAAAACAAACATTTAAATAGGAATCTATTCTTTATGCAAATCACACATTATTGCTTTAAGGTATCTTATAATTCGAATATTGGAGCCGGATATTTATGATAGCTTTATCTATACAGGTATAATCTTTACTTATTATATTAGATAACCATACTCTCACTTACCCTAATCCTATCAAACGGAAGGAATGTATCAATGTATTTTTCCCGGTGCACTAATTAAAACACTGAAATAGGGGCCAAATGGCTCGGGCTAATCGTACATCCATCTCTTGCACTCATTAGAGAAATGGTTTTGACCTACCAAGTAAGGGGTATAATTGAAGACAAATATAAAAAGACTAGTTTGTGTCTAACGTCACTGTCAATCAAATTCCCTACGATCCTTGATTGGTTAATAGCGCTTTCGATTTATCTGGTGCCGATCGGAGAAAAGGAATAGCAGAAAATATGATATTTAGATTTGTAGAATATTTTATACGATTTCTTTTTTTGGTTTAAACTGTGTACATAGGTTTGGAGGAGACAATTATATTACGACGTCACATCGGCATTACGCGGGAATTGTTGGAACTTTAAGCCAGTTGCAAAAGGCGATAGGAATCACCTTAAATGATGAAATATCCAAATTTGTAGCTTTTGGAACTCTATATCTTTTGTCATTCAAATGATATAGATTTGGGAATTAAGTCACATCGTGCCGACTGAGGTATGAAACTACGCAGAACAAAACTCTCCATCTATCGACCTCTCTATCGGCATCTGATTGTCAGAACAAAGTATTCAGAGCATTTACAGTGCGGTAACTTTTTCGCATTTTAATAAAAAATTTATTGGTTTCCGAACAAAAGAGAATCCAAACCACAACCTTGACAACTATAAATTTGTACTTGCTTATTTGCTTGAAACTTCTAATTGCCTACTTGTACTTTCAAGGTTTAAACATACAGACACACCCCATACACAAAACACAGACCCGATGATGCTTTTAAATCTCCTTTCCAGTATGTATGTTGGTTGCATTTTCCTATTTTTTCTCCTTTATTTTTTTTTATCATAATCGTTGTTTTCTCATGATACTACTAACAGACAATATAAAAAGACTAAATAAAGCCTTGTTACAAAACAAATGAGATATTTCCGGTACTCTGAACTTTCTCTCTCTATCAACACGCGCTAGAACTATAAGAATATTTGAGTTCTTAGTCCATGTATTATGGATGATGGCCGATGTTGTGCAAGAGCAAAGACAAGGTATTTGATAAGATTTTCGTCAGAAATTTACATTTCATCTGCACGTCAGTGGAAACAATCTTAGTTTAATCAAGATGTAGTTCCACGTTTCTAAGCACGTGAGAAAAACACTGACATGTAACGCATACCATGCGACTGGCAACGTTTTGTCCCGTGGAAATAAGCAATTTAATCTGCAGCTACATAATTTGATTTTCAATAAATACAACGGAAACCACGGATACTAAATATTATTACTATTTATCAATTATTGTATCAAAATTAGTGTATTATGAATTAAACGTAACTTCAACTTTATAGAGTTTTTGATATACATGTATTTGAAGAAACAATTACCAAGTTCTTTATTTCATTTTAGGTAGATCTATTAAAGACATTTTTACAAATTTGTCAAGATCCTCCACATTTTACACTCCTATTCGAAAAAATCTTCAAAAGATTAAGAAGTATTATCATCTTGTAATGAAAAATAGTTGTCTGACCTTGAACAGGAGAAGCGTTTTATCGAAGATGATTTGTAGCAATCAAATGGTGAATAATAAATTTATTTATACAAAAATGATTTTGAATTTGGTTCAGTGTTTGTGAAGTTATGACGCGGAATAAAAATGTGACACGGAGTTAAATTCGATACCTGTATACCACGGTTGTTTGATCGCATGCCGAACTGTATCAATTTTTAAGCAAAGTTGAACACTGATGGCGTTATTTATCTCAAATCTTGTTTGCATCTTTAGAAGGTGTATACACTCGTATAATGGCATTAAAACATCGTAAAAGTGAGTAACACAAAGCAAGGACGTTTTCAAGCTACTTTGTATCATGAAATGAAAGGAGTAACTCATTATTAAAAATTTAATGAATATATGTAAATAGCGCCCTCAATGTGCAGACAAATATACAGTTTATAGAATAAAAATTACCACAAAAAATGCGAAAATATATGAAAAATTTGCTAAAAAATCTAGGGTTAAAATAGCTAAACTATGATATGTGTATATTAGTTTGATAACTGGTAGTATTGTAAAGGTCTAGAATTGAACATTATGTGATGTTTTGTTAGAAATACTATAAAATGATCATATCAAACAACCGTGATACACGGCTCATTTGAATATTGTTGAAAGTTAGTTATTCATGGTCTTGGATTGAACCGTTTCATTTACGGTGATATCAACATGGCATAGAAAATTTAAAAGCAACGTTCAGAAATGGTTGAACTCTTTGTTTTAGTTTTGAGATTCAGTACGTACTACTCATCATCAACTGATCTATCTTGACATGATAACCATATTACCAGCAACGTGAGTAGGTTGAAGGTTAACACAGAGTTTAACCATTTCAGCATGTTACTGTCCATACCACAGAAACATGTCATACCTCAACAGTAAAGACACAGTTTTACGACTTTGACTCAACTTTCCAAATCTAAACAATTTAAAATCGGTATTTTTTGGCCTCCTGTATTATGGCAAGCAAGAAATACCTTTTGGTTCTGCATCATGCTATCTATACACATTGAATGTATCAATACAGAGTACCGGCCATTCAGCAGGACTTGAATTTCAATGGATATTGTATGTGCTGTGATGAATGCTGAATGCAGGTACCTGGTTTTCCATAGAATTGGACAACTGCCACGTATGTTTCTGTTTGGACAATCATCTGAATATTAATTGTTCGTGAAATCCACCATACAGTTTCATTTACAGTTGCATTTCCGATAATCTTGGTTTTTTTGCTCTAAAAAGCCTCTTAATTGCCAATAAACATCATAAATCCATTCAATTATTGTGTTGCCTAAAACCAAAGATATTGTATAGCTTCATAAAATCTTCTCTTAAGTCTCCATTGTTTCATACAAATTTAAATCAAGGCTTTTATTAGTGCAATGGTCTCCGTCAAGAAAGTGTACTTGTACCAATTGTGTACTATTACATCAATGACTAACCAACGTACCTACCTGGCTACAAGACACTTCATCTATGCCATGATCATTGCCTAATATTGCAGGGCAAAAATATCAAGGAGTCACTAACAGATGTACTCTCTATCTTCACACCTTATGCGGCCCATACACGTTCAACTTATTGATCAATATCAAAGACCCTTGATACAAAAGTAGATACAAAATCGTACACGCACAATGGTAGATGTTGTAGCCACTCTTGCATCTAGGATCCGCAATATTGATCAATAACATTGATCGTGTATGGGCTGCCTTACAAAGAACCTGGTCTGTACATGAGGCACCAGGAGGCAAATCGTCAGCTCAACATCACAATGGTATGAAGCCACACTGCACTATACTCCTTGAATTATTCCATGATATTGTAGTTTTTATATACAGTTTCTCTACATTTTATTGCATATTGTATCATGTTTGTTGTTTTTAGTAATTCATTACATATCTTTTACTATTGTTAAGCGCTTCGAGGCATGGCATAACTTGCTATATAAATTCCTTTATCTGTTTATTTATTTATTTTTATGTATTTATTTTCATTTAGATATCCGATGTTATCGATCTACAAAATACTTCTTTAACGGCCCATTCAGTGGTCCAGTGAAAATATAAAAAAAACTAAAATTGTGTATAAATCCCTTTAAAAGTGAAGGATAAGTCGTTAAAATTGTCATTAGGTATTTCTGAAGTGAAAAAGTTGGGCAAAAACAAGAAAACAGTAATATTGACAAAGTTGAAGCCCCATTGAAATTCATGTAGCTAATTTATATAAGTATACTGTCAGTATATAAATTACAGAATCATGTAAACAGGTTATGTTAGCACATCTATGACAATGACAAAGGTACCAAAATCTGAATTTTGATGATTTTTACGATCGTTCAGATGAGCAAATCACTGAATTGGCCTTTAATACATGTATTACATGTAATGGGAAAGATTTCTTAGTCTTACGCGATCTACAGTAGTTTAATTGAGTTAGTTTTTAAGAAAAGAGGCCTGCGGATATTACATTTCTTAAGAAATGCGGAAAGGGAAGTCATTCATTTTTCACGAAGCTATACAATACCTTTCTTCGTGGTAACAAAAGTATTATTGTGGATTGAAATATTGGTGATGGCAAAAAGTGAGAAAAGCACAAGTGCCCCGATCTTGTAAAGTGAGGCCGGACGATAGATCATCATTAGCAATTCAGTTAGAATAGATATATAACACACGGAGCGATCCAACAATGTCCGGTCCATAGTTTATGAAAACATGGGTATCGGTAAAATACTATTCCCATGCAGCATCCATCGCTACACATGTAGTATAAATTGAAATTCATTTCTAGTCTGAATGGCCATGTACTCTGATTTGATACAGTGTTCAGCAACGACGTGCACGTCATGTCGGAGGACCACCTAATAGAGTTTATTCTGGTTTGCCATAGATGCCTCGGCTCTACTCTTTCTTATTCAGCTGTGAGCTTGGAGCAATATCATCATCTGATGACTGGAAGTCATATTTCAAGTTTTTAGTTCCTCCATGATGTTTCAGTTCGTTGGGGTCAAAAATGCAAATTTGGGAAATGCAATGTCAAAAATTGCAAATAATAATAGCTTTTTACACTTCCTTGTGGGAGACCATAGTCGTCATCTACTCTGCTGCTTCTGCTTCCCTTCTACTCAACAACTTATATTACCTACTGAATGTCAAAACTAAAACAAAGTAATGAAACAGTACAATCCAGGACCATAAATAAGTAACTTTTCACATGATTCAAATGAGCCGAGGTATTTAAAGCAATACTGTGTGATTTGCATAAAGAATAGATTCTTATATAAATGTTTGTTTTCACTGATCACATTATGCCCTTTTAATTTCGAGCCAAACAAATGAGGTATAACGAAGAAAATTGCGATTCATTCCAAAGCCTACAATGCGTGTACTACGCTCGCCGATCGTATTACATGTAACTGCACGGAGCATCGCGCTCGACGTGTGTACATACAAGCTGACATCCACAGTACATGTTAGCAAGTACTCGATCGTTGAACTCTGAATAAAACCGGGTCGACCCGGTTTTAATACAAAAAGTTAAATTTACTGTTATTAAAGCACTTCAGGCTTAGTCTTTTACGTGGTATTTTAGTATACCATGCAAAAAAATTATGCAAAAAGTAGAAATCCGAGTAAAATTGAGGGCGTCGCTGTGAAGCAAATCACACTTTAATAAAACTCCATGGTACACTTTTCTTTGGAGACAAACATAAACGCTGAACCAAATTCAAAATCATTTTTGGTCACCCTGTGTATATTTTTAAATACATTTATTATCCACCATCTAATTGCTGCAAATTGCCTTCTATAAAAAGCTGTTTTTTTCTGTAAGGTCAGACAATTGTTTGTACTCCAAAATAATACTTTTAACAGATGTGTAAATTTTGTTGAGGATTTTGACAAATTTGTAAAAATGTCTTACCTAAATATAAAATAAAGAAAAACTCGTTTTAATTGTGAGCTACAAGCCTGCAAATTTAATAAAACAAGATTTTTCCCCATCAAAAACTCCATCTAGGTAAAGTAGCGAAAAATTTATAATAGGTTATTCTGTTGTCACGTGACATATACAATAATTAATAAATAATAATAATAATATTTAGTATCTCTGCTTTTCTTTATATTTATTGAAAATCAAATTATTTAACAGCAGAACAAATTACTTTTTTTTAATTCCACACGACAAAACTATGCTTGGTATGTCAGTGTTTTAGGCACATGTTATAGAAATCTTGCTTATTGTACTGCACCATTAGGAAATCCCTGAGCAGTTAATAGCTAGCTGGGGAAATTCCTGTTACCACTTTGGTATATAAGAGAGAAGGGAGGGATAGTTTCTCTCTTGGCAGTTTTCATGAAGAGAGGTTGTAGACTCTCTGTGCTTCAAAAAGAGGTACCAGTGTTCGCCAGTCAATTTTAAAGCCAATAATGTGCTATTATGCCGACAATATAATCGAAGGACACTTCGAGTGCAACAAAGTGCTTTCTCTTCCCAAAAGGGGAATATATTCTTCTGTCGACTTGCTGAAGTATGGTTTATGAAACACACGTCTGTTAATGTAAATAGGAACAGGTGGAGCAACTTTTATTCGTGGCCTGTCACCTGAAGAAAGTGAGTGATTGGTGAAAGCAGCACTATTTTGTAGATTGTCATCTGTGCGAGGATTTTATACGCAAAAGATATATAAATTCAGTGGACTCCGCTGAACAGTAATCTTCGCAAAACAAGTGAATCAGGATATACATCAGTTAATGAGTGCAACAGAACTTCGTAATCAACAAGAAGAAGACTGCCGGATAAGTAACATTCCTAAACACTATAGTGTAGTGATTCTCAATGATCTTGTGAATTTATGTTCACTTGTTAAAGCATACTTTACTTTTCATTAAAGATTCAGATATTGTTAGCTAAATCAAACAGTGTGTTTTGTTGTGCAATCTGAAGTGAATTTGAGTAAACGGTGGTTTTGGCCTTGATTCATTTACGACTCGTAACAATATCAGATGAATAATTACACAAATTGTATTCTCTTTTAAAAATATTTATTTCAAATGAGTTTTGTTATAAGAGATTATAATAAAGAGATTTCTGGGACACCCTTTACTTAAAGTTATCATAAATACCTGACTCGGTTTCTGGAAATATTATAAAATAGCTTTTTATGATTTCTTTAATTGTAAATCTATTTAATTCAAAACGAAATTTGAATTCAAATGAATGATTTTGTGCTTTTAACCTTTGGTATTCGAATGATTACTATGTCCACATTTCTTTGCTTTTACAAATATTAAACTACAACAGTATAACATGGCTCCAGTAATTTTCAAAATTGGATTTTTTTCCAATCCAGAGTGTAGCTTTAAAAAGTAGGTCAACATCAACAGAAATCGAGGCCGAGTATCTGTAATAGGTCTTCACAGAAAGTGAGAGGTGACATGAAGATCAGAAATAGATTCCTCCTCAGAAAGTGTGTAGGCTAATTATTTTAGGTGCCATAATGCAGATACTATGACTCATAGTGGCTGTAAGGGCAAGAAAAGTATCACATGAACCCGAGCCTTAATACATAAATTACATTACTTAAAAATCGCCTCTGTGATAGCACAAAACGTTCTTGGATAAAATACGAAAGTACCAATAATCTTTTCATCTCGATTATGAGTATACTCACATTTTACTTGCGACAAAAATTATTATTAAAACAACGCAATTTGAAGTTAAGACCATTAATTTATGCGGCTCAAGGCTTGAGATTCTTCGTCGCTTCCTCTCTCCAGTTACCAGTACATTAAGTTTGCCCTTACCCCAGCCCTTAAATGTTGCTGGGTCATCTTTTTTTTCGGATCCCTTTGGCAACAACAACACCCAATTGATGCCATCTTAACCAGTGGTAGGCTATAACAGGGTGCATGTTAACCTCCTATTCCATTCTCTTTTATTTTATCTCAGAAATATTTGTTATTAGTGCGGACTTTAAACTTGTGTAAGAATAGCCATATCTCAAAGTATTAAATCACCGAGAATCTTCATGTTTTTGTCGATAATATTACAATAATCGACAATCCAGTTAAAGGTTTAGGACGTCACAGCAAAGTAATATCATTCTTGCAACGTAGTGCTTCTTATAGTACATAAAATTGTACGAATGGAAAGAGGAACAATGGTAACACCTTGATACCACATTTGCTACATAGAATGTTGATTTTGGGAAACAATGGGTGGGTGGTAACTGTGGGTAAGCTATGTAAAAATATGCACAAAACAGTACATAACAATTTCGCAAGCTCATCGATTATGAACGGTATATGACTAAAAATATTTTTAGCATCTTTTGTTATTCGGTTAAGCAATATTAACACTCAAAGGAGGAAAAATGGATTGAAACATTTCAGGGTATATTTTTCATGAATAGCGATAGTTATATTTTCTATCAGTAGATTACGTGTCAAGAAATCAATTATAAAATACATTTTCCCCAGAGAAACGTTTCAGGCGAAATAATTCCTGATTCAGACATGTCAAATGTGGCAAAATATTGTTAAAATGTAAGAATTTCATTTTTTTTCTAGCAAAGCAGAAATCATAGGCTTAATCGTTTAAATCCTCGCTAGAATTATTCATCGCTAATTTTTTTACTGGAAAAATAATAAGACGACGAATCCCGCCATGCATTAGTCCCGAGGGTATCACGTGACTTAAATATTAGCAGCTTTCTTGGTACTGTACTTGCCAAAATATGAAAAGAATAATAATCCCGTTATGCGTTACACCTTAGGGTATATACCACGTGACTAAAATTCAATTCATTTATACCACATTCTTTAACATACAGAATGTAGCATAATTTTATGCAACACGATATCTCCAAAAAACAAGATGCGTGCCGGGACAAGTTGAAAATGTTAGACGAAGAAAAGGTGATACAGCTATTCGAACTTTACCGTCTTCAGGCGAAAGAAATTTAATACCTTGGTTGAATCTGTCCCGGCCAGTATTGCTTTCGTAAGATTACCTGTCGTATCCCTTGCCGGTCGTATCTTCCCTGTATCTCTGGGCATTTCATTATCTGATTTTCACACATCGAGTGTGTTTGTCCATTATGCTAAATTCTCTGCGATTTACATGCACAATTACATGCAGAATTTAGCAGTTATTTTAAATTTAACTTAAACAAACTGGTGTAAGTATTCTTGATGTTTTCTCTAAAAGTAGAATGAACGTGCAGTTGGGCTATTCCAGATGAAATCCATATACCCCATATTAGACACAACCTTAGTCTTCCAGTGTGTGAATTTTAAATGGAGTACTTGAATCGGTGACTCCTCTTGAAATCTACACTCCCTGTGTGGGAGATTAAGGTCATATCTTCCATAGAGGGTTTATGGATTTCAACTAGAACAGCCCAGTTGTAATATATGATTCAAAGGAAACAAGTATTGAAAATATGTCTTGTAATATAATTATAACAATGCCAATTGCATGGATTGATGAAGTGTCAAACATGCAAATATTTACAGAGATATAAATTTATATGATAATTTGTACTAAGCTGACTTACTTTTACATGTCCCAATCAATGTGAATATAATGATAGAAATAGTGAATATTTTCAGTCATCCAGTCGTTAGAAGGTTTTGAATTAAATCAAATACTGGAACTTACATTTTTTGCAACTTGCTACGTTGCGTCTGAAACCATCAGACTTCATCAGGCAACTGACCCGCTGGGCTGGTCATGTGACACTTTAGAGGCCCAGCACAAACGAGGCCCAGAACTCCGCCGTGTACCTTCACCTTAAAGACACTGGTCATAATATTGACACCGAGGACGCAGTGATTCTCGATAAGGACGAACAGTGGCATAGGAGAGGCATCAAGGAAGCCATCTGGGAGAGAGTAGAGCACCCGTCACTTAATAAGAAAGAGGGACTGAGACACAACTCACGCATGCGACCGGGCCATCAAGACGATCCCTAGCCGTCTCAAAGTGTCACATGACCAGCCCAGCGGGTCAGTTGCCTGGTGAAGTCTGATGGTTTCAGACGCAACGTAGCAAGTTGCAAAAAATGATGTAAGCTCCAGTATTTGATTTAATTCAAAACCTTGTGATAATGATAGAGAACTGTGAGCCTAAAACCGACGTGAGGCTAAGGTACTTTATATGCCTATTAGTATTGCTAACCAGTGTTGCAGATTTATTTAATTGTATTTTTATTTTTTAAACATGCTTCACGTTCATAACAAGATTCTATATTTGGGTCATGCTGCTTTTCAGGCTAATATTTCCGGATTAATATATTTGACATTACAAGTTAAGCGACTTGTATGTTGAAGAAGAGTTGTTAACAACGAAATGGCAGACACCTATGTCATGGCTATAGTTTTTGTGCGCATTAGGTTGGGAACGATGGGTTCTTGCACACGTACTATAATGCATTCATTCTCTTCTTGAACAAATTATGGGAAATTACAAAACGGTCAGACAAGCAGAAAGGCAGAGATCGAGAGAAAACCAGAAACTCTTGATTCATTTTAGGCAAAACCTAACAACTTCGCACACGCACCAGTAAAGGTTAATCGGTTAGGCTTGGTTTCTAGTACAGTGTTAAACTTTGTTGATAGTCTTATTAATTTGGCTTTGATCCGTGGCATGGCTTGAAGAAAATGACATTCGTGTGGGTCAAAATGAATTCAGCTGTGGAAGAGAGGACTGACAAAAGTAAAGATAATTAACCCTCGTCTATATTGAGACATTTATTTGTAGCATGTCCAACGAAGGGAGTGAGGTAGCTGATAGGAAACCACTATTATAACATATAAAGAAAGTTTCATGCTTATAATATTCAAATATTTTACAAAAATGGACGCAAATGTGCGCCTGGGCCTCAATACCTCTTCCCTCCATGTTAGACGCCATTCCCCGCGTTAGGGCCATTTAAATGAGCACAAAGGGTGGGCGGGACAATATTGGGCTATTCCAGTTGAAATCCACACTCCCCCTGTGGAAGATTTTGGAAATATCTTACATAGAGGGAGTATGATTTTCCAAATGCAATTGGTCAGGGTTGCTCATTTTGAAACCCATACTCCCCCTGTATTATGGCTTTACCTATATCTTCCACAACTGGAGTGAGTATTTCAAATGGAAGTTACCCAATTTTCTATTCTATTCAAAATTGATACTCCTTCTGTGGCAGACTTTAGCTAAATCTTCCACAGGGGTAGTGTGGATTTTAAATGGAATAGCCCATTACATGGATCCGTTTGGCGGTTTATGTCAGCGTATTATGGCGACAGGAATAAAATCTCTCTGGTAGGTTAGCCAAAGGAAAATTCTCCGCATCAAATGGACTCAGCATATCACCAACGACTTCATAAGATCTTTGACAAAGCAACAGAAGCTCACCACCATCATTAGAAAGCAGTGGTTTGGTCACCTGTTCAGGATGGATGAGAGTCGCGAGAAAACTCTACTTCTGGAATCCCACCCTGGACGCCCTAGGACAACTTGGAAGAATGTTATTCAAATTTCAAAGGGACTTGGATAGCCTTGGCACCAGGTGGTCTGTGGAAGAAGCTGAAGTTGCTACCAAGGACCAAGCCATATGGAAGTTCTATGTCAGGCAGCAGGCATGGCATGGCAGGTGCAGAAATGCATGATGCTGTCTGGTAGGTATAAAGGTAAGTAGGTAGGTTAGATAGTGAAAAACACACACAAACTCACCCCACCCCAACACACATTATTTACACAAATGAGAAAATATTAGAAAAGACTCATAAAAGACTGCTGAAAAAAAATCAAAATCTAATACTAATAATTTGTTGAAATTTTGTTTGAAGTTGTTACTGAAACATTAGCAATTACTATGAAAATGCATGCTATTTCTACACTTTATAACAAACAAGTGGTATACGTGAACTGGTTGTCATTTTTCTCATTACTTCTTACAATTGTACATTGTCAAATTGTAGCACGATCAATGCCAGCGGGGATATAACAATAACAATAAATTATTTTTCTATGCTCTTTCTAAATATAAATTCCAACTATAAATTGTGTAACACACTTTATTTGAGAAGCAATTAATAACGTGTTTACAAAATAATAAGAAGGAAAGAAAGAAAGAGCAAGAACATTTTAATCTTGATGGAATAGGATTAATAAAATCTAATATATATATATATTGCCGTGTGAAATTCTTTATCGAAATAATGACAGTAATTCTATGACTTATTTTGGATTTCAAAAGTTTTTAAAGAAACTTTTTTGCTACTGTTTTAACATTGAAATGTATAAAAGATGAACCCACGATAATAAATAAAACATTGCATTACACGTAATATAGCACGAATAACCTTTACAGGACTGCTGAGCTAATTACATTAAGGAATTATAAATTACAAAAAGAGCCAAGAGTCAAGCCCTTATGTATGTTTAATATTGTAATTTGTAGCATACTAGCTATCGTAGAAATGAATATCCCTACGATGCAGGCTGGGAAACTGAAAATCGAGGAAAGATGTATTAAAGGAACGACCTGAATATAAACGATTTCAACAAGTGTAACTGATTAAATACAATTTCAAGAAAATTGAAAAAATTTAAAGGTTCATTTTATCAATATTTATAGCAATATATATACGTTTTCTTGTCCCTGGATCTCCATCTAATAATAATTAAAATTAATAATGACCAGTTACTAACTAAAACCACCTCGACTGCTTACATTAGACCCAGTTTTAACCCCCGTTTATCAGTGGGAGCTGGTAGCCTAATGGATAGATTGTCCGTCTAGAGATCGGAAGGTCGTGGGTTCGATTCCCATGCCGTCACATTCCCCTGATTTTTTTTTAAATCGTTCCCCATCGTGTTTATTTGTTCCTGTGCAGGATGTGTAGCCCCATTACCTACTTTACATTCGAGAACAATTTAATGAACACACAATAATCATTTACCTCGTTGGTATTTACGTACTTAAAATGGGAGCTTTTTAACAGAGCATCCTAATTCTAATATTGTACTCGAGACTAATAAGTTCGTCTCTTTTAGGTTTCTATGTCAAAGTGATCCAAAAATATAATTAATCAACCTTTTCATTACAGAAACAGGAATGTAATACAATTGAAGGAAACTTCTGGAAATGCTTCGTATTGCGTAACAATAATTTTTTTTGGGTAACGGATCTTTGAACTCCTGTTGTTAGGTTCAAGACTTGGTATATAGGCCTATATAGAACCCATTAAAGTAGCTTGAAGTGCATCTGTTTTGTAAATCGTTTTGTCAAATTCTGGATTTGATTGACAGCTCGCGACCCCCGCTCGCGGCTATTGTGAACTCGGATTTGCTTGATCGCCCTTTTTGTTATTCAATGAGGCCAATTGTAAAACCCAAAGACTTGAACCGACCCGCCGTACATGCTGTATAGTGATGGAGAAGATCATAAGCTGAATTACTGCGTCATTTTGCATGGATGCTTTGACACAATATATGTATATTTTTAATTATTCCCTTTTATGTCTAAACGTATTATTTTTGTGTTTCAAGTGTTTGTTTGTTCCAGCATATGAAGGAAAGGCCGCCATTTTGTTTTTGGTTTTCGCTATAAATTGACAGGATATCCAATCTTGAATTTGGTCTAAATATAGGATAGACATCCTGCTATAGGCTATATTTATGAGCCAAATCGTTGTTTTCGTCGCATATCAATTTATTCAATTGATTGATAAATATATTCAAATAATAAAAGAACCTTCCTACCTTCCTTTACTTAAAATCCTAAGCATTAAGAATAAGAAGAAAAAGTAACAATTGCCATGATTGACCTAGTGTTGCCATGGTGATCTTCCCCATAGCAACCATAAGTCTTATTTGAAGAAGAAGTCGAGGGAATAAACGTGTTTTTTTTTCAAAGGTAATATTGAACCAAAATGTCACATCCTTTGAAGCAGTGATGAATGCAATATACGCTTATCCTGTGTAGCTTCAGATGTAGCAGATATATCATCAGAATTAATGTTGCTATTGATTTAGAATACAGTTTTAATAATTGTATTAATCATTTAAATGATGATAGATATTTGCTTTCATTTAATTCTAATGTACAAAATGGTCACGAGTTCGATCTGTTTATATGAATTGCCAAAAAAGATAAAGTTTTACATGTTCTATGCCAACATAAACATACATTACACTCGCAACATAAATATCCCCTACGATCAAATACACGTTCAAACTGTTTATTCGGTTTCAGTTTAAAAAAAGACCAAACAACCGATGTTTCGGGATAAAAAATATCCTTATACACACAGAAAAAGTAACTACCCACTTAATGAATGACCATTTAATATCAAGGATTTATTTCTGCGCATAAAGACACCTCATTTGTTGTGTCTCAATATTTATGTCGCAGCGTGAAAGTAACTCAAGATTTGAAAGTTGCAGCAAAATCCCATTGCCTTGTATAATTCAGTTTGCATTGGAAGGAGATGTGTTTGGCTCTCATTGGATTATCTTCTTGTTGCCTGAATGTAGAGGAGGTAATAACATGTGATAAATAATCGAAATTGTCTTTATTCACACTTAATTCCATATTCAAACATAAAGTGTTACAATAATGGTCATTCATTAAGGGGTGTTACTTTTATTTACTATTATGTGTCATTAGCACTCCAAATGATATAATGACGAAAACATCAAATACTGTTTTAGTTGTTTTTAGATCACATAGACGGAAGAAAGAAATACGTATCATTATGATATTTTGATGCTCACAGGCCGTACATTTCATACTGATGTTCAAATACCTACTTTGATAATGAATTTAGTGATGATTGGCCGTTCGAATTACATTGGCAATTTAGCATCCCATATTTTCAACTAAAATGTAATCTACTAAAGAAAGTAAGTGTCTAATGCTCTAATTGCTTTCATTCGGAATATGCCCGACAAGTTGTTAAATATTGAAATGTATACTTTACCGTACAAATTACACAAGTAACTTGAATAATTATGCAACTTTCTGAAATCCATTCTGCTTTCGAAAGTTAATTTTATATCAAATTTTGTTGATGTTCTATCCGTTGTATTGTATTTTAATTACACTTCAAGGCATACTTATTGTGCACAAAATAAATTATATAAATGATTGATGAAAATTAATATTCATCATCAAAAAATGTATATTAATAGTTAATGCTCAAATTGCATTTGCCGATAATCTTAAGTTCTTTTACATGATTGAATTTCACGATTTGATCCGGGTTATGTTATTTCATACAAATCATCTTTTTAATTTTTTTTTGCTTAAAATATTTGCTTACATTTGTAAGCCTTTGGAGAACATCGATATAAAACAAATCAAATTTTCCACGCTCCACAGCTTAAATTTGATTTTATTTACCCACACTTCGAAATGTACGGCTTTGATTTTCAGCTTCATTATCATTTTATTATCCCCGAGTTTCGTCTGCCGAGATTCATCGCCTCGCCTGTCTGCTTTGGCGAATATGGTGATCGATTTTTCTTATTCCGGAAGGCCATATTAAAGCTTTGCTTCATGTCCACAGAATGAAAATTGAAATAGGATACTATGGATAGCAGCTAGTACCAGCACATATCAGTTCTTATATTAAGGGTACGATATGCATTTGCATTGATATTTAGCTTATATATTTTTATTTACGGTTTAAAAAAACATAGCATTAAAGCTGAAAAACGCTGACCTTAATTTACACCAAAAATACATACAAAAACAAGATAAGAAGTAGATTGTTCAGAGACAGCTATTATAGTGCTCAATACTATTATGGTAGAGCTATTTTAATTTTAAACAGAGATTTTATAAACAAACAAGATACATATGCATAACAAAATCATTGATATTTATCGTTGATTTTTTGATATGCGGGATGGATGAATTATATGTGCATTTGTCTGATACTTTCGCTGCGGAAATGTATTGCTATGGCGGAGATTGACGTTTCTGTTCTTTCTTCAGGTAGCAAAATGCCGGTGCCTATCCGAGTTGAGGACCTGCGGATCAAACTTAAACACTATACACTTCTATCTGTACTCAGCGAGGCTACTGATGTTAAGGTCGAGGAAGAGCAGCTTCCTAAGTCTTATACATTGTAGTTAACACAGCAGATCATACGCGGATATTTCTGCAAGTGATTTTTAAGGGCTGGGGTATGAACGTTTGGACAGTATCTATTTTGGGACATTAGAGCACATCAGACATATCGACAAGAATGTCATTCTGATATAAAATAATTGTGATTTTTGAAATTCGCAATTTAATACACATTTTATGGCAAATCATTAAAATTGATATTTTTGATATTTAACAGTACTTGAAGTAAACTTTATAAATCTGATGATTTATACTTAAAGTGTATGTAGGTGGGATGAAAAGCCGACGATCAATTGAAAATTTTGACCTTTCGTATTGAAGATATGGATTTTTTTCCCAAAACACCAAAAAAAATTAGGTCTTTTGGGAAAAAATCCATATCTTCAATATGAAAGGTCAAAATTTTCAATTGACCGTCGGCTTTTCCTCCCTGCTACATACACTTTAAGGATATATCATTAGATTTATATAGTTTACATCGAGGACTGTTATATATCAAAATTTTGAAAAATATCAAATGTTTATAATTTGTCATAAAATTTGTATTATATTGTGATTTTCAAAAAATGAAAATTATTTGATATCAGAAAGACATGCTTCGTATTCAGAATGCAATTCGATAGGTCTAAGGTGCTCTCATGTCCCACAAAAAATACTGTCGAAACGCAATAAACGCTCATTTTAGATCCCTTAAGGTCTTTTCAATTTGGTAGAGCATGACGCCACTCTATGCAAGCATATCTAAGGATAGGCTAGATTTACTAGATGGTCAGCATGTCCTCACCCGGAGCAGAATATCGGATATCATAATTTTTACTTGGATATCCCGAACAAGTGTTTTGAATAATCGTAAATCACTACCTACGGAAAATTTGTCAAAATCACATTTATAATTTGTCAGTAAGTTACGGACTGTAACCATAACTATATTTTAGTATAGATATAGAACAACGGTGTCCAAATGAGAACACTGAGGACGCATTTTGATTTCATTCCCAGCAAACACAAAACATTTTCGACATCATTCGCAAAATGTTAGAAAAGGTTGCCGGAAAACATTTAAATGTCGGGTTATTTAAAAGGTATATAAAGGGTAAAAACGTTTTCATAACATTCAAAAGATTTGTTGATAACCTACTAAAACATTTTTACATAATGTTATTTAAGTGTTGACAAAATAAATTTATTTGGCAAAAAATGTTTGCCAAAAATATTTTACAATAACATTTTGAAAACATATGAAAAATATTGTTGTAGTGCGTTTTCATACAAAACGTTTTAAAACGTTTCCATGACATGTATATAACCCAAAATATAATATGTTTAAAACGTTTTAAAATCATTTTGTGTTGCTGAGTTATTTAAAGAGAATGATGGTTCCAATCGTGAAACAAATTACGAACGATAATGAAAATTGCATTATTGTGTAAAAATGAACATGGCAAATAAATGCTATCCATTTCACAGCGCCCTCAGTTTTCACATAAGAAATGGTGAATATATGGTGGTCCTACAATTACATGAAAGTCTTTGGTCGCCTTGTAGCAGTAGCGTAGCCAGCGGGGGGCAGGGGGGGCAGAGTGCCCCCTGACAAAAAAATGAAAGAAAAAGTGCCCTCTGACAAAAAAATGAAAGAGAAAATCAGGAGGGCAAAAGAAAAGAAAAGGGCAAGGAGCCCTTTTCTAGCAAAATTCAGGGCCAAAATAGTGTAACATACAAAATTTTTCCGCGCTACGCGCGCACATTGTAACGATAAAGCCCTTTTTAAGCCGGATAATGGGTGAAAATAGTGTAAAATACCATTTTTTTTTGTGTTATTCGCACACATCATCCCAGTAAGGCCCTTTTCGGGAAGCTCGAAGACATACAGTCTCTATGTATTGTATGATGCAACTGCAATTTTGTTCGTCTGTGCCCCAAAAATTTTATTTTGCCCCCCCCCTGACCAAGAAAGCTGGCTTCGCCCCTGCCTTGTAGTAGCGTTTTTGTGCAACGTGGTGGTCGAGGTTCATTGAATTGCTTAAATGATAGTGTATTGTCAAAAATAAGATAAAATTAAATTGTGCTTTTGTTTTCAAAAATAATATTTCCAAACAATTGTGCAAATGTATAAAAAACATCACTTAATTTGTAATTTTTTTTTCATAGCATGTTAAAGGTTAAATTGTTATTGATAAGCTATACACCACGCACATAGACTTCGTTTAATGCATTTAAATGAACGCAATTTTGTTAGCGGTTTAATGTTCAAAAGAATTTCGTAAGAGCTTCTTATCCACAACAAAAGTATGGGTTATTTCAAAGATTTTACTTTGTGGCCAGAGCTTTCGATCTTTAATAACAGAATCTATTACAAAGGATCGAAAGTTAACACCACTAACTCAAATTTAGATGGAATAACAAAATGATGAATCTGAATCTGGAAGCAATGTTTAATAAAGATGATAGTTACACAATATTATGTGTTTGCTATTCTTTTTTTCTTTTAGATCAATAGAATTTCTTCCGTCGATTAGAATAAGTTGCATGTCAACGGACAACACGACTTAATTTTCTTGTCATCAATAATATTTTTACAGGCTGCCCGATTTCAATGTACATTAATACTTAACATCCATACATGTGCCCTTAAATCAGAGCCGAAGATTTTCTGAAACCTGATCTTTAATTCATTTGAAATAGGTAAGCGAAATAAATTTTGCAAGAAAATCGTAGTCTATAAATATTTGAGAATTCAAGATAATAAAAAGGGAGATTGTTCGTAGTGGCTTTGATGGTTTTGTATAAAACTGTATGTATAACTTGCTCTAGAAGTAACGGGGTTTCTGAGTGCTCTAATGGAGGCGGATGGGCTCTTAGCCTAAAAACCGTACCATTTCTAAAGATTTTCTTCAAATTTCGTATATATACATGAGGAATAAAAGGTAGCTTTTTACAATGTCTTATCAAGTTTCTCTTGACGAAGAACTGAGATTTGTCATCTTAGCCTATAATCTCTCTTTTCCCATTCGCTTTTTGACCGGTAAGGCTCGTGACTGTAAACACCACTAGCAAAGTATACTCGTAGGTATATGTAATGTGTAATCTTATATTCCATGATTTAGCTTTTGTTTTTATTTATTTATTTATTTATTTATTTATTTATTTATTTATTTATTTATTTATTTATTTATTTATTTATTTATTTATTTATTTATTTATTTATTTATTTATCGATTGGTTAATAAATTAATAAATTTATTCCTTCATTTATCCCTCCCTCCCTCGCTCATTTCCGCTCTAGCTCTGTTCTATCACCTCCTTGCTTCTCATTCGCTCTCTTTCCCCCTCTCCTCCTTATCTCTCTCTCTCCTCTCTCTGTCTCTTCCCCCTCTCCCCTCTCTTCCCCTCTCTCCCTCTCCCCTCCTCTTCCTCCCCCCTCCCATATCTCCTCCTCTCTATCTCTTGCGCGCTCTCTCTTCTCTTGGTTTCCCCTTCTATTTAACGGTATACACCAACCACCAAAGGAGCAAGCAGATTGTTTCAAGCAACCAAAAAGCAGATGTCACGCCGTTCATTATACTATTTCCAAAATACGCTGTCAGTATTAGTCCCTCAGCTAGCATCGATTTAATCACCTCTCGGGTTCCAAAATTCTGACAGAGTCTAAGGGCGAATTTCTCGACGGGTGGCTTAGCAATTGGCTTGTCTAGCCTCAAGGCTTAAGAGGTCGTAAGACCAGGCTTAACTGAAAACGTATTACCCGAAGCACGGCTAACATAGCCTCGAGGCTTCGTTAGCCCGTGGGCCAGGCTTGTAGGATTAGCCCCAGGCTTCAGTAAAATTTGCATTTCTCGAAATCAGTCTTCTGTAGCCGTAGTCTACGCAAGCATGTTAGACCAGGCTTACAGCGGCTTTTCTTGGCCCTGCCTCAGAGCAGGTCTTAGGTCGTAAGCCTTGGTCTATTTCAATTTACAAATTATTTAAATTGTAACGCAAAGTTTATCTTTCATATTTTGACGGTCTTTCAATTAAAATAAGTAAGCAGTCGCGTAACTGGGGGGGGGGGGAGCTCTCCCCCCCCCATCCCATGAAAAAGGTAAATTAGGCCTACTTATTAATTAACCTCATTATTTGGTCATTTTAACCTTAAAACGCAATTTTTAAGGTTAAATAAATTGCATTTATCCCACCTTTGTACCATTGGCCTATATGTCACCAGCTTTAATACCTTTAATATGGCATTTGTACCATAATTTTTTTTTCAATCCCCCCCCCCCCCCCCCCCCATATCAAAAAGAAATCTACGCCAATGTTCCGGGGACACATTCCAAGCAGATCCCATAACTCCTCAGACCCACTCCACCCTTACAAACCCAAACAGCATGAACGATGCCTGCCCTCATCATCATCATCATCATCATCATCATCATCATCATCATCATCATCATCATCATCATCATCATCATCATCATCATCATCATCATGAAGACCTATATGATACCACCTGTCCCTATCCAAGCCTTAATAGTTTGATACTGGTACTTTTCATAAGTAGGCCTATTAAAATATTATTTTGGAGTGCCTATATTATACCAGGTTGGACATCAATTTAATACAATAAAAGAAGGACAAAATTGGTAAAGATATAGTAAATATTTGACACG
Source organism: Amphiura filiformis (assembly GCF_039555335.1). Lineage (NCBI taxonomy): Eukaryota > Metazoa > Echinodermata > Ophiuroidea > Amphilepidida > Amphiuridae > Amphiura > Amphiura filiformis. The sequence continues at coordinate 71,012,795 of NC_092631.1, forward strand.
AAACAATAATGCATGCAGTATTAAAACTGAATTTACGGATAAGATGCATATAATATTGCTATATCTTCTACTTAAATAATTATAAATATTGTACCAACAGATAACTTCATGTGAGATCTGAGAAGACTACTGATATCAGCAGTAGATCGCACGTTGGTTGCTTTCCTTTTTAGGGGAATCACAGATTCCTTTCCATTAGGCTTACAGTTTTACCCTTTTTGGGATGCAAAGAAAGAATCACGAGTATAAAGCATAGACGTATCATTCATACAAGTTGGACTCATAAAAAGTCAAGTGGAAATAAAATAATACATAAAAGACACAAAAACAGACACAATATTCTTGCATCAAGTTGTGTACGGTATAAGCCCAAGCACAAGACCGCTGGTCCAGGCTAGTCTTTGCGCCGGGAACATTGCGATAATGAGACGGCAACCTTGTTAGTACGGTAAACCGTGAGGACCACAGCTTATGTACATCTACCTCCAACAGCCTATACAATTAAGTCGCTGGTTGAAAGGGACGAGGTTGTCAAGCGTTAAGCCTACAAGGCCACTAAGACTAGGTTGAATTTGCGTTGAAGAAATCCGGCTAGAGTTAAGACTCGGGCTTCGAGAGCGGGCTAGGCTTAGTAGCCTCAAGGCCACCTTAAGACTACGGCTTAATAAGACTCCTGTCGAGAAACTCGCCCTTAATGTTGAAAAAAGACAAAATTTGGGCAAAAATCATGTCATCCTGTCAATCATATGACGTCATCAGTGACAGATATCCCGATTGTAGACAAGATATCATCACAGCATCACCATCTGCTGAAGACGCTAGTCGAACTAGTGAAAACGTTCCAGGTGAGCGAAAAATAGTGTAGTGTTGAAGTTAAACTCTTTAATCAAAATCATGTTTTTTATAATTTTTATTAATTTTTGGTTTTTCAAATGTTTTGAAATATTTATGTCACTTAAAACACAATTCTGTATAATAAGCCTAAAAGACAAGCCTAATATTCTGCTGATTACAAAAGTATGTCTTTTTTCATGAAAATAGTAAATATAAATGTGCGAATTGGATTTTTACCAAAAACCCCCATTAAAAAAAATTCTAAAAATCGGTATTGTGATCATTTTATCAATATTTGGTGAGCTATTGATGTGTTTTTGGTGTCAAGTTAAAGCCATGTAAGTGCTCATGACAATCAAATGTAATCTCTTTCACACGAAGTACTTCTTATGTTCAAAAATACCAAAGTTGGGCAAAATCATGGTTAATAACTTTCTTTTAATGTTTTTGAAACATTTAATGTGATTTGAAGCATAATTTTGTATGTTTACCCTAAGATGCATTATTCTTTTGATTGCAAACACATCTTTTGTCATGAAAATAGTGAATGCAAAGGTGAGAAATGCATTGTTTTAAACCAAACACCCTCATTTAAAAGGAAAATGCCCAATATTGTTATTTTGACAATTTTTAGGCTATTAAGTAAGCTATTGATGTCTCTTGGTGTCACATGAAAGCCATATAGTTGTTCCTGGCAATACATTTGTAATATTTGGATTATGAAGTACTTAATCTAACTACCAAGTTAAAAGTCCATTATACTTTAGAATAATTTGACAAAGGCAGAATAAAAATCATGGAGCCATGACTGCAGAAACCAATTGCGAGCTTCACCAACGCCAACCCCATAGGTCAACATTGATGGTGACCATGATGGGTTATCATTTTAAGTATGGATCTACGTTTAGCTTTGGTCATTCAGTATATGCCTGAGATGAAACCATAAGGGGGTTCTACTAGTTCAGGACCCTATGACGTGCCAGTGGGACCCTGGTACAACATCGTGACAGATAGTAAGTGTCACTTATCTGCCTTCAAATCTCTCCATATGACATCTACACTCTCTACCAGCAATGGAAGATCCGCCAAATGAGCTGCGCTAATACGTGCAGGGATTGACAGAACACTGGTGCATGAGATGTCATGAACTGGGTGCTGGTCTACAGCTCAGTCACAAAATAGATGCAAGGAGAAGTCTAAACACATTCACAGGACCGCCCCCAGTGTAAAAAATAGTCATCACGACTGTAGTATGCTCCAAGGAATAGGAGTACTAGACCAAGTAAAAACCACAATATCAATCTCATTCTTGAATCGGTGATTTCATTGCCAGAATAAGAAGCTTGGACAACCATCTTTCTAATCATCTGGTCATTCGACGCAACCACTTCGATAGAAACACCGACAATGGTGACCGACTGGTCAACATGTGCCAGGAATACAACCTTAGACCTGCCCATATGAGATTTCTCCAGACCAGAAACTGTCTTTGGACTTGGTGTCATCCAGCTGGATGTATGCACATGGGACCACATTCTATTTTACAGCAAGTTATAGTGTGAGTAATTTTTTCTGCGACAGTTGTTCCTACAATACAGTAGAATTGGATTCCGACCAATTTATCATCAGTATCCTATACTTCTTACCAGTCTGCGAACTAGCAAAAGGAAGCCTGCCAAAAGACCCAAGTTCAACTTAATGAAGCTGCAAGAATCTGCTCTGAGGCTTCAAGTTGGAGCTGCCTAAACTAATTCTAAGCCCTGGATTTGGATGACACATCATCAACAATCTCTGGCAGGTATGATATCTTTGAAAACGCAATCCGACAAGTGGCAGAGAGAATAGTTGTCAAGCATTCATTTAAGCTGGGTTTCAGACAAGACAATCAAACTGAAATAGAAAGGGATGAGGACAAGAAGAATGAAGAACTTGAACACCTTCCTGAATGAATCCTACAAAGTGGATGAACTTGATGCAATCATCAAACAGATGAAACTGGTAATTTATACACAGCCACCTGTAAAATCAACCAGGCTTTTCATTTCTTGCCGGTATTCACTTTCATGGGTATAAATTTAAATTTGGTGTAGAGTCATCATGTGGTTTTAAACTGGTTACGGTATTTGAATGTTCCAAACTGTTCCCAGGGGGGCACTTATGTATAAAAGTTGTAAGCATCCGCGTAAATTGACTTTAAAAAATGACCCTAAGCTAGGATATTGAAAATGTGTCAAACTAACCCTAAACGAAGATTTTACTCAAATAAAAACACCCTAAGCGAGGAATTAGTTTGAAATGTGCCCCTAAACAAAGATAGACATTATTATAAAACCCTAAGCGAGGAATTGGTTTGAAATGTGCCACCCTAAAACAGGATAGACATTGCGTGTGTCGGTATGAGTGTCATTCATCGGCAGGCTTAAAATCTAAATGAATCCCTTATGTTTTCATCTCAGGCATACTAACTGAATGACCAAAGCTAAACGTAGATCCATACTTAAAATGATAGCCCATCATGGCCACCATCAATGTTGACCTATGGGGGTTGGCGTTGGTGAAGCTCGCAATTGGTTTCTACAGTAAACTCCATGATTTTTATTTTGCCCTTGTCAAATTATTCTAAAGTATAATGGACTTTTAACTTGGTAGTTAAAAAATATATTACGAATGTATTGCCAGGAACAACTATATGGCTTTAATGTGACACCAAGAGACATCAATAGCTTACTTAATAGCCTAAAAATTGTCAAAATAACAATATTGGGCATTTTCCTTTTAAATGAGAGTGTTTGGTTTAAAACAATGCATTTCTCACCTTTGCATTCACTATTTTCATGAAAAAAGATATGTTTGCAATCAAAAGTATAATGCCTCTTACGGTAAACATACAAAATTATGTTTCAAATCACATTATATGTTTCAAAAACATTTTAATGTTTTTGAAACATTTAATGTGATTTAAAAAAAGAAACAAAAGTTATTATTCATGATTTTGCCCAACTTTGGTATTTTTGAACATAAGAAGTACTTCGTGTGAAAGAGATTACATTTGATTGTCATGAGCAGTTACATGGCTTTAACCTGACACCAAAAACACATCAACAGCTCACCAAATATTGATAAAATGGTCACAATACCGATTTTTAGAATTTTTTTAATGGGGGTTTTTGGTAAAAAATCCAATTTGCACATTAATATTTACTATAGTGAAAAAAGACATATTTTTTGTAATCAGCAGAATATTGTCTTTTAGGCTTATTATACAGAATTGTGTTTTAAGTGACATAAATATTTCAAAACATTTGAAAAACCAAAAATTAATAAAAATTATAAAAAACATGATTTTTGCCCAAATTTTGTCTTTTTTCAACATTAAATGACTTCATGTGAAAAAGATTACAAATAATTGTCAAGAAATGTTGCGTAGCTTTAATTTGACACCAAAAGACATCAATAGCTCACCAAATACTGAGCAAATGGTCAAAATACTGAATTTTTACTTTAAAATTGAGGTTTTTGGTAAAAAATGCATTTCTTACCTTTATATTCACTATTTTTTTTTGGGAAAAAGACATTTTTGTAATCAGAACAATATTGTCTTTTAGGCTTATTATACAGAATTGTGTTTTAAGTGACATAAATATTTCAAAACATTTGAAAAACCAAAATTAATAAAAATTATAAAAACATGATTTTTGCCCAAATTTTGTCTTTTTTCAACATTTAATGACTTTATGTGAAAAAGATTACAAACAATTGTCAAGAAATGTTGCGTAGCTTTAATTTGACACCAAAAGACATCAATAGCTCACCAAATACTGAGCAAATGGTCAAAATACTGATTTTTAGAATTTTACTTTAAAATGGAGGTTTTTGGTAAAAAATGCATTTCTTACCTTTAAATTCACTATTTTTTTGAAAAAAAGACATTTTTGTAATCAGAAGAATATTGTCTCTTAGGCTAAACATACAGAGTTGTATTTTAAGTCACATTAGATATTTCAAAACATTTGAAAAGCCAAAAAGTATTAAAAATGATTAAAAAACATGATTTTTGCCCAAATTTGGTCTTTTTTCAACATTAATATTACCTTATATGAAAAAGATTTCAAATTGATTGTCAGGAACAGTTGCGTAGCTTTAATTTGACACCAAAAAGACATCAAAAGCTTACCAAATACTGATGAAATAATCAAAATACTGATTTTGACGATTTTCCTATTAAAATGGAGGTTTTTGGTAAAAAAGTGAAATTTTCACCCCCATGGCCAGCGCTTTGGCGAGTAAGAAATTGATTTTTGAATTCTGTGGAAAATTCTGAATAAGATAGACTCTGTCAGAATTTTGGAACCCGAGGGGTGATTAAATCGATGCTAGCTGAGGGACTATATGGTCAACTGAAAGCTTGTCCCTCATGTTATTGACAATTCACCGAACATTATTTTGATTTCTCTACGTTTTTTCTATTCCCCCATTATTTCCCCGTAATGTTCAATGAAGCTAGTCTGGCATTTGAATTGAGTACACGTATGTCGTGTTGTTCATTCAACAGGGTAAAGAATATAACGTACATATAAATAATTCAAAATGTGAAATGTGTTTTTTTATTTTTTTTATTATTTTTAGAGCCAGGATTTATGGTAAATTATGCCTCATAAAAAAAAAAATTATGCCTCATAAAAAAAAAAAAAAGCACAAATATGTCTTATCAAATCAAGGCAGAGTAGGTTCCTTACAAAAATTAGAAGTTTTAAGAAAACTTTGTCGTTCATTTTTTCGCTTCTCAAATAAGAAAACAACAAAGGTAAAATGGCTCTCCAAACGAAATACGCGAGGCACATACAGGAAACAAACTTGTTAAGCGTTATCGGTCGATTTGCATTTTTCGTTTTGAAATATGTTGATTTCATATTGGATTTCATTTATAGGAAGAATTGAAAATACAGAAGGCAAAATTTGGTATGAAAGTGTTTATATATCTACATTTAACTTTCCTAGGCATTAGCTACCAGACTGTGGTGACCAAAACATATACATCCACCCCACAAGCACAAAACCCAAACCTACGCACCCCCCACAAAAAAACCAAGCAGTTCAGACTTTTATCATTTCTTCTGTAGTATAAAATTTAAAATCTAAATGTATGCGCCATAATTGATCACTATTTATATTTAGACTCCTCTGGCAAATGATGACAAATCTAGCTACACAGCCTTGAGTATATTTGTCACAAATTCTATAGTTGTAGTTTTCTATACTTTTACCTTTGTGTCATAAGATGTAAATGATATCCCAAATGGATTCAAATATCCCCGGGAAATGCCATGATTACGTAAAAGTATACGTAACAGACAGGTACGTTGACATTGTACTTACACAACATGTTATATAGCATTTCATAACATTGACTGTAAGCAGGGGTTGTAAGTTTTTATTGATCCCAAGTTTGTAAAATTTTTGATGACAATTGACAATACTCACCAAGGAAATGTCCACAGATTAATGAGTGATTATACGGATTTTGTGACATGTTTAACAGTAATTGTTAAGGTTTTTGTTCAAAAGGGGATAATGTGACCAGTGAAAACAAACATTAAACTAGACATTATGCTCACAGAGCACGGCCCTTAGCCAGTGAAGTTGATATCTTTATGACCTTTGACCTAGAGTTGTTCATGTGACATTTGTACCAGTAACCACCAGCTTATGGTTCATGGTGATAACGATATTGTACTATATAATTTGCGGGAGCAGCAGCATTTTGAAGGTAAGATAAGGCAAAGGTAAAGGAGACGATCCTGAACAGTGATCGGAGTGCCCATCTCTCTTTCATTGGCGATTGGGCCAGACTCCTCCATGTAATGCTGCTATAGGGGGTCGCTACACCTAGTGAATCTGTTACCTTCCCAGCATTTAAGAATGCCGGTACCCATTTATACACCTGGGTAGAGAGGAGTAATCGAGATAAAGTGCCTTACTCAAGGGCACAACACGATGGCGTCGCCGGGGCTCGAACGCGCAACCTTCTGATTATGATTCGGAGAAGAACTTAACAGAAAGAGGCCCTTAGCCAAATGCTATTTGGGTAAGGTAACTTACACAGATGACAGATTCGTCCTTGGAAGGCTTTGTGAACCTTGGTTTTTAGTCAAAATCAAAAGCGTGCTGTTTGCATTAGATAGAGACTCGGTAGCCTGCGCTAACCATTATTTTTTCAATCACTATGCCCTCTATTGACCTAGATCAGATTTTATAGTAGCTTATAGCCTTTGTTCCAGGCGCCTTGTTCTCCTTCCTGACAAATGAGCACAATCCAGTTTGGAACCGAGACTAGCAATATATAACACCGTATTAACGTACGTAAAAACGTACGTTAAAACGTACGGTCCACGTGCTGCGTATGGAACATCGCAATATCTCTTGTATGTTGAAATGTTGGTCATTTGGGGATTGAACCACTGTGAGGATTGAACCTTATACTTTTAATTGATAACAATGTCTTTTCGCTATGAGAGTTCCATGAGAAAATCGTGCTTGAAATTACCTGTTTTCCATTTACTGTGCAATTAGATAATTAATGTGGTATTTACCAATTGTTTCAAGGACGAAGGAATCAATGGCGATAGGCAGGGTATGTTTAATTGTCTATACTGATCAGAGTGTTTTACCTAAACTCAGAGGATGATGTAAGTACTACCCAACACTACCCCACCCTCCTTGCCATTCTGTGAGTCTCATGTTCTATCAGTTGTTTCGTATGTTTATATCTTGAATATTCTTGATATGTATAAATAGCTCATCAACACGTAAAACAAGCAAAAGACGAATTGTTTGACAAATAACAATATCGAATAAACTGCACTGACGCCACACATTTATTTCTACACACTTAAACCCACTCATCTGTGATTTCCCATATTTATCACGATTCTGTGCTCTAAACGAAAAGTCGATGATTGCAGCGTGAATATTCTAAAACATGATTATTGTTGCAACTGTGATGCGGGAAGCCACTCACACAAACCGGCTATTTACTTTAATTACAGTTACAGATTTGTAAATATTTCTCTTGGTGGATGTGGGTCACGATGACTGTGATGGTGTTTATAGCAGGCGGCGAGTGGCATGATAGAGCCGGCAACTTGTGAAACTGCCCGGCCGTATGGCATTTTCCATATACTCGGCTAGTTTTGTGGGGTTCATTATCGAACCCCAACGGTTTTAGCTTGTATTTATATTATTTATTAACATAGGCCTATTTGTTTGTAATATTACAAGCGTTTTAAAATTTCAAAATAATCCCATTCAATTACACGGTTGACGATGGAAATATACTGAATTTAGAGAATGCACGACATTCACCACCTGGGTGTTAGCTGCCAAGATACAAACTTGGCTTCTTATTTTAAACGGGTAGAGAACAAGCAAAAAGCTAAACAGGGAATTGGCAAATTGATGATAGCTGAATTCCAAACTCTGAAGATTTATAATTGCGGCCTTTGGAATTGTAAGTTATGACGAGTAGGTTTTTCGACGACAGAAGCAATGCTTTGTATTACTCGTCGATGTTCAAAATATCAACCTCTGTTATTTATGCATAGTTTTAGACTTCTAATATGCAATGTTTTATACTGACAAATAGTTTGGATCACTGAGAAGCGCCTCACTTAAATTATATTGCTTTCGACTATTTTGGGGACTTTTGTAACAATTACACATGTGTAGCCGTCGAGGCCATTGAGCAGTAACTAAAATCGCTTACCATTATTTCCTTAAAAGTGTATGGGGTTTGATGGGTGGGTGTGTTTGTTAATGAAAATTGATAAATTAATTGTTTTAATTAATATACAAAACCTCGCAGCAAATAATTAAAAACATACAGCAGATTTGCATTCTAGTATTTTATGTTAAACAAATATCCAAAACACGATTCATGATCAAATATAAGTGTCTTCCAAATAACCAAGAACCCATCACAAACTAACTATTCTAGTTATCATTTGAGGTGCAATGTTGCCAATGTTGCTTACACTAATGTAGCAAGATAAAGTGATATTAACTCAAAATATCAATAGACATCGCCGTCATAGATGGCGCCATGTACTACTCGCCAAGCAGCAATGTATAGGGAAACCAACGTTATGCTAAACAAAAATATACTAGTACTTGGTTTGCATTCACGTTTAACTTGAACAGCTAAAATAAGAATAATGCCTTATCCTTGTTAACAAGATTCAGTCCGCTAATAACACAACAAAAAAGTAGCAAGCACTGCAAGCACTGAACAAGAACGTATAACCTTTGACCTGACCAGGGTCAGGTCATTGGTCGCTAACATGCTAACTACCGTTGGGCTTCTGAATTACCCTGAATCCATCGCAAACTAACTACCGGTATTATACGTTTACGGTTCTTCGTTCACAGGATTCATCAACAAAGCTAATAGGAATTAACAAATTGACGATATCTGAGTTCCAAGCTCTGAATACGGCCTTTGGAATTTAAAGTTATGATCTGTTCTGGAGACGCCAGAAGCTATGCTACACACATCGATGATTCGGAAATTTAAATTTGATCATAATTAGAGCTTTTCTTGAAGGAGTTCAATATCTTGTCCTTATAATTATTTACACATAGTTTTACTCTTGTCAAATACCACGATTATCGCTAAATATTTTGGATCAGAACCACTGCAGTGAAATTATCGCTTCCGGTAGTCATTTTGGAAAGATTTGGGGGGACATTTACACTTGCGTACGGCGGACGTGTCGAGGTCACAACTCAAAATCGCTTACCGTTACCATTAGCTCCCTAAAAATGTGCGCGTGGGCGGGGTGTGTTTCAAGTAATTCTTTAAGATGACCATGTATTTCAATTTGATTAAGATTGGTGTTATTGTTCACGCTAAACTTCTTTGAATTAGATAGCCTAGTGGATATATGTTTAAAAAAAGTAGATATAAATTTACAAAAGGAGCTATTAAATTCTCCAAAATTGTCTGCCATGTGCGCTATTAAATAATAAAATGTTTTTAAAATCTGCTTTAATATAGGCCTATCTACGTTTGTAAAACGTGTTTTTGTGATATTTAATCAGGAAAAGTTTTCCAAAGCGTTAAGGTAGATTTAAAGATTGGAGTTTTTTCATAATTCCGAATCATATATAATTTCTTTAAAAGGTTTACTCCCAAGAGTCTCTACGAATCTTTTATTTGCTTCTTATTTTAATCAAATCGGACATTTGGTTCTGAAGTTGCGGGTAACCAAAGTGAAGAAATCCGGGCGAATTGAATTTTGTCCTATACTAATACACGTAATGTATTTCTTATGTATTGTATTGTTTTCAAGGGGCGATATTTTAGGAATATTGGGGTAAAAATTCATTTCTGAGTAGTTTAATATGTTTTTTAATATTCAAAATACAAAATGGCTACCTAATTAATATATTCAGTGTTTCTAAACTTAAAATGACATTTTCTGCCAGATGTCGTTTTGCGTCATTTTTTTCCTTGCGCGCAACTTTTCTCAGCAACCATATATGTGATTGCTACCAAATTTAGCATGTATGTTATTGGGACACATATCTAAACAGATATGAAGAGATATTTTGAGTTTTGTTTTTTAGAAATTAAATATGATGATTTTTTTACCAAATGTTAACGAAAAAACGGGATTTTGCCAAAAATGGAGGTCATTGACCAAGATTCTGATTGAAATGTAACATTTTGGCTTCATAAATTTTTTAAGTGTATATCTAGCTTTGTGCCTGCCAAATTTCAGGGAAAACAAAGTTTGAGAAAGGGCAAAAAACTTGCTCGCAACAAATGCCTTAAAAATCCAACATGGCCACCATGGCCATAGCAACCGGTGATGACGCGACCTTGAAAATAGTTCGAAACAATTTGGCTTGTTCATATATATAAGTTGACCAAAGATGGGTGTCCTTGTATCTATACTTTATAAAATCACTTCAAAGTGTTGCCCCAGTTCCGTGTTAAATAATCGGTTTACAGTTAGCAACCTGGACAACCGATTCTTTAGAAATGCTTAGTCGCGCTGAAAGTCGATCGATACATGTTAAAATCAGCACAATTCAGAGATACACCTTTTTGCTATGAAATTAATTTTCTCGGTCAAATATAAAGCAATATTTTTTTTTTCTTCAGTAATGTCAGTTAAAAACTTGGTGCTTGGATATACATTTTTTTACAAATCCTGGTGTTAAAATTAAGCATCAAATTGTGTCTTTTAGTGTGATATTTTTGATTTTTATAGGCCTTCAGTTCGCCCGTGAGCTTTTTACGGAATTCATTTTTTAGCGTCTCAAACTAATATAGTTTGCTAAAGAAAGATATTTCCCACCTCTGTAAAGCACATCGTGTGGGTCTATATATTATAGTTTTGTTAGAATTTCCGTTTTTATTTTACCCTTTTTCCCTTCATACTCCGAAAATGTCTAACTCAGTACTTTTATCTCGAGAGCAACCAGCAGAAATAGTCGATATTTCCTTTGTTGTTTATCCAGGTCAATTTTCCATTGAAAGCAAATTGCCCGACTAGCGATTTGGTAGCCCAAATCCCCAATTGAGTGTTCTGGTTAAACATGATCTGTAAGAGCGCTATAGGCCTGGGAATTTCTTTGCTATATTGAAGTTCTAGCAACACTGTAGCCATGCCGGTATTCCTATTAAACCCAGGGATATCGATCCACAATGCTAGTATTAGCCTTAGATTTCACTCGTTGATTTTGAAAAATGGTCAACCGGCAGTAAAAATGGTGAAATGAAAACGCAAATTCTGACAAAACTATGATATATCGCTCACGGTGATGTGCGTTAGAAAGTTGGGAAAAATCCTTCATTAGCGAACTATCTTACTTTGAAAAGCTAAAAGGTTGATCCAAAAAAGGCTCGCGGGCAGAGTTTAAGCCTATCAAAATCGAAAATCTTACACTAAATGACTAAATTTCACGCCTAAGTTTAACACTAGAATTTGAAAAAAAATACAGTATCAAGCACTACAATTTTTCCTGACATTTACTGAAAAAATGAAAATGATTGCTTTTCATTTGGCCGAGAAAATTAATTTTACATCGAAAAGGTGTAACTAAAAATTTAGCTCATTTCAACACCAAATTCGATCGTTTGTATTGCCTCATTAAATGACTGAGTGAGCCTTGCCAAACAAAAGAATCGGTTGTCCAGGATGCTAACTGTTTAGTTTCTTAAAGACGCTGTGCTGGCAATAATACAACACCAAATACGTCACAATATTTAGTTTGTTTTTTTATTTCTGAATAATTAAAACAACTCTCTCTGATCTTGAAGTGATTTTTCCTGTGAGGTCAAGTACTTTAAACAAATTAAGACAAATATGACCATTTTCCAAGAATTTTAAGAATTATTCATTATACAACCATCGCGATATTACACAGACAGTGAGCTACAGCCGTACAATTATTATGTTATTTTTAATATCATCTCTTACCAAGATCACGATATTATATTGTTGTCAAGCAATTAACCAGCTGGTTCTATCTGCTGAGATGAAATGATATGATTCAACATCGTAGTCCAATGCAACCGAAGATGATGTATCAAATCTGTCCTGTCAAGTACGCAGTATCTACTTAAACATTTACTAGCAGATAATGTCTTTTACTCTAGAAGCAGACTAATTTAAAAACACCTGTATCCTCAATTATAAGGCAGTATCTTATATGTATCTTATATACAGATACTGTGTTGTTACTTGGGAGGACAGAAATGACCTTTCTATCCATTGCTCGCATTTCCTGTTTTCTCTGACCTTTTTCCTATCTGTCAGTATAATTAAACATAACACCAAAACGTAGTCTCTTTCAATATTATTGTTAAATAAACATTAGAGTTACAGCGTCTCTGATTGGTAAATGTCTGTACCGTATACTCACATGTTATATTGGAGACAATTTTCATTTCCCCTATTCACTGTTATTGATGGTCAATACTGATGGAGTGTAATTCGGTTAAAATGACGGCGGACATTCCGGCGAGGGATGGAGTGGGTTTTATTTAAGGTCACAATAATAATTATATTTTTGCTCATCGTTTGGCGTTCTGTTAGGATTACTGCATAAACAACAACTTCTCATTTTAAAGATCAGGTGATGTTTTATCCAGGACCCATCGCTAGTCATAAGGTTCGCTAGTCCATAAGAAAGTCTCTAAACAGAAGGGTTCGCTGGTCTGAAAGTAAAAGGTATGGGTTAGGGTTAGTGCTATAGGATTAAGCTATAGGGTTAGGGTTAGGATAAGGTTAATGATTAAGGTAAGGATTAACTTTTACATTTTAGTGAATGAAATTTACATAGATAAAGGGGTAAGGTTGAGATTGCTTGGTATTGCTTGCAGAAAGTACAAGGATTAAGTGCTAAGAGCATGCCAATGTTGACGCGCATAATGTGAGGAAGTAAGCTGTTGTATACAGTGCATTTTGAGGCACATTTGAGTATTATCTACGTGAAATAGCGATATAACAATAAAATAATAAAGCAACGATATTGTTTTGATAATTAAGTATTATTGAAAATTTGATATCCATATCCAATTAGCGATATGTTATTTTCCAACATCTTGCCAGACGTTTGATTAGGTGACGAAAGAGCCACAAGCCGACTGCGACTGGTATCAAGACTAGGCACGAGCAGGACTAGGCCAATGAAATATCTGTCCCTAAACATGCCATCTTTTTATGATATGACTATGACGTAAGCGTAACGTCATCCTAAATTCTTCTCCGATTGAAAGTTGAATTCTTGATGAAAAACAGTTCTATTTGCGTGTATTATGAAGGCAATGCCCTTAAAAATGTGTTTGTAAACAGAGAGACCTTCACCTAAATTTAATCAAGAGAAAATATGATCAAACATCACAAACATCAGGTAATAGTGATGTTGTACATCGTATACTATGATAACAAACTGGATAAAATGAGGAAAGTTCTCGTTAAATAACTTGATAATGAATACATTAATTTACGCGAAATTGTTAATCCAATTGTCAGATTATATGAAATCTGCGTTGGCAAGGATGTCTTGAAAAAAAAACACTTGCTAGGAAAATGTCATTTATCAGACTTGCCTTGTAACGATTTGTTTGATATCCTTTGTAGAAAACCGTAAATAACGATCATAGCGAGCTTGCGATTTCCATACGCCGTGATCGTACGCCCGTCGATCTATTCAAGACCACTCTCCTGTATCGAAGAGAAATCGCGTATTGAGTTTTGAAGCTTTTGCACGTTCAAAATGAACGTGGAGACCACGTTGAAAATGCACAAAATTTGTCCATTTAACAACATTAAAGCGAGTCAAGGATAATGAACGTACGAATGAAAGTCTAACTATTAATATGATTATTTTTGTTTGTAAGAAATCATTATAATGCAACATTGAGGTGTGAAAATTTGATTTCATTCATAAAACGCGCGGTTCATACGTACAGATTGTCCATTGAAATGCGTGTGAGATCCGTATAAAAATTAGGTTGCGATTTGCCTTTTTGATACAACGCTCCTAATGTTCACGAAAAAGTATCATTTTACATTTAAACTATTACACTTGGGCGTATCACTTTTGGGCGTAACTATCACATTTAAACAAACATGAAATCAACATGAATATTCAACATCAGTTTTGAGACAAACCCAGTTCCTTCCTTACATCGAATTTGATGATTCTTATTCAAACCATGTATCAGAAATTTTGTTGAACTTATAAAGGTCGTTACAGCGGTAAGGAACCGGAGGAAAGGAAGTGGGATTCGGATGGCTAAATGCAATGTTTATGCTATCTTCTGACCATGCTGACCTCAAACGCGTAGAATGTATAAAATGTTAAAAGCTGCTTTCAAACGTACTGAATACATGGAATACAAAATGCAATCTTGATTTACTACTTTGAGTGAAAATAAAGTAATACCTGGTATGTTGTCACTCGCGTTAGTGTCCAAGGGGTCCTCTATATAGGAACCCATTAAAAATCCGCCCAAAGTTTTTTTAATGCAATAGCACAGATTAAAGCACAGATGGTGCAACCCCGGGGTGCAACACTCTAAGCTACTCTAAACATAGAGGTAATATTTAAATGGACAAGACCGCATGGTAAATAACTGAAATGGAACGAAGAAAATAACACCATAATTATCTCGATAACTGGGTTTTAGTCATCCAAATAAAAAACCCCGATTATTGTTTGTTTGTTTGTTTGTTTGTTAATCTTATATGCAAGAGCCTGACCAACACAGATGGGGTGTTAAATTGGTACCAGTTGGGGGCGTTTGTAAATGCCGTCTAACGAGGACCTACATATGGATACACACCGTAAAACGAGGACACACCTCCAAACGAGGACGTCCTCGTTTTGAAACTATGCCCAGGATGACGTAAATGATGCAAATATGCATATAAGATAGCATATAAGATAGGTCCCCCATAGCGGGTATAGGACGGGTATAGGACGGGTCTCAGTTGGATAGTAAGTTGCCTGGTGTGTTTGCGTGAGGTCCACGGTGTGTCGATTAAAAACGGGTGTGAAAGTCCTCGGTTAGATCCTTCTTAAGTCGAGGTCCTCGTTTGAACGTATTTACAAACAGGTGTGAGGGTGCAACGCTACACTGTTATATAGGTAGTTGACATCATTGGCTACACAAAAATGCCTGATAGCATTATGACGCGGGTGGCCAATGGTATTTTGTACTTTCTCCTATACTGTAAAGTTTTCTAAATTCTCAATTCCTCGTATAAAGCTCCTTTTTAGCTAATAAATACAAAATGCAGAAATTTAACAGAATAATCCAATCACAAACAATACACAAATTAAATAACAAAAACGAACAATTTATCATTGTTACCGGTGTTTTTTCCTCCTACGTTTTCCGCAATTCCTCTCAAAGTAAATTAAATGCAATGAATTAAACCAATTTCTTTGAGTTTCATATATCATTTGATTCTTCGTTCAATGCGAATACATAAAATTCACTTTTCTATCCAACTGTCCTTGTGTTTTCCTTTGAAGTAGGCAAATAAAGAATTAAACTAGACAATTGCAATTTCCACAATGTTTATTATACAGTAAGCCAAAAAATTAAGGTACCAGTTACGTTTACCCCCTGTATATCCTAAACAATATCCTTAAGACAGATATGTCATAATTGGAACCAGCAGCCAATAGCTGCATCTTTTAGCTCGAATTTAAGACCTCATTCGTTGAAATTGTTTAAGAAATAAAGACATGACGATCCAAAACCCCAAGGAATGTGCCAATTTAAAAGTTGCAGTTTCCTCCATTGCACGCGCAATTGATTTGTATACAAACTTTTCGCGAACGAGGGAACTAGCGCCGTACTTACATTGATTAGCACGTTAAAACTAGCGCCATGCTTTCATTGATTAGAACACAAAAGTGCAGCTTCGTCTCTTCGGTAGGTTTTATATCACTGTTTCTTTAATTCTCAACGAATTTCAACAAATAAGGTCTTGAATCAGAGCTAAAGGGTATTAGCTGCTTGTTTTAATTTTGACATATTTGTTTTTATTTAGGATATACAGGGGTGAACACAACTGGTACCTTAATTTTTTGGCTTACTGTATTACCATTGTCCCTTTTTTTGTATTTTCGCAGAACTTTTAAAATAATGATATTTTTGTCTCACAAGAAGCAGCAACATTGGGTTCCAGTATAGAGTGGATCCTGCCATATACAACGGAACTATCGGAAACTGGAAGTGATTGTGGAGGAAAAATCTTTCCTAGACGTCCGGATAGAGATCTAATTTGACATGTTTGAATAATGTCAAGTGTCCGCGGATATATGAAGAGCTTGGACGTATGACCCATATACTACAGTCAAAATTAAAGCTTTCACCGTTAATTATTTTTACAATTTGCGGGTTATTTTCATCTATCGTGTTTAACAGCAATTTGTGCAATATAATTTGCACACAAATGCGCTAGGAAAGGATATTACATGCAAATAATCAATTTCCATGCTTCAAAGGTTTAGTACATCTTTGTTTTGTGCAAATACCCGTTTTGAATAGCAGTTCGAATAATTATGAGGTTAGAGATAGACATGAGCGGCAAGAGAATACGTAATGCTTTGTTCCTTTAATGCCGATTTGATTTTGCGACAGGCTATTCATAAAAGTGGTACCATTGTTTCGAACAAAGGGTTCCGCCATTAAATTGGTCACTGATCAGGTATCATATTAACGCTTTATACAACAGGCGAGTATCAATAAGTGACCACAATACAGTCATGTGTAAGGGCAGTCATGTGCAAAGTGGTACAATTGTTCTCAAATATATTATGTGTGCTTGTGCGGGTCTAAAGTCTATATATAAAGGAGGCTTTAGCTGTCGATGTAATCATCTTTATGAGCCACCTGACTTTAGGCGCTTCATTTAAATAAATTGAATGCTCTTCCCAGCAAACACAAAAACGTTTTAAAAACGTTTTAAATAAGTTATATTTTGGCTTTTGGTTTAGGTAAAACGTTTTAATAACATTAAAATGTCGGGTTATATAAAGGTCATGATAACGTTTTAAAACGTTTTGTATGAAAACACACTACAACAATATTTTTAAATGTTTTCAAAAATGTTATTGTAAACTATTTTTGCAAACATTTTTGCCAAATATTGTGTCAATACTTAAATAACATAATGTTAAAATATTTGAACCCAGCAAACATAGAAATGTTCTTAAAATGTGTTTTCAAAACCTTTTAATAACATTTAAAAGTCGGGTTATATAAAGGTCATGAAAACGTTTTTAAAAAATAGAAATAGAAAATATTTTGGGCAAACATTTTTCACAAAATATTTTTTCAACCCCAAAATAACATTCTGTTTAGAATGTTTTGTATCAAGTTTTCAAGAATGTTTTTGGAATGTTATTAAAACGTTTTTATACCCTTTATATAACCGGACATTTAAACGTTTTCTGTAAAACATTTTTGTTTGCTGAGCAGTAGATTATCAAAAAATGTTTTTTAAGGTTATGAAAACGTTTCATACTCTTAATATACCCTTTATATAACCCGACATTTAAACGTTTTCTGACAACCTTTTATAACCTTTTGCGAATGATGTCGAAAACGTTTTGTGTTTGCTGGGTTGCTGATCGATTACACATCAGAATGTAAAGGCTGTCAGGTTCACATATCTATAGAACTCTATGGTAATCGCCACATATAGGCTACATGTAAGTATAGGTATGCCTATAAAGGTTTTTTTCACAAATTTCCATTTAATTTTATTTAAAGAACACAAAGGGGGGAGGAGGGTTTGGGAGGGGCCTGTGAGAAGTCGTTATGCGTTACGTAATTAAAACGCCCAGACAGATGTATATTTCGCACCTGCCAAACACAAGTCACCCAATTTCGAAAACTGTACGTTGAATGTACACTCTCATGAATATTGATTGGCAACATTTTCCAATATGTCAGCGCTCTATTAAGACACAATAGAACAATGAACGTTGCAGCCCGTTGGTGAAGACCACGTCGCTGTACGTATATCGATGAACATAAAAAAGAGCTACCAGAACAGGAACACTATTGTTCTGCAAGAAATGAAGGATCATTGTTAAAACACTCAAACTATGCCTAAGAGGGAACATTATTAATATATATGTAGAAATCAGAAATTAAAATGAAATATGTGCATTTTACAATACCTGCAAAAATATCTTTGTGCAATGGCTATTCACTAATATAAGAAAATATTAGCTTTAGCGCAAGGCGTGAAATCAAAGTATATTTTGTTTTCCTAGAAATATGAAAAGAAGCGTTCAACAAGGAAAACAAAACCTCCATATTTTGTCAATTTATTATATTATTGCCATTGACTGAAAATCGTTCAGGTATTTCCTATTTACATTCTGTCTCATTTAAGTTCGATATCACATTGACGTAAATTGAAACATCTTGATAGATTCGTAAAGACAGCTGCAATTTGAATGCTTTTTCACGGGGCTCAGGGTACGCAAAAAACAAACAAATATTGCGCTCAAAGACTACGCCTCACCAACACCAACTGGTATTTTCTTAAGACCATAAAATAAGCCCTAACATTTGTTTACTATATAAAATCTAAAATGCCAAAAACTCCAATATTTTTGATTGAAAAAGGGCATTATTGGGAGTACCCGAAATAATGATAGTGGTTACACGTATGATGGTGGACTGCGCCGCCAATGATCTGCGCGGCAGTCCTTGACCTGCAATATATCCTGCTTGTTATATCTGGACGGATATGGCAAGCTAAGCGGCTCATTACGTGGAGATGGCTACGCGCAGCTTATTTAAAGCTACGTGCAGCTGTTTGACCAATCAAAATAGTCAATTTAATCACGTGGTTAGTTCGTTAGCTGCGCGTGGTATAGTGCTAGGTATCCTCTTTCACAATTATTATATCGTGTAATTAATTTACGGAATTAGCATAGATAAGCGGTAAGGAGGCCAAATTACAGCACGTGTCAAGAAAACATGTTGCTAATGCCTGGCTAAAATGACACAAAGCATATTTATTAGTGTTTCCAAGTTTACACCGTGTTTAATAGCAATACTCGGGCTGTATTAGCCGTGCAGGGATATGAAGGTCAAACAACAACTACTTCTGATGTAAAGCGCTGTGTAAAGATATTGCAGGGAAAGCGATATCATTATCACATGCCACTGTGTAAATATGGAGAGAGTAATGGGTCATCATTTTCTTCGTAACGGGGGGGGGCTAAATTTACAAAAAGTCGGCGTCAATAAAATTGCGGCCCTCACTATTTCGGCATCAAAAATGTTATGACCCCCGGCTCCCACCACCGATACACCTTACCCCCTAACAGGCTAAAATTGTATTGAAATCAGTCTTTTTGAATACAATAAACATAACATCTGTAGTCATCTTATGACTCCCTACATTTTGTCATTATCAATTTATGACCCCCCTCCCCTTATTTTTCTTTCCAAAAAGTATGACCCCCTATATTTGGGATCCCCTTCCGAAGAAAATGATAGCCCCCTAAATATAGAACAATCATCATTCTGTTCAGATATTATTTTAATAGCACCTATACCATTTTTTGCTGATATAGGCCTACTACAGATATTTTCATTTACAAAAAATAACAACGTAATAAAACCGCGAATCTGATTGGTTAATAAGCTGCACGTAACGAGAAAGAAGCTACGCGTAGCAGTTCCACGCTTCTGGACCCCTTGGCTTGCCATAGACGGACGAAGAGTAAATAACAGGCCGTTGTGCGAGCCGCTGCAATAACAACGGCGTAACTCGGCAAGATTTGAAATGGTTGATATTGTAAACTGAAGCGCGCCATCAACGACATCCTATAAACCAGCAGTGTAGTGTCTGTATTCTTTTCTTATTCACTGGTGAAATCCAGGGTTCATTAATTGACATTGGAATCAGTGGTAATATTGAAAGCTGCTAAACATGTATACTTTGCAAGACAATGGCCATATTGCCTCAAGGTAGCTCATACACACATTACGTTTAATAACGACCTTTGTGTACAGCAGGCATTCAACTATCGCTGCTGTGGGTTTCAGCGCACAACAATAAACGGTTGACTTTCGGGGCAAAAAGAATGTGTGTCTTCGTTTACTAACCGCGTGACGTGCGGGGCTTTATCTTTCTTTATGAATAACTTTCTTGCTCTCACGGTCGTTTGAAGAGCGCGAATACTCAAATTAATACACATTTCCATTTTAATAATTTTGTAACTAGCCTTCTATGGTGAACATTATAGTGTCAAGAAGTGAACTGAAAACCTTTCGAAAAATGCATATTCCACATATGTGATGCGTTCAAGCAAAATCAGCCGGAACTCGGAAATATTAAATTTTCAGTTTCATATAGGATAGTAAAAAAACATTTACAAAGATGCATTTTGCAGAAAACCCCATTGCAATTGAACAATCAGTTCCAATGATATGAGCAATTAAAGAGTTTCTAAAACAACAGGAAACAAAAGGAAATATTGCCTTTGTTTGGCTATATCTCAAGATCAATATTTCCGAGTTCCGACTGATTTTGCTTGATCGCATCACATATTTAGTACTTGCTCGTATGTTTGGCGAGTGAGCATGTAATGTTTGCGCATCCCCACGCAAAAACTATATGCATTCACGTGACGCATACATAATTTTATCGCCAAAGAAATTATTGCGTGCGTATGCTCACCACGACCATGAGCTCGGAAGTACATGTTATCGTGGGATAAGGTCAGAGGTTACCAGCTGTCATGGAAGGAAGATGTCAATAGGTAGGTAAGGTTGTTGGGGTATTTTGATCAAAACATTTTTTTTAATGCTAAAACTACTTTTCCCCCTACACCCCGGCATGTTTCACAGTACGCTGTTGGCAAGGTGATTTCATGCGAACAAAATGCGATTCTTTAATAGTAATTACTCAACCTTAGGCTAGTGTTAAATGTCCAGTTGAATTAACAAAGTAACAAACTCTTGGACAAAATTAAACCCTTCTTTGCACTTGGCCTCCGATGCTTGAAAGTATACTTGACAGAATAGTCGTTGCTGTTTCCTGGCAAAAGCTACATAGACTTGCAGAGACAAGCCATAACGCACAAATATTTGCATATACCTTTTTACGGTACCCTCGGGTATCAGTATGCGAGCAACCCGTCTGTCTCGTGTCTGTTTTAAAGGCATTGTGATGTGCCCTGAGTAATTTAATTTGATGATTTATCTTTGTTTACAAAGTTACATGAGTGATGACATTTTGGGGAATTCCCCTCTCAAATTGAGCAAAACAAGCTGAATCATATCTAATTTGGAATATTTGGAAACCCCTGAAAATGATGTAATGGGATTTCCCTCAGGAAGTGATGTAATGGGATTTCCCTCAGGAAGTGATGTCATGTGTAAGGTTAATGTTATAATTAAGACTTTGGAATTCCCCAGATTGAGCATAATGTGAAGGCAGTAAATGGCCCAGAATAGAATGGGGTTTTTCCCAAGCTTGGTATATAATAAGAAAATGTAAACAATGATTCACAGTTGATAGTGTTGATCTGGGCTATGCTTACAGTCCAATTCCTTGAAAGAAAGGAAATTACAAACCAGAAATATTTTATGTAGTCAAAGTACTACTATTTACCAGTGATGTCGGAGAAGATCTAGAATACGTCAAAGAACGTTATTCTTCCAAGAAAGGAAATATATTCTTCTGTCGACTTGCTGAAGTCTGGTATTTTGATTCAACGCAACTGTCAAAATAAGTGGGGACAACTGCATCGCAGTCCTGCTTCCTGAAGATATTGTGTGAAAGGTGGAAATAGCACCAAGTTTGGAGAAAGCAGCGCAAGGAGTTAAATTTGGAGAACTGCGCAAGGAGTTTAGCATAGGAGAACGGCGCAAGGAGTTTAGCATAGGAGGACGGCGCAAGGAGTTTAGTATAGGAGAATTGCGCAAGGAGTTGTAAACGTGTTTGGAGAACACCATTTTCGTGTAAGGATTTTATACGCAAGGAGTTATCAATGCAAGTGTACAAAGGACTTCGCTGATTGTCGCAGGACAAGTGAATAGGGATATATTACATCAGTCATCCAGAACATTACAAGAACTTTATGATCACCAAGAAGAAGAATGCTGGCTAAGTACAAAATAGATAAAGAGTGATTATATTTGATTAATGTATATGTGCATTTGTAGTCATTATATTGTACCAAACGAAACTTGCTTTCAATTAAAGACTTAGATTTTGTTAGCTTAAACGAACAGTGTATTTGTGTTGTGCATTCGTGTGAGTTCGGGTAAAAGGTGATTTTGGCCTTGAGTCAAGTACGACTCGTAACAAAATTGGGGGCTCGTCGTCCGGGATATACACTGTGAAAAAGTTGACATTATTATACTGAGTCTTGAAAGTGAAAGTACAGTATGACAGAGTTCAAAGCAGAAGAGTTTCTTGAAACTATAGATTGGGAGAAGTTTGATAAGTTGAAGAAACCTGATTTAGTAGCATTTGCAAAATACTATGAATTGGATGTAAAGCAAGCCAACAGAAAACAAATAATCAAAAATGCCTTAATTGATGTTTTGGTTGATGAAGAGTATTTTGAAGAATCCATTTGGAGAAGAGAAAAGAGGTCAAAACTGAAATCGGGGATGCAGTAAAGTTGAAAGAACTAGAAGTTCAGGTGGAAATGGAAAAAATGAAAATGCAATTGCAGTTGGACATGCAAAAGCTAGATATGCAAAATAAAGAAAAACAAGAAAGATTAGACATGGAAAACAAGAAATTAGAAATGGAAGAAAAAGCACGCCAAGAAAAGATGGCGCTTGAGCACCACAAATTAGAAACAGAAGAAAAGGAAAAGGTAGCAAAATTGGAACTTGAAAAACAAAAGTTGGAAATGGAAGAAAATTTGAAACAAAAAGAAATTGAAGAAAAGTACAAGTTTGAACAAGAGAAGTTGGCAAAGCTAGGTGACAAATACTCATCAAGTTTCTCCTCAAAGTCAGGGTTTGATGTTACAAAGTATGTAAAGCTGGTGCCTAAATTCAAAGAAAAAGATGTTGACGAGTATTTCCAACATTTTGAAAAGGTAGCTACAAATTTGAAATGGCCTCCAGAGCATTGGACCCTACTGTTACAAAGTAGTTTTGTGGGAAGGCCAGGAAACTTACTCAGCTCTACCAATAGAGAAGTGTAACAATTATGAAGAAGTCAAACAGGCAGTCCTTAAGGCCTATGAACTGGTGCCTGAAGCATACAGACAAAAGTTCAGAGATTCAAGAAAGCAAGCAGATCAAACCCATGTAGAATTTGCTAGAGTAAAAGAACACATGTTTGACAGGTGGCTTGGTTCAAAAGAAGTCAAAGATGATTTCGGCCAACTTAAGCAATTGGTTCTTATAGAAGAGTTCAAAAAATGTGTCCACGCTGACATTAAAACCCACTTGGATGAAAGCGCTAGCAAAATTAAGACGCTAAGTGACGCGGCGACAATGGCAGACGACTATGGCTTAACTCACAAATTGAATGCGAGTAGTCATAACAGAAGTTATTCAAACAGGTTCAGCCATAACCAACCTAGAGCAAATCAGGGTGGTACACAAGAAGGGAGACCTCAGTCTAATCACAGATCCTGGTCTAATTCACAGCATAGTGCTGGTGGTAGAGGGACCCCATGGAGTTCAGGTACCAGACCAACAGGTGGGACTGAATTTAAATCCCAATTAGTTTGCAATTTCTGTAAGAAACCAGGACATACAGTGACCATGTGTCGGAGCTTAAAAGCCAAACAAGATGCACAAAAACAGCAGCAAACTGCTAGTAATACTGTAGGATGTGCAGTGTCACTTGAGTCAAAGAAACAAGTCAGTCAAATCAAAAACAAGAATTCCCACAAAAGGGAGGTGAAACAGACAAGGTGTGTGAAGAATTTGAACCATTTGTGTTAGAGGGAGTAGTATCACTTGGTGATAATGGTAGTCCAAAGCCCATTAAGATTGTGCGAGATACGTGTTGTGCACGGTCTATGATTCTGGAAGGAACTTTGCCCTTTAATGAGGATAGTTCAGCTGGTAATGCTTTGATCCAGGGTATTGGGATGGAAATACTTAATGTACCTCTCCACAAAATTAACTTGACATCTGACTTGGTTTCTGGTCCTGTAACCATAGGAGTTAGACATGAATTGCCAGTCAAGGGAGTGTCCATGTTGCTAGGAAATGATCTGGCAGGGGGAAGGTTTTTCCTGACCCAATAGTTACAGATAAGCCCTGTTTACAGGATGATAGTAGTGAGGAAAAGGAGATATTTCCTGCATGTGCAGTGACACGGGCAATGAGTAAGAGAGCCTCATTAGAAACAATTGAGGACAACCAAATTGATGACATAGGCTACAGTTTGGAAGACACATTTGTGTCAAAGTTGAAAGAGAAAGAAGATAAACTTCCTTCTCCAGGGGATAAAAAGACCCCTCAAAATGACACAGCCTCTGAGCGTGAACAAATTGGGGAAACATTGAGAGACCCATTAAGTCATGACAAGCTAATTCTGGAGCAACAAAATGACCCAGAACTCAAAGAGATCAATCAAAGGGCATTGACCCTAGAAGAAGCAGAACAAAATTCTGTCTGTTTTTACAAACAAGATGATGTGCTAATGAGAAAGTGGCGCCCGCCTGATGCACCTGCCGATGAAGAGTGGAAGGTAGTGCAGCAAATTGTGGTACCAAAAGTCTACCACACTGAAGTTATTAACATAGCACATGATAGTCCCATGGCAGGGCATTTGGGTGTTAAGAAAACTCATGAAAGAATTCTGAGACATTTTTTGGTGGCCCACTCTCAGAAAAGATGTTTCTGAATATTGTAAAACATGTCACATATGCCAAGTAGTAGGGAAGCCAAATCAGAAAATACCTCCTGCTCCATTGAAGCCAATTCCAGCCTTTGATGAACCATTTAGTAGGGTTATTATTGATTGTGTAGGCCCCCTACCAAAGACTAAGTCAGGTAATCAGTACCTTCTGACAATTATGTGCGCGTCAACACGCTTTCCTGAAGCCATACCCTTGAGAAATATTAAAGCAGTGACTATAGTGAAAGCTTTAACTAAGTTCTTCACATTTGTGGGGCTCCCCAAGTCCATACAGTCAGACCAAGGATCAAACTTTACTTCTGGAGTATTTCAGCAGGTCATGTATCAATTAGGTATAGAACAGTATACCTCAAGTGCATACCATCCAGAATCACAAGGTGCACTAGAAAGGTTCCACCAAACATTGAAAAACATGATCAGGACATACTGTTTGGAATTTCAGAGGGACTGGGATGAGGGAGTACACTTGTTGTTGTTTGCTGCAAGGGAAGCTGTTCAGGAAACTTTAGGATTTAGTCCTTTTGAGTTAGTGTTTGGACACACAGTGCGCAGGCAATTAAAGTTGTTGAAAGAAAAGTGGCTCAATGAGAAATCAGATATCAATTTATTGGATTATGTCTCCAATTTTAAGCATAGGCTTAACAGGGCAACTGATATCGCCAAAGAAAACTTGAAACAGGGTCAGGCCAAAATGAAACAATGGTATGATCAACATGCCAAAGAGAGAGTGTTCAAACCAGGTGACAAAGTTCTAGTACTGTTTCCAATTCCAGGACACCCATTACAAGCCAGATATCATGGCCCATGTGAGGTAGAGTCAAAAGTGGGTGAAGTAGATTATATTATCAAGACTCCTGGTAGACGCAAGAGCAGGCAGTTATGCCACATAAATATGCTCAAAGAGTATGTTGAAAGAAGTGACAGTGGCATTCCAAAACCTGTGTGTACAGTAAAACATGCTAATGTAGACAAACATGCCGATGTAGACAAAATCGCCAATGTAGACAAGAGTAAAGATGACAATTCTGATGTCACATTTGACCAGGATAAAGAGCTGGAGCACAAAGAGTATAATGTAAAATTGAACAATTCTGATGTGCTCACTAATTTGGACTCAAAGTTAGGTCATCTTTCTCAAGATCAACAAAGTCAAATTGCAAATTTGATTCACAAATTTGACAATATATTTCCTGATACGCCAAGTAGAACAAATGCTGCATTTCATGATGTAGATGTTGGTGATACAAAACCAATCAAGCAGCATCCTTACAGAGTCAATCCATTGAAAATGGAGCATCTCAAAAATGAGATCAATTACATGCTAGACAATGATATCATAGAACCAAGTAGTAGTGAATGGAGTTCACCATGCATTCTTGTTCCCAAGCCTGATGGTTCATACCGATTGGTCGCAGACATGAGAGCTGCAAATGTTCATTCAAAGACAGACTCGTACCCAATTCCAAGAATTGATGATTGCATAGACAAAATTGGGAATGCAAAATTTGTTAGCAAATTTGATCTATTGAAAGGGTACTGGCAGGTTCCACTCACAGACCGTGCCAAAGAGATTTCTGCTTTTTGTACACCATTTGGTCTTTACCAATACAAAGTTATGCCATTCAGGTTGAAAAACGCGCCAGCGACATTTCAGAGAATGGTGAACCAAATTGTGGCAGGCATAGAGGGATGTGAAGCGTATGTAGATGATTTGATTGTTTACAGTCAAACTTGGGAACAACACATGGAACAACTCCAACAATTGTTTAAGAAGCTGTCTGAAGTACAATTGACAGTCAATCTGGTAAAAAGTGAGTTTTGCCATGCCACAGTCACATACTTAGGATATGTTGTAGGTCAAGGTCAGGTGAAACCTATCAAAGCCAAAGTTGAAGCAATTGAGCAATACCCCACACCTGTAAACAAGAAGGCACTCATGAGATTTCTAGGAATGGTTGGCTATTATAGAAAGTTCTGTCTAAACTTTTCAGAGATAGCAAGTCCTTTGACTGACTTGTTGAAGAAGGATGCAAAATTCATTTGGTCAGAACAGTGTGAAAATGCTTTTCACAAAGTCAAATCAATACTCACGAGTTCACCAGTACTTACTGCACCTGATTTTCAGAAGCAGTTCAAGTTGACTGTTGATGCCAGTGACATAGGCTGTGGAGGTGTTGTGATGCAAGAGGGGGAAGATCAAATTGACCACCCTATATGTTACTTTTCAAGGAAATTCAACAAGCACCAGAGAAATTACTCCACAATTGAGAAGGAGTGTCTAGCATTGCTATTAGCATTGCTACAGTTTGATGTGTATTTGGGTACCACAGTATACCCTGTGCTTGTTTTCACAGATCACAATCCCCTCACCTTCATCAACAGGATGAAGAACAAAAACCAAAGACTGGTGAGGTGGAGTTTGACCTTGCAAGAGTACAATCTGGACATCAAACATATTAAGGGAAAAGACAATGTAATGGCTGATGCCTTGTCCAGAATTGCATAAAATTGACAAACAAAAATTCCTTTAAAAAGGAACTTCTGTGACAAGTAGTCACTGTGTATGTTGAGTTAAGCACTCAAAGTTAATAGTATGTTGAAGTTGATGTAAAAGAAGAAAACAATTAAGAAAGTTTTCATTACATTCAAACTTTCTTCTTTTAAGGGGAGGTGTGATGTGCCCTGAGTAATTTAATTTGATGATTTATCTTTGTTTACAAAGTTACATGAGTGATGACATTTTGGGGAATTCCCCTCTCAAATTGAGCAAAACAAGCTGAATCATATCTAATTTGGAATATTTGGAAAAACCCTGAAAATGATGTAATGGGATTTCCCCTCAGGAAGTGATGTAATGGGATTTCCCCTCAGGAAGTGATGTCATGTGTAAGGTTAATGTTATAATTAAGACTTTGGAATTCCCCAGATTGAGCATAATGTGAAGGCAGTAAATGGCCCAGAATAGAATGGGGTTTTTCCCAAGCTTGGTATATAATAAGAAAATGTAAACAATGATTCACAGTTGATAGTGTTGATCTGGGCTATGCTTACAGTCCAATTCCTTGAAAGAAAGGAAATTACAAACCAGAAATATTTTATGTAGTCAAAGTACTACTATTTACCAGTGATGTCGGAGAAGATCTAGAATACGTCAAAGAACGTTATTCTTCCAAGAAAGGAAATATATTCTTCTGTCGACTTGCTGAAGTCTGGTATTTTGATTCAACGCAACTGTCAAAATAAGTGGGGACAACTGCATCGCAGTCCTGCTTCCTGAAGATATTGTGTGAAAGGTGGAAATAGCACCAAGTTTGGAGAAAGCAGCGCAAGGAGTTAAATTTGGAGAACTGCGCAAGGAGTTTAGCATAGGAGAACGGCGCAAGGAGTTTAGCATAGGAGGACGGCGCAAGGAGTTTAGTATAGGAGAATTGCGCAAGGAGTTGTAAACGTGTTTGGAGAACACCATTTTCGTGTAAGGATTTTATACGCAAGGAGTTATCAATGCAAGTGTACAAAGGACTTCGCTGATTGTCGCAGGACAAGTGAATAGGGATATATTACATCAGTCGTCCAGAACATTACAAGAACTTTATGATCACCAAGAAGAAGAATGCTGGCTAAGTACAAAATAGATAAAGAGTGATTATATTTGATAAATGTATATGTGCATTTGTAGTCATTATATTGTACCAAACGAAACTTGCTTTCAATTAAAGACTTAGATTTTGTTAGCTTAAACGAACAGTGTATTTGTGTTGTGCATTCGTGTGAGTTCGGGTAAAAGGTGATTTTGGCCTTGAGTCAAGTACGACTCGTAACAGCATCTTGAGCTATCTTTCTTCGTCTGTTTGTCTGACATAGTTTCTCTGTCTGTCTGTCTGTCAGCCTGTCGTCGTTTTTCCTATTTTCCTATGATTTGTTTCCTCACAGAATATGATTTTTTAAAACTTTTTCCTGCTCCTGGAAGCTCCTGGATCTCCACAAAGTATACAAGTTCATTTGTTGTTGTGGAGGTGGTTGTAGTTGCATATGATAGCGATAACAATATTGATATTATCATTATAATTAATATAAAAATTGAAGATCGTATATCACGGCAGTTTCACTCCCATTGAAACACGATAATTAGGTTTGCCGATTCGTGCGTTCAGTTTTTGTTTTCTCCACTGATGAAATACGCACGAAATTGACTAAACGCCACGGCTCGATCGCTGTACTGCACGCAATAATCGAAGCGGTGGGCCATGTAAGATAAAGTTGCTTTCAAACTCTGATAAAACAGTGCCAAAACAGAAAGCAAGTAAGGAGCCTTATAAGGTACATAATACTCAATGTTTTTGTCATTTATTGGAATAAAACAATGTTTTTAAGTTTGAAATTTTTTTTACAATAAAATCACAAAAAAAATTGCACCCTTTCACATTAATTTTATTGTTTGTCTAAACATGCAATGTAGAATCAAAGATATTTCAAGACTGACACTTCAATAAACAGTGGGGATGTATGTTACTACAAAATGAGGCGTGTTATTAACTAACTTTTGAAAAATTAGAACTAGGCCAACAGAATATGAAGAGATATCACTTAATTAAATCACCCCTTTTCACTGTTAATTGCGCGTGTTTGCCACAAACACGCACAAACTCGGCTGCGCCTACCGCTACATGCATGCGATGCATGAGTAGGCCTACTGAACACGCATGTTTTACAGCATCTTGTACGCGGACGCCCAAGAAAGAAATGATCCAAGTCAGAACTCAGTTGTATTATGAAATCCTACAGCATATTAAATATAAAAAAATATTTAATCACTTTTACGAAATCCAACCCTGGTCCATGGACTGGGCATAGTTCAACATACTAGTTTTAGTTCTTTGCATTTGCTGATGCACCGCATGTTGTTGATGCACCGCATACACTGGCCATATTCATCATATTACTTAAGCCACGTAATAACATGTAGATGCAATGTGTTTATAAATGATAACCAAGAGCTTTTTAACATGTCTTTTCATTCCAACAATTAGAAAAACAAAGTAAGGGAACAAAGAAGAAACATTACAAAAATGTTTAATTTGAAATCTCCAAAAATCGGCGAGGGCAGAGACGATAGGCCTACGTGTTATTTATTTTACTTGGCCTTAAAACATGTTCAAGTTTTGAATTTGCAAAATCTATCAGAATCACTTTTTTTTCCTTTCGACTCAGAATCACTCTTTGTTTACAAACATCATTTCCATACAATTGGTTACACACATCATGACAGTGATCATGACCCATAGTTGACCGCTAATAACCCCAATGTTATGGTACAAGTACGCGCACATGACAGTCAATGCACTAATCTGACCGCTTGATAACCCCTAGGATAGTACAGATGCGCGCATCATGATGTACAAGCACTACAGCATGAGTGTACAAAAATGTACCACATGCGGTATTAAATACACATGACAAGACAAGTTACAAAATATTACGAGTCAAACACAGTCAGTTTATAAATATTATAAATGTGGTTTGTTTTTATTTTAAAATCAATACAAAGGTTTGTTTTTTCTTTGGTTTGTTTTTTGTTTGTTGGTTGTTTGATTGTTGTTTGTTTGTTTGTTTGTTTTTATTACTCTCCAAAGCAATGCAAATGGAATTCATTGTGTTAGTCACTGTTGACATAATGATTTCATATAGTTTTATTATAAATCACGTGAAGAAAAATAATCTCATCAATAAATGACTAAATTATGAAAAGAAGAAAAACTATTAATAAATGCATTTTTATAGACCATGCACAATGTGCTTTTTGTTTGCTTATTGTTTGTTTTATAGAAACTTTATTTTGCTTTCTTAAGGAGCGATCGTTATTTATGGCAGGGGGGAATGGGTAAATTTAGGGGGGAACACGAAATTTTTTTGTGGTCTTGAGGGGGGAACCTGAAATTTTTAGTTGAACCAGGAGGGGGATTGTTAAATTTTAAATGGAGAAAATTGGGAAAACAAGGGGGGAACGCGAAAATTTTGAGCGGACGCGAGGGGGGAACGCGAAATTTTTTGTCGATATTTTTGCCAAAACACCCATTCCCCCCCCTGCCGTAAATAACGATCGGTCCCTAAATATCTTGGTTACATTTTTGTTTCTGACATATGAAATAATTTCTCAATAAACAAATTGCTTTATAATTCATATTTCCATCTACATGTAAATATAAATAAAAGTCAACATAAAAATTGCATGCTATTGTAGCAGGCCTATTCTTTGAAAAGAAATGAATTTCCTACCAAGCATGCAAGGCCTTTGTATAGTATTCAATCACTGTACAGTGTAAAAATGTTATGAACATTCTGTTGACATTTCACGGGGTCATCATTTCATTAGAAAATTTTAGAACATAACATTGTTTTGATAATTTGTAAACACAAGATTCAAAACTTTGTAAACAAAAATTATATTTAAAACACTTACCAAATGATTCAGCACTTGAACTACTGTCTGTTATATTTCAATGATTTATAAAGTATCATGCAGCCTTGAGGATTCCAAACATCCAGAAATGTCTTTCTTCGTGTCAATTTCTTGTGATCAGTTTCAAATAATTATATTTATTATATTGCACATCAACATCGGATGAATTTGTTTAATTTGCCGTTGTATTTATTGTAGCTCTGAAATGAGCTGTATGGAATTTTTCTCTCCTTTTATAATCCTTCCTTACAAGGAATGGTTGAAACCATTCTAATATTATAACTTTCTAAACCCGTCTCAGGCTTCAACAAAGCTGTCCTGTAATCTCGTTATTTTCATTTGTCCCGTTTATCTAGCAGATATCCAATAAGCCCAATTCTTGTCTTTCTAGATCCTCTGTAAAATTAAAAAAAGAATAGAAAAACAAAACAAACATAAATATATAAAATAGTTAAGAAGAGTCATCTATCTTGATTTATACCAAGGAAAAAATTGTTCATACAATTATCACATACAGTAGCTTCAAATGACAATGAGAACAGAAAATAACATGTAGCTGATTTCTATAGATTTTTAAAAAGTAGGGCCTATATTAATATTTTTTTTAAAGAAATTAAAACAGACCAAAGTGGATATTCAATTATCACTAGGCCTACAAGCATGCAAGTTGGCTGCTGCTTGTTGCATCTATAGGCCCAATCACTTACAAATATGATGCCGAAATTTTTATTGTAAATTCTATGAATTGATCATTCATGTTGGTATTTCTTCCCAATTCCCAGTTTATTATTAGATGGGCCTAATCAGTTAAACCAGCAAATAAATAGATAATATAATAGTAGTATAAAATAATAATTTACATCTCAAAACACCAACAACATCATAAAACTTACCGTATGCATATTCCACAGTGCACTGAGTGAATGTCCTACGCAGCGGTCCTGTTCAGTGAGCTTGCCGGCTTGTCCCCCGGAGTGTAGCTGTGTGGTATGCCTATCTCTTGCCGTGTTACGCACGCATTGCTACGGCTGCATTGCCGTGCAGATGTTCTTTCTGGTGAAAAATGACCGCACTTTGGCGTTCCGTTCTGATACAAATTGCGATGGCCTAGAAAAGATTTTGTGTTCCTTGGTTATATTAGGCCCTGTTCCGACTATAGCATGTTTCTCAAGTCTCTGTTGAGGGGACTTAGTAATAATATCGGTGTTCCAAAACAAGCATCATTGTACAATATGCATCATGACGATGTATGTGTCATGCCGAAGGTTCACAAACAAACTTGATTCCATCAAATTTAGAAAAAGCAGAATTGATGTCATTTTACCCAAAGACGTAGCACCTTGTAATCTACGGTAATCTTTGATTTCAAGTCATTTTATGCTTTGGTTCACGTATTAGATCCCTGTAAAATCGGACTCCTATATCCACTGCGCCGATTAGCGAATCCGCTCTGTTGACCGAGAGGGCAATGCCCCGTGCTGAGTCGAGTCAAAGTTGATATCGAACGTATGCGGGCGCACTCCATTTTTCTGTTTGGATCCGCCGTGATATATGTAAGTGTCAGAGTATGACACTATAATATCAACAGCGAGTGAATAAATTTTAGAACTGCCCAACTTCATCAAAGAAATCTTTTCCAGTAGGCATATAATATGTCTGCATTTAAAAAGTTGAAAAAGCTTCGTAGATGATGTAGCAGGATTAACTACCATAGCAATAGGTTAAAACAATTTTTGAATATATCGCACCTGATCAGCAAAGTCCACTGTACACATGCATTTATATATATCCTTTGCGTACAAAATCCTCGCACAAAAATGGTGCTGCTTTCTCCAAGCACTTAACTCCTTGCGCAGATGACAATCTGATCTCCAAAAATGGTGCTTCTTTTACCAATCACTCTCTTTCTCCAGGAAACAGGCTTCTTTCTGCACTGCCCCACTTTATTTGTTCAAATGTACACATGCAAGGACAAACACATATACAGTCAAACAGAAAGTGTTAGAGTAATCTTTAATATTGAGACATTTTGTATGTCAACGTTTCATTTTTAGAACTGAACCATGGAGAAATTTGTTTCCTATTATGATTTCCCCATTGAGTAGAATTAAAAAGAACACCACTAAATCATCAACATTTTATACTATATCATCATGATCATAGAGCTCTAGATAAAAGTCATACTACTAGTATATAGCAGAGACCCACTGAGCAGAGAATCTGAATCTGTGACTGTGCAGTAACCTTGTGGCTTGCCAATAATGTGTAGACAATCCCTCAGATATGTGGTGGGTTGCCCTTAAAACGTTTGCCTGGTCAACCCGATGGGTCTTTAACCTACAGTCCAACCTCTCTTATCCGGACCTCTTTTATATGGATCTCTCTGTTATCCGGCTGTGAAATTTTCAGAGGAAAACATGTTTTGATGATTTAGCACCTTAATTCCATGCTCTGAATGCTTAGAATGACATATATTGCACAGAACACTCTAAAGCCATCTTTTAGTGCTATTATCCCATATTAGCACAATCTTTTGTTGTCACAATTTCAGTCCCTGGAACTTTCAATACAGAATTACATGTAATTCACTTATCCGGATTTTTCACTTATCCGGACAATGCTTGGTCCCATCATGGCCGGATAAAAGAGGTTGGACTGCATTGCTATGGCCGTTAATCCTGTTACATCATCACTTCTACGGCGAATAGATGAGCACACCTTTGCATCACAACAGGTTAGCATTTTTAAATCAAATTCTGGCATGTGCAAAAATGTGTTTTTGGCAGTCCTTTAACGTATGCATTGGGTTTTTTGCGCCATTGTTGCTTGTCTCTCCGTTGTTGATTGTTTCTGCCTTGAGTGGAAGCCCCACTTTTGGTTCAAGTTCCTTAGTGAATTAGTCAAGGTTAAACTTTATCCATGTAAATTCTGTTATGTCTGTCATAAAGTAAAGAGATGAAAGTCAGTTCTTCTGTGGTGAACTGGCCAAGTGGGGCTTCCTGTTTAACAGTGTGTGAAGTAGATTGTAAGAATTTTTTGTAGTCATGTGTGCTTTTCTATGTTATGTGTGTGTACTGAATGAAATTAAATAAAATGAAATGAAATAGATTTTGATCAACAAAGACTCGATTTTCTCTGCTTTTCTTTTTATACTTTCTTATCATAATGCCATTTCGTACATATTGATTCAAGTCCACCTACACATTCTTCATGTTGTTTTTGCATACGTCAGGTATGTTACATCTCATGGACTGACTAAAACTGATTTATGCTACTCTATTATACACAGGTAGTCAATTTATGTCAAGAAAAGGACACAGCTATAATAACACCAAGAATATAATAGTTCATTAGCCGTATAAAGGCAAAGTATTTATCCTTGTCACAAAATGACCTTGACGCCAACTGTATAGTTTTATTAAACAGGGCTAAGTATAATTTGTACGTTCAAGTATACTTAAAAGTTACTTATAATAAAGGAAATAAACAGAAATTTACATTTTAGCATACTCTAAATTGACCGGTTGAAATAGTTCAATCTTTTTTAACGAATGATGATAGGAATCAATTTAAATAGATTGAAAAATGGTTTGGCTCTAGCTCTTTTTTCAGACTGATTTCACTATCCAATCATGTGTTACTCCAAATGTACTGCCAGATAGCACGTGTTACATATGTTTGGAATGAGATTTCAAACTTTTTTTTAAATGAGTATTTTCAATCTTTTTTTTTCAACTGGAAAGGATTTGTCCTGATTTGGGACGGCAAAAGATTTAAAATTAAATCTTTTTGATTGAATATTCAATCGGGCAATTTAAGAGAGTATGCCTATTCATTATCTTACTAATTTAGCAATCGTAAATCAGCCTTGAATAGAGCAAATCCTTTAAAATATGAGGATTTTCCTTTGTACCACATAATTGTAATACATCTACGTATATCTATACACATTGATTTGGAAAATGTCCTCGTGGACTAACTAAAACTGATCATGCTTCTCAGTTCTTCCCCAGGTAGTCAATGTATGCAAGAAAGGACACAGCTATAATAACACGACTATTTTCATTATTTATAAGCAATGTGCAAGCAATGGCACGTTAATGACGACATTGGTTTTGAGAAGCTTATTAGCAAAGCAAGGACTTTACTCTTTTTCATTAAACGCACTTTCCTCTTTTTTAACAGCAATCACTTAAGGGGTACTACACCCATTGATTTTTTTTTGCATTTTTTTTGCATTTTGTGAAGAAATAACAAAAAAAATTGGACATAGTGGGGTGCTAAATGAAGGGGCAAATCTTCTCGTTTTATTGGTGGCATCGGTATCAATGTAGCTTACATGCTTTTGAAGATAGAAGCCAAAAGGAGGTACATCACTGATGATTTAAATTCACTTCATTTTGGAAAGCTTACTATCAACGGATTTCGTTCAAATTTTGGATATGTGTTGCTAACACATTAGGGAAATAATGTTGATATGTAAAATGTGAATAAGTGGTCCCTGATTTCTTTTATGACTTCATGAACTTGGTGCTCCACAACTATCAAAAAACGAACCGGTTAAAATGCTTCTATTTTCAATGCCGAGCTATATTTTGTATTTTGAACTTGCAACACTATGTCACTGAAACTTAATTAAGCCATAAGTAACAGGTTACCATAACCACACTACAGCAATGTTGAAAAAGATTGTATTTTTTGTCACCTATACCACCATATTAGGTAGTTTTCCGTAAGCTTCATTTTTGTGATTTTGGTAACTATTTTATATTTATTTGCCCAATCCAACTCAACTAGGCAATCTTAATTGTACTCACCATTTACATCCCAAGGTATTTTAGTATATCCACCTCACACATTTCCATTATATATCCAGTAACAGACAAAATATCAAAATTGATGCCTCATTATGACATGTATGATATCACAGACTATCACATGTATTCAGAATTGATGCCTGAATTTGACCTGAACCAATTGACCTATAACCTGACCTTTGATGACCTTATAGCCTTTTTTAATCTCTTTTCCTAACAACATATTATAAAAGATACATACATGGTGTAGTATTGAATTGTCTATGTGGAAGAGATTATTTAGGCCTATTTAATTTATTCAGTGTTATAATCAGTGAGTATATTTCTATAGATAGTATAACAAAGGATTTAATGTATTCTATTCATGTATTCTACTTGGACATGTTCAATAGATTAAATTATGGTTTGTTATGAAACACACATCTCAGTTACCAGGATACAGCAAACAAAAAAATATATAGGGCTAAAATGATTTTCTAAAATGGTTTAAAACTACTTTGTATGTAGAGATATTTTATAAGTTCAGGACATGAGATGATGAACATATTTATATACTTTATAAATTTGCAACAAAAAAAAAGAAGATGGGTCCTGATGAAAATAAGGGTATTAAATCGCCTTAAACATATTAGGCTTATTTACAAACAAGCATGAACAATGATGAGAATTTCACATAGATGTGAAATAATAAACGATAGTTTTATTGAATACGAATGAGTTGCCTTTTGGTATGTAGTATATACTTTGTGTTTTAATTTGCTATCGCGACCTAGACCCATACTATCATTATACATTAGTCGCCTAATTGAGTCACCTTCCTGTTATAATTCATCATGATCTGATCAACAGTAACTTGATTCATGACAACACTATATATTCTGATGGCTCTCAGCTGTCTCCTATGATATGAAACAGGCCTTAACTCTAAGCTGACGTCATACATGTCATATCTTGAAAATACTACCAGCCATTTTGCTATGGCCTATTTCATATGGTGTATGTGTAGTGTGCGTTTGTGTTTAAATTTGTCGGGTCTATTTTTGTGCCTCGATAATGCAGGCCTTAACTGACGTCATATCTCAAAAATATTGCAAGGTAATTTACGAGTTAGTCTTATTCATGTGCTGTTTGTTTGAGTATCTATTTTTGTGCATCTATATTTTGCTTCACGCTTGAGTTTGTTATTACATTCTTTATATAAACGTTCGCGCATAATCATTATGTAATGTAGCAATGTGGCTAACAAAGTGCTCTTTCTGCTACCGGGAACGACACATAAACCTTTATGCGGACGTCGGATGTGAGTGTAGATTCTTGGTGGGGGTATGCTTGCTTGTTATTTCTGGGTTCCATGCGTACAAAGCCGGTAATATATATACTGCGCCAATAAAGTATCCTTACACTTGGAAAAATAATCACAATTTGAAATCTGGACCTTCGTCTAATCAAATGCTTGTAACTTTGCTTCTTGAAGTCACATTGGATTCAATGTGGTGTCATAATGTGCTGGATTAGATAGTGCATCTATTAAAAAAACAAATTTACCCCAATATTGTTCAGCTTGGAATTTGTGATTATTTTTCCAAGTGTACGGATACTTTATTGGCGCAGTATATATATATTGTGTATGAGACGAGTGTGAGTTTGCAGGGTCAGCGAAAATTGTGTATGGGTCTTTAAAGCCAATTATTTACAGAGAAAACATAATGCCATAAAATAAATAGTCAAATATGCGTAGGATCCTAAAAATATCATGGACTGACCGCATTTCTAATGAGTAAGTTCTCCAGCTTACAAGAAGAAGAAGAAAAGAAGAAGAAAAAGAAGGAGAAGAAGAAGAAGAAGAAGAAGAAGAAGAGGAGGAAGAAGAGAAAGTCAAATACTCGTATAGCGTTAAACTAAATCATAATGCGCACAAAATTTGTAATGCTAACATGGTTAACTTGGTTAAAAACGCACGCATTTACGTACTTGCATGA
Organism: Amphiura filiformis; assembly: GCF_039555335.1. Lineage (NCBI taxonomy): Eukaryota > Metazoa > Echinodermata > Ophiuroidea > Amphilepidida > Amphiuridae > Amphiura > Amphiura filiformis. Next base: position 71,051,289 of record NC_092631.1, read on the forward strand.
ACCATCACCCATCGTTGAATATTGGAGGATTTATCTCCCATCCACGGGATATGATGTAATAATATACCGATAATATCCAGCAGATCCTAAAGCAATTTAATAAATTTTGAATGCGAAAAACATAACAAAACAAGCAAAGAAAAAAAAAAAAGCAACATTGTGCCCGTCTCTATAAATTCGTAAAGCAGTAACAGGTTAGAGAAAATGTCGAATGTCAATGCAGGGCCATGATACTAATGCAATGTTGGACCTCTGTCTCTATTTGCCCAATTTACGTGAACCAAATTACAAATCGCTTCTTGAACTAGACTTAAAATTACGTGTGCTATTGGTAATAGCTGCCATACATCATATTCATAAGTGCTTCTCGGCACACCTGCCTGTATGTGTGCATAATGTGTTGGGGTGCGTTAGTAAAATGGTGTAAAACGAGGACATTTCCCTGTATCTATCCGATAAACTGAAATACACTTGCAAACGGGGATGCACCTCCGTATGTGTGCTGTAAAACTTAGCTAGATATAGGGGGATAAGGTCCCCTGATACTGCATGGTAACCAATCGGACGTATTATGTTTTCAATTTAATTGGGGCCCGGGATACACACATGCGATCCACACTATGAAAGTGGGGACACTTTTCCAGCATCAAATATCTTTCGTGGTTTCATAGTTATTGCCGTCCGCATACCACATATTGTGCGTATACATACAATGTCCCCGTTTTGCACCTTTTAGGATGGTGGGGGCATGCTCTTTTATATTTTTTGCCATGTTCCTCTTATCATTCTTGACAAGATAGCTCATACTGTTTATTCATTTCTCCCCTTAAATATTTCTTTATTTTTGTATTAAGTGTATCATCATCGCGCCCTCTATATTTTGATGATATCAAACGTTTTGTCTTTTTTTTAAAGATAGTTCTTGTTCCTATTTTTTTCTGCGAGCACCCTATATTTCTTAACCGGATATGCAGTGTTCGCATTTTAACAGTAATGGTGTACATGTATCTGATAATTTGAGTATCTCTGAGTGGACCATGTGGATGAGAATTTCAAGATTTTACAAGCTGTACCTGTTGCCATGGATTACGACATTTATTGTGTGTGTGGGGGTGGAGGGTGGGGGTGGGGTGGGGTGCGTGTGTACGGTGTGAGGGGGTGGGGTGGAGTGGGGTTATCAAAAGATGATACGGTTAGACACAATTGTAACTATGATATATTTTGGAAGACCTTTAGTTAAAATAAAATGAAAAATGTGCACAAAGCAGCTCAAGTACTTGTTTTTATGTAAATCTTTTTCGATTTTCAAGACAAAATCTTTTTCGTTCGTTCCATCACTCGCTTGCGGCAATACATAATGGAAGTCAAATAATACAGGGGTAACTAATCAACGACACGGGATGGTATACGAGTTGACGTGACTGATCATCATGGCAGGCAAACAGGCAGGCAGGCAAGATTTAAAGGAGCAGATCACGATTTCAGATTGATTAAAATGGGGCGAAATGTATATAAACATGTCATCAACGTCATCGTTATACCATCTTGTGTGTCCCATGTTGACATTGCTAAATAATCTGTATTATCGCATATAAATGTACAATTTTATTTCGTCTCCACCATTTATTATAATGTGTGACCGACTCTGAATGTGTCTATGGTGTGACGTAATTTAATGTAGATACATGATGGACAAGTGGCCCATAAGTAACTTTTTGTCTCGTCACCAATAACAATTAAAATTTAATACTGGGAACTTTTTTTAAATTGGCAACCAACCAGCTGACACGCTGGACTGGTCAGGTATCATACGGTTTTCGGTTGGCGGTCCCATTCTTGAAATATATAGCGCAGTCCCCCTTCTTAGCTAGGTAGTAGGGACCGTCCAATAATATTTCCTTAACGCCATCAGTTTTTCAGACCTGACTCCTAAGAGCACCAGCCTGGTAATACGAAGGTCCTGGACCAAGTAGACCAACAAATTGAACAATTTTCTTCTCTTTTAACACTTGTACAGTGATTCGAGTGTGTTGTGATAACCAAAATATTATACCTAAGCAACATTAGCGGTCAATAAAATAACAAAATATTATCAACCTTTATTGTTCGTCCTAGAGTGTTATGAAGTAGAGCAACAACTTCACTTGCTTGAAGATATCAAGTGCTCAGATGGAGGGAAAAATCACTTACACATAAGGAGCATGATAATTCATTTGTGACTTTGATTGGCGGCCGAATATCAATTCGGCTCTTTGTTACATGAATTCCCTTAAATAAGTAACATTATATCGTTAACGAATCCTGTATGCCGCCCTCTTCCGTTCATTTATTACGTTAGATACCGTTAAATAATTGATATGCTGCCCTCTGGCTCTAACGCGTTGATAACCTAGTCGCCAATTCAAGTGGCATGATCAATTTAATGTCATCCATAATGTGATGGGTAGTACATCATATTGATGTAAGGTGTAAAAGCGTCGCATAGACGCATATACACAGATTAATACTTTTGAAATGAGCGAGCAAGAGAAGAAGAGTGGACTGAGAGAGACGGAGCAAAGAAAAAGAGAGTCTCTTGACATGTTTTTTATTCACACTATACACCTAAACAGGTATAGTCTTGTCTTCGTCTACTGCATGCACACACCTTTAATTTGGCTACAGAACTCTCGCCCCTCGAGGGCGACACTCTGAATATGGGTCGAGTAGGGGTTAATGAGAGCGTGACACTTAAGGGTTAACTCTGAGGCTCACATTACATAGACCAAATAGAGAAAGTGATGGCAGTTGTATCTCCTGCATTTTACCTGGGTTTACTAGAAAAACGTGGGGGCTCAGTACAAATCAGGTTTGTGAATAAAAGAAATGATTGGTTTTTTTCGGAAGGCTAAATCCGAATTCTATTAGGTTAAACTCTTTTCACAAACAAATTTCAGTGGAAAGCTATCGGATATGTCAGTGGAATGTATAATATAATACTTGACTAGAACATACTGAAACAAACAAAACAAACGAACAAATGAAGAAGAAGACAAGAGAAATACATGTTTGGCGTGATGAATCTTGGAAATGAGTACTTGGTGACCTACCTTATCTTTAAATTAGGACAATACATTAATTAATAATTTACTATCTTGTTTCTGCTTTTAATGAGGGAGTTTTTCGAAGACGGTTCGGGCCAGAGTTATATGGGACGGGAATTCAAATCTTGACTATCAGTGTTATACTTTGAAATACGATCCGTATAACAAGAGCGTTTGGTGCCATATTGTGTGAGTCCATGGCTCATGTTAATCTTTACTATTTTACCCAAAAGTTATAATATTTCCGAAACATGGTTAATTCGTTATTTCTTCAGAAGACAGGTCTTGTTCCACACTGTTCCACTTACATTGACAGATTAATTAAGCAAGTCAACAGCAGAATATATTCCCTATTTGGGAAAGATGAGCACCTTGGCGTACTCGAAATCTACTTCGTTATATATTGCTGTAGTGATAGCCCATTATTGGATATGCAAATGACTGGCTCACATATTTCTTTCTTGGAAGGCACATAGCAGTAATTGCATACTGCCCAACCATGCCAACAACTCTTCAAGTACAGTCTGCCCCGAAATCATGTTTACATTTTCTTATGTCCTGTTTCTATTTTAGCTCATTCTTAAACACTTGAGAAAGTTCCTGCAATCATTGGTTCTTAGCCGTGTGATATGACACGATATAAGACGGTTCAGTGCATGCGAGTCCACGTGATACTCGTACTCGCTATTTGAACCAATCGGAGGTAACTAGCAACAACGGGACTGATCGATTGCAAGCCCTTATAGGTAATTCCTTGTAAAATATAGGATTTAATTTGATTGAAATTAAGTATGATTAATATTTTTTATTTGAATTGAAGTGTTTAAGAATGAGAATAAAAGTATTGTTTTTAGCTACTGTCGTGCATCTGTCGCCTCATATAACACGGGCGGCATAATTATTTTGGCGTAAAACATCTCGGCTTCGCCTCATTGTTTAACTTCAAAATAATGATGTCGCCCGTGTTATACGAGACGATAGATGCACGACAGCGGCTAACAACAATACCTTTGTTCTCTAACTACTTCACATCCAAATTAAGTAAGAAACAGGGGTTTTTACAAGTTGCAATGGAATGACAACATTGAGTAATCTGGGAATTCCGGGTATTATGCCCATCTTCTAATGATTTTAATCAACATAATCTCTTACCACATCTGTTTAGGGGTGTGTGTGTGCAGGAAAAATACAGCAAACACGGTACGTAAACTGTGTATTTGTTTCGTTTATTTCAGTTCAGCTTTATGTTGGTATCGTTTTGCTACACCCACACTTTTTCAATATAGCAAAAACATTTTCATTTATCAATGATGGCTTCTCTGTTTTTGTAACTGTACCTGCGATTTTCTTAGAAAGTATATAGTTAAGGTTCCACTTGGCTACTAATTTTGGCTTGCTAATAGAATGCCATGTCAATTGCATTGTCAGTTAGCTTCATTTGGCTTTTTATTTGAATATTTTGTAAAACTTGCTATAAATACCAGTGACATTTTAAGCTGTTATCTGTTAAAATGATAGGACTATCATTTGAAACACCATATTCTGGTTAAGGTTCCCCTTGGCTACTAATATTGGATAGAATGCCATGTCAATTGCATTGTCAGTTAGCTTCATTTGGCTTTTTATTTGAATATTTTGTAAAACTTGCTATAAATACCAGTGACATTTTAAGCTGTTATCTGTTAAAATGATAGGACTATCATTTGAAACACCATATTCTGGTTAAGGTTCCACTTGGCTACTAATATTGGATAGAATGCCATGTCAATTGCATTGTCAGTTAGCTTTATTTGGCTTTTTAATTGAATATTTTGTAAAACTTTTTATAAATACCAGTGACATTTTAAGCTGTTATCTGTTAAAATGATAGGACTATTATTTGAAATATACTATATTCTGAAAGAATGATTTGCATGTAGCATTCGGTCGTTCTAGTCCAATAAAGCAAACTATGCCATGTTCCACCGTCATCTTATATTTAGAGAATAAAGGTATTGGTTTTAGCCACTGGAGTGCATCTATCGTCTCATATAACACGGGCGAAATCATTATTTTAAAACAGAATTTATTCTCAACACGGACTCAAAAATGTCCAGATTTGAAATCAAAACAAAAAAATTACCTAAAAATTGCAATTTATTTTGATCATATAAAAAATGAAAAAAAGTTTATATTTTTAAAGGACAGACATGTAATCAGCCTAAAACAGGCTTGTCGCAGTCTAAAAAGTTCATTGCTTATTGTAAAATATGTAGACTTGGCACAAATCTTTGCAATTACTCTAAAGAATTTAATGGTGTGCGTAGCGTATTAAAAGCAAGTGAATGGGGGGGGTGAAATGTGCAAGCTTCCACACCGGAAATGCAAAATTGTGCAACTCGTATAGTGCAGAATTTAAACTCATTGAATTGAAGCACAATCTGCATTTTGGTGATTTTGTTTTGCTTTCAAATATAATGCATGATTATAATTATTTGCAATCAGACTGACATTTAAATATTTTTCAGTTGGAAAATTAAAATTTATTTTGATACGGTTGTGGAGGTCGCGGCTGCCGAATTCAGCTCCATGACAAAGTGTATGAACATGGACGTGATATCAGATAGGATAACCATTATAAAAGCCTGTTAAATTCCATGTTCATGATGGATTTACGGACATTTGGAAGTCTGCTATAGGCATGTGAGTATTATAAACTAGGATCGTGTAGGGGTATGACAGGGCTGAACACAAATATTTGGTAAGCTTATAGGTTTCTGACCCCCCCCTTATAAATGCTATTTAGATGAATAATAGCTTGCCATAGCAATGTGAAATCGAGTGCATAATGAGCATATCTGCTAAATACGCACAATTTAAGGGTTCAACATGCCGCGCGTAATGTTGCGACTCAAAAAAGGTGCTGCGTCATTCTGTAGAAAACACGCACAATTTTACGGCTCAACATGCCGCGTAATGTTGCGACTCGTTCAAAGGTGCTGCGTCATTCTGTAGAAAATACGCGCAATTTTACGGTCTAACATGCCGCGTAATGTTACGACTCGTTTAAAGGTGCTGCGTCATTCTGTAGAAAATATGCACAATTTTACGGTTGAACATGCCGCGTAATGTTACGACTCGTTTAAAGGTGCTTCGTCATTCTGTAGAAAATACGCACAATTTTACGGTTCAACATGCCGCATAATGTTACGACTCGGGAAAACATTGACGTACCAGTCATTGGCAAAAGGCCTGTGGATTTACCACAAAAAACACACACAGTCAGAGTGACAATTATTTTAAAACTAGATTTCGCGGTTCTCGGGTTGGAGGACCCCGAAAATGTAAGCCGTTACTAAAGTAATGAAATCAATTGGGAGAAATGTGAATTATGAACGCAATAGGGCCTAATACATCGGTGCATCTCATCGGACCGGCACTGCACCCCTCACCGCACTGCACACGTCGGTACTCCGCGCACACGCCCATGCTACTCCGTGTACGCGCTCTGTGAGCACGCGATAGCTCCGCGAGTACGCGCTCTGCGAGCACGCGATAGCTCAGCGTGCACGCGATAGCGCGCGGACAGACGGACAAACTCTCTATAATTAGTATTAAGATGAGTGCAAATTTGCCACAAAATTTCAAAGTCATTGACTTTCCCATTATATCAGTATTAGCTTTGTTATGTAATAGCCAACATGAACTCTAGCCACTTCACACCTTTTCGTGCAGTGTCAACACACCCCTACATGCCATTGTTTATATAGCCCTATAGCCAGGCAATATGCAGCCATGCATACATGTAGCCTACCTGTGAGATGCATGGAACAATGTTTTATACAGGGGGGGGGTGTAATCCTAACTCTAGAGCATTGAGCCCTAAATCTAAACCCTAACCTAAATCATAACCCTACACTCTAACTCTATGACATAACCCTAAATCTAAACCCTAACCCTAAATCATAATTTCAAACCCGAACCTTATGTCTTATAGCCAGAACTCTAGACCTAGTAGCCTAAATCATCAAAATCTGTTGCAATTTGCAGATGTATTTTTTTCTCCATTTTCTCCCCTTTTTTTAATTTAAGAAAAAAAGTGGATTTTTTCAAGTCCGTGTTGAGAAAAATCCCTGTTTTAAGTAAAACAACGAGGCGAAGCCGAGTTGTTTTACGCCAAAAATAATGATGTCGCCTGTGCTATATGAGACGATAGATGCACGACAGCGGCTAAAAACAATACCTTTATTCTCATTCTTAAACACTTTTTTAAATATCATAAGTATTACAAATTTTGATCAAATTAAATCCTACATTACAAGGAAATACCTAGGGCTTAAAACGATCAGTCCTGTTGTTGCTATGCGCCTCCGATTGATTCAAATAGTGAGTACGCGAATCGCGTTGATGCACACGCACTGATCCGTGTGATATCGTGTCATATCACACGGGTAAGAACCAATAAGATTGCAGGAACGTTCTCAAGTGTTTAAGAATTTGTAAGTTTGAGAACAAGTACAAAATATGGTTCAAGGATGCATTTAAATATATCTATTCATCAATTTTTGCACAAGAACAAATGATAATGAGACAAATCAAAATAAATAATCACAAATAATTCATGTTATTACGTAACTGATGCATACGTGAATCATATTTTGTACATTTTTACAAAACAAAATACAAAAAAATGGCAAATATCTTAGCAGGGTGACGATATTGTTTTTGATATTGTTGTAGTTGTTGTTGTTATTATTATTGTTATTGATATTGTTATTGTTCTACATGTTGCTGTCATTCTTGTTCTCATGCTTAATTTATCAACGTATTTAATACCATGGAAATTTTTGTTTTGTTTTTTTTTTTTGTTTTTTTGCTAGAAATGCTTTTATTAAAATTTACGTGTCCCTAAAGCTATTATATTTACTCCATGTGTGCAACCAAATGTAGCACCCATGAGCAGCTTGCCAGGTGGTCAATGTGTATGCTATATTTGGGGTGAAGTAGGAGCAGATAATATGATGCAATCGAAGACGACACTGTCAGGGGAATGACCCTAATCTGTCTATATGCTTGGATTCAAAATTGTAAAAGTGTTTGTAAACCTAGATATTCTTATTTTGCTTTTGATACGTAAAATAGATATAGCCTGGAGTTGTTTTTCGCATATTTATTACATTCTTGGCAGGCCAATGAAAACAATTAAAACATATATTTGGCCGAAGAAACAAAGAAGAAGCAAGCAACCTTGCAAACAAACCCAAACACACACCCCAACAAACTACAGAAAGAAAGATTAATTACCCAGCAAACACAACTGCGTTTTTGACATTGTTCGCAAAAGGTTAGAAAAGGTTGTCAGAAAACGTTTAAATGTCGGGTTATATAGAGGGTATAAAACATTTTCATAACATTCAAAAATCTTTTGATAATTCACTGAAATATTCGAACATAATTATGTTGACAAGATATTTGGCAAAATATGTTTGCAAAAAACATTTTATAGTAAGATTTTGAAAACATTTTTAAAATGTTGTTTTTGTGTGTTTTCATACAAAACGTTTTAAAACGTTTTCATAACCTTTATATAACCCGGCATTTAATGTTATTAAAACGTTTTACCAAACAACCCAATGTATAACCTGTTTAATACGTTTTTTAACTGCGTTTTGTATTATTTTGCTGGGTACCGTATTATACTTTAATGAGTTTTGAGCCGTAATAATGAACGCGCAAAAGAGCTTGATTTATACTTCGGTATTAAGCAAGGACAAAAAGACAAATATTCCTACAGTACTTGCCCATGCTCATAATTCATCAAATCTACAATGTATAAATTAACAGACTGTGGTTTTAGCGATGAACAAGGGTAACCCTAAGGTTCTCGGTGTTATCACAGATCCTGGAAAAAAGTAGATCTGTGGTGTGATTTACGTGAATCACTTCAAAACGCCTAGGCCTACAGATTTCTTAGATTAGTTAGTTCTTATGCAGTGCATAAATTGTGCATCGAGCATTGAACTAAGGATGAAGACATCAGGCATGTATGAGGATGGAGAAATCACCTGTTTCAGAGACACTGGTTTTTTTCAAGTTATGATTTACGGTTAACGTAAAAATTCTAATTATTAGACTATGCCATATAGTCAAATTTTATTAAAAATATGTTATTATTAGTCATGATGAACCCATTTCGTTGAACTCAAAATTATACTGATGTTTATTAAAATTAACGTATTCAATAGTAAAATGGTCATAAAGAGTTAAAAATATCAGATGATTAGTGACAATAAAAGTAATTGAATGCAACATTATTATATCTTGCATAATTATAATGGCTCACTTTCATACTGAACAATTCTGATTTTGGAATCTATCAGTTTTATATTGATAGCGAACCCCGAAAATCCCCACTTGGGAAGCTAACAAACAGAGGGAGTGCGGTGACTGAAAAGATCAGATACAGATGTGAAAATCTATCAGTTGCACACAAATCAATATAAATCAGAGTTTTATGCTTAAATGTAATAGCCAGAGTATGCAAAATGGGCAAGTGGACTACGGAGAAGTCTAACGTAGAATATCCTGTTTTCATATAACATGATATAAGGCGCCATTTGTTCTCAGCTTGGTATTTACAATGAACAGAACTTTAAATCAAATGTAAACATGTGAATGCAGAATCTGTCATTGATGGGCACATTTCTCTTCCTCACTGTATTTAGCAAGAAATCCTTCCTTGGCATTATCATTTTATATGAAGCTGCGATTTTCACTAACTAATAACTCGCCAACCCACTACTCATCAAAATATGATCCAAACCCACCACTCACTCACTTAACATGCTTAAAACCTCCAAAGGCGGTTCATTACAAAACCGACGTTTTTCATTACCGCCAAATGTGAGCGCCTTTTGTTGTCTCCAAATTCGAAGACAAACGGCATATCCGTTTTACATACTCCTCCAAACGGCAACATTTTGCCCGCCATTTTTTGTGGGAGTTCGAGTGTCGCCTACAGTGGAATTCTAGCCCGAAGTACCGCCTATGTTTATACAGCATAATAATAAAAGCCAGTCGATCGCACGATCCTGATATTATTTCTAAATTAATGGGTTAGATGAAAGCGGTTGGACTTCAAAGCTTGTATTTCTTGCCTTTCATTAATGCCGATGTTTCTTACTTTTTTCGGATGGTTCAAATACTGTCAACTACAACGAGCAAATAATGAATTCGTTCGTCACTGAATTAATAAAAGCGTTACTCGTAGAAGGACTCGCGGGGGATATTCAAACGGCTTTTTACTAATTGCAGCGCATTCATTGTGTTGCGATTAAATGAAAAATTGGTTTAAAATTGGTCTAAACAGGAACAACGCTCAGATTCACCAAATTCAATATGGAAAACAAATTTTTGTTCATGTAGCATGCATGTATATTAATAGCTGAAGGTTTTAACACGAATGCAAGAATTTTTGCTCAGATTAATTTGTAGAAAAGTCCAACAATTGTTTAATTTCAAACGTATTTTATTCTATTTTGTTGCATATAAATATTCGTTTCTCAGAAATCTAAATTTCAATTTTTATGCGATTCAATGAAAATTATTTTTCTGGACAACTAAGACACTTTGTTTAAACTATGAAAGTGGGGACACTTTTCCAGCATCAAATATTCGTGGTTTCATAGTTATTGCCGTCCGCATACCACACAGTGTGCGTATACATACAATGTCTCCGTTTTGCACCTTTTAGGGTGGTGGGGGCATGCTCTTATATATTTTTGTCATGTTCCTCTTATCATTCTTGACAAGATATAGCTCATACTGTTTATTCAATTCGCCCCTTAAATATTTCTTTATTTTTGTATTAAGTGTATCATCATCGTGCCCTCTATATTTTGATGATATCAAACGCGTTGTCTTTTTTAAAGATAGTTCTTGTTCCTATTTTTTTCTGCGAGTACCCTATATTTCTTAACCATGTTAACCGGATATGCAGTGTTCGCATTTTCAACTTAATGCTGTACATGTATCTGATAATTTGAGTATCTGAGTGGACCATGTGGATGAGAGTTTCAAGATTTTAAAAGCTGTACCTGTTGCCATGGATCACGACATTTATTGTGGGGGTACGTGTGTATGGTGTGAGGTGGTGGGTGGAGTGGGGTTATCAAAAGATGATATTGGTTAGACATAATTGTAACTATATATGATATATTTTTGGAAGACCTTTAGTTAAAATAAAATGAAAAATGTGCACAAAGCAGCTCAAGTACTTGTTTTTATGTAAATCTTTTTCGATTTTCAAGACAAAATCTTTTTTCGTTCGTTCCATCAGTCGCTTGCGGCAATACATAATGGAAGTCAAATAATACAGGGGTAACTAATCAACGACACGGGATGGTATACGAGTTGACGTGACTATGTATGAGTTAAAATTACGCCAACTGATCATCATGGCAGGCAAACAGGCAGGCAGGCAAGATTTAAAGGAGCAGATCACGATTTTAGATTGATTAAAATGGGGGCGAATTGTAAATAAACATGTCATCAACGTCATCGTTACTCCATCTTGTGTGTCCCATTTTGACATTGCTAAATTATCTGTATTATCGCATATAAAGGTACAATTTTATTTCTTCTCCACCATTTATTATATGTGTGACGTATTAGAATGTAAACTCGAAATACATGATGGACAAGTGGCCCATTAGTAACTTTTTGTCTCGTCAAATACAATAGAGGAAATAGGTTTCACCAATAACAATTGGTAATAAATTTAATACTCGGAAATTTTATTTTAATTGGCAACCGACCAGCTGACACGTTGGACTGGTCACATATCGTACGGTTTTCGGTTGGCCCGGTCCCATGCAGAAATATGCAGGTTTATAGCGCAGTCCCCTTCTTAGCTAGGGACCATTCAATAATATTTCCTTAATGACATCAGTTTTTCAGACCTGACTCCTAAGAGCACCAGCCTGGTAATACGAAGGTCCTGGACTAAGTAGACAAACAAATTGAATAATTTTCTTCTATTTCTAACACTTGTACCGTGATTCGAGTGTGTTGTGATATAACCAAAATATTATATACCTAAGCAACATAATTAAAGAGAGGTCAATATAATAACAAAAATATTCAATCTTTATTCTTCGTCCTAGAGTGTCATAAAGAAGAGCAACAGCTTCACTTGCTTGAAGATATCAAGTGCTCAGATGGAGGAAAAAAAAGCACTTACACACAAGGAGCATGATAATTTGTTGTAATTTTGATTGACGGCCGAATATCGATTCGGCTATTTGTTACATGAATTCCTTTAAATACGCAACATTACATCGTTAACGAATCCTGCATGCCGCCCTCTTCCGTTCACTTATTACGTTAGATACCGTTAAATAATTGATATGCTGCCCTCTGGCTCTATCGCGTTGATAACCTAGTCGCCAATTCAAGTGACATGATCAATTTAATGTCAACCATAATGTGATAAGTAGTACATCATATTGATGTAAGGCGTAAAAGCGCCGCATACACAGATTAATTCTTTTGAAATGAGCGAGCAAGCGAAAAAGAGTGGTGAGAGAGACGGAGCAAAGAAAAGGAGAGTCTCTTGACATGTTTTTTATTCACACTATACACCTAAACAGGTATAGTCTTGTCTTCGTCTACTGCATGCACACACCTTTAATTTGGATACAGAACTCTCGCCCCTCGAGGGCGACACTCTGAATATGGGTCGAGTAGGGGTTAATGAGAGCGTGACACTTAAGGGTTAACTCTGAGGCTCACATTACATAGACCAAATAGAGAAAGTGATGGCAGTTGTATCTCCTGCATTTTACCTGGGTTTACTAGAAAAACGTGGGGGCTCAGTACAAATCAGGTTTGTGAATAAAAGAAATGATTGGTTTTTTTTCGGAAGGCTAAATCCAAATTCTATTAGGTTAAACTCTTTTCACAAACAAATTTCAGTGGAAAGCTATCGGATATGTCAGTGGAATGTATAATATAATACTTGACTAGAACATACTGAAACAAACAAAACAAACGAACAAATGAAGAAGAAGAAGAAGAAGAAGACAAGAGAAATACATGTTTGGCGTGATGAATCTTGGAAATTAGTACTTGGTGACCTACCTTATCTTTAAATTAGGACAATACATTAATTAATAATTTACTATCTTGTTTCTGCTTTTAATGAGGGAATTTTTCGAAGACGGTTCGGGCCAGAGTTATATGGGACGGGAATTCTCTGATCAGGGTAGAAAACAAATCTTGACTATCGGTGTTATACTTTGAAATACGATCCGTATAACAAGAGCGTTTGGTGCCATATTGTGTGAGTCCATGGCTCATGTTAATCTTTACTATTTTACCCAAAAGTTATAATATTTCCTAAACATGGTTAATTCGTTATTTCTTCAGAAGACAGGTCTTGTTCCACACTGTTCCACTTACATTGACAGATTAAACCGACTTAAGCAAGTCGACAGCAGAATATATTCCCTATTTGGGAAAGATGAGCACCTTGGCGTACTCGAAATCTACTTCGTTATATATTGCTGTAGTGATAGCCCATTATTGGATATGCAAATGACTGGCTCACAGATATCTTTCTTGGAAGGCACATAGCAGTAATTGCATACTGCCCAACCATGCCAACAACTCTTCAAGTACAGTCTGCCCCGAAATCATGTTTACATTTTCTTATGTCCTGTTTCTATTTTAGCTCATTCTTAAACACTTGAGAAAGTTCCTGCAATCATTGGTTCTTAGCCGTGTGATATGACACGATATAAGACGGTTCAGTGCATGCGAGTCCACGCGATACTCGTACTCGCTATTTGAACCAATCGGAGGTAACTAGCAACAACGGGACTGATCGATTGTAAGCCCTTATAGGTAATTCCTTGTAAAATATAGGATTTAATTTGATTGAAATTAAGTATGAATAATATTTTTTATTTGAATTGAAGTGTTTAAGAATGAGAATAAAAGTATTGTTTTTAGCCACTGTCGTGCATCTGTCGCCTCATATAACACGGGCGGCATAATTATTTTTGGCGTAAAACATCTCGGCTTCGCCTCATTGTTTAACTTCAAAATAATGATGTCGCCCGTGTTATACGAGACGATAGATGCACGACAGCGGCTAACAACAATACCTTTGTTCTCTAACTACTTCACATCCAAATTAAGTAAGAAACAGGGGTTTTTACAAGTTGCAATGGAATGACAACATTGATTAATCTGGGAATTCCGGGTATTATGCCCATCTTCTAATGATTTTAATCAACATAATCTCTTACCACATCTGTTTAGGGGTGTGTGTGTGCAGGAAAAATACAGCAAACACGGTACGTAAACTGTGTTTGTTTCGTTTATTTCAGTTCAGCTTTATGTTGGTATCGTTTTGCTACACCCACACTTTTTCAATATAGCAAAAACATTTCCATTAATCAATGATGGCTTCTCTGTTTTTGTAACTGTACCTGCGATTTTCTTAGAAAGTATATAGTTAAGGTTCCACTTGGCTACTAATATTGGCTTGCTAATAGAATGCCATGTCAATTGCATTGTCAGTTAGCTTCATTTGGCTTTTTATTTGAATATTTTGTAAAACTTGCTATAAATACCAGTGACATTTTAAGCTGTTATCTGTTAAAATGATAGGACTATCATTTGAAACACCATATTCTGGTTAAGGTTCCACTTGGCTACTAATATTGGATAGAATGCCATGTCAATTGCATTGTCAGTTAGCTTCATTTGGCTTTTTATTTGAATATTTGGTAAAACTTGTTATAAATACCAGTGACATTTTAAGCTGTTATCTGTTAAAATGATAGGACTATTATTTAAAATATACTATATTCTGAAAGAATGATTTGCATGTAGCATTCGGTCGTTCTAGTCCATTATCGTGTCTTGTGTATATAAAGCAAACTATGCCATGTTCCACCGTCATCTTATATTTAGAGAATAAAGGTATTGGTTTTAGCCACTGGAGTGCATCTATCGTCTCATATAACACGGGGGAAATCATTATTTTAAAACAGAATTTATTCTCAACACGGACTCAAAATGTCCAGATTTGAAATCAAAACAAAAAAATTACCTAAAATTGCAATTTATTTTGATCATATAAAAATGAAAAAAAGTTTATATTTTTAAAGGACAGACATGTAATCAGCCTAAAACAGGCTTGTCGCAGTCTAAAAAGTTCATTGCTTATTGTAAAATATGTAGACTTGGCACAAATCTTTGCAATTACTCTAAAGAATTTAATGGTGTGCGTAGCGTATAAGCAAGTGAAGGGGGGTGTGAAATGTGCAAGCTTCCACACCGGAAATGCAAAATTGTGCAACTCGTATAGTGCAGAATTTAAACTCATTGAATTGAAGCACAATCTGCATTTTGGTGATTTTGTTTTGCTTTCAAATATAATGCATGATTATAATTATTTGCAATCAGACTGACATTTAAATATTTTTCAGTTGGAAAATTAAAATTTATTTTGATACGGTTGTGGAGGTCGCGGCTGCCGAATTCAGCTCCATGACAAAGTGTATGAACATGGACGTGATATCAGATAGGATAACCATTATAAAAGCCTGTTAAATTCCATGTTCATGATGGATTTACGGACATTTGGAAGTCTGCTATAGGCATGTGAGTATTATAAACTAGGATCGTGTAGGGGTATAACAGGGCTGAACACAAATATTTGGTAAGCTTATAGGTTTCTGACCCCCCCCCCTTATAAATGCTATTTAGATGAATAATAGCTTGCCATAGCAATGTGAAATCGAGTGCATAATGAGCATATCTGCTAAATACGCACAATTTAAGGGTTCAACATGCCGCGCGTAATGTTGCGACTCAAAAAAGGTGCTGCGTCATTCTGTAGAAAACACGCACAATTTTACGGCTCAACATGCCGCGTAATGTTGCGACTCGTTCAAAGGTGCTGCGTCATTCTGTAGAAAATACGCGCAATTTTACGGTCTAACATGCCGCGTAATGTTACGACTCGTTTAAAGGTGCTGCGTCATTCTGTAGAAAATATGCACAATTTTACGGTTGAACATGCCGCGTAATGTTACGACTCGTTTAAAGGTGCTTCGTCATTCTGTAGAAAATACGCACAATTTTACGGTTCAACATGTCGCATAATGTTACGACTTTATGTTTTGTTTACCACAAAAAACACACACAGTCAGAGTGACAATTATTTTAAAATGAGTGCAAATTTGCCACAAAATTTCAAAGTCATTGACTTTCCCATTATATCAGTATTAGCTTTGTTATGTAATAGCCAACATGAACTCTAGCCACTTCACACCTTTTCGTGCAGTGTCAACACACCCCTACATGTCATTGTTTATATAGCCCTATAGCCAGGCAATATGCAGCCATGCATACATGTACCTGTGAGATGCATGGAACAATGTTTTATACAGGGGGGGTGTAATCCTAACTCTAGAGCATTGAGCCCTAAATCTAAACCCTAACCTAAATCATAACCCTACACTCTAACTCTATGACATAACCCTAAATCTAAACCCTAACCCTAAATCATAATTTCAAACCCGAACCTTATGTCTTATAGCCAGAACTCTAGACCTAGTAGCCTAAATCATCAAAATCTGTTGCAATTTGCAGATGTATTTTTTTCTCCATTTTCTCCCCTTTTTTTAATTTAAGAAAAAAAGTGGATTTTTTAAAGTCCGTGTTGAGAAAAATCCCTGTTTTAAGTAAAATTCGCCTCGTTGTTTTACGCCAAAAATAATGATGTCGCCTGTGCTATATGAGACGATAGATGCACGACAGCGGCTAAAAACAATACCTTTATTCTCATTCTTAAACACTTTTTTAAATATCATAAGTATTACAAATTTTGATCAAATTAAATCCTACATTACAAGGAAATACCTAGGGCTTAAAACGATCAGTCCCGTTGTTGCTATGCGCCTCCGATTGATTCAAATAGTGAGTACGCGAATCGCGTTGATGCACACGCACTGATCCGTGTGATATCGTGTCATATCACACGGGTAAGAACCAATAAGATTGCAGGAACGTTCTCAAGTGTTTAAGAATTTGTAAGTTTGAGAACAAGTACAAAATATGGTTCAAGGATGCATTTAAATATATCTATTCATCAATTTTGCACAAGAACAAATGATAATGAGACAAATCAAAATAAATAATCACAAATAATTCATGTTATTACGTAACTGATGCATACGTGAATCATATTTTGTACATTTTTACAAAAAAAAATACAAAAAAATGGCAAATATCTTAGCAGGGTGACGATATTGTTTTTGATATTGTTGTAGTTGTTGTTGTTATTATTATTGTTATTGATATTGTTATTGTTCTACATGTTGCTGTCATTCTTGTTCTCATGCTTAATTTATCAACGTATTTAATACCATGGAAATTTTTGTTTTGGTTTTGTTTTTTGTTTTTTTGCTAGAAATGCTTTTATTAAAATTTACGTGTCCCTAAAGCTATTATATTTACTCCATGTGTACAACAAATGTGGCACCCATGAGCAGCTTGCCAGGTGGTCAATGTGTATGCTATATTTGGGGTGAAGTAGGAGCAGATAATATGATGCAATCGAAGACGACACTGTCAGGGGAATGACCCTAATCTGTCTATATGCTTGGATTCAAAATTGTAAAAGTGTTTGTAAACCTAGATATTCTTATTTTGCTTTTGATACGTAAAATAGATATAGCCTGGAGTTGTTTTTCGCATATTTATTATTACATTCTTGGCAGGCCAATGAAAACAATTAAAACATATATTTGGCCGAAGAAACAAAGAAGAAGCAAGCAACCTTGCAAACAAACCCAAACACACACCCCAACAAACTACAGAAAGAAAGATTAATTACCCAGCAAACACAACTGCGTTTTTGACATTGTTCGCAAAAGGTTAGAAAAGGTTGTCAGAAAACGTTTAAATGTCGGGTTATATAGAGGGTATAAAACATTTTCATAACATTCAAAAATCTTTTTGATAATTCACTGAAATATTCGAACATAATTATGTTGACAAGATATTTGGCAAAATATGTTTGCAAAAAACATTTTATAGTAAGATTTTGAAAACATTTTTAAAATGTTGTTTTTGTGTGTTTTCATACAAAACGTTTTAAAACGTTTTCATAACCTTTATATAACCCGGCATTTAATGTTATTAAAACGTTTTACCAAACAACCCAATGTATAACCTGTTTAATACGTTTTTTAACTGCGTTTTGTATTATTTTGCTGGGTACCGTATTATACTTTAATGAGTTTTGAGCCGTAATAATGAACGCGCAAAAGAGCTTGATTTATACTTCGGTATTAAGCAAGGACAAAAAGACAAATATTCCTACAGTACTTGCCCATGCTCATAATTCATCAAATCTACAATGTATAAATTAACAGACTGTGGTTTTAGCGCTGAACAAGGGTAACCCTAAGGTTCTCGGTGTTATCACAGATCCTGGAAAAAAGTAGATCTGTGGTGTGATTTACGTGAATCACTTCAAAACGCCTAGGCCTACAGATTTCTTAGATTAGTTAGTTCTTATGCAGTGCATAAATTGTGCATCGAGCATTGAACTAAGGATGAAGACATCAGGCATGTATGAGGATGGAGAAATCACCTGTTTCAGAGACACTGTTTTTTTTCAAGTTATGATTTATGGTTTTCGTAAAAATTCTAATTATTAGACTATGCCATATAGTCAAATTTTATTAAAATATGTTATTATTAGTCATGATGAACCCATTTCGTTGAACTCAAAATTATACTGATGTTTATTAAAATTAACGTATTCAATAGTAAAATGGTCATAAAGAGTTAAAAATATCAGATGATTAGTGACAATAAAAGTAATTGAATGCAACATTATTATATCTTGCATAATTATAATGGCTCACTTTCATACTGAACAATTCTGATTTTGGAATCTATCAGTTTTATATTGATAGCGAACCCCGAAAATCCCCACTTGGGAAGCTAACAAACAGAGGGAGTGCGGTGACTGAAAAGATCAGATACAGATGTGAAAATCTATCAGTTGCACACAAATCAATATAAATCAGAGTTTTATGCTTAAATGTAATAGCCAGAGTATGCAAAATGGGCAAGTGGACTACGGAGAAGTCTAACGTAGAATATCCTGTTTTCATATAACATGATATAAGGCGCCATTTGTTCTCAGCTTGGTATTTACAATGAACAGAACTTTAAATCAAATGTAAACATGTGAATGCAGAATCTGTCATTGATGGGCACATTTTTAGATTTCATAGCATTTAGCAAGAAATCCTTCCTTGGCATTATCATTTTATATGAAGCTGCGATTTTCACTAACTAATAACTCGCCAACCCACTACTCATCAAAATATGATCCAAACCCACCACTCACTCACTTAACATGCTTAAAACCTCCAAAGGCGGTTCATTACAAAACCGACGTTTTTCATTACCGCCAAATGTGAGCGCCTTTTGTTGTCTCCAAATTCGAAGACAAACGGCATATCCGTTTTACATACTCCTCCAAACGGCAACATTTTGCCCGCCATTTTTTGTAGGAGTTCGAGTGTCGCCTACAGTGGAATTCTAGCCCGAAGTACCGCCTATGTTTATACAGCATAATAATAAAAGCCAGTCGATCGCACGATCCTGATATTATTTCTAAATTAATGGGTTAGATGAAAGCGGTTGGACTTCAAAGCTTGTATTTCTTGCCTTTCATTAATGCCGATGTTTCTTACTTTTTTCGGATGGTTCAAATACTGTCAACTACAACGAGCAAATAATGAATTCGTTCGTCACTGAATTAATAAAAGCGTTACTCGTAGAAGGACTCGCGGGGGATATTCAAACGGCTTTTTACTAATTGCAGCGCATTCATTGTGTTGCGATTAAATGAAAGATTGGTTTAAAATTGGTATAAACAGGAACAACGCTCAGATTCACCAAATTCAATATGGAAAACAAATTTTTGTTCATGTAGCATGCATGTATATTAATAGCTGAAGGTTTTAACACGAATGCAAGAATTTTTGCTCAGATTAATTTGTAGAAAAGTCCAACAATTGTTTAATTTCAAACGTATTTTATTCTATTTTGTTGCATATAAATATTCGTTTCTCAGAAATCTAAATTTCAATTTTTATGCGATTCAATGAAAATTATTTTTCTGGACAACTAAGACACTTTGTTTAATCGTGTCACGTTTGCCGAACGCAAATACACGTGACTTATCTCTACAAACCAGGAACATCATACAATATGTATTGTGTCTTTTATATTTGAAATATTTGCAAAGTTCCGTTAAGGCTATGGATTCCTTGACTCACTTCCATGTATTAAGAAGTACACTGCAGGTTTTTAGTTAAATAGCTAATACTTGGCTCCTGCCATCCACCCGGGGTACATAAACATCTCCAAATAAGTAATTACCCCCCCGTTAGATAATGGCCATTATTAAAAAAACGGGCTATTTGTATTACAAATCTGTAAAATGCGTTGAAAGCAAAATTTATTTCTGGGCATTTTGACACTTTCTTTTGATACGATAGCTCAGAAAAATAAAACACCGGTCAATTAAATGTAGTGAGGTCCAGATTTGAAAGTTGCACTTACAACAATACTCAGATATCGTTACACAGATTTCCTTCTACTGATACAAATCAATAGAATTTACTGCAACTTTCAAATCTTGGGTTACATTGATTTAAATGTATGCTGTGACGTCAATATTTAGACAATTGCTACAAATGAGGTATCAAAATGTGCAGAAATAAATTCTGCTTCCAACGCATTTTACAAATTTGTGATACAATAGCCCGTTTTTGAATAATGGCCAATATTTATATAATGGTATTACTTTTTTGAGTTGTTTATAACCATGATAACAACGTTCAACATCCGTGTCGTTCCTGGTTGCGGTAAGAAAACGTTGCTAGCAACATTGCTGCATTATGGGATTAATTAAGACATGTTAAGTGCAAATTAACGTTAATAGTAGAATTTAATAACAAACTAAATCGGAAATCAAATATTCATACAAAAATATATACAAAATATGGAATAACACGTACTACGGTAGACTTGCAGCACGAGAATATAGCCTACTTGTGTTCGCACTTGGACCTCTTTTTGTAATTGTCCAAATTGCAGGCAAACGTAACTTAACCTGCATTTCCCCCCTCTAATTTATTTTTCACTTCCCTTCTTTTTGGATTTAGTGGGCCGATCTTATAGTAATAGGTGTATATAGCATTAAAAAATTGTTCCTTTTATGATATTGTGCAATTTTTGATGTAACTTGTGTGCAATATTTTTGTGATAAAGTGTAACAAATACTAAATAAAATAAAATAAATACTGTAGTTAACTAGCGAAAAATGCTTGATTAATCCAACATTTAGTCCAATAAAACACATTTTTTCATCATTTGTTCGCGCCGTACTCATTGATATTCAAAGCCAATTATTTACAGAGAAAACATAATGCCATAAAATAAATAGTCAAATATGCGTAGGATCCTAAAAATATCATGGACTGACCGCATTTCTAATGAGGAAGTTCTCCAGCTTACAAGAAGAAGAAGAAAAGAAGAAGAAGAAGAAGAAGAAGAAGAAAAAGAAGAAGAAGAAGCGAAAGAAGAGGAGGAAGAAGAGGAAGTCAAATACTCGTATGGCGTTAACCTAAAGCATAATGTGCACAAAATTTGTAATGCTAACATGGTTAACTTGGTCAAAACGCACGCATTTACGTACTTGCATGAACCATCACCCATCGTCGAATATTGGAGGATTTATCTCCCATCCACGGGATATGATGTAATAATATACCGATAATATCCAGCAGATCCTAAAGCAATTTTTCATTTGAATAAATTCTGAATGCGAAAAACATAATAAAACAAGCAAAGAAAAAAAAAAGAAATCTATAAATTCGTAAAGCAGTAACAGGTTAGAGAAAATGTCGAATGTCAATGCAGGGCCATGATACTAATGCAATGTTGGACCTCTGTCTCTATTTGCCCAATTTACGTGTACCAAATTACAAATGGCTTCTTGAACTTGACTTAAAATTACGTGTGCTATTGGTAATAGCTGCCATACATCATATTCATAAGTGCTTCTCGGCACACCTGCCTGTATGTGTGCATAATGTGTTGGGGTGCGTTAGTAAAATGGTGTAAAACGAGGACATTTCCCTGTTCCTAACCGATAAACTGGAAATACACTTGCAAACGGGGATGCACCTCCGTATGTGTGCTATAAAACTTAGCTAGATATAGGGGGATAAGGTCCCTGATACTGCATGGTAAACAATCGGACGTATTATGTTGTCAATTTAATTTAATATAAAACACACTATGAAAGTGGGGACACTTTTCCAACATCAAATATCTTTCGTGGTTTCATAGTTACTGCCGTCCGCATATACCACACAGTGTGCGTATACATACAATGTCCCCGTTTTGCACCTTTTAGGGTGGTGGGGGCATGCTCTTTTATATTTTTTGTCATGTTCCTCTTATCATTCTTGACAAGATAGCTCATACTGTTTATTCATTTCGCCCCTTAAATATTTCTTTATTTTTGTATTAAGTGTATCATCATCGCGCCCTCTATATGTGACCCCGGTCATCCGGGTACTTGTTTTACATGACGCTTACCATAGTAGACCATGGAGCAGTGCGACTAGTTGAAGACTTGTAGCAGAGGCTGATTCAGTCTGTTTACATTTTGTTTGACCTCGAATCAAGCTAATTTCTGGGCCGATTTCGTTAAAATAAAGGTTAAATACTTGGCCAAAATTGCATTTTATGTGAAGCTGAACATATGAACATGTAGAGGAGAGTCTTTATTTTTGTTGTTGGCTGGAGGCCCCATGTTGAGAAGTTATAGAAATGGTAATATTTTGGCCGATTTGAAAAGGGACGAACCTCAGAAAACTACAAATTGGACTTCTGAATCGCATTTGTTGTCAACGGAGGTCAACGGCTTGTGACGTAATTACGGGGTCACCTATATTTCGATGATATCAAACGCGTTGTCTTTTTAAAGATAGTTCTTGTTCCTATTTTTTCTGCGAGTACCCTATATTTCTTAACCGGATATGCAGTGTTCGCATTTTAACAGTAATGGTGTACATGTATCTGATAATTTGAGTATCTGAGTGGACCATGTGGATGAGAGTGTCAAGATTTTACAAGCTGTACCTGTTGCCATGGATCACGACATTTATTGTGGGGGTGCGCGAGTGTGAGGTGGTGGGGTTGAGTGGGGTTATCAAAAGATGATATTTAGTTAGACACAATTGTAACTATGATGTATTTTTGGAAGACCTTTAATTAAAATAAAATGAAAAATGTGCACAAAGCAGCCCAAGTACTTGTTTTTATGTAAATCTTTTTCGATTTTCAAGACAAAATCTTTTTTCGTTCGTTCCATCACTCGCTTGCGGCAATACATAATGGAAGTCAAATAATACAGGGGTAACTAATCAACGACACGGGATGGTATACGAGTTGACGTGACTGATCATCATGGCAGGCAAACAGGCAGGCAGGCAAGATTTAAAGGAGCAGATCACGATTTCAGATTGATTAAAATGGGGGCGAAATGTATATAAACATGTCATCAACGTCATCGTTATACCATCTTGTGTGTCCCATGTTGACATTGCTAAATAATCTGTATTATCGCATATAAATGTACAATTTTATTTCGTCTCCACCATTTATTATAATGTGTGACCATAGACTCTGAATGTGTCTATGGTGTGACGTAATTTAATGTAGATACATGATGGACAAGTGGCCCATAAGTAACTTTTTGTCTCGTCACCAATAACAATTAAAATTTAATACTGGGAACTTTTTTTTTAAATTGGCAACCAACCAGCTGACACGCTGGACTGGTCAGGTATCATACGGTTTTCGGTTGGCGGTCCCATTCTTGAAATATATAGCGCAGTCCCCCTTCTTAGCTAGGTAGTAGGGACCGTCCAATAATATTTCCTTAACGCCATCAGTTTTTCAGACCTGACTCCTAAGAGCACCAGCCTGGTAATACGAAGGTCCTGGACCAAGTAGACCAACAAATTGAACAATTTTCTTCTCTTTTTAACACTTGTACAGTGATTCGAGTGTGTTGTGATAACCAAAATATTATACCTAAGCAACATTAGCGGTCAATAAAATAACAAAATATTATCAACCTTTATTGTTCGTCCTAGAGTGTTATGAAGTAGAGCAACAACTTCACTTGCTTGAAGATATCAAGTGCTCAGATGGAGGGGAAAAAATCACTTACACATAAGGAGCATGATAATTCATTTGTGACTTTGATTGGCGGCCGAATATCAATTCGGCTCTTTGTTACATGAATTCCCTTAAATAAGTAACATTATATCGTTAACGAATCCTCTATGCCGCCCTCTTCCGTTCATTTATTACGTTAGATACCGTTAAATAATTGATATGCTGCCCTCTGGCTCTAACGCGTTGATAACCTAGTCGCCAATTCAAGTGACATGATCAATTTAATGTCATCCATAATGTGATGGGTAGTACATCATATTGATGTAAGGTGTAAAAGCGCCGCATACACAGATTAATACTTTTGAAATGAGCGAGCAAGAGAAAATGAGTGGACTGAGAGAGACGGAGCAAAGAAAAAGAGAGTCTCTTGACATGTTTTTTATTCACACTATACACCTAAACAGGTATAGTCTTGTCTTCGTCTACTGCATGCACACACCTTTAATTTGGCTACAGAACTCTCGCCCCTCGAGGGCGACACTCTGAATATGGGTCGAGTAGGGGTTAATGAGAGCGTGACACTTAAGGGTTAACTCTGAGGCTCACATTACATAGGACCAAATAGAGAAAGTGATGGCAGTTGTATCTCCTGCATTTTACCTGGGTTTACTAGAAAAACGTGGGGGCTCAGTACAAATCAGGTTTGTGAATAAAAGAAATGATTGGGTTTTTTTCGGAAGGCTAAATCCGAATTCTATTAGGTTAAACTCTTTTCACAAACAAATTTCAGTGGAAAGCTATCGGATATGTCAGTGGAATGTATAATATAATACTTGACTAGAACATACTGAAACAAACAAAACAAACGAACACATGAAGAAGAAGACAAGAGAAATACATGTTTGGCGTGATGAATCTTGGAAATGAGTACTTGGTGACCTACCTTATCTTTAAATTAGGACAATACATTAATTAATAATTTACTATCTTGTTTCTGCTTTTAATGAGGGAATTTTTCGAAGACGGTTCGGGCCAGAGTTATATGGGACGGGAATTCAAATCTTGACTATCAGTGTTATACTTTGAAATACGATCCGTATAACAAGAGCGTTTGGTGCCATATTGTGTGAGTCCATGGCTCATGTTAATCTTTACTATTTTACCCAAAAGTTATAATATTTCCGAAACATGGTTAATTCGTTATTTCTTCAGAAGACAGGTCTTGTTCCACACTGTTCCACTTACATTGACAGATTAATTAAGCAAGTCAACAGCAGAATATATTCCCTATTTGGGAAAGATGAGCACCTTGGCGTACTCGAAATCTACTTCGTTATATATTGCTGTAGTGATAGCCCATTATTGGATATGCAAATGACTGGCTCACATATTTCTTTCTTGGAAGGCACATAGCAGTAATTGCATACTGCCCAACCATGCCAACAACTCTTCAAGTACAGTCTGCCCCGAAATCATGTTTACATTTTCTTATGTCCTGTTTCTATTTTAGCTCATTCTTAAACACTTGAGAAAGTTCCTGCAATCATTGGTTCTTAGCCGTGTGATATGACACGATATAAGACGGTTCAGTGCATGCGAGTCCACGTGATACTCGTACTCGCTATTTGAACCAATCGGAGGTAACTAGCAACAACGGGACTGATCGATTGTAAGCCCTTATAGGTAATTCCTTGTAAAATATAGGATTTAATTTGATTGAAATTAAGTATGATTAATATTTTTTATTTGAATTGAAGTGTTTAAGAATGAGAATAAAAGTATTGTTTTTAGCTACTGTCGTGCATCTGTCGCCTCATATAACACGGGCGGCATAATTATTTTTGGCGTAAAACATCTCGGCTTCGCCTCATTGTTTAACTTCAAAATAATGATGTCGCCCGTGTTATACGAGACGATAGATGCACGACAGCGGCTAACAACAATACCTTTGTTCTCTAACTACTTCACATCCAAATTAAGTAAGAAACAGGGTTTTACAAGTTGCAATGGAATGACAACATTGAGTAATCTGGGAATTCCGGGTATTATGCCCATCTTCTAATGATTTTAATCAACATAATCTCTTACCACGTCTGTTTACGTGTGTGTGTGTGCAGGAAAAATACAGCAAACACGGTACGTAAACTGTGTATTTGTTTCGTTTATTTCAGTTCAGCTTTATGTTGGTATCGTTTTGCTACACCCACACTTTTTCAATATAGCAAAAACATTTTCATTTATCAATGATGGCTTCTCTGTTTTTGTAACTGTACCTGCGATTTTCTTAGAAAGTATATAGTTAAAGTTCCACTTGGCTACTAATTTTGGCTTGCTAATAGAATGCCATGTCAATTGCATTGTCAGTTAGCTTCATTTGGCTTTTTATTTGAATATTTTGTAAAACTTGCTATAAATACCAGTGACATTTTAAGCTGTTATCTGTTAAAATGATAGGACTATCATTTGAAACACCATATTCTGGTTAAGGTTCCACTTGGCTACTAATATTGGATAGAATGCCATGTCAATTGCATTGTCAGTTAGCTTCATTTGGCTTTTTATTTGAATATTTTGTAAAACTTGCTATAAATACCAGTGACATTTTAAGCTGTTATCTGTTAAAATGATAGGACTATTATTTGAAATATACTATATTCTGAAAGAATGATTTGCATGTAGCATTCGGTCGTTCTAGTCCAATAAAGCAAACTATGCCATGTTCCACCGTCATCTTATATTTAGAGAATAAAGGTATTGGTTTTAGCCACTGGAGTGCATCTATCGTCTCATATAACACGGGCGAAATCATTATTTTAAAACAGAATTTATTCTCAACACGGACTCAAAAATGTCCAGATTTGAAATCAAAACAAAAAAATTACTTAAAAATTGCAATTTATTTTGATCATATAAAAAATGAAAAAAAGTTTATATTTTTAAAGGACAGACATGTAATCAGCCTAAAACAGGCTTGTCGCAGTCTAAAAAGTTCATTGCTTATTGTAAAATATGTAGACTTGGCACAAATCTTTGCAATTACTCTAAAGAATTTAATGGTGTGCGTAGCGTATTAAAAGCAAGTGAAGGGGGGGGGGGGGTGTGAAATGTGCAAGCTTCCACACCGGAAATGCAAAATTGTGCAACTCGTATAGTGCAGAATTTAAACTCATTGAATTGAAGCACAATCTGCATTTTGGTGATTTTGTTTTGCTTTCAAATATAATGCATGATTATAATTATTTGCAATCAGACTGACATTTAAATATTTTTCAGTTGGAAAATTAAAATTTATTTTGATACGGTTGTGGAGGTCGCGGCTGCCGAATTCAGCTCCATGACAAAGTGTATGAACATGGACGTGATATCAGATAGGATAACCATTATAAAAAGCCTGTTAAATTCCATGTTCATGATGGATTTACGGACATTTGGAAGTCTGCTATAGGCATGTGAGTATTATAAACTAGGATCGTGTAGGGGTATGACAGGGCTGAACACAAATATTTGGTAAGCTTATAGGTTTCTGACCCCCCCCCCCTTATAAATGCTATTTAGATGAATAATAGCTTGCCATAGCAATGTGAAATCGAGTGCATAATGAGCATATCTGCTAAATACGCACAATTTAAGGGTTCAACATGCCGCGCGTAATGTTGCGAAAAAAAAAGGTGCTGCGTCATTCTGTAGAAAACACGCACAATTTTACGGCTCAACATGCCGCGTAATGTTGCGACTCGTTCAAAGGTGCTGCGTCATTCTGTAGAAAATACGCGCAATTTTACGGTCTAACATGCCGCGTAATGTTTCGACTCGTTTAAAGGTGCTGCGTCATTCTGTAGAAAATATGCACAATTTTACGGTTGAACATGCCGCGTAATGTTACGACTCGTTTAAAGGTGCTTCGTCATTCTGTAGAAAATACGCACAATTTTACGGTTCAACATGCCGCATAATGTTACGACTCGGGAAAACATTGACGTACCAGTCATTGGCAAAAGGCCTGTGGATTTACCACAAAAAACACACACAGTCAGAGTGACAATTATTTTAAAATGAGTGCAAATTTGCCACAAAATTTCAAAGTCATTGACTTTCCCATTATATCAGTATTAGCTTTGTTATGTAATAGCCAACATGAACTCTAGCCACTTCACACCTTTTCCTAAGATCGGAACAGCGCCGTGTATGTCAATGGTTTAGTTCCCGGAGAGCGCGGCAATATGCAGCCATGCATACATGTACCTGTGAGATGCATGGAACAATGTTTTATACAGGGGGTGTAATCCTAACTCTAGAGCATTGAGCCCTAAATCTAAACCCTAACCTAAATCATAACCCTACACTCTAACTCTATGACATAACCCTAAATCTAAACCCTAACCCTAAATCATAATTTCAAACCCGAACCTTATGTCTTATAGCCAGAACTCTAGACCTAGTAGCCTAAATCATCAAAATCTGTTGCAATTTGCAGATGTATTTTTTTTCTCCATTTTCTCCCCTTTTTTAATTTAAGAAAAAAAGTGGATTTTTTTAAGTCCGTGTTGAGAAAAATCCCTGTTTTAAGTAAAATTCGCCTCGTTGTTTTACGCCAAAAATAATGATGTCGCCTGTGCTATATGAGACGATAGATGCACGACAGCGGCTAAAAACAATACCTTTATTCTCATTCTTAAACACTTTTTTAAATATCATAAGTATTACAAATTTTGATCAAATTAAATCCTACATTACAAGGAAATACCTAGGGCTTAAAACGATCAGTCCGTTGTTGCTATGCGCCTCCGATTGATTCAAATAGTGAGTACGCGAATCGCGTTGATGCACACGCACTGATCCGTGTGATATCGTGTCATATCACACGGGTAAGAACCAATAAGATTGCAGGAACGTTCTCAAGTGTTTAAGAATTTGTAAGTTTGAGAACAAGTACAAAATATGGTTCAAGGATGCATTTAAATATATCTATTCATCAATTTTTGCACAAGAACAAATGATAATGAGACAAATCAAAATAAATAATCACAAATAATTCATGTTATTACGTAACTGATGCATACGTGAATCATATTTTGTACATTTTTACAAAAACAAATACAAAAAAATGGCAAATATCTTAGCAGGGTGACGATATTGTTTTTGATATTGTTGTAGTTGTTGTTGTTATTATTATTGTTATTGATATTGTTATTGTTCTACATGTTGCTGTCATTCTTGTTCTCATGCTTAATTTATCAACGTATTTAATACCATGGAAATTTTTGTTTTTGTTTTGTTTTTTGTTTTTTTTGCTAGAAATGCTTTTATTAAAATTTACGTGTCCCTAAAGCTATTATATTTACTCCATGTGTGCAACCAAATGTAGCACCCATGAGCAGCTTGCCAGGTGGTCAATGTGTATGCTATATTTGGGGTGAAGTAGGAGCAGATAATATGATGCAATCGAAGACGACACTGTCAGGGAAATGACCCTAATCTGTCTATATGCTTGGATTCAAAATTGTAAAAGTGTTTGTAAACCTAGATATTCTTATTTTGCTTTTGATACGTAAAATAGATATAGCCTGGAGTTGTTTTTCGCATATTTATTACATTCTTGGCAAGCCAATGAAAACAATTAAAACATATATATGGCCGAAGAAACAAAGAAGAAGCAAACAAACATGCAAACAAACCCAAACACACACCCCAACAAACTACAGAAAGAAAGATTAATTACCCAGCAAATACAACTGCGTTTTTGACATTGTTCGCAAAAGGTTAGAAAAGGTTGTCAGAAAACGTTTAAATGTCGGGTTATATAGAGGGTATAAAAAGGGTATAAAACATTTTCATAACATTCAAAAATCTTTTTGATAATTCACTGAAATATTCGAACATAATGTTATGTTGACAAAATATTTGGCAAAATATGTTTGCAAAAAACATTTTATAGTAAGATGAAAACATTTTGAAAATGTTGTATTTGTGTGTTTTCATACAAAACGTTTTAAAATGTTTTCATAACCTTTATATAACCCGGCATTTAATATTATTAACGTTTTACCAAACAACCCAATGTGCAACCTGTTTAATACGTTTTTTAAACGTTTTGTATTATTTTGCTGGGTACCGTATTATACTTTAATGAGTTTTGAGCCGTAATAATGAACGCGCAAAAGAGCTTGATTTATACTTCGGTATTAAGCAAGGACAGAAAGACAAATATTCCTACAGTACTTGCCCATGCTCATAATTCATCAAATCTACAATGTATAAATTAACAGACTGTGGTTTTAGCGCTGAACAAGGGTAACCCCATGCCCTAAGGTTCTCGGTGTTATCACAGGTCCTGGGAAAAAGTAGATCTGTGGTGTGATTTTCGTGAATCAGGCCTACAGATTTCTTAGGTTAGTTAGTTCATAAATTGTGCATAAAATCGAGCATTGAACTAAGGATGAAGACATCAGGAATGTATGAGGATGGAGAAATCACGTGTTCCTGATTTTTTTAAAGTTATGATTTAGGGTATAAAGTGGAATATATACTGTTTTCATATAAGGCGCCATTATTTTGTTCTCAGCTTGCATGGTAGGCCAATTTACAATGAACAGAACTTTGAATCATGTAAATGTAAACATGTAAATGCAGAATCTATCATTGATGGGCACATTTTTAGATTTCATAGCATTTAGCAAGAAATCCTTCCTTGGCATTATCATTTTATATGAAGCTGTGATTTTCACTAACTAATAACTCGCCAGCCCACTACTCATCAAAATATACTCCAAACCCACCACTCACTCACTTAAAACATCCAAAGGCGGTTCATTACAAAACCGACGTTTTTCATTACCGCCAAATGTGAGCGCCTTTTGTTGTCTCCAAATTCGAAGACAAACGGCATATCCGTTTTACATACTCCTCCAAACGGCAACATTTTGCCCGCCATTTTTTGTAGGAGTTCGAGTGTCGCCTGCAGTGGAATTCTAGCCCGAAGTACCGCCTATGTTTGTACAGCATAATAATAAAAGCCAGTCGATCGCACGAACCTGATATTATTTCTAAATTAATGGGTTAGATGAAAGCGGTTGGACTTCAAAGCTTGTATTTCTTGCCTTCCATTAATGCCGATGTTTCTTACTTCTTTCGGATGGTTCAAATACTGTCAACTACAACGAGCAAATAATGAATTCGTTGGGTACTGAATTAATAAAAGCGTTACTCGTAGAAGGACTCGCGGGGGATATTCAAACGGCTTTTTACTAATTACAGAGCATTCATTGTGTTGCGATTAAATGAAAGATTGGTTTAAAATTTGTCTAAACAGGAACAACGCTCAGATTCACCAAATTCTATATGGAAAACAAATTTTATATCATGTAGCATGCATGTATATGCAAGAAGGAGTGCACGGTGATTTTAAAGTTTTCGTGGCATTTTTTGTTATTTGAGGTATAAATGCGTGTATTCAATCAAAATTAATCGTTTTTTGCTCAAATTAATTTGTAGAAAAGTCCAACAATTGTTTAATTTCAAACGTATTTTATTCTATTTTGTTGCATATAAATATTCGTTAAATTTCTCAGAAATCTAAATTTCAATTTTTATGCGATTCAATGAAAATTATTTTTTCTGGACAACTAAGACGTTTTGTTTAATCGTGTCACGTTTGCCGAACGCAAATACACGTGACTTAAACCAGGAATATTTATACAATTGTGCCTTTGATATTTGAAATATTTGAATACACTTTAGAATATAATTTGTTCCCGACGTACTCATTGATATATATGATATTCAGGTTGGGGTAAAACAACATTATAATTGGCTATAACATGCGAGGAATATTAATATTATGTTTAACATTGGGAAAAGTATTTCAAAAGAGGTCATGCTGTTATACTCACGCTGTATATTATAATGTTAATTTTACAGTTTCATGTCTTTCAATGTTCTGGCAAGAAATGAATACATTTTACAACCTCTGATTTTCAATACCTCTGACTTTCCTTCCCACATCCCAACACCCTGATCTATTTCATGAAAGTATGACAGTGGCATAGGCTAAGTTATACATCTCGTTTCCGCTCTACTTTCAAATTCACAAAAAAATCTACCATCACTAAGCAGGTTATGAATGACATCTCAAATCTTGCTTTTATTTATTAATATGACATTTAGTATTGCGAAAAAGATGAGGCGTAGGAGGATTACACTGTTGAAGATAGTAGTACTACGTACATAATCCGACTCTCTGGTATAATTTTATTTATTTGAATTTTAGCACAGTCATGCTCATCTGTACTGTAGGCTATACTACATTATGTCTTTGTGCACCCTGTGTTGGAACTAATTAACGCAATAAGATACATTATCCCTACATTTGGTGTTATTAATATCAACAGATGCGTAGCCTGGTGTGGGATAGACTGTTTCCTCTGAAATCTCAAAAAACAAACCCCAGACTACTCCCCATTCCTGAATAATACAGCACTAACTTTTTGGGATTAAAAGAATATTATCAAGTTCTGCCAAATGAAACATAGCTCAATCCTAATCATTAATTTAGTCCTAACTGGAGATAAAAGAAAAAGTTCAATATTTTACTAATTTCTTGCAAAAACATGCATTTTCGGTATGTTTTCTGACAAACGAGTCACAAAAATCACAGACTTGAAACAAGTCTAAGCATTCAAAATCTTCAGTATGCCGAAATTTTGCTATAATTTTCACTTTTTTTGTGTTACTTTAATTAAATGGTTGGTAATATTAAGAATGAAACATGTCTTTTCCTAAAAACGCATGTTTTGGCCCGTATTTCCAAAAATTGGCCAAATATAAAAATTTGAGTTTTATTGCTAGTTAGGACTAACTAAAGGATTAGAATTTAGCTATGTATCATTTGACAAAACAGGATAATATTTTTTTAATCCCAAAAAATTAGTTCTGTATTTTTCTGGAATAGGGAGTAGTTACGCTCTTGATATAGCACCAAGTCACGTGTAAGTCTATCCAACCTCGTGTGTATGCATCTTTCCATGCAATCCTTTATTTTGCTTGGTTTATTAGTGAATCAAATATCTGAATTTTATTCCATACATGTGTAATAAAAGATCCACTTTGCTATTTATGTATGTTGAATTCGCATCTACTTCCAAATATATGACCCGATTCTTAGTACAAAAGAAAAAACGGGTGAAGGAAAGATAACATTGCTATATTATTAGCATTCAAAGCAGCACGTAAACATCCGTTGAGACTCGACTCAATCCGAACGAACCGGTTCTATGCTTAAAATCAAGTGTTTACGCCTGGTACTCAGGCCATGTGTACTACTTTACTATAGTGATAGTCAAATAACACTGGATCCAATACAAAAAGGACAAGAACCACTTGGCCAACATTATACATCTTTGTATCAGTTTCATTAATTATCAGGTATTTCATAAAATTAGAAGCAAGTGCATTTTTAGCAGGTAATATGAGTAAATTTTGAATATACAGCTTTTGTTGTTATTGTTGTTGTTGTGTTGTGTATGAAGCAAAAAGGGGATTTATGTGCTGCCTTGCGGTTTTTTTTTCCTTTTTTTATGTGCGTGTTAGTGTTATATTATTGATAGTGGTACTTCATCAGTACGTATATAATTCGTTTTCTAAAATTTGAGCTTTTTCAGAATAAAAGCAGTCTGTTGTAGATCAGTCGATAAGGCCAGCGACAGACTCTGGTGCGTGTGTGACTGTACGCCGCACAGTGTACGGGTATCGGGTTCGAGTCCCAACAGTGTCATAATTATGTTTCCTTGGACAGCCCTGCTCCCGGCATATCTCCTGGAGCGGGTACTGGCTGTGATGGTTATTATATATGTAGGCTGATTAGGGTTATGTGCCTCTAATGATTTGCGTTTCTGAATGTTGCCAAATGGTTAGGTGTATCATGTGTTCTTGGGCCAAAGTAGTTAAAGAATTTTTGTAAAGCACGATGATGTACATGTTCATGCGCTATATCAATCATGGCTTTTATCTATTTATTTATTTTTTCATTCATCGTAATAAGCAATTACAAAGACATTTCATGACAAAACGATATTAATACAAAGTCACACAGGGCAGCCTTTTAAATATATCGCAATTTTAATTCTTCAAATAATAGTATACTTGACATTCTCATGAAGAGGGGTCGGAACTCTGCCAGCGAAACGACCACATGCATTTAGATAGAGAGTTTACCGTAAAATGGTTATTGGTTTTTCATCACTAACAATTTACCTGAAGGTAATTTTTTTTTGCTGATATGCGTGACATGTAATGTAACCCTGCATTTCATACTTATATTTTGATAACAACTGAAGACATAATTAACAAATTTGATAATATTAAAGTACGCATTGGTATATCATCAATTTGTTGGTAAGGGCAAAAATAAAAGATTCGTGAAATTGTAATAAACCATTTTGGTGATAAAATGGCAAATATTGGACTATCACTATGCATCGCGTGTCTGGCCTCTCATCGGTGTAATTTCCTGCCTGGGACATGGCCTGCGGATTCCTTCACTATATTTAGTTGGTAAATTAATATATTGTCTACCAGCCATTTTAATGTGAAATTACAGGTATATTTCCAACAGCAAATGTTTTATTGGAGATGTATAGACACAAGCAAATAACATACTAGAAATTAAATGACAATCATAGAAATAAAAATGTTTCCTAAAATAGTGCTATTGGACATAAATTTTAACAGGTTGCCGGAATGCGCGCATTCAAAATAAAATATCAGAACAAGGCCAATTATTCAGCCGACTTTTCGGGCCGCAACCTGCGTTTTATAATTAACTAGCGGGAGACAAATGATTAATATTTCGTTACAACATAGCAAGTGTTGTTTTCATTTACTTTTAGCGCGTGAAGTTAATAACAGAATGACTACATCAGATTACAATTGAATATCATCATAGATTTAAACGAATAGTGTTCGCTCCAATAGTAAGTCAAAAACTGCATAATTCACCCTTAATATGCACATACATAAGTTTATGTACGAGACTGTGTTATTCTGCCCAGGAGCTATATTACCTTACATATATGACTTACAATGATCAAACTCCACCATACTCATGAAATACTCCCGCACTCAATATCCTGTTCTGACTAAATTTCATTCATATTTCTTCCCCTCAAATCTCATGAATGATTATAATGTGAACTTGCCTAATATATCTTGTATAGGTATGGCTCCTGGGTACATTGCATGCTGTTTTATATTAACATACCAACGCACCCCGGTTAAATAACTCTGTATATATACCGTCAATTGAATCTCTATACTATTTTCTAACCAAACTTTGTCTTGCAGGCTGTATCACAATGGCAGATACCATCAGTTTCCAGTGATTATGGACAATACTTCATAATGGACACGCATATACGATCTACCTAATTCTGGTCATTTCAAGAGGACTTAATGTTAAATTTGGAAGAAGAAAATACCGATTTGTACCAATCATTTTGATACAGCCTGAAGTTGCCTGCAGTAAGAAACAATGTGTGTATATAGTTTCAATATGCTATCTTCAGTAGATAGATAGTAGTAAGAAATAATGTATGTATGATGTGCTTGTAGTATGAATGTGCTATCTTCAGGAGATAGCAATAACTACACAATTTGTGTGTATGTAGTTTCAATGTGATATCTGCGGCAGATAGCAATAACAAACAATGTGTGTATGAAGTTTTAATGTGCTATCTTCAGTAGATAGTAATAAGACGGGGTGTGTGTGTATGTAGTGTCAATTTTGATATCTTCAGTAGATTGCAATAAGAAACCATGTGTATGTAGTTTCAATGTGCTATCTTCTAGCAGTAAGAAACAATGTAAACTGAGCTCAAAAAGAAACTTATAATTTTTTACAACTTGTGAATCACAAGGTCA
Source organism: Amphiura filiformis (assembly GCF_039555335.1). NCBI lineage: Eukaryota > Metazoa > Echinodermata > Ophiuroidea > Amphilepidida > Amphiuridae > Amphiura > Amphiura filiformis. The sequence continues at coordinate 71,087,567 of NC_092631.1, forward strand.
TATCTTAAAATAGTGTCAATCAAAATGAACCAAAATTACACACAGGATTACTTTAATACTCTACTCAAAACACATGTCAACCAAGCAGTTGTCCAACTGACACAACAGCAAAATGCACTGTCATGGGACAGCTTCCTGGAAGTTCCTCCACTTTCACAGCCCAACATTTGGCACCCAGCACAAAAAATCTGTGAGAATGCACACAAGATCCTTGCACAGATGATAAAACGGTGCTGCTTTCTGCTTTTCATACACCTTTTTCATGAAACAGGGCTGGGCTGTGAATGTGGTCCAGGAAGCTGTTCCATGTCAGTGCATTTTGCTGTTGTGTCAGTTGGATAACTGCTTGGTTACTGACATGTGTTAAGAGTAGAGTATTGAAGTAAACCTGTGTGTAATTTTGGTTCAATTTGATCGACAGGATTTCAAGATATGACCTTGTGAAAAATTATAAGTTTCTTTTTGAGCTCAGTTTATATGTAGTTTCAATGTGCTATCTTCAGTAGATATCAGTAAGAAACAATGTGTGCATAACAGTAAGAAACAATTTGTATGTACTTTCAACGTGCTATCTTCAGTAAATAGCAATAAGAAACAATGTGTGTATGTAGTTGCAATGTGCTATCTTCAGTAGATAGCAATAAGAAACAATGTATGCGTATGTAGTTTCAATGTGCTATCTTCAGTAGATAGCAATAAGAAACAATGTATGCGTATGTAGTTTCAATGTGCTATCTTCAGTAGATAGCAATAAGAAACAATGTGTGTATGTTGTTGCAATGTGATATCTTCGGCAGACAGCAATAAGAAGGGGTGTGTATGTGGTATGAATGTGCTATCTTCAGTAGATACCAATAAGAAACAATGTGCGTGTATGTATAGTGTCAATGTGCTATCTTCTGTAGATAGCAGTAAGATCAAGTGTGTGTGTATGCAGTTTAAAAGCGCTATCTTCAGTAGATAGCAATATGTGTATGTAGTTTCAATGTGCTATCTTCTGTAGAGCGCAATAAGAAACAATGTGTGTGTATGTAGTTTTGATGTGCTAGCTCCAGTAGATAGCAGTAAGAAAATATGTACGTGTATGGAGTTGTCATGTGGCCTTCAATTGATAGCAGTAAGAAGCAATGCACGGGTATGTAGTTTCAATGTGCTATCTTCAGTAGATAGCAATAAGTAACAATGTGTGTATGTAGTTTTGATGTGTTATATCCAGTAGATAGAAATGTGTGTGTATGTAGTTTAAAAGTGTTATCTTCAGTATACATGTATAGCAATAAGAAACAATGTGTATGTAGTTTCATTGTGCTATCTTCAGTAGATAGCAGTACTATTTATACTGCTTCTATGCGTGTACATGGTGTAGATAGTTCTCGATTCTGTTTAAAAAGAAGCTTGTTCTCGTCATGAATAAAATAATACACGACCTTCTCACACCCTACCCACCCAGAAAAGCACATAGAACTTCAAAGGAGTTAATGATACACTACAAAACTAATTTGCTGTAATTTGACGGAATTCTCCTGCACCAAAGTTGCCCGGAACTTGTTTAAGTTAAACTGTAAGGTAACTGTCAACTACAACGAGCAAATAATGAATTCGTTGGGTACTGAATTAATAAAAGCGTTACTCGTAGAAGGACTCGCGGGGGATATTCAAACGGCTTTTTACTAATTACAGAGCATTCATTGTGTTGCGATTAAATGAAAGATTGGTTTAAAATTTGTCTAAACAGGAACAACGCTCAGATTCACCAAATTCTATATGGAAAACAAATTTTATATCATGTAGCATGCATGTATATGCAAGAAGGAGTGCACGGTGATTTTAAAGTTTTCGTGGCATTTTTTGTTATTTGAGGTATAAATGCGTGTATTCAATCAAAATTAATCGTTTTTTGCTCAAATTAATTTGTAGAAAAGTCCAACAATTGTTTAATTTCAAACGTATTTTATTCTATTTTGTTGCATATAAATATTCGTTAAATTTCTCAGAAATCTAAATTTCAATTTTATGCGATTCAATGAAAATTATTTTTCTGGACAACTAAGACGTTTTGTTTAATCGTGTCACGTTTGCCGAACGCAAATACACGTGACTTAAACCAGGAATATTTATACAATTGTGCCTTTGATATTTGAAATATTTGAATACACTTTAGAATATAATTTGTTCCCGACGTACTCATTGATATATGTGCACATCCATATCAAAACGATGCACTTGTCAGCTGCTACATGTGTCTCATTTCACATGATAGTTAGGAATAAATACCAGACTCATGTCAAGTGGAGGTCACTTTAAATCATCCCCAAGTCAACTTGTATAAGGAATGTTCTTTGTATTCCTAAACCATATGACTTGGGATGATTTGAAGTGACCTCCATTTCGGAGATGAGTCTGGTATTTATCCCTAGCTATTATGTGAAATGAGACACATGTAGCAGCCGACAAGTGCATCGTTTTGATATGGATGTACACATATATGATATTCAGGTTGGGGTAAAACAACATTATAATTGGCTATAACATGCGAGGAATATTAATATTATGTTTAACATTGGGAAAAGTATTTCAAAAGAGGTCATGTTGTTATACTCACGCTGTCAAAATATTATAATGTTAATTTTACAGTTTCATGTCTTTCAATGTTCTGGCAAGAAATGAATACATTTTACAACCTCTGATTTTCAATACCTCCGACTTTCCTTCCCACATCCCAACACCCTGATCTATTTCATGAAAGTATGACAGTGGCATAGGCTAAGTTATACATCTCGTTTCCGCTCTACTTTCAAATTCACAAAAAAATCTACCATCACTAAGCAGGTTATGAATGACATCTCAAATCTTGCTTTTATTTATTAATATGACATTTAGAATTGCGAAAAGATGAGGCGTAGGAGGATTACACTGTTGAAGATAGTAGTACTACGTACATAATCCGACTCTCTGGTATAATTTTATTTATTTGAATTTTAGCACAGTCATGCTCATCTGTACTGTAGGCTATACTACATTATGTCTTTGTGCACCCTGTGTTGGAACTAATTAACGCAATAAGATACATTATCCCTACATTTGGTGTTATTAATATCAACAGATGCGTAGCCTGGTGTGGGATAGACTGTTTCCTCTGAAATCTCAAAAAACAAACCCCTGACTACTCCCCATTCCTGAATAATACAGCACTAACTTTTTGGGATTAAAAGAATATTATCAAGTTCTGCCAAATGAAACATAGCTCAATCCTAATCATTAATTTAGTCCTAACTGGAGATAAAAGAAAGAGTTCAATATTTTACTAATTTCTTGCAAAAACATGCATTTTCGGTATGTTTTCTGACAAACGAGTCACAAAAATCACAGACTTGAAACAAGTCTAAGCATTCAAAATCTTCAGTATGCCGAAATTTTGCTATAATTTTCACTTTTTTTGTGTTACTTTAATTAAATGGTTGGTAATATTAAGAATGAAACATGTCTTTTCCTAAAACGCATGTTTTGGCCCGTATTTCAAAAATTGGCCAAATATAAAAATTTGAGTTTTATTGCTAGTTAGGACTAACTAAAGGATTAGAATTTAGCTATGTATCATTTGACAAAACAGGATAATATTTTTTTAATCAAAAAAATTAGTTCTGTATTTTTCTGGAATAGGGAGTAGTTACGCTCTTGATATAGCACCAAGTCACGTGTAAGTCTATCCAACCTCGTGTGTATGCATCTTTCCATGCAATCCTTTATTTTGCTTGGTTTATTAGTGAATCAAATATCTGAATTTTATTCCATACATGTGTAATAAAAGATCCACTTTGCTATTTATGTATGTTGAATCCGCATCTACTTCCTATATGACCCGATTCTTAGTAAAAGAAAAAACGGGCGAAGGAAAGATAACATTACTATATTATTAGCATTCAAAGCAGCACGTAAACATCCGTTGAGACTCGACTCAATCAACGAACCGGTTCTATGCTATAAAATCAAGTGTTTACGCCTGGTACTCAGGCCATGTGTACTACTTTACTATAGTGATATCACTGGATACAATACAAAAAGTACAAGAACCACTTGGCCAACATTATACATCTTTGTTTCAGTTTCATTAATTATCAGATATTTCATAAAATTAGAAGCAAGTGCATTTTTTACCAGGTAATATGAGTAAATTTTGAATACAGCTTTTGTTGTTGTTGTTGTGTTGTGTATGAAAAAAAGGGGATTTATATACGTGCTGCCTTGCGGTTTTTTTTTATGTGCGTGTTAGTGTTATATTATTAAGTGGTACTTCATCAGTATATAATTCGTTTTCTAAAACTTGAGCTTTTTCAGAATAAAAGCAGTCTTTTGTAGTTCAATCGATAAGGCGACAGACTCTGGTGCGTGTGTGACTGTACGCCGCACAGTGTACGGGTATCGGGTTCGAGTCCCAACAGTGTCATAATTTTGTTTCCTTGGACAGCCTTGCTCCCGGCCTATCTCCTGGAGCGGATACTGGCTGTGATGGTATTATATATGTAGGCTGATTAGAGTTATGCGCCTCTATAGACCCGCGCGTTCCTGAATTATGCCAAATGGTTAGGTGTGTCATGTGTTCTTGGGCCAAAATGAGTTATAATTGCGCTATATCAATCATAGCTTTTATCTATTTATTTATTTTTTCATTCATCGTAATAAGCAATTACAAAGACATTTCATGACAAAACGATATTAATACAAAGTCACACAGGGCAGCCTTTTAAATGTATCGCAATTTTGATTCTTCAAATAACAGTATACTTGACATTCTCATGAAGAGGGGTCGGAACTCTGCCAGCGAAACGACCACATGCATTTAGATAGAGAGTTTACCCTGAAATGGTTATTGGTTTTTCATCACTAACAATTTACCTGAAGGTTGTTTTTTTTTGCTGATATGTGTGACATGTAATCTAACCCTGCATTTCATACTTATATTTTTATAACAGCTGACCAGACAAATTTGATAATATTGAAGTACGTTTTTGTATACAGCATTGGTAAATCATCAATTTGTTGGCAAGGGCAAAAACAAAAGATTCGTGAAATTTTAATAAATCATTTCGGTGATTAAATGGAAAATATTGGACTATCACTATGCATCGCGTGTCTGGCCTCTCGACGGTGTAATTTCCTGTCCGGGACATGGCCTGCGGATTCCTTCACTATATTTAGTTGGTAAATTAATATATTGTCTACCAGGCATTTTAATGTGAAATTACAGGTATATTTCCAACAGCAAATGTTTTATTGGATATGTATAAACACAAGGACAGAGAAAACAACATACTATAACGTTTACATAAATGGCAATTATAGAATAAATAAAAATGTTTCCTAAAATAGTGCTATTTGACATGAATTTTAACAGGTTGCCGGAATGCGCGCATTCAAAATAAAATATCAAAACAGGGCCAATTATTCAGCCGACTTTTCGGGCCACAACCTGCGTAAAATATTTCGTTACAACATAACAAGTGTTGTTTTCATTTACTTTTATAAGAGAATGACTACATCGGATTACAATTGAATATCATCATAGATTTAAACGAATAGTGTTCGCTCTAATAACAAGTCAAAAACTGCGTAATTCCCCCTCAATATGCACATACATGAGTTTATGTACGAGACTGTGTTATTCCGCCCAGAAGCTATATACCCTTGCATATATGATTTATGATCAAACTCTACCGTACTCATGAAATACTCCCGCACTCAATATCCTGTTCTGACTAAATTTCATTCATATTTCTTCCCCTCAAATCTCATGAATGATTATAATGTGAACTTGCCTAATATATCTTGTATGGGTATGGCTCCTGGGTACATTGCATGCTGTATTATATTAACATACCAACGTACCCCGGTTGAATCAGCTCTGTACCGTCAATTGAATCTCTATACTATTTTCTAACCAAACTTTGT